>NC_083871.1:50388873-50998873 GCF_032452875.1 Bos javanicus
TATGCTGCTTCCAAAGCTCACAACTTTTTTTCTAAACCAAGCTTCTTTTGGAATCTGTCTCCACACGGAGATGTTCTTCCCTATTTTATTCTAATAACATTTTTGTGCTTATTTTTATAGCTGCTAGACACACCTACCATCATCTCCAATATCACCACAGAGTCAGACACGACTGGAGTGACTTAGCAGCAGCAGCAGCAGCAACTAAACTGTGGTAACTGCAATCTGTATATTATTGTAACCATGTAAAGCAAGAATGACCCGATTGTAACTAGGATAACTTTCTGGCTTTTCTTTTTATCCATAGTGTCGCTAATCCATCTGACATTCCTTGGTCTAAATTTCCCTCTAGGATTGATATTGCCTTATTCATCATTTAACCACTTGCTGCTGCTGCTAAGTCGCTTCAGTTGTGTCCGACTCTGTGCGACCCTATAGATGGCAGCCTACCAGGCTCCCCCGTCCCTGGGATTCTCCAGGCAAGAACACTGGAGTGGGTTGCCATTTCCTTTTCTAGTGCGTGAAAGTGAAGTCGCTCAGTCAAGTCCGCCTCCAAGAGACCCCATGGACTGCAGCCTACCAACGCTTCTCCGTCCATGGGATATTCCAGGCAAGAGTACTGGAGTGGGTTGCCATTGCATTCTCCATTTAACCACTTGACCTCAGAATCTCACCCAAAGTTTCACTAACACAGTTGTAATGTAATTATAACCATCCTCCTAGTTGCTCTGAGCACCTGTACTTACAGTTTGCAGTTTCACCTCTATTAAGCCAAGGAGAGTAATAAGTTTTTCTGAATCCTGCTGCAGGATTAGGAAATTGAAGCTCCTTGTTCTTGTTGCTGCTGCTGTTACTCTTCTGTAGGAAGTTAGTTCTATAGGAAGACTTAGGTATTTTGTTAAAACTGGACTTTCTGGATGTTGTATCTGGGTGATACCCTAGTGCGGCAGATTTGAAGAACTGTCCCTTTTATTTCCCTAAGCTGCTCCACAAGAATTGCTCTCCAAATACATGCAGGCCTGTGAGAGTAACTGTTGAACTTTGAAGTGGGGAACATGGTTAGATATCTCAAACTTGTAGTTTTGTAGGTAAGAGCAATACAAACACTTAACGCCTGATATTTTATCTGTTATCTCTCAAATCAGAGTCTGGGAATGGTGATCTTGCCTTGGTTATTTACTCAGGAGTACTCCTCTCCTTGGGACTGCTACAGTGAGATGTCAATGCCTCCTTCACAGTCTCTCTTTTAGTTTCTAGGAAATAGGACAATATCTCTGAGTTTTTCTTTTTATTTACCATAAAGCATCCTCTAAAGAATAAAAGGTGAATATAATTTCCTTTCTTCTTATTCTGAGCCCCCAAAGGAAAACCCATAGAATCAAACTGGGCAGACTCCTGTGACCATCTTGACCATCACAGTATAACAGAAGTAATGGCACAAGCCTTCTGGGGTTAAATGACAAGAACACCTTGCACTTTTGCCGTTTGCACTTCTTAGGACACTTATTTGTAGAACTCAGCTGCTACGTAGGCTGTAAGGATACTCAAACTAGCCCACATAAAGAAGCCATGAATAGGTAATTTAACCAGTGAAAGTGAAAGAAAGAAAGTGAAGTCGCTCAGTTGTGTCTGACTCTTTGTGACCCCATTGACTGTAGCCTACCAGGCTCCTCCCTCCATGGGATTCTCCAGGCAAGAGTAGTGGAGTGGGTTGCCATTTCCTTCTCCAGGGGATCTTCCCAACCCAGGGATTGAACCTGTGGATCTCCTGCATTCCAGGCAGACGCTTTAACCTCTGAGCCACCAGGGAAGACCTTTAACCAGTAGTCCAGCCAATAATCGGTGTCAACTGTCGGTATGTGAGGGAAGATGCATTCAGATGATCCCTATCTTCATCTCAGTCTATCAATCTTTCCAGCTAATACCCCATGCCTGTTAAATACATAAGAAGTCTGCCCTGGGTCTAGACTAAATTCCTGACCCACAGAACCTGTGAATACAATTGTTATTTTTATAAAATTTTATGCAGCAAAAGTAACTGGAACAGAAATACTTGATTCTTAAAACTGAGTGGTAAGATAAGTGAATTTGTCTTTTCTTGTCTATACTTTCTAACACTTATACAATGCATACGGTAACTTGTGTAGTCAGTAAGGACAAGTTGGTTGATTAGGTATGGATGGGAGAAGGAAGGGTCTGGGGTGCTGCCAAATTTCATGTCCTTGGAAATGAGTAAGGAGAGACTGTTATGCATTAATTGTTCTCCTATCTCATCCATATAAAGAACACTGGCAGCATGCTACTTATTAAAGCATTTTACTAAGCAACCTCTTTAAAGTAGCCCCCAAACTATAATAAAATGTGATATGATAATTTCCCATACTTACCAAATACTGCCTACATGTAGAAATCTTCTTCTTTGTAGCTAAATGGCTAATTCTGGGAGATACCCATCTAAATTCAATACAGCCCACTTGATGGTCCAACTGTGGACCACCTTTCATTTTCCCCCATTTCATTTTCCTAGTTTTGTGCTTCAACTGATATACCTCAAGATTTACGATTTTTCTGACAAAAATGAAATGAGCCAGCCAGATAGTTGTGGCCCGCAGAAGGATAAAAAACAGTCTGAATAAGAAGCAAGGATCATTTTGACCACCAGTTCACCAAACAAAGCCAAGATATTAGCATCAAGGAATAAGCCAATTGCTGACATAAGTGCAAGTTCCAGGAGTCGCTTGTTTCACCTAATCGAATTCAATAAATCATCACAACTAGACAACTCTAAATACTTTATTTTCCCTAAGTAAGTGAGTCTTGCTTACTCTTCCAATTTCTGGGGGAAAAGTCATTTACCATGTCTGGAATGGATTGAGCTGGTTTAGGATGGGGGTTCCACAACATAAGCAGAAAGCAATTTCTATACACAAATCTCTTAACCACACTAGGACTTAAAGATTGCATTCTGGTGGTACTCCATAGAAAAGAGAAAGAAGTAATGTTTCATCTGAGATATAAATTAGAGGCCAATTTGTTTCTTCTAATCTTCTTCTAATCTTAAAGGAGTTAGTCTATGAAAATCTAAAAGAATTCTATCTTGTCCATTTTGGCACAAAATAGTTGGAGATTAAAGAGAGGAACAACAAGGCCTTTTGGGGGATAAAAAAAATGAAAATAACACAAAAAAATACATCTTTGTTACAAGTGTGGCCAAAAGTATAAAGCTTGATATCATACAAGATTTTCTTTCTTGGCAGCAAGTGTTGCTCTTACACCATTGAATGTCATTGCAATCATATGGTATCAATAACAAATGAATTATGGCCAGAATGTCTAAAGACTGCTCTTGCAGACTTTAGATTTGAATTCTCCTACTCACAAATTTCAAAAGCAGTTCATTTGGAACTCTGGCCAGTTTTTTGACCTTTCTGCTGACCTGAAAGGGTTATGTATCTAGGATAAGACTCAAACTAGTGTATGGAACATCCCTTGGAGTGGCCAAATTTTCTCTTTATGACTGTGAAACAATTTCCAAGTCACATTTTTTCTGTTGTAGATCTTCCTAGACTATTGAATTGTATAATCCCAGTATAATCACATCTAATTTCTGTCTCAAGATTTTGGTTAGGCTGTTTCAAGATGGTCTAAACACTCTACCAATTGATAGCATTATAATAGGCCTTTTGAATTAGATTCTGGCGGGAGCTTCCCTCGTGGCTCAGATGGTAAAAATATCTGCTTGCAATGCAGAAGACCTGGGTTCGATCCCTGGGTGGGGAAGATCCTCTGGAGAAGGAAATGGCAACTCACTCCAGTACTCTTTCCTGGAAAATTCCATGGATGGAGGAGCCTTGTGGGCTATAGTCCATGGGGTTGCAAAGAGTCGGACCCGACTGAGCGACCTCACTTCCCAGAGGCCAGACATGGGAGCTTATGTCTATTTTCTACCTTATTTTAATTGGTCTTTGTGGCCAGCATGGTCAAGACATAAAAGTTTTAATTAAGGTGGTAGGAGTGGAGTAAAGAAAATAATAAGATAACTTGATGACATTCTGAATGTTGGTTGTAGGGGGAAAGGAAACAAAGTTGACTAAATCTTCTGGGTAACTGGACTAATAATAAGATGAATGATGTAATGTGGATGATTTAGCTTTGGATGGTCTCATGCTAAGAAATAATGTATTGTTAACATGCTCCAGCCACGTCTTAGGTTTATTTTTAAACTATCTTTCGTATAGTAAAACTGTTGTCAAACAATATTGTAATATAAGCACTCTCTCTCAAAACAGACATGGTAAATTTTACAGCAAGTGTACAGTCCAGAATTATTTCCTGCTGGATCTCAAAACTAAAGAATTCTGAAATTAAGTCACTTACCAAGCGTTCTAAAACTCAGAGCCAATGAAAGTGTTCTCTCACCTTCAGGTTTTTTAAAGGTCCCTTCTCTTACTTAGCAACCTTAAGTGCAAGAAATTCTCCTGTTACTACTAAAGAAAAATCATTTTTTGTTTATATTTTAAAAATAATGTGTTAAAATGAGACTGAACATTAAAAACTTGATTTTAATTAGATTTTAAAAATTGATTAAAAGCCTACTTTAAATGTCATACTTAATAGTGAACTATTATAGGAATTCTCATTGGTTAAAAAAAAAAGATTATGATTACTTTAACTATTATCCAATATTGTTCTGGTTTTATTCCCAAAGAAATATGACAAGAAAAACTAAGGTATATTGTATATTAGAATTGAACATAAATTATTTTCTAATTGATATGTTTTTCAGAAAATTAAAAAATAATAAGTTAAGGGGATAGATAAAAGATAACATAAGGCTGAGTTCTCATCATAAGGAAAAAAATTTTGTAACTGTGTGGTGATGAATGTTAACTAAACTTATTGTGGTAATAATTTTGAAATACATATATAATATTTATTGTGTTTGACTTTTTGCAACCCTTAGACTGTAGCCCGCCAGGTTTCTCAGTCCACAGGATTCTCTAGCCAAGAATACTGGAGTGGGTTGCCATTTCTTCCTCCAGGGGACCTTTCCGATCACACATGAAGGAGACTTCATTAATGTGCATTAGAGGATATCCCAGGTTAACCTGTCATACAAAACTGTTTCTTGATCCTTTAAATTCTATACCAATTCTACAACTACTTTATCATATATAAATGCATAGTATATTCACGAATTCTACACCTAAAACTAATACTGTTATATGTCAATTATATCTCATTTAAAAATTATTAAATGAAAATTTGCTCAACTTCCCTCAACAAAGACATGAAAAAGAAAATTTTGATTCCTTTTTTAATAAAAGAGGTTTGGCAAATTGACATTCAATGTACTTAAAGAGAAAATGTCACTTATAATATAAGTGGTAATGTAATTGATACATTTAGAAGAATATTTTACAGTATCTACAGTTTAAAATGTTCTTAATTTTTGACCCAAAAATTCTACCTGTAGTAACTTTTTTCTGTGAAGTAGAAATTAAAAAAATATAAAGATGTATAGAAAGATGCTCTCTGCCACACTGTGTGATAAAATTTGGACACTAACTTGTATTAGTCATAATTCATTTCATTTATGAGTGGCGGGGGAAAATTTTAGCTCAAATAAGATGGATATTAATTTCTTATTCATGTAAAATTCCAAAGAGGGAGTCTAGGGTAGGTATAAAACTTAGGGCCCAGATTCCCTATGTCTTGTGCTTCCACTCTGTGGGCCTTAACCTCAAGATACAAACATGTGCTTATAGGCAGCAGAATAAGGAAAGGAAGTAAAAAGGCAGAGGGGGTAGTCATTCTGTTTCTTGGGAAGAGTCTTGGAATCTGTTATTTGATACTCTACCTACAGTCTATTGTCCAGAACTTAGTCATATGGCAATGCCTAGCTGAAAGGGAGAATGGAAAATATAAACTGCATTCTGGGCAGCCATGTATCTAGCTAAAAATGTGGAGGCACTATTATATAGAAGAAAGGGAGAATGGATCTCAGGAAACATACACCAGTCTCTGCCACATGACTTGCTGACCAACAACAGAATAGGGTATAGAACATCATACAGTTAAATACTATGCAGTCATAACAAAATAAGTCAGCCCTACTTGGAAAGTTGTTACAGAATATGATCTATATTCAGCAGTTTCAAAAAAACCACATGTGAGAAATGCCTGCATATGCTCATCAAAAGACATGTTAAAATGTTCATTTCCGAAAATTTAAAATAGCCCCAAACTGAAAATGCCACAAATGTCCACTCACTTAGAATGAATAAGTAAAAGATGGCATATTTACCTAGTGAAATTCTTTACATAATGGGAATGAACACTGTTGCAATATGCAACAATATGGCTGGTTCTTAAAACATAATGTTGAAGCCAGACCCCAAAACAATGTATACTCCACTTTATATAACTTAAAAAAACAGAAAAATTATAACCCTATAGGGTGAGAAAGCAGGAAACAGTTACCTTTAAGAGATAGTAGGAAAGGAGCATGAGAGAGGCTTTTGAGATGCTGGTAATGTTCTACTTCCTGAACTGAGTTCTGATTACTTGGGGATATTCACTTTGAGAAAATTCATCAAGCTATACAATTACATTTGGGTAATTTTTGTATACATGTGACATCAGTATGATTTTTAAAAAGCACATGTACACTTGTACATATGTAGAAAATCTGGAAGTATATATGCTACATTAATTAAGAGTCAGTAAACTCTTTCTATAAAGGGCCAGAGAGTAAATATTTTAGGTTTTGTTGGTTACACAATCTCTACCACAACTACTCAATTCCATTGTTGCAGTGCAAAAGCATCCTTCAGTTAGTCAGTCAGTTCAGTTGTTTAGTCATGTCTGACTCCTTGCAACCTCATAAACTGCAGTAAGCCAGGCTTCCCTGTCCATCACCAACTCCCAGAGCCTACTCAAACTCATGTCTAGATGATACATAAATGAATGGGTGTGGCTATCCTCCAGTAAAATTTATTTACAAAACCAGGTGACAGGTTGTAGTTTGCCAACCCCTGTACTAAAAACTGTTCATAGTAGTTACCCCTGAGGATAGCATTCAGGGGAAAGAGGATTTTTACTCTTTACATGTAAATGTAAGATGTCTATAATGTCTAATATTTTACATTAGCATTTTATTTAAAGCATCTACTTTTATTAAAAAATCAAATGTTCACCTGAAACAAAAAACTGGATCTGAGTGCAATCAATGGACACTTCAAAGTAACAACAGAAATCTGATGCAAGTCGGGCATGAGTATGCTGCATTTTAACTGTCACCTAAAATGCCACACCTACAGGATTCTCCAGGCAAGAACCCACTCCAGTATTCTTACCTGGAGAATCCCGTGGACAGAGGAGCCTGACTGTTGTCTATGGGGTCACAAGAGTTGGACATGACTTAGTGACTAAACCACCACCACTAAAATGCCTATAAGAATACAGAAAATTTTATTACCAATCCAAGAGAGGATTAATATCTGTTAATAATAAAAAACCTATTCATCAAGACTCTTTATCTATACTTGTAATTTCCGTTTAAAACAAATATTAGCCATGGTACTGCCATATTTCAACTTTCCATGGTATAACAAGAAAATCATTGCTTTTACTCTGTACATGGAACATATGTTTTGATCAAAGTATAAGAATGCCAGTGGCATAAATGTACATATGCAAAAAAAAAAAAAAAAAAACTCTGATTAATGGATCTGGGAAATATTCACAAGTAAGATGAAATTTACTTTTGAACTTTGTCAAGATAAATTTCAACTGTTTTGCTTTAGTAATAGGAAAACAAATGTAAGCCAGAGTTCTAATAATCCATGGCTTCTAAGGATTTAAATCCACTTGTAGACCCAAGATATACACAGACAATAGGTAATAAGCTTTGAACTGTCTGTGCCTCTTATTTTGGCAGGTATACATCAGTGCTTTAAAAAATGAGAGAAAAATTATTGTAACCCAGTGTTGAAGAGAACAACTGTTCAAAGAAGAAGAATGGATAAGATTTGGAGAGTGGCAAAAGAAAATCAGATTCTTTTAGCTGAGGGGAACAGCAGGAGAAACAAAGAACAAGGTTCCAAATGAGAAGGACCTCCTCAAAAGACTGTGAAACCAGTTTCCTTTGGGAGAAATCCAGTTTAAAGTATATAGGCTTTCTCTTGAGTTCAATGGGAAGTCTAAGTAGGAGATTGAGCAAGGAATTAATGATTCTTAAGAAATCTAACTTTTAGACCATGTGTACAGCTCATGATTTTCTTCCTCACTCCCTTCCAAATATGCAGCCCTACAATTGCAAAAATTCAAACCAGGATCTTAATACATGACAGAGCCTGGAGGGTGAAAGTAAAAAGTGAAAGTGTTAGTTGCTCAGTCATGTCCAACTCTTTACAACTCCATGGACGGTAGCCCACCAGATTTCTTTGTCCATGTGATTCTCCAGGCAAGAATACTGATTGGAATGGGTGGCCATACCCTTCTCCAGGAGATCTTCCTGACCTGGGCATAAAACTCAGTTCTCCTGCATTGCAGGCAGATTTGTTACCATCTAAGCCACCAGGGAAGCCCCTAATCAGGGTAGTTCTGGTATAAGTAGCTATACGTGGCAGGTAGTTAACTTTCCACATCTAAATGCCAACACTTTTAGAAAAACTATTGTTGAATGGCCCATACTAATGCTTTTTTTGGTTGCTGTTGTTAGTTTTGATGTTAGTTTTTCATCACTATAATTTCTACCAGTATCTCTGACAAAATTTCATTCAAGCTCAACTCTTAAGAATTCCTAACAGGTGACCAAAAATCTAGCAAAATCATTTTTTAAGTACCATAGTTTCTTAGTAGTTGCCCATTCTTTTATACTCATCAAACCTAAACTTTGTGTCTCTAGGCTTCTGGATCTTATGAAGAGTGTCAGAACTAAAATATTCTTGCTGAAGTATCTCTCCTCCTCAGGAAGCTTGTTTTGTGTTTTATTTCTAATGCTTTCAGGGATGGTTGTCCTGTAAGAGTAGGAGAAGGTAAACATAGCTGCTTACCTACATCATCTATCCTAAACTACCTAAAATGCCTATGTTTTGCTGAAAGTTTAATTTTTGTTTTAGGTTTGAAAGGCTAACAAAAGAAACCACTTGTCATGAACAATAAACAATTTCAATATTTAACAGAGGATTAATTGACTTAATTTCAGTATACAGTCATTAAAAGAAAAGAAAGAAATAATAGAGAAAAGTAACAGCATATATATATATCACCAAATTGGGCTGACCAACATCCAGACTTAAACAGTGCTGAGAAGTCCCTTGTTAACAGCAATCTGGAGTCCCAATTAGGAAAAGGTCCCCAGCAGTGCATCCACCTCATGGTTGACACTACAAACTGTAGTTTTGGGAGCACCCACTTATAATCTCAGGCCACAAGCTGATATCATCACTTTTGCATGCAAAAATGCAGCTCTGTTTTGTTTTTATTTTAACTATTACAATGCTGATTGTTTCATTTGGTAAGTCATAGGATTTCTTTAGATTCCAGGGGCTTGGCCAGACCCTCAGGGGCTCAAGAATTCCAAGACACACTCTCTTTCTTATCTAAAGTGCCACCTGACTTGCTGTGCTTGCAGGCAGACATGGAATCCAAGCGGTCTCCAGGCAGGTCAGAAGCAGGTTAGAAGCCTGCTCTCCTGCGTCTGAAGCCTGAACAAGACTTCCTCCACTTTAATTTGTGTCTGTAGGAGAGTTATAGATCCAAACTACCAAGGAGAAATCCAAGTAATATTACAAAATGAGGGAAAGGGTGATCTGTTTATAATAAACATGATCAAATCACCCAATGGCTGATTGTTCCATGTGTAATTGGCAAAGTACAAAAAGAGAACCTCTTACCTTATTAACAGTTAGAGGTGATGGAAGATTTGTATACACAAATGAAATACATGCAATTGGAGTCTGGGTGAATGAAGCAGCCTCATGGTCCTCCTATACTTGCTCATGTGATTGCACATGGGAAGGATAATACCATATTAGTGATGATTCCTGGACAGGAAAGATGGAATATGTGCCATTAACATATTGTTTTTATCGTAAATTAAATTAAAAGATGCTTGTTCCTTGGAAGGAAAGCTATGACAAACCTAGACAATATACTAAAAAGCAGAGACATCACTTTGTCAACAAAGGTCCACATAGTCAAAGCTACGGTTTTTCCAGTAGTCATGTATGGATGTGAGAGTTTGACCATAAAGAAGGCTGAGTGCTGAAGAACTGATGCTTTTGAATTGCAGTGCTGGAGAAGACTCTTGAGAGTCCCTTGGACAGCAAGGAGATAAAACCAGTCAATCTTAAAGGAAATAAACCCTGAATAACCATTGGAAGGACTGATGCTGAAGCTGAAGCTCCAATAGTTAGGCCACCTGATGTGAAGGACTGACTCACTGGAAAAGACCCTGATGCTGGGAAAGATTGAGGGCAGGAGGAGAAGAGGGTGTCAGAGGATGAGGTGGTTGGATGGTATTACTGACTCAATGGACAGGAGTTTGAGCATGCTCCAGGAGATAATGAAGGACAGGGAAGCCTGGTGTGTGGCAGTCCTTGGGGTCACAAAGAGTTGGACATGACTTAGCGACTGAACAACAACATTCTCATAAATAGACTATTCTTGGAAGACTGACTGTAATGTGGATTGTCATTCATACCTCAACCTTCAAGGATATGTTATAGTAAAAGGAAAATATGAAGAAAGCTACTGGGTAATCTTCAGCTGGAGAAATATGAGTCAGACCTGAACTCAGGATAACTTCACCTGTCCAGCAAACAAGCCCTGTTCTTTCTTAACTTTGACATTGTTTGGACAGAATTTATCTGTTTGATAGATTACACAGTACTAGTAGAGCTATAGTTCAAGCCTTGACCATTAATGCAAGTGGATGCCTACAACACTTAAACCACATGAACTTAGCTTAACGTATGACAAAAACTTTCTGCAATTGTTTAATGCCTCAGTAATATTTCATCTACACCAAACTAAATCCTTAACTGACATATTTGATTGGACTGTTTACTCTATGCAGGTATTATATTATCTTGCTCAAAAGGATAAGGCCCAGGCATTTTTAATGTCTACTAATGAGAAGTCAAGTGGGCCTTAGAAAGCATCACTACAAACAAAGCTAGTGGAGGTGATGAAGTTCCAGTTGAGCTATTTCAAATCCTGAAAGATGATGCTGGAAAAGTGCTGCACTCAATATGCCAGCACATTTAGAAAACTCAGCAGTGGCCACAGGACTGGAAAAGGTCAGTTTTCATTCCAATCCCAAAGAAAGGCGATGCCAAAGAATGCTCAAACTACCGCACAATTGCACTCATCTCACATGATAGTAAAGTAATGCTCAAAATTCTCCAAGCCAAGCTTCAGCAATACGTGAACTGTGAACTTCCAGATGTTTAAGCTGGTTTTAGAAAAAGTAGAGGAAGCAGAAATCAAATTGCCAACATCTGCTGGATCATCAGAAAAGCAAAGGAGTTCCAGAAAAACATCTATTTCTGCTCTATTGACTATGCCAAAGCCTTCGACTGTGTGCATCACAATAAACTGTGGAAAATTCTTAAAGAGATGGGAATACTAGACCACTTGACCTGCTTCTTGAGAAACCTATATGCAGGTCAGGAAGCAACAGTTAGAACTGGCATGGAACAACAGACTGGTTCCAAATAGGAAAAGGAGTACGTCAAGGCTGTATATTGTCACCCTGCTTATTTAATTTCTATGCAGAGTACATCATGAGAAACGCTGGGCTGGAAGAAGCACAAGCTGGAATCAAGATTGCCAGGAGAAATATCAATAACCTCAGATATGCAGATGACACCACCCTTATGGCAGAAAGTGAAGAGGAACTCAAAAGCCTCTTGATGAAAGTGAAAGAGGAGAGAGAAAAAGTTGGCTTAAAGCTCAACATTCAGAAGACGCAGATCATGGCATCTGGTCCCATCACTTCATGGGAAATAGATGGGGAAACAGTGGAAACAAGTGTCAGACTTTACTTTTTTGGGCTCCAAAATCACTGCAGATGGTGACTGCAGCCATGAAATTAAAAGACGCTTACTCCTTGGAAGGAAAGTTATGACCAACCTAGATAGCATATTGAAAAGCAGAGACATTACTTTGCCAACAAAGGTCCGTCTAGTCAAGGCTATGGTTTTTCCAATGGTCATGTTTGGATGTGAGAGTTGGACTGTGAAGAAAGCTGAGCGCCAAAGAATTGATGCTTTTGAACTGTGGTGTTGGAGAAGACTCTTGAGAGTCCCTTGGACTGCAAGGAGATCCAACCAGTCCATTCTGAAGGAGATCAGCCCCGGGATTTCTTTGGAAGGAATGATGCTGAAGCTGAAACTCCAGTACTTTGGCCACCTCATGCGAAGAGTTGACTCGTTGGAAAAGATTCTGATTCTGGGAGGGATTGGAGGCAGGAGGAGAAGGGGATGACAGAGAATGAGATGGCTGGATGGCATCACTGACTCGATGGACGTGAGTCTGAGTGAACTACGGGAGTTGGTGATAGACAGGGAGGCCTGGTGTGTTGTGATTTATGGGGTCGCAAAGAGTCGGACACGACTGAGCAACTGAACTGAACTGAATGTGTACACATGGAAAAAATTATTTAGAGAATAGATTCCTAACAGTCATCCCTAATGGCTTACAAAGTGCCCTGACACCTTGTGCCGAGGAACGTTATCACTATAGTGTAGTTAACACAAGTATCATGTGCCAATTTCATGTGTTACCCATTGTATTTAGAGAAGAATATTGTTCCCTCATTTCATCGGTAATTATTTGGACTTTGATAACCACACCCACTAACTGATAGATTGAGTTAAGGCTACCAAGGGACTGCTATGTGGACCAACTTCTTGCATTTGGGAATCCTACTTATTGGAGAACTCCATTAACTATTGTGAAAGGACTATCTCTCTTAAATTCTATGTTTTTTTAAAATAACCCCCCTCAATTTGTATGTATTGTAACCAATTATGTAGAAACTATTTCTATGTATGGAACCCCTTTTTTTCCGATGCCTAACACATGTTGATCTTATATTGGAAGGGGACCACCT
Source organism: Bos javanicus (assembly GCF_032452875.1). Taxonomy (NCBI): domain Eukaryota; kingdom Metazoa; phylum Chordata; class Mammalia; order Artiodactyla; family Bovidae; genus Bos; species Bos javanicus. The sequence continues at coordinate 50,402,000 of NC_083871.1, forward strand.
ATTACTTCCCCCCCCCCCCAGGAGAACTCAGGTATTGTGGACACAAATGTTACTCCTTACTCTTTCTGATCCCATATTAGCTTCCCCTTAGAACCCTTATGTAAGGTTTTGCAAGGAACCAAAGATTTACAAAATTTCATACATAAATGCAATGCTACCTTGATAGAACATTCTGTTGTTACTACTATTGCAGGAGTTGATGTATAAAAACATACTTCTCATTCATGGTGGGGCTTTTTCTTTACTAAATCCCCTACTGCTCAAAAATTGTTTTCTGCTTTGTTTAATCCTTTGTCTCTTTGATTATTCTGTTTCTTTTGATTATTTGGAATTATATAGAATAATGAAAGCTGCTTATGTAATTTTGCCTTATTCCTGTGCTCTTCAGCCTAAACAATTCCGAGGCTGACTGTTAGGAAATTAAAATGGAGGAAGTTTGTTCAGGTTTCAGAAGCAGGAGAGTAGGCCTCTGACCTTCCTGTAAGCACAGCAAGTCACAGTAGGCACTTCAGATAAGAAAGGGAGTGGGTCTTAGAATTCTAAGGCCCTGAGAGACCAAGCCTCAGGGGTCTAAAGAAATCCTATGACTCACAAGGTGAAACAAACAGCATTATAAAATTTAAAAAACAAAACATAGGTACATTTTTGTACACAAACTGATGATGATATCAGTTTGTCGCCTGGGATTATAGGTGGGAGCCCCCAAAACTGCAATTTGAGGTCTCACCCCAATAGGGTCTCCAGATTGCTGTTAAGGAGGGACTTCTCAGCACTGTTTAGTCTGGATGTTGGTCAGCTCAATTTGGTGATGTAGGTGTACTGTTACTTTTTTCTTTTGTTTTTATTTCTTTTCTTTTAATGACTGTATATTTTCTTTTAATGACTTAATGAAATTAAGTCAATTAATCCTCTATTAAATATTGAAATTGTTATTTGTGTGTGACAAGTGGTTTCTTTTCTTAACAAACCTTTTGAACCTAAGATGAAAGTAAAACTTTTGGCAAAACAGTTTATCATTCCTAATACTTGAACCAGGTAAGAATCGCATTAAGACCTTTTGAGGAGGAAAAGGAAAAGGATAGAAGAGGATGCCATCCTCTCTCATTAAGTGAAAGTCGCCTTTCTCCTTGGAAGATAGAGGTGTAAATATGAGGGTAAAAAAATACTAAAGGGAATGAAGTCAAAGCACGGCAACAACAAACTTCAGGAAAGAGGTCCCCTCTGCAGAGGCAGACTGTATTAAAATGAAATGTTTTTGGCAAGCAAACTGACTCTCGGCTGGCTAAGATAAAGTGATCTGGGTGTAGCAGCATTTTTTTCCGTGGATATATGTACTAGTTTTTAAATTTTGAAAAAAGGGATGTTTAATTTTCAAGGATGATGTTTTTTGAAAATAGGTGGTGGGAAAAAGTCCATATTGGTTTACCCTTTTGGGAGACCATGGCTAAACCATCTATATCAGTCAGCTTCCAGCCTCATATGACCATATATTGGGAGTAAAAGGGGATGATTCATAATTTTATGGGATCCCAGCTTCCAGTGTTGCCCTCACCAACCATTTAACATCTAGAGTTCCTGCCATTTCCATCTTCTTATCCCTAGGCATTTAGAAGAATATTGTTTATTAGATACAGTATTTTCTCATTAAGGATAGGGTTGTTTGCATGTTATATAATTTCCATATTTTTACTTTAACTTATCTATATAATTATATTTGAATTGAGTTTCTTATAGACAGTGTATTGTTGAGTCATATATTTTTATCCACTTTGAGACAGTCTCTTTTGTGTGTTCAGACCATTTACATTTAATATAATGATGGTGTTTTTGGATTTAGACCTGTCATTTTATTATTTGTTTGTTACCTCTTTTTCCTCAAATTATTGTTTCCTGTTTACTTTCTTTTGGATTATGTGAATATTCTTTTGATATTAAATTTTACTTGTGTTTTCTACTATATCTCTACATAGAACTTTTTATAGGCTAATCTAGGAATTATAGTATACATGCTTAATTTTCTACAATCTACTTAAATCAGTATTTTACCACATCAAGTGGAAAATAGAAACAGTATTGTAGTCTTCTCCCTCCTCCCTTTATGTTGTAGCTGTCTTATGTATTACGTCCACATACGTTGAAAGCTCCATCAGACAATGTTATAATTTTTGTTCTCAACCATACATTAATAAATTCAGAGGGAGGGAAATTGCCTATCAGAAGCATCCAGATATTTACCATTTCTGTTGCTCATTCCCAAACTTTCAAGTTTCCTTGTAGTATTATTTTCCTTCTTTCTTAAGAGCTATATTTAGTAATTTTTTTTAGTGTAGGTCTGCTGGGATGAAATTTTCTTAGTTTTCTCTCAGCAGAGATGTTTTACTTCATGTCTGTTTCTGAAAGATATTTTTGTTGCATATAGAATTCTGGATTTGAGGTGTTTTTTTTTTTTTTCCTTTCAGTACTTGAAATTTGTTGTGCCATTTTCTTTGTGGTTCTGATGATAAATATAGTTATTAAAATTGTTGTTTCTTTTTTTATGACAAACCATTTGTCTCTGGCTATTTTAAAGATTTTTTTTGGTCTTTAATTTTTATAAATTTGATTATGTTGATTATGATTTTGGGGTTTATCCTGTTTGTAATTTGCTTAGCTTTTTGAATTTGTACATTTATGTCTTTCACTGAATATGCAAAGTTTTCCTCAAATACATTTTCTTCAGAAACTTTTCCTTTGTACTGCATTTTTCTCTCCTCCTTCTGGTTCTTCAGTGACATAAATGTTAGACTATTCTCTATTGTCACTCATGTTTTTGAAGGTCTGCCAGTTTTTTCTTTTCAATTTTTTCTCCTTGTTCAACCTGGATAATTCCAGTTTTTCTACCTTCAAGCTCATTGTCTTGATCCTCTGTCATCTCCACTTGACTGAGTTCACCCAGTGAGTTTTAATTATTATACTTTTAATTCTAAAATTTCCCTTTGGTTTTCTTTTATATCTTCTACTTATTTTCTGAGAGTTTCTATCTTCCCATTCATTCCAACTTGTTCATTAATTCTAATTTGTTCTTACTTTCTGGAGCATTAAAAAAAAATTATATCTGCCTTAAAGTGTCTGTCAGTTAGTTCTAATATCTGTGTCATCCCAGCACTGGCATTTATTGTTTTCCCATTTGAGTTGAGATTTTCTTGTTTCTTCATATGCTGAATAATTTTGGAGTGTATCCTGAACATTTTGAAAATTATATCATAAAACTCTGAGTCTTAATTAAGTTCTATGGAGAATGTTAATATTTTATTTTACTAGGCATTTGATCAATTGGATTCATGTTGCAAGGTCCAAGTAGATTTCTGTGGATGGTGATTTTGATGTCAGTTCCATTTTTAAAGCCTTTGTAAAGCCATTTAGATCTGTCCAGAATGTATGCAACCCAGTGGCCAGTCTGGGACCTGGGCAGTGGTCTCTCTCTTCATTTAGTTCTTAACTGAACAACTGTTCACTGTTATTTAAGATGAGATCCATGTATGTGCAACTTGGGAGTGAGCCCAGGAGCTCACAAGCAGATTTACATAAGTCACTTAACCGAGTGCTTCCTTCTTCCTTATCTGTTACTTTTTGGTCCCTATGGCTCTCCTTTCAGTCCTCTGGACAGAAATCCAGTGTTTTATCTACCCTATTCTGCTGCACACAGTCCACAGCTATATCTATGTTTCAACTAAGAGGAAGGAGAACAGGGAATAAAAGAGCAACCAGAGTTCACTCCACTCTTTTGAAATTACAGGTCCTCTGATGGGAGAGAAATAGTCCCATCCTGCAGAATTTAAGTCACCTGCATGCCTTTGGTGCTGCTGTCCTATAGCCACAGCCATGGAGCTGGGATGAAAGAAAACCAAAAAATAAGACAAAAAGAAAGAAAAAAGTAAGAGATTTTCTCCACTCTCTCTAAAAACTCAGAGATCCCTTTCTCATGTCAGGTCAGAACTAGAGGACTTCTCCAGTAGCTCTCTCTGTGACAGAAGTCAATATCAATTCAATATTGATACTGAAGTGTCAATATCCACTTCTGGGTTTCAGGCTGGCTTGAGTCCAGGCTGGAGGATCCTGGAGTCAAAAAATGTTAAACCCGTTACTGGATCTGTAGTATTTCAAATGATGGTCTTCTTCAATCTGTCTGCTGTTTTGTACTTTCAGAATCTTCAAATAGCTGCTCCAGGCATTATGTAAAGGTTTTATGGGTCCATTCAGCTAGAGTGATAGGTTGAAACATATTGATTTTGCCTTAGTCCAATATTTTTAAAACAAATGAATAACATGACAGCATAAAAGCAAGAATAACGAATAAAGTCAACAAGATTGCATGTCAAATTTAGTTGCAAGTAAAAGTTGATATTTTAGTACTGGGTGCTAAAACTAGTCAAATGTTTGCCTCCTGCATGGTAACTGGTGACAAGAGCCAGATATGGATTACCTAGTTCCATATACCAATAGAATACTCATCAGAAGCCAGCATTCATTACTCCGGCTAACTAAAGTAGCTTATTTGCTTAGCTTTCCTGAGAAAATATCCTTGCTTCTGTTTTCTGCTGGATACTTTTATATATCAGAAATCACTTAATAACCACAACTCCTTGGTTGGAGAGTGGGAATTATTTTCAGGTTAAGTGACTTGTCTACTAAGTGACAAATGTTAACTAGATGGATGGGGGGGGGGTGTGATTGGCCTATTGAGTGGAAATACACTGGGAACTAATGGAAGTAGGAGGATAATTAAGCATTTTTTTCATTCATGGAATAAAGTTGGCATTTATTTTCTATAGTCAAGAGCTACTCACATACTGCAAGGAATATAAAATGGATGGAGAACTAACCACCTCTACAAAGACCAGTGTTGACTGACCTTGCTCATTATCCTAACTTTTGCTGAGCTTTCTCAACTTTAAACTCTACCTTTCTGCTAACTTCTCTCTACTTTAGCTCAATATGCCATTCTAGATGGTCTACTTCTCTGATGCTAAATGAGTTACTCAATACTTAGTACTTTTTCATTTATGCTAGAGTTTAATAAGAAAAAAACTATCCCTGGTCAGAATCAGGTGCTTACAAAACTTTTGCAAGCCTGAAGTAGCAAAAGTCCCTAATTTTAGATTTAGCACTACCGAGAGACATAGCTGCAGACATCCAGAGTCAGCAATCTGCAGAAATTTGCTGACGCTTTCAGAACTCCTTCCTAGCATCCAGAAAGGTGGATAGCATTAGAAAGCAGAATCTGCAAAAACTCATATCTAGGAAGTCTACACTCCCACCTACTGTAATAGGAGAAAGAATATGTCTTTTGTTTCTGCTGCCTTGTAAGACTATATGTCATTGGTAGAACACTGAACAAATTCAAAACCTAGGCAAGAGCATCTAGGAAGGAAGTATAGTAAGCTTCCTCCTAGGCCTTCCAGCCCTGACAATACAAGAAGAGGACTAAAGGGGGTATGAAGTATTTTTCATTACTAAATCATAACACATTCTTCAATATTAAATGCCAACAGTTAATATTAACAAACTAATAATGTTTAATTCTGGTGTAAAAAAAAATAAACAAAATATGTTTTTCATGTGGCAAGTCAGACCTTGGTTGGTATTGACCCTTGTGAAAGAATTTCATTAGTCATAACACATTTGGTAATCATATAGATGCAGTGTTAAGTTTTGATTTTGCACACAGTCTGAGACTACTGAAAATGATAGTATTAAAAATATAACGTAAAAGCAAACAAAATGTAATGTAATGTAATGACCCTCAATGCTGAGATTTTTTAAATTACCATCCTATTGTTGGTGTTTAATGATCTATTTGAATGCAGAAAACCTCAATACTGCAAGGAGTCTATAACTGGAATGAACATTTTGGAAAACATTAGAAAACATTTGAACTCATTGTAAATTGAGTTAATGTGGATAGTTGTGATAAATAGTCTTATTAAAAATTGGTTAAAGAATAGAATGTACTCAGAATTTACAGTAAAATATACTTATTATAGAACTGTAGAAAGCATGACACATTTTTTAATGAATAAAGGCATTATTTTTTTCATTAAAAAATCTGAGCAAAGTTAAGGAAAAAATATTTTAACTTATGGGTATTTTACTCCTACAGATGTGCATATTCCAATGGTTTCTTTTGAGAAATACTCATTTCACACTTGAATTTAACAATTTAAAATCTATCATTAGATTTAAAATAATTCTAATGGTCTCAAAATGAATCTTAAGATACTTTCTTAAGCTATGACCAACCTAGACTGCATATTAAAAAGTAGAGACATTACTTTGCCAACAAAGGTCCATCTAGTCAAAGCTATGGTTTTTTCAGTGGTCATGCATGAATGTGAGAGTTGGACCATAAAGAAAGCTGAGTGACGAAGAATTGATGCTTTTGAACTCTGGTTTTGGAGAAGACTCTTGAAAGTCCCTTGGACTGCAAGGAGATCCAATCAGTCAATTCCTAAACGAAATTGGTCCTGATTATTCATTGGAAGACTGATGCTGAAGCTGAAGCTCCAATACTTTGGCCACCTGGTGCAAAGAACTGACTCACTGGAAAAGACCCTGATGCTGGGAAAGACTGAAGGCAGGAAGAGAAGGGGATGAGAGAGGATAACATGGTTGGATGGCATCACTGACTCAATGGGGATGAGTTTGAGCAAGCTCCAGGAGTTGGTGATGGACAGGGAAGCCTGGTGTGCCACAGTCCATGGGGTTGCAAAGAGTTGGACACGACTGTGAATGAACTGAACTGAAGATACTTTCTCAGCCTTTCAAAATAGGACACCTCATCTTCTATTATCCATATTTCTAATATTTTTATTACCTAATATATCCAGAATGAAAGAATTATAAATTAAACCACACACGTGCACATACATACACAGGTGTGTGTGCACATACACACACATAAACACCCCCAAGTGAAGCATTTTGAAGTTAAATATCTTTTGGAGGATGTTAATGCTGAAAAAAAGATGGAGTAATTTCACTTCATCAGAACTATATAGAACAATATTTACAAATAATGGATATCATATTACTAAATTTATATATACACTGATTTTTTAAAGGGATTATAGTAAAACGAAGTACAATTTTTGTCTCTGTAGACCAAAGCTGTATCCCAACAGTCTGCTATCCATTTACTCAATTGTTCAGTTCCAGTATACTTGGATAGCAGCAGAATTACTGACTTATAAACCAGTAGGTAACAGCTTTATCAACTAGTACCGTGCTGTGCTAAGTCACTTTAGTCCAGTTTGACCCTATGCGACCCTGTGGACTGTAGCCTGCCAAGCTCTGCTGTCCATGTGATTCTCCAGGCAAGAGTACTGGAGTGGGTTGCCATGTCCTCCTTCAGGGGATCTTCCTGACCCAGGGATTGAACCCATGTCTCTTAAATCTCCTTCACTGGCAGGTGGGTTCTTTACCATCAACTAGAATACAGTTCTTAATGTGGGGCTCCTTTTGCCTTTACTCTTACAGTCTCCACTTATTACCATAGTTACTTAGATCAGCCCCTTTCCCCTCAACCCCTGCAGAGAGGTTGTTTTATGTTATTTCAGATGTTCTTATCATAGTCTAAATTCTTTCCTGGTATCCCCAAACCTCCTAAATGATTGTTTTAAATATTGTATACATTGATGTTCACTCGTTGTGCTATAAAGTTCCACAGATTTTGACAAGTGCACGTTCATGTGTCACGATTACATACAGAAAAGTTTTGCTGCCTAAAAATCCCTTGTGCCTGATCTTATCTTAGAACCCTTGACAACTACTGCTCTTTCATTTCCTCTACAGTTTTGTCTTTTATAGAATGTTATATAATTGGATTATACACTCTGTATTTTTGCTACTTGGTAGCTCATTTTGTTTTATTGCTGAATAATATTCCTGAATAATATTCCATTGTACAAATGTACTCCAGTTTAGCCATTCACCTATTGAGGGATTTCTTCCAGTTTTTGGTGATTATGAATAGGCTGCTAATTAACATAAGTGTGCAGGTTTGTAAGTTTTCAACTCAACTGGGTGTAACCTAGGTAAATACCTAGGAGTGTGACTGCTGAACTGGATTATGAGACTACTTATAGCATTGCATGAAACTGCCAAATTGTATTTCAAAGCAACTGTAGCATTTTCCATTCCCAACAGGAAGAGATGAGAGTTCCTTTTGCTCTGCACTCTAACCAACATTGTCAGTATTTGGTATTATCTGTTTAAATTTTAACTTCTAATATGTATGTAGTGGTATTTCATTGTCATTTTAATTTGAAGTTCCCTAATCAAACATGATGTTGAATATCTTTTTATAAATACTTGCCATTTGTATGTCTTCTTTGGTGTGTTGTTTTTTCAGATCCTTTGCCCATTTCTTAAGTGGGTTGTTTGTGTTCTTATTGTTGAGTTTTAAGAGTTCTTTGTATATTTTGGAAACAAGTCTTTATCAGATATGTGTTTTACAAATATTTTCTCCTTTTCTGTGGTTTGTCTTTTGATTCTCTTAAAAGTGTCTTTCACAAAGCACAAGTTTTAAATTTCAATAAAGACAACATTTTATTTCATATTGTGGTTTTTATATTGTTTCTAAAAACTCATCATCAAGCCCAAACTCTGAGATTTCCCTCTATGTTTTCTTCTAAAAGTTCTATAATATTGTGATTTATATTTAGATCTAAATACATTTTTAGTATTTAGTAAGGTTTGTGTCTAGATTTATTTATTTTTGCTTATGGATGTGGAATTGTTTCAGCATATTTTCTTGAAAAGATTATCCTTTCTCCATTGAATTGTCTTTACTCTTTTACCAAAGATCAGTTGACTGCCTCTGTGTGGGTCTAATTTATGTATCTGTTCTTTCATCTGACTTAACTATTTAAGCTTTGTAAAAAGTCTTGAAGTTGGGTAGTGTCAGTCCTCTGACTTTGTTCTTTTGTATTGTGTTAGCTATTCTCAACCTTTTGCTTATCCACATAGACTTTAGAATGGTTTCATTGATATCCACAAAATAGGGTGATGGAATTTTGATATGTTACAACAAATACATAGATTGAGTTGAGAAAAATCAATGGATCAACAATATTGAGTCTTCCAATCCATGACTATCTTTATACTTATTAAGATCTTCTTTGATTTCTTTCATTAGAATTTTATACTTTTCCACATAGAGATCCTATACAAATGTTCTTAGATTTAAGTTTTATTTTGGGGGTGCTATCATTAACTGTATTGTGTTTTCAATTTTGATATCCAATTGTTCATTGCTGGCATAGAAGAAAACAACTGACTCTGGCAAACTAACTAGCATCTTGCAAACTTGCTCTAATCAGCTATAGTTTCAGAACTTTTGAAAATTTTTCTATAGAGAAGATCATGTCACCTGTGAACAAAAGATTATTTCATTTCTTCCTTCTTAATATGTATACTTTTAATTTCTTTGTCTTATTGAACCATCTAGGACTTCTAGTATAATAACGAATATAGGTGGTAAGAAAGGATATTTTTACCTTGTTCCTGACTTCCTGGCAAAGCATCTAACTTCTCACCATTAAATATGTTAGTTTTAGGTTTTTTGGTAGATACTCATTACCAAGTTGAGAAAATTCCTGTCTATTACTAGTTTGCTGATTATTTTTAAAAATATTTTTAAAATATTGAATAAAAATTATTCAATCTTGATTTTGTCAAGTGCTTTTTTTTATTCATACAATTATATAATTTTTCTGCTTATACAATCTTCATCATATGAACCTGGGGGCAGGGATCCTAGAGTAAAACCTCAGGAAACAGTGAGGGCAGCCACTAAGACTGGACTACCAAGATTTTCCAGCTCTCAAATTGGTCCACACGTAGCCTCTATCAATTCATTAAAATTAAAAATTTAATCTTCCAAGAGTACACAGCTTCAGCAGTTTATGTTCCTAGTGAATTGGTATTTGGGATTCTTTATATTCACCTGTCTCTCCAGATTTCAGAGTGGCAGTTTGTCCTCTGATGTTCTTTCTCTGATGAGTCTAATGAAAGTCAATGAATCAGTTTACTTGAGTTTTTTTCTTGTCCTGAAAAGGGAAGTGGTGACTTCCATGCTCTTTACATGTTAAAGCTAAAACTGAAGGTAGACCTGAATCTCTTCTTCATGTCTACAGTCAAGCAACAAGATTTCAAAACTTCTTGTCCAGTCCCTGCATGCATGCATGCTAAGTCACTTAAGTCATATCTGACTCTTCACAACACTGTAGCCCACCAGGCTCCTCTGTTCATGGGATTCTCCAGGCAAGAATACTGTAGTGGGTTGCCACGACCTCCTCTAGGGGACCTTCTTGGCCCAGGGACTGAACCTCCATCTCCTGCAAATCTTGCATTGCATGTGGATTCTCTACCACTGAGCCACTGGGGAAGCCCAGTCCAGTCCCTACTAGCCAGCTAAGGGTTGATATACCATCCTATTCCCACTTCCTTGCTCTAACACTCTCTGTGGGCTTGTTATTGTTGCTATTCTATCTTTATTTTTTTTAAGGAAGCATCACAGTCCTCTGAGGCATTTTATTTGTATGTATTACATCCTTAGAAAAAGAATCTAAGGATTTTCCCTCCTGTATGTTTTCATCTTGCTTTTTCATGGTACATGATACCAGCTGAGGTTGTCAGTACAATGAAACTGATGGGATGGGAACAGGTTATTCTGCTATTTTTCTAGATCTTTGAGTTGCACATCAAATCTGGGGCTGATCACTCCACGCTTATTTAGCCTGCCTGTGAGGTTCACAACAATTTTCCTAGCCCTGTGATCATTAATGATTTCAAATTCGCCAATGTAACCATGCTTCATCATCACTGTTAGAAACCTGACGATGACTTTGGAGCACGACCTAATAAGGACCTGGTGTTTGCCTCTCTTTTTGGCATTGTTGATACTCTTTTGAGATCATCAGCCAGGACATTCATGCACACCATTCTGGCGGCACGGAAAGATGGCGGACAGAGCTATTCTATCTTTAAAGATATGACCTAAAATGATGATGACCACAATGATGACTTAGGAGGACACTCCAAAGGTTTGAGTCTGAGAAAACTTATGTCCTTTGGTTTTTCAGTGTTTTCATGACTGTTCATTAACAACAATGTAATTTTCACTGCTTTATAGATTAAAAAAAAACATCACTGTGATATCCCCAGAACATGATTATCAGCTATGGTAACTGAGACTGGGAAAGTTATGTTTTATCTTTTAATGCTTCTGCTACTCAGGCTTTTTCTGTTTATTTCTACTCCAGTTAAGACAGATTTGTATGTATAATCTTTCTCAGATCAGTGAACTAGCACCAGGACACCAAATTTCCATTAATATTGTTACCTTTTTAGAGATAGCCTTTAATTAACCAGGTTCTGACTTGAGCAGCACTGTTCTGGTGAGGTATGTGCTTGTGTCTAAGTCAGTGGGTCACTTGGTATCTCCCTACCTACTTGCTAGAAATTGTATTCCTTATCTCATAGCATATATTGGTACAATAAATGACTGCACCATTGTCATCTTCTTTGGCCATATGATCTCATTCCATCACACTTGAAATTGATGAAAACATTTCTCATGTTTGGTAAATAGGCCAGATGGACACAGAGAGTCAAGCAAAATGAAGAAACATAAGAATATTTTCCAATCTAAAGAACAAAATAAAACTCCAGAAACAGATGTTAATGAAACAGGTAAGTAATTTAGCTGATAAAGAGTTCAAAATAATGGTCATAAAGATTCTCACTACTGGCAGAAGAACAATACCTCAACAAAGTAAGAATATCAGCAGAGATAAAAGTATAAGAAAGTACTAAAAAAAAACAACCCTACAAAGATGAAGAATACAATAACTGAACTGAAAAATTTAAATTGAGGAGCTCATCAGTATACTGAAAAGTGAAAGTGAAGTCACTCAGTCATGTCCCACTCTTTGGGAACCCATGGGCTGTATAGCCTATCAGGCTCCTTCGTCCACGGGATTTTCCAGGCAAGACTGCTGGAGTGGATTGCCATTTCCTTCTCCAGGAGATCTTCCTGACCCAGAAATCAAACCCGGGTCTCCTGCATTGCAGGCAGACACTTTACCGTCTGAGCCACCAGGGAAGCTGACCAAGCAAAAGAAAGAATCAGTGAACCTGAAGATAAGGTGGTGGAATCCATCCAATCAGAAGAGGAAAAAGAAAAAAGGAATGAAAAGAGTAAAGACAGATTAAGGGAATTATGGGAAAGCATCAAGCAGCCCAATATATATACTGTAGGGGTCTCAGGAGGAGGAGATAGAGAAAAAGGGGCAGAAAGCTTATTCAAAGAAATAATAAATGAAAATTTCCTTAACCCATGGAAAGAAACAGATATCTATTTGAAGTATCTTCAAATATCTTCTATTTGAAGCTCAGTTCAGTTCAGTCACTCAGTCGTGTCCGACTCTTCGCGACCCCATGAATCGCAGCACACCAGGCCTCCCTGTCCATCACCAACTCCCAGAGTTCACTCAGATTCACGTCCATCGAGTCAGTGATGCCATCCAGCCAACTCATCCTCTGTCGTCCCCTTCTTCTCCTGTCCCCAATCCCTCCCAGCATCAGAATCTCTTCCAATGAGTCAACCCTTCGCATGAGGTGGCCACAGTACTGGAGTTTCAGCTTTAGCATCATTCCTTCCAAAGAAATCCCAGGGCTGATCTCCTTCAGAATGGACTGGTTGGATCTCCTTGCAGTCCAAGGGACTCTCAAGAGTCTTCTCCAACACCACAGTTCAAAAGCATCAATTCTTCGGTGCTCAGCTTTCTTCACAGTCAAGAAGAGATAAGAAAGCCTTCCTCAGAGATCAATGCAAAGAAATAGAGGAAAACAACACAATAGGGAAGACTAGAGACCTCTTCAAGAAAATAACATTTTAATATACTAGTTATGAACATTTGTTGCAAAAAATGCCAGATAAGCAAAGAAAAAAGTCACCTCTAGTCAGGACATCTGGAGATAAAATCTGTTAACATTTTTAGGTGTGAATATGTGTTTATGTGTGTGAAAAGTTTTTATTGTCAGTAAATATATTTCCTAAATCTCATTTCAATAGCTATTTAATGTTCCATCATACATCATACAAAATAATTCATTTATTGAGTTATTTAATCCTACTTGGGGCACTTGAGTTGTATGTAATTATACAACACTAAATAATGCCATAATGAATATTCTCATAGAAAAATACAAATGAAATCAAAATTATTTTGCCAAGTTCCAGGAAAATAAGCCAATTTGGAATTTAACTGAAACAACACGTAAACTCTAGTGTAACACTGGAAAGACCTGCTCCAGTAGGACTAATGAATTTTCCTTTCCCTTTATTTTTATCAGAGATTTTTTTACTGTACAATTCTCCCATTCTTCACATCAGCACATTTCTTTTCCTTTACTAGAATTTAGGTAATTTATTTTTTTCATTTTATTGGCAAACATCATCAATGCAACAAATTGTAAACACTGCCCTCTCTCTTTCTTCTCATCTACCTCCCTCAAGAATTTTCCTCCCGAGCTCAGCTAGTGAGCTCAGTGACAATTACAAACTATATCATTTACATATTTTCTAAAATTAAATGGTATTGTATAGTAGATATATTCAGCAATTGTACTGAAAGTGTAGCTAACAAATGTCTTTCGTTGTTAATTTTTTATGGGAGTATAGCTGATTTACAATGTACTGTTAGTTTCAGGTATACAGCAAAGTGAATCAGTTATTTAGATACATATATCCAACTCTATTTTTAAGATTCTTTTCTCATTTAGGCCATTATTGAGCATTGAGTAGAGTTCCCTCTGCTGTACAAAATCTATACATTTGAGTCTCTTTCTTTCTGTACACATCTCTAGCTGTATCAATACTACAGTTGTCATACTGAAGAATTAAAAATGAATGTCAAGTAAAAAAAAAAAAAGAAGAAGAAAATTAGAGATACCAAGGGAACAATTCATGCAAAGATGGGCTCGATAAAGGACAGAAATGGTATGGACCTAACAGAAGCAGAAGATATTAAGAAGAGGTGGCAAGAATACACAGAAGAACTGTACAAAAAAGATCTTCATGACCCAGATAATCACGATGGTGTGATCACTGACCTAGAGCCAGACATCCTGGAATGTGAAGTCAAGTGGGCCTTAGAAAGCATCACTACGAACAAAGCTAGTGGAGGTGATGGAATTCCAGTTGAGCTATTCCAAATCCTGAATGCTGGGAAAGTGCTGCACTCAATATGCCAGCACATTTGGAAAACTCAGCAGTGGCCACAAGACTGGAAAAGGTCAGTTTTCATTCCAATCCCAAAGAAAGGCAATGCCAAAGAATGCTCAAACTACCGCACAATTGCACTCATCTCACACGCTAGTAAAGTAATGCTCAAAATTCTCCAATGGAATATTACTCAGCTTTAAAAAAAGAACACATTTGAGTCAGTTCTAATGAGGTGGATGAAACTGAGCCATTATACAGAGGGAAGTAAGTCAGAAAGAGAAACACCAGTACAGTATATTAATGAATATATATGGAATTTGGAAAGACAGTAACAATGGCCCTATATGCAAGACAGCAAAAAAGACACAGATGTAAAGAACAGACTTTTGGACTATGTGGGAGAAGCTGAGGGTGGGATGATATGAGAGAATAGCATTGAAACATGTATATTGTCATATGTAAAACAGATGACCAATGCAAGTTCAACGCATGAAGCAGGGCACTCAAAGTCGGTGCTCTGGGACAACCCAGAGGGATTGCATGGGAAGGGAGGTGGGAGGGTGGTTCAGGATGGTGGGGCACATGTACACTCATGGCTGATTCATGTTGATATATGGCAAAACCACTATAATATTGTAAAGTAATTGCCTCCAATTAAAACAAATAAATTTATTTAAAAAAAGAAGATAGCAAGGAAACTGAATAGACATTTTTCCAAAGAAGATATCCAAATGGCCAACAGATCCATAAAAAAGGTGCTCAACATCACTAATCATCATGGAAATGCAAATCAAAACTATAATGAGATACCATCTCACACTTGTTAGAATGGCTATTATCAAGAAGACAAGCGATAACAAATGCTCATGAAGATGTGGGGAAAAGGGAGTCCTTGTGCACTATTGATGGGAATGTAAATTAATTGTCACTTATGGATAACAGTATGGAGGCTTCTCAAAAAATTAAAAATAGAACTACCATGTGTTCTAGAAATCTCACTTCTGGATCTATATTCAAGGAAGTAAAAATAAGAGTTAAAAGATACCTGCAGCCACATTATTTATTGTAGTACTATTCACAATAGTCAAATACAGAAACACCTTTTAAGTGTCTGTTAGCAGATGAATGGATGAAGATGTTTACATACACAATGGAATTTTGAAGTCATGAGAAAGAAGGAATTTTTGCCATTTGCAACAACATGAATGGCCTATGAGATATTATGCCACATGCAATAAGTCAGACAGAAAAAGACAAAAACTACAGGGTTTCATTTATCTGTTGAATCTAAATAAAATGCCAAGCTCATAGAAATAGAGTGCAGAAGAGTGGTTGACAGGGACTGGGCAGTGGGGGAAACAGAAAGAGGCTGGTAAGAGTATACAAACCTTCAGCTCTGAGATGAAGAAATTCTGAGTACCTAATATAAAATATGATGACTGTAGTTGATAACACTGTGTTGTACAAATGAAAGTTGCTAAGAGTAAAACTTGAATGTTCTCTCATATGCAAAAATGATAAATATATGAGGTGATGGATGTGTTAATTAACTAGATGGGGGATACGTCTATGACCACAAGGCACATATTAAATATTTTATGGTTTTATATATGAATTACACCTCAATGAAGCAGAAATATTTTTAAAAGAAAAAGATAAAAAAGAAAATCAGAGAATCTGCAATGGTAGTGCTTTTTGGAAACATTAAGGAAGAGGTAAAATAACAAGTGTAAAGGAGTCATTAGATATTCACAGCTGCAAAGTAGAACAGGGTGATGTGTTGGGCTTTTGTCTTCAATTCCAGCAGCCAACCATGAGTGAAGACAGACAGTCTTACAAGGGTAGCCATGACTTTTTCCATCTAGAGCTGTCCAGAGTTGATCATGGTGATCTGGGGATATAACTGTGATGTTTCTCAGGCTGCGGAACAGTGAAAATTACACTGTTGCTAATAAGCAGTCAGGAAAAGATCATAGAACCAAGAAACATATGTTTTCTCAGGCTCAAACCTCTGTAGATTCCTCCTGGATAGACAATGTGGTGATCATTCTAAACACTCTCATAGGTTGAAACTTCTGCCAAAAGTGCCTAGAGGCACATGGCTTGCATATCTTGATAAAGTTTCTAGAAATCTAAAGTTGTGATGATCTTATTAATCCCTTCCAATGTTATGATCTTTTCCAGTCATACCTCTTTTATCTAAAATATTGTATTTTCAGCTCACTTCTTCTCTAACTTTGTGTTACCCAGAGTCTAATTCACTTTTATCTGAATCATGTAAGAAAAGTTAAAGAAGTTAGTGAATCTCTAATGAACACTAAGGGGGAAAGGGGGGTTGAGGTGAATTGAGAGACTGGGACTGATACATATACACTAGTATGTATAAAATAGATAACTAATGAGAACCTTCTGTATAGCACACGGAACTCTACTTAATGCTCTGTGGTGACCTAAATGGGAATGAAATCGAAAAAAGAGGGGATATGTGAATCAGTTCAGTTCAGTTCAGTCACTCAGTCATGTCCGACTCTTTGCGACCCCATGAATCGCAGCATGCAAGGTCTCCCTGTCCATCACCATCTCCCAGAGTTCACCCAGACTCATGTCCATCGAGTCAGTGATGCCATCCAGCCATCTCATCCTCTGTTGTTCCCTTCTCCTCCTGCCCCCAATCCCTCCCAGCATCAGAGTCTTTTCCAATGAGTCAACTCTTCACATGAGGTGGCCAAAGTACTGGAGTTTCAGCTTTAGCATCAGTCCTTCCAATGAACACCCAGGACTGATCTCCTTTAGGATGGACTGGTTGGATCTCCTTGCAGTCAAGGGACTCTCAAGAGTCTTCTCCAACACCACAGTTCAAAAGCATCAATTCTTCGGTGCTCAGCTTTCTTCACAGTCCAACTCTCACATCCATACATGACTACTGGAAAAACCATAGCCTTGACTAGATGGACCTTTGTTGGCAAAGTAATGTCTCTGCTTTTCAATATGCTATCTAGGTTGGTCATAGCTTTCCTTCAAAGGAACAAGCGTCTTTTAATTTCATGGCTGCAATCACCATCTGCAGTGATTTTGGAGCCCCCAAAAATAAAGTCTGACACTGTTTCCACTGTTTCCCCATCTATTTCCCATGAAGTGATGGGACCAGATGCCATGATCTTCGTTTTCTGAATGTTGAGCTTTAAGCCAACTTTTTCACTTTCCTCTTTCATTTTCATCAAGAGGCTTTTTAGTTCCTCTTCACTTTCTGCCATAAGGGTGGTGTCATCTGCATATCTGAGGTTATTGATATTTCTCCTGGCAATCTTGATTCCAGCTTGTGCTTCTTCCAGCACAGCATTTCTCATGATGTACTCTGCATAGAAATTAAATAAGCAGGGTGACAATATACAGCCTTGACGGACTCCTTTTCCTATTTGGAACCAGTCTGTTGTTCCATGTCCAGTTCTAACTGTTGCTTCCTGACCTGCATATAGGTTTCTCAAGAGGCAGGTCAGGTGGTCTGGTATCCCCATCTCTTGAAGAATTTTCCACAGTTTATTGTGATCCGCACAGTCAAAGGCTTTGGCTAGTTAATAAAGCACTATGTGAAATACATATAGCTGATTCACTTCACTATATAGCAGAAACTAACACAACATTGTAAAGCAACCATACCCCAATTTTTTTTTTAAAAAGCAGAAAAAAATAATGTAATCTCTACACATCAATGCTTCTCCAAAATAAAAATCCTATACAATCCTACATACATTCAGTGAAATAACCTATCTGGTGTCACATCCATTCTTCCAAAAACCTTAATTACCTCATGTATTATTAATAATGACCTGGGTTTGATCCCTGGGTTGGGAAGATCCCCTGCAGGAGGGATGGCAACCCACTCCAATATTCTGGCCTGGAGAATTCCATGGACTGTATATCCATGGGGTCACAAAGAGTTGGACATGACTGAACAACTTTCACTTCATTATTAATAATATTAATCCCTGAAGATTTGAGTAGACTATCTTCAGACTGAGGTAGAACTTTCATTTTGTTGCCTCATTTTGCAGCCTCTACATATTGGTTCAAAGAACTAACTCTGGAAATTTCAAGAGATACACTTAAAGAATCCCAAATAGTATCCTGTTACATTCTTTCATCATATTTAGCTAATGCCTACTCTGAGCTATCTATAATAAAGAAGGTAGACAATTCTTTTCAACAAAGATGACTATGTTATTTCCATTTATCTTATCTCTTTTCTTCCCAAACACCCATAAGTCATCTATTCACACACATCTCTTCTTTTGGAAAAAGAGTTATGGTACAGGGTGAGTTTGTACTGATGGTAAGACTCAGAGGACCACTGAAATTCTCTCCTTGGTGTTTAGTGTTTCATTGGCTGCCTGACTCTATATTCCTGATGCTTTGTCAATGTATCAAGCTGTGTTTGGAAAAGAACTTGTCCAAATTCTCCATTTTACCTCCACTTAATGTAACTGGTGATGGCGTGGAAATTCTCTTCAAGGTAAACATGAAGAAACTCTAAGGTGGTAATACTTGCCCTTCAGTTGAAATAATTACCTGGTCTTTACTGACTGCAGACTTTTGGGTGTTGATAGAACACATTCGGCAGGTTCTTTTTAAAAATAGGTAATGATCCTTTAGAGGATGAAACCCCACTTCATAACATGCAATTTTGTTAACCACTCTGTTTAGAAAACTGGGCTCCCTCTGGTTTCCCAGCGCTGGTAGCTCTGCTTGACGCATGAGGTTGGAGCTGCGTCCGTCATGCCACTTTAGATTACTGGATCTCACAGGATGCTACAAGGCAGACACACCCCAGGCTGACTCACTGAGTGGGAAGTTTAAAAAGATGGTTTTCCTCAGCCATCAATTAGATAAACCACATTTTCCAGGAGAAAAACAGCATCTTGAAAAGTTCTTTACAAACAAAGCTCTCTTGCTCATAATGCTTTCGGTCATGTTTTCTTGTGAAGGGAAGTATAACTTTAACCTTAATTGCACTTACAAATTAGCAAGTAAAATATAATGCCACCCTTTCCCCCGTCCTTCCTTCCTTCCTTTCTTTTTTTTTCCTTCAAAAGGAGACCCTTTCATGATTTTAGCTCTGGTAAAATTAGAGCTTTCTTCCTCTTTGCCTCTTCCCTCAAAGTTGTGGTTTTGACCAACCACGTGGTGAATAAGTTATAGATGCCTGAGCTCTGTTTCCTCTGCCCTAGTTACTCTTCTTTATACATTTTCTTTCTACCTTTTTTGCAACCTCCTTGAAAATATAGTGAGGAAAGGACATTTTCAGATTGTGTCTTTTTGAAAACGGCAATTTGGATTTAAGATATTTGTCAGGAAGAATTAAGCACCGAATAATAATTTAAATCTCTTTGCCTCATGTTTCTCCAGTGCTGGCTCTGTGTTTGGAAAGTAATGGATAAGTGTCTCTCACTGTACTGTAGGATTCCAAAGAACAAAGGGCATGTTTGTGGCTTCTATCTCTTGGTATACAAAGTACCTAATGCACATTAAGTTACATGTTAAAATAGACCTTCTTTATCACATAAATGAATAAATGAGAAAAATACATAATCAAATAATTTTCACAAAATATTTTGTACAAAATCTCTTGATCTTACTCATCCAAAACTTGAGACCAAGATGACAATATTATTGCTTGGGATTCCATACTGATATTTTGGGTCTGAAGATCCTCTGTATATCCTTTTAATACTGATATCTAGATGTGAGACCAGCAGTTGATCATCTCCATCCCTTTACTGTCCTACTTTTGGGTATGTGAATATAAGGATCCAGGATCATTAAGGCATCCCCCTGCTTTTTGGTCTCTTGTGCTAAGTCACTTCAGTTTGACTACTTGTGATCCTATGGACTGTAGCCCACCAGGCCCCTCTGTCCATGGGATTCTCCAGGCAAGAATACTGGTCTCTTAGATTTGTCTTTATTGGAGTCAATTTACAGCAGCCAATGGTAATATGTGCTCAGTAAATTCAGATGAAAGCAGTGCCAACAGGTAAGAATAATGTGACCAGGTTTTCTTGTATGGATATGTGTGTGGGTGTGTGTCTGTATTATCCTATTTAAGTCTCATAATAATTGAGAAAGTTATTATCTTCACCTCACAAATGAGAAAATAGCAGCTGGTTCAGATAAGTAGTTTGCTACAAGTCAGAAAACTGAAGTTTTGCATTCTGGCTTCAAGATGTGTACTCATAAATACTAAATAATGCTGCTCCCACCAAATTATATTTCCTCTCTGGTATTAGATATTCTGCCACTCTTTTCCATTTGAATTACATTAGATATTTTTGAAAATTTATTTTACAACAGAATAGTAGTAAAATAGACACCATGGAGATAAAGTCTGTGCCCTTTGATAGTGGATGTTATGATTCCTGTGTTATGGCTTAAGGCATCACCACTGCTTCTTTAGGGGATGGGGCAGGTTAAAACCTGCCCCCCCCACCACCCTTGGGACTAGGAGAATGGGGCAGGTGAAACAGGAAATACAGTTCTTAATATGGAATGAACAAAACCATCCAAAGCTTTCCATATCACCACTGTCTCCTTGGGTGTCCTGAGCTCCATCCTATATTTTGAAAGGCTTAGGAACACTCCAGGCCTATGGGTTGGATGCCAACATATGGTAACTCAGACAAGCCAACATTCTTCAGACATAGCAGAGCACTCTCTGTTGAACAATCAGAGGGCATACAGGCACCTGCAATGGGTGCTCACTTGGAATAAAAGGGATGGCCTCTGAGCATCACTGGCTCAGGTCCCAAAAGGCTTTGGGGTGCTGCATGGTGCTAACATAAATAAGAAAAAATAAGAGCAGACTTTGCATATTGAGCCTGCTCCTCTCCTCCAAGCACAGAAGGTCTCTCCCACTCCTCCGTCCTACCTGTCTACATTCTTCTCTATCTCCCAACCTATATATTCTACCAACTGTTTCTGATCAAACATTATATGCTTTCAGGCAGCTTTAGGATCCTATTCTGGAAGTCAGTGCTGAGCACTGTTTTATATGAATGTTCCATAGGTTCCAAACATCCTAATGTTCTCACAGGTAACAGATGGAATAGGGGAAGTTCGTGAATAAGGAAAAGCAAGGGGGAAAAATCATATTAATATGTTTCAAAATATAATATTGCACCTAAGACTCCAGAGGATCTTACAGAAGGTCTTAATGTATTTAAAGGCTTTTGAGTATCATCATATTAGCATATTTTCAGAAGTTGTTTTTCAAAAACTGAAGTTGCCAAATGCTGAAATCAATCCAGTTTGGATACTAAATTTATGCCATCTTTTCTATTGTAAATTGATAATTATATACTCTACTGACCCTGTCCCAATATATATGAATTTCAACAAGCCTTTTTATAAGAGAGAGTCTTTCTGATAGAAAGTTCCTATCATTAATCAAGGGTAACTACAGATGTCGGACATGACTGAGCGACTTCACTTTCACTTTTCACTTTCATGCATTGGAGAAGGAAATGGCAACCCACTCCAGTGTTCTTGCCTGGAGAATCCCAGAGACAGAGGAGCCTAGTAGGAGGCCGTCTATGGGGTCGCACAGAGTCGGACACGACTGAAGCAACTTAGCAGCAGCAACTACAGATGAGTAGGTGAGAAGACCATTAGTGAGCTTGATGCAGCTTGGAGAGGAGTTTCCAGAGCTGCTTCAGTTCAGTTCAGTCACTCAATCCTGTCCAACTCCTTGTGACCCCATGAATCACAGCACACCAGGCTTCCCTGTCCATCACCAACTCCTGGAGTTTACTCAAACTCATGTCCATCAAGTCAGTGATGCCATCCAACCATCTCATCTTCTGTCATCCCCTTCTCCCACCTTCAATCTTTCCCAGCATCAGGGTCTTTTCCAGTGAGTCAGTTCTTTACATCAGGTAGCCAAAGTACTGGAGTTTCAGCTTCAGCATCATCCCTTCCAATGAATATTCAGGACTGATTTCCTTTAGGATGGACTGGTTGGATCTCCTTGCAGTCAAGGGACTCTCAAGTGTCTTCTTCTCCAACACCACAGTTCAAAAACATCAATTCTTCAGTGCTCAGCTTTCTTTACAGTCCAATTCTCACATCCATACATGACTACTGGAAAAACCATAGCTTTGACTAGACAGACCTTTGTTGGCAAAGTAATGTCTCTATTTTTTAATATGCTGTCTAGGTTGGTCATAGCTTTTTTTTCAAGAAACAAGCATCTTTTAATTTCATGGCTGTAGTCACCATCTGCAGTGATTTTGCAGCCCCCCAAAATAAAGTCTGTCACTGTTTCCATTGTTTCCCCATTTATTTGCCATGGTGATGGGACCAGATGCCATGATCTCAGTTTTCTGAATGTTGAGTTTTAAGCAAACTTTTTCACTCTTCTCTTTCACTTTCATCAAGATGCTGTTTAGTTCTTCTTTGCTTTCTGCCATAAGGGTGGTGTCATCTGAGGTTACTGATATTTCTCCCAGTAATCTTGATTCCAGCTTGTGCTTCATCCAGCCTGGCATTTCTCAAGATGTACTCTGCATAGAAGTTAAATTAACAGGGTGACAATATACAGGCTTGACATACTCCTTTTCCTATTTGGAACCAATCTGTTCCATGTCCAGTTCTAACCAGTCTGTTGTTCCATGTCCAATTCTAACTGTTGCTTCTTGACCTGCATACAGATTTCTCAGGAGGCAGGTCAGGTGGTCTGGTATTCCCATCTCTTGACGAATTTTCCACAGTTTGTTGTGATCCACACTGTCAAAGGCTTTGGGGTAGTCAATAAAGCAGAAGTAGATGTTTTTCTGGTATTCTCCTACTTTTTCGATGATCCAACGGATGTTGGCAATTTGATCTCTGGTTACTCTGGCTTTTCTAAATCCAGTTTCAACATCTGGAAGTTCAGAGTTCATGTACTGTTGAAGCCTGGCTTGGATAGTTTTGAGCATTAAAATGATAGATTTATCTTAGAGGTTGCTTACTCTTTGTTGTAGCCATAGCTGTCAGAGACTAAAATTCCTTTACTGTCTTTGTTTACTTTGGTGACCCCTGTTGACTTTAAGTTTCCATAGAGATTCTTTCTTAAGTAGGGTCTGAGCTTTGCAGTTCTTTTAGCTATAATTCACTGTTGTTATGTTGGAGCCCTATCCCTGTGGTGGTAAGAAGTGGAGGAAGGGAAATGCTCTAGTGCTGTGATTAAGTCTTAGTCTTCAGGGAGCCTATGCCCTAAACTGACTTTCACAAATACTTCTTAGGTCCCTGTTCCAGTCCTGTCCATTGGTGTGACAGTAAGGCTAGAGGGGGCTGGAAGAAGATATTCCTCTTCTCCCCAGTCACTTAGACTCTGGTAAATGGTTTACCTTGAGGGCAGGCCTTTGTTAAGGAGGGCCAAGAGTTCTGAATGCATCTCAAAATGATTACTTTCCCTTCCCCCTGCCAGAAGCACTGGAGGCAAGGTGGGATGGGGTTTCCTCTGATATTCACCTTAAGAACCTGATTAGGTCCTTGAGGTAAAACTTATAAAATGTGAAGTTTATCCACACTGCTCCTCCAGCAATCTATCAATGACAGTTTTAAGTATTCCTGTCTATAACCTTCTGTTCCTGGGCTTCTGCTCCCATATTCTGTGATTCTCAGTTTCTACCTCTTTCTAGATTTTGTGGCACCAGTTTGTCATGTGACCTCAATTCTCAGATGGATCTAGAATGAGTTGTTGATTTTTCAGTTTGTTCAGCATTTTTCTTGTTTTGAGAACAAGAGTGATGACTTGTTCCAATCTCTTTATATATCAGGCCAGAAACTGGAAGTCAGAAAGACAGATTTATTAATATATCTAGTTTAGAGAGAGAACAGTAGTCCTGATACAGACTACTTCAAGAAATGAACTTCAGCTGTAGTTAACTCACTTGAAAAATCATATCTAAATAATAGTGAAAGGAAAATAAAATCATTGGCAAATAAAGATTATTTAAAAATCTGAAAACTGGTCTGACTCAGAATTAGTACCACGCTGCCATTTAGGAAATTTATCCATGATTGCTAAGCTATCCTAACCACTACTTTCGAGATCTAGATTTGTAAAACATATAGACAATATCAACAATTGATTTTTTGTTACTTAGATATACATTGTGAAGTGATTTCTAATGAGATACCAAGAATTCTACCACATAAACAGAAATATTTAGCAATCTCCAGCCACTGTTGGTAGAAATTCAGTAAGTAAATTCTTTCTCATAGATAATAATGCTATATAATTTGGTAAAGTAAAAGTACTATGATTCACCTGCCAGTGAATTAGCGCCTCAGAAAATACCATGAAATGCATATTAGATGATTCAAAGACAATAAAAATTTTCCCACAAAGAAAACATCAGACCCAAAAAACTTTATAGAGTAGTTCTACCACATATTCAAAGAAAAAAATAATTTCAGGTTTTTACAAAACTCTTCCAAGAGGATAGAGACAGAGAATATGCCCAATCTCATTTTATAAGTCCAGCATTTTGATGTTTAAACCTGACCAGAACAGTCAAATAGATAAAAATTATGCAACAATCACACTATTGAACAAAAATATAAAATATAAATGCGTGCATCCTAAGTCACTCCAGTCATGCCCGACTCTTTGTGACCCTATAGACTGTAGCCCACCAGGCTTCTCTGTCCATGGGATTCTCCAGGCAAGAATAACGGAGTGGGTGGCAATGCCCTCCTCCAAACATAAGTAATTAAATAAAATATTAGCAGTTGGCATAAAGTAATATATAAGTTAATACATCATCAGTGAGATAAGTTTATCCCAGGACTGGAAAGTTGATAACAACAGAAAATCATTTAATATAACTTTTCATATTATTAAAGGAAGAAAGGCAGATGATTATCTTAATAGATGCAGAAAAAGCATTTTTTATTTTTTTGTTGTTGTTGTTGTTCCTAATTTTATTTTATTTTTAAACTTTACATAATTGTATTAGTTTTGCCAAATATAAAAATGAATCCGCCACAGGTATACATGTGTTCCCCATCCTGAACCCTCCTCCCTCCTCCCTCCCCATACCATCCCTCTGGGTCGT
Organism: Bos javanicus; assembly: GCF_032452875.1. Lineage (NCBI taxonomy): Eukaryota > Metazoa > Chordata > Mammalia > Artiodactyla > Bovidae > Bos > Bos javanicus. Next base: position 50,427,362 of record NC_083871.1, read on the forward strand.
CCCAGTGCACTAGCCCCAAGCACCCAGTATCGTGCATCGAACCTGGACTGGCAACTCGTTTCTTACATGATATTTTACATGTTTCAATGCCATTCTCCCAAATCTTCCCACCCTCTCCCTCTCCCACAGAGTCCATAAGACTGTTCTATATATCAGTGTCTCTTTTGCTGTCTCGTACACCGGGTTATTGTTAGCATCTTTCTAAATTCCATATATATGCGTTAGTATACTGTATTTATGTTTTTCCTTCTGGCTTACTTCACTCTGTATAATAGGCTCCAGTTTCATCCACCTCATTAGAACTGATTCAAATGTATTCTTTTTAATGGCTGAGTAATACTCCATTGTGTATATGTACCACAGCTTTCTTATCCATTCATCTGCTGATGGACATCTAGGTTGCTTCCATTTTTTAAATTCAATATTCATATATGATTTAAAAGAAATCTTAGCAAATTAGGTAAGCATGAAACTTCACTAATTTTATAAAAGGCAAACATAAACAGTCAAACAAAAATATATATTAAACATAAACCTAATGAGGTAATGTTGAAGGCATTTCCATTAAGGTCAGGAAAGAGATCAAGATGGCTATTACCATCACTTCTAGTCAACCACTGACTATGGGATCTAGCTGATGCAACCTAGTAGGAAGAAAAGAAACAAAGGAAATAAGAAAGCAAAAGAAGAACCAAAAGACTCATTTTTTACAGATGATATAATTTTCATCTTAATGTAAAAAAAAAAATCTAAAAGAAATTTTAGAAAAATTAAGACATTTAATAAGAAAGTTTGGCAAGTCTTGATATAAAAATCAGTTGTATTTATACATCAGGGATAGCCATTACAAAGCAGTTTTAAATAAGGACATTTTCAATGGCAACTAAAAATATAAAAATACTTAGGAATAATTATATCAAAAGTCAGGCAAACCCTTAATGGAGCAAATTAAGAAATTTTGATAAAAATCATCAAAGATGATTAAACAAGAGAAATAACCTGTTCTTGCAAAGACTCAATTTTGCCCCTATTAAGCCATAGATTAAGTGATTTACAATAAAAATTCTCAAATGGTTGTAGAGAGCACTGCAGTGCTTCAGGGCCTGGTAACATGTATCAGTAGGAGGTGGTAGAGAACACAGGGAACTAGATTCTGAAGGTCCTGGATCAACTGGGTCATATCATAAAATTGGATAAGAGAGAGTTTTTTGATTTGGAAGCATATTTCTACACTATATGATTTAATCCCTTAGCAAGGATGCCAGGAGACAATGTTATCACACTGCTAGGACAGCTCTTTATTGTTGTTTAGTCACTAAGCTGTGTGCAACTCTTTGTGACCCCATGTATTGTAACCTGCCAGGCTTCTCTGTCCATGGGATTTCTCAGGTAAGAATACTGGAGTGAGCTGCCATTTCCTTCTCCAAGGGATCTTCTCAACCCTTGCATTTCCTGCAAGAGATCAACCCTGCATTTTCTGCATTGGCAGGCAGATTCTCTACCACTGAGCCACCAGGGAAGTCCCAAGGATAGCTCTTAGATGCCTGGGAAAACCAATAGCACTCACTAAGTGAAGTATAAGTGCTAGAACTGCAACAGCCAGGAGAGGATCAACAGTTCACAGAAGTGGACATTCCAAAGTGATATAGTACATGAAGCAAAAAGCTGTCATCTGACTATATTCTACAGGAAGGCCTGAAAGAGCTTCCATTTATTAGAACAATAAATAATGTTCTGGTGAGACAGGCACCAACATCACTGAGAAGCCCTTTAACTTGGGACTGTCATTACAGAACTGGGCTCACAGACAGCAATTGGGGGTCATCCCAACATACTAGAGGCTAAGATGTGTGGCTTAACCATTAGAATAGAAGTGGGCACAGTTATCACAAACAATAACAAATTAGAATGGCAGCCAGGAGCAACCATGGAGATATTTAACAGAATGCAATCTTCCAAGTGGCCCAAGAGATGGACACCTTAATGATCCAGACCCACTGGGTTGAAGCAGAAACTGGGTGATTAGGAGGTAGGATCTTAGAACATCCAACATCAGAGCACTCTAGTAATTTTCCTAGTCTTTCCTCAATGGATGTAAAAGCTATTATCAGAAGGGAAAGGGAAAATCCAAATATATTGAGAACTGTTGGCCATAGGGGCTAAAGTAGCAAATGGTATGCCTTCCTTAGGATGAGGGCATGTAGAAGTAAAGTAATAAATAAAAGGAATTTTGACCCAGGTCTAGCTCACAGAGTGTCCACTGAGTCTGTGAATCCAGTAAGTGGCCATTTCTCTCAACCCTGAATTTAAAATGTAAACAGTATACTTGGTAGATGGCATAACCTTCACATTCATCTCTTGATCTGTAAAATAACATCTATCCCAATGGGGAAAGCCAGGTTAAAGACTCTGAAACTTCTCTCCTTCATGCAGCTAAAATAGTAAGTTACAAAGAATATTGCACCTTGGAGTGAGGAGGGTGGATTGCCAAAGATGAGTGCTACCATTAAGGTCTTAAAGTGTGCAGGAGTGGTAGTATCTAGCATATACCCATTTACTCCACTTGTGTGGCTCCTTCAGAAATGAGATAGATCCTGGTGGATAACAGTCTACTGCAAATTAAACCCAAGAATACTGTTGCTATGCCAGTTGAGGTATCTTTCTAGAGCAAATTATCACAGCTTTAGGTACATGGTATTTTGAATTCACATGATAACACCCATCAGTAAGAATTCACCATACAAGAAATGTTAAACAGTCAATAGAGAATATAGTATAAACAGCTGACCTTAGCCAGCCCCTGCCATGGTCTCCTCAGTATTAACACAATGGGCTTAAATATGAAGTAGCTGTGGATGCAACCTGACAAGTGTTCCAACTCACCAAAGCTAATCTAGCTACTGCTGATACTAGATATTCAGTCTTCTGGAAACCAATTCTAGACAACCCAGTTTAACATAACTCTCAAGAAGAGCAAGCAGCCACTTGGTGGCAGGTTGATTACACAGGACCTCTTAATGACTGAATTGTGTCCCCCCCCCCCACCATCCCCCCCCCCGCCGAAAGATATGCTGAAGTCCTGGTACCTTTGAATGCGAACTTGTTTGGAAATAGGTCTTTGAAGATGTATTTAAGATATAAGTTAAGATAAGGTGGCATACAGTGGGTTGGCCCTTAATCTGACATGTATCCTTAGAAGAGGAGAAGAGACACAGAGACAGACACATAGAGAAGAATGGCATGTGAAGACACAGAACTGGAGGTATGACAATCATGTGACCACAGAGACAGAGATGGGAACTGTGTAGCTATAAACTATAGAACAGGAAGCACTGCTGACAACCACAAGAAGCCAGGAGAAAGAGCATGGTCCTGCCATCACCTTGATTCTAGATTTCTAGCCTGTGAAATTGTGAGAAAATAATTTTCTGTTTTAAGCCATTCAATTTGAGGCCATTTGTTACTGCAGCCCTAAAAACTAATACAAGACGTTTCACCCTTGGCAAGGGATTTATTTCATCTAAAACTGATACGTATTATGGGTATGGTTCGCATTTCCTGCCTGCAGGACCTTGGTCAGCACAACTGAAAGCTTACAGGGATTCACCAACACAGAACACAGCATGCTACTTAACACTGCCTTGGACCAAGGGTCCCAAAACAGAGGTCTTCAGGGACTGGGAAATAGCCATAGTTTTACATTCCTCAATGGTGAAAAATTGAAAGCATTTTCCCCTAAAGTCAGAAACAAGACAAGGGTGCCCACTTTCACCACTACTATTCAACATAGTTTTGGAAGTTTTGGCCACAGCAATCAGAGCAGAAAAAGAAATAAAAGGAATCCAAATTGGAAAGGAAGAAGTAAAACTCTCACTGTTTGCAGATGACAGGATCCTCTACATAGAAAACCCTAAATACTCCACCAGAAAATTACTACAGCTAATCAATGAATATAGTAAAGTTGCAGGATATAAAACTCCAGCTATTTTCTTAGTGAAAACACTTACTCTCTGGGAACCAGGAGCTCTATACCTATAGGTTGCAGAGATATATCCTGGAAGATGGCATCCCATCTTTTCAGGGCATCATCTTCAAGTTGATGCCTCATCAGTACCTTTGAAAGGCCATTCAATTGTTGCATTAGGCCAGCATAGTCTGGATAGTATGTTTTGTGATAGATCCATGGGTTCCATTGGACATGTGTCCACATGTTGTACCATCTTTGGCACATAGGTGATCCTCTGTGTTATTTCTTGCCACTCCCTTGCTCAATGGTGACAGTAAATAGACAAGTGCAGGAGCCATGTCCTGAGAAGGGCAGAGAGTCTCAAACATTTAGGGATAAGGGTCTGGTCATGCTTTGTGTAAGTCACCTGGACCAGTAGAGGTGCTGGTGAAGGGTGAGGAGAGTCTACAAAGGGTGTTGGAGCAGTGGAATTACAAGTTGTACCTTTGAGTAAATTGAATAATTAGTTAATTGCATAAATAGGTATGATGGGCAGTTAATTCAGTTAGCCTTCCTCTTATAATTTTACCCCCAAAAGAGAATAAACTGAATCCTGAAGGATCTCAACTGTGGTGGATGCTATAGTATACCACCTGAATCTACCATGGCACTCCTTCCTTAAGCTGCCTGGACTGTTGACTGCTGACAAGTTATAGTCAACTCTCTCTGTAGCAAAGAGAGCTGAAAGGAGTTGCCTTACTCCAACATTCTGTTCCCCTTGGAGAAGCAGTCTACATGGAACATTTGACTGATGTGGGGGTTAAATGGTCTGGCTCCTTTAACTCAATTTAGGACATCTCTGAAGAGTCCATGTAGCTTCATAGCTCCTCATGATATCTATTGAGGCCTCTAATAAAATTGCATCATAGCTAAATGTCTCCTTCTGTTCCATCTTGCTTGTCTCACTCCTTTCTCAGGTGCTGACTGCATAAACTGCATAAAGGGCATAAACTGCTGCATATGAATCCCCATCTGAGTCTGTATCTCAGGGAACTTAAGCCAAGACAAAGTTTTACTATGGCATTTGAGAACCTGATCTTAAAATTTATATGAAAGAGAAAAATTCAACAATAGTCAAGAAAATTGCTGAAGAAGAAGAACAAAGGTGGGAAATGGGTGTCGTTGGTGGTGTTCTCTGCACTATCAGACGTCAAGACTTATTATAAAGATGTAGGAAATGAGACAGTATAATTTTGCTATGCTGCTGCTGCTACTGAGTCATTTCAGTCGTGTCCGACTCTGTGTGACCCCATAGACGGCAGCCCACCTTGGGATTCTCCAGGTAAGAACACTGGAGTGGGTTGCCATTTCCTTCCCCAATGCATGAAAGTGAAAAGTGAAAATGAAGTTGTTCAGTCACGTCCAACCCTCAGCGACCCCACGGACCGCAACCTTCCAGGCAAGAGTACTGGAGTGGGGTGCCGTTGCCTTCTCCATAATTTTGCTATAGAAGCAGATAAATAATAATGAAGAATAGAAAACTAGACATAGACTGAAACATACAGGAAAACTTGAATCATGACAATGAGTCTAACAGATCATTGAAAGAAAGATGAAATGTTTAGTAACTGTGTTGCTAGAATTTGCTATTTGATAATATAGGTATAAAGAAAATCCAACTGGATTAGTGACATATATAGAAGACAAAACTGTAAAACCTTTAGTTGTCAAAATAGGAGAATATCTTTCTGACATCAAGATAGAGAAGGATTTTCTAAATAAGACACAAAAAAGCATAAACTGCAAAATAAAAGATTAATACATTTGATTGTATTAAGAACTTATTGTCCTCAAAAGTCGCCATAAACAAAATAAAAAAGTAATTCACAGACTAGAAAAATATATTTTAAATTCACACAGCTACAATAGAGTAGTATCCAGAATATGTAGAAACCCTATAGATCAGTAAGAAAAACGAAAACTTCTTTTTTTGAAACAAAATACATGAGCAAGTATCTTTTATAACATTAATAGAAATCTTTAAAAAAAATCTTATAATAAAATAAAAGTTGTCTAAAAATGTGTACCACCTAGATATACACATTTAGCCAGGAGATGTAGAGGACTCATGCCTTTTGCTCATCTATGTACATTTCTTTAATCTTTCTGGTGACTTCAATCCTCATGAAAATCTTATCTTAAATATATTCTTAACATATTCAATATTATAACTAGCAAGCAAAAATTGGTTTCATCTCAACAAGATCTTCAAGCACAGTTCTTGAAAGATATTAAAATTCATTATGCTTAAGAAGCACTATATATATAAACACACATACATATACACATATGTATATACATGTAATAGCTGTGAGCATACATTTTATATGTTTAAGCATTGTAAATGGTAGAATTTATTTTTAAAATTAGCCGATGGGGAATTTCTCAACCAGTAGGAATTATGGTAGAAACTGCCTAGGAAATATCAACTAGAAATGGAGGATTTAACCATATCCCTCTCACTTTGCATTAGTCTGGAAATATTAAATATGTTACCATATCCTGCCTTTCCCCTCACACTGAATCCTTGGTGTTATCACCAACATTTAGCATCTTTTTCAGCAGAACATTAATTTTCTATTCCAATTCTCCTCCACATAGTGGTCCAGACAGCCACTATTAATTCTTCAGAGTTGGCAAAATAAATGACACTTATTTGCCATCTCTACTCTAGACCAAGAAACATAATAAAATAAACATTTTTAATTTTAGCCTTCAGGAACATTTGTTCATACAAATAATATATACAATATATTATCCCTCATTGATGAGCACCCTTCTTTGAAATCTTAAGCACCAAACCCAGAATCATAAGGACTTTGAACACTGGTACACATGCCATCTTTTAATGCTAGAAAAGTTTGTTTTCATAAAAGCCAATCTTATTTTTAGTCCTAGTCACTTTAGTCACTGTAACCAAAATTATGTAAACTTTCTAAATAGACTAAATATTCTAAAAATACAGTAGAACACCAGCCTCCACACCAACCAAGTCACAATATGGGTGTCTGGCCTAAACCCACAAAATGAGAATGATGGGAAGGTCATTTATCAAACTGCAGGGACCATAACACACTCCCACCCCTGTGTTGAAACAAGGCAATCAAATAGCTGTTACTCAAAGTGATTCCAGGATCTTTGGGAAAGCATCCCTGCATACCTGAAAATGCTGATCATATTAGGCTTATGATTTAAATCCCATGATTATATCCATGTGCATTTTGAACACTTTTCCATACTTTGAAAAATAGTAACTATTTCCAACTTTGTTACTATGTTTTCAGAACCTCCCTTGAAGAAATAAGAATGTGACATGGGCTGTGGAAAAATAATTTGTCTCAATCTATTTGTTACCACTTATACTGCAGCCTTGGGTACTTAGATTGCTAAATGAACAGCTGCTTTGACCATTAGGAAGACTTGGAATGATAACATCGAACATTATGACTTTCTCATCTCCTCTTGCATCTTTGGCTAATGGAGGTCCCATCACTGATGCCTTTAAATCACTGAAGCACATTTGGTAAAACAGAGAAATGTGTTTTCCCTTTTGTTGTCACTTGCTATTTGGAAAAGCAACAATGCCAAGCTGCTGCCTTACACCTGCTACATAACTTCATTTACTTTAAAACATTTCAGTTAGGACAATTGCTGGTTTCCATGCTCTAGAAGCAAATTTTTAAAGTATTTTAAATTGCAAGGTCTAAATCCCCACCATTGTATTTGTTGATTAGAAATGTTTTCAGTGGTGAAATTAGCGGTGATCAAGCTATGTGAGATTAGTGGGGGTGCGCCACCCTTTCAAATACAGACTGTAAGAATTTGGTGAGTCCAACTTTCTAACACTTTCGCAGCAAGTAAAGCCTTAGCACTAAAACTTCATACCCTGCTATAGCCCAACCCCTCCACAGCAATGACTTACTGGAGGGTTTTGTCATCTTTACTGACCAAAAAACAAATAATCTTGGTGTTGCCAAAAATTTTTTTCTTGCATTTCCCTTGCAATAAACCTTTAAAGAAAAGTGCTCTTACAGTGTAGTGAGGGCAGGGAGTAAAATTATTGCAACATAGTTTAAAGTGACAAAAAATAAAGTGTAAGCAAGATTAATGCTGATCAAATGGAAAATGGTCCATTTGTGGAATATTATGCAATATTAGAAACTATTAGTAAAGAATAATTAAGCTACGTAAAAGTGACTTGGGACATGAGGGTATTCTAAAAAGTGTTATATGAGGAAAATGGTCTAAGAGGAAGAGCATTTAATATTCCATTTTTATAAAGCAGTGTGTAGTGTATGTGTGTATGTGTGTGTGTCTGTGTGTGTACATGAAATTACAAAACAATACATAACATGGGGCACTAAATGATAGAGATGAGTGGAATGGGAAAGTGAGGTAAGCAGAAAATAAAAGCTGGGAAAAGACTGTAATATGAAATTTCATTTTGTATGAAATTATGGATAAGGTGATGGCACCCCACTCCAGTACTCTTGCCTGGAATATCCCATGGACGGAGAAGCCTGGTGGGCTGCAGTCCATGGGGTCGCCAAGAGTCGGACACGACTGAGCAACTTCACTTTCACTTTTCACTTTCATGCACTGGAGAGGGAAATGGCAACCCACTCCAGTGTTCTTGCCTGGAGAATCCCAGGGATGGGGGAGCCTGGTGGGCTGCCGTCTATGGGGCTGCACAGAGTCAGACTCGACTGAAGTGACTTAGCAGCAGCAGCAGCAGCAGCATCAGCATATGTGCATGCATATGTATGTTTACAGAAAGTGGAAGAATAAGGTGATTTTCTACCAATGACTTATTGTTCATGGTACACTAAGTAGAAAAAGTGTCTTGTAATGAGTATCTTATGATTCTATTTCAGGATAAAGGGAATAAACCACACTTCTATGTGGATATATCTATGGTCATGTATGCTCGTATGAGCAAAAAATGATACACAATAATACCTTTAGGGTCTGATCTTGGGTTGGGGTGGATTAATAGGATGTGAGGTGCTGGAGTGTGTGATTATTAGATCTGCCAATTTTTGAATTGCATTGTGTTGACTTACATATTACAACACAAATGCACTACTTCTGAAATTTGAAAAGGGGCAAATCTGAGACTGTGGATATCTGAACGGTTTTCTAAACAAGCTTATTTATTTAAAGAATTTATTTTAAACCAATAACCTCACTAAATTCACCAATGTACTGAGTCCTAAGTGGAAATCCTTAACTTAGTTCCCTATTTTGGCCAAAGTGCTTAAAATTAATTCATTTGTAGTACTAAAATTCTTAAGCAACTACCTGACTAAAGCCATTAAAGTTAAATCATGTTCATTTCCATTTGATCATGTTTATTGTCATTTTGGGTTTCCCTGGTGGCTCAGCAGTGAAGAATCCACCTGCAATGCAGGAGACAGGGGTTCACTTCTTGGGTCAGGAAAATCCTCTGGATAAGGAAATGACAACCCACTCCAGTCTTTTTGCCTGAGAAATCCCACGGATAGAGGAGCCTGGCAGGCTACAAACCATGGGGTTGCAAGAGTTGGACACTCACTAAACAACAACAATCGAAGAAGGCAATGGCACCCCACTCCAGTACTCTTGCCTGGAAAATCCCATGGATGGAGGAGCCTGGTAGGCTGCAGTCCATGGGGTTGCTGAGGGTCGGACACGACTGAGCGACTTCACTTTCACTTTTCACTTTCATGCATTGGAGAAGGAAATGGCAACCCACTCCAGTGTTCTTGCCTGGAGAATCCCAGGGATGGGGGAGCCTGGTGGGCTGCCATCTATGGGGTCACACAGAGTCGGACACGACTGAAGTGACTTAGCAGCAGCAAACAACAACAAATTGTCGTTTTTGCATAGGAGTAATGCTTCTGATTTTTGAGTGCTGACTAATGAGAATTACTAAAAATTAGCATTTATGGAACTGCTTCTATATGCCATACATTACACTTTTTTTTGAGCTATAATTTATATTCAGTAAAATTTCCCCTTTCAAGTGTACCGTAACCATAAAAGTCCTCCAAGGAACAGATGCCGAGATGGGAATAAACATGTATTATACTGGCAAGTGTTGGCTTGTTTGTTTGATTGACTTTAGCTATTGTAATAGGAATTTAGTTGTTTGCCACTGATATCTTTTACACAATCCTATACCGCAGGTATAATTTGTAGAACAAATTTACTTTAAATAGCTTGCCCATGGCAACTCAGAGCTGGTCTGATCTTTAAAACGGTGCTTGTAGCCACATGTGACCTATTGTTGCCAAGATCCTGAGTCTTCCTTAAGTGACAGTGGGTTGTGCATGTGGTTACTCAGAAGCAGTGGAGCATGGAGTATATTTCCTGGCTAGTTCCTCAGTTCAAGGATGTGATCAATATCACAAAAACTTTCAAAACCTTTTACTGACTTATCTTTGCATAGTAGGACTATGCAAAGAAAATATGGAAGAGTAGAAAATAGAGAAAAAAGTCACCCACACTCTATTTAGTAAGCACATAAATTTAAGTTGCAGTTATGGCAGTTGAGGGGAAAATTATTGAAAGATAACATCAATAATAAGCTGGGTGAGGCTACTGTAAAATGAGTTGTTTATTTATGTAAATTTTCTCTGTGTTTCATGTGTAGTGATGACATTACTAAAAATCAATTTTTGGTTTTTAGGACCACAGCATAAAATTCAGAAGAAATAAGAACATGTAGACAAATATTCAATCTTCTACCTTTATGATTCAGATTTTTGTAAAATTAGTGGAATGATTCGACTGAAAACTAGCATTATTAATCATAATATGACTTCTAAGGAATTCACCTGATGGAAGGTGGTAGGGAAGAGAAGTTAAACAAAATCTTTGTGATGTTGTCTTTAATGTTGTTTTGGTCTTTTATTTTCAGCAGGGATTAGAGTGGCATTAAGGAAGTAAGAACTGTAGAGAAATTAAATTGTGTGATTTATGGGTAAATAACTTAGTAATACGACCCCAGTGAGACCAAGGGGTTGGGATTTGAGGGTGGGTTTGAGAGAATATGATTTGAAAGCTATCATTTTTTTTCCTGTATTTTTTGCTTTTTAAATCTAGGGTTACATTTATTCCTGCAGAAGGTTATCAGTAAAATACAAAAACACAGAAACAAGAACACAGAAACTAGTCTTTATTCCAGACCCCTTGTGTATATGTATGTGTAAACTAGCAAGCTATAAGCTCTAGAGAGCTTAGAAAAGGCATCCTAGCCTCTATCTAACCAGAACATCAATGTTTATCTACCTATCCCATAATTAAAATCACATGTCTGACCATAAGCTCTGAGTGAGGGTTTGCTTACCTTAATGACTGCTTGTAAACTACTTGGCCACTTAAGTGTCATTGGCTCTGTGAATTGAATCAGAAGGGAGAAAAGTGTCAATGTCAGAATCTACTTTAGGCCTTTAAGCTGATTCTACAACTTATAAAGCCATTCATATAAACAAATTCCAACCTCAAATATTTTTTTCCTCACCTCAGTCCATCAAATTGCAAGTTAAGTACTAATTCTGGTTGGTTGAATAACTCAACAGACCAAAAATATGTACTCATTACCTTAAAGTGCAAGTGATTTGCAAAATTTCACCTAGATGTTTTTATTCATGTCATGAAAAATTATGTATATTACCATTATTCAATATTTAGTCATCAGCCACTTTCTAAACAGTTTGAAATGTCAAGTCAAACCTAAACTTTATAAATTTTAAAGTGTTTAATTACACTAAGAAAAGAAAAATAGGATGAAATTATTCAGAGCTTAATTCTTAGACTGTTGAAAGGAAAATGTAAATTTTAACAATTTCCAATAGGTTCAAAATCAGAAGTTAATTTTATTTTTCAAGTGAACCAAATTCTTTTGTTTAAATGCCAATCTATTCATAGAATTACAAACTTACTGTATTCTAGAAAAGACTTAGATAATTGATACAAATATTTAAAAACAAATCATTGATATTAATAACATACAAAATGTATGCATTCTAGATAAGTGATTCCATTCAATTTTACACTTAATTGAAACATGTTAGATTTCCAAACATAAGTTTAATTTTTTCTTCCTGAGTTTGGTCAACTTTGCCTTAACAAGTAGTGCATGCCTGCCTGGTTCTACCTTTTTACTCTACTGGAATATATAAATATCATATTAATGACATTTTAATATTTGTTTTAATTCTATAACATACTTTATCTTACAATATCTTTTGTCTTTACTTTTCAAGTAAGGGAACTATTTGTAGACCTTAATTCTTGACTAAGTAGATGGAAGCATTTCTTCAGAGGCATCTGAGGTATGGTAATATGACTATGACCAACTTGATAAACGTACACCAAAAGACCGCAAGACATTTACCCATGTAAATTTAAGAAAACAGAATGCAAAGATAGGAGGAAGAGAAATGTAGAGAGTAAAGTGAAACTAGCTTACATAGAAATAATAAGTGACTTTACTGAAGTGGTTTGTGTCTTGACCTACTTTAAAGAGGAAGCTATTTAGAATGATCATATATTATGCCAACTTTCTTATAAAAGTTAGTGAACCCAGTGGAGGAATTTTTAGGAAAAGATTTAGCTTTTTTCCTTCCCCTGTATTACATGATCTAGACTTGTAAATGGAATGACTAGATTTCAGTGATTGGCATCTGCACTGTAAATTCATCAGTTCATTATTAATTACATTTTGTCAAGATTTTTTTTTTAAAAGCGTAAAAAAAAAAAAGCATAGAATGATCCCCTAAGTAAACCATTCATTTTGATAGTCACTGAGATTTTAAAATTAAATTGGAATGGAAGCTTCAGTTTTATAAATAAAATAAAATAATTAATTCAAGAACAATAGTTTTAATATAACATACACTCTTTTAGAATAAGCATCTGTTGAAGTGTTCTGACTTTCCAAGAAAAATTGAATATTCAAACTAAATTTTGTATACAATTTCTCTGCAAGCTTGTACTTTGACATGAAAGTTTAAAATTTTTAAAGTAAAAGTTGGGATCAAGTTAAAGAAATTATGCATGCAATAAGGATCTCTGAGTGATTATGTTTATCATTGCAAGACTGAGCACAATTTGGCCCAGATTCTTAGGAGCCAGGAGAAAATAGAAACCCTAGCTATGATGATTCTTATATAAAAAAAAAAAATGAAACATAGCTCTTAGGGAAAATGAAGTTATGCCTAGGAATAAAGCATAAACAGTTCCCTCTGGGACTATTTTGTAAACTTTACTTTGGAAACTGCATAATCTTAAATTCAATAGTAAATTTCATATAATTTCTTATTTTGGCCATTTAATAAAATAAGAGAGCATAATATTAGTAGGAACCTGGAAGCCTATTGATTGTCTGAATCATAGAGAACAGACATTCAACTCACCCAGTTGTTAATCACTTTTATTCTTGGACTATGTGCCCTAAAATTATACTTCTTCCTCAAAGTTGGGCTTTTATAGGTATAATTCAGATATCAGCCCTCTGAAAATCTCTGCTACATCTAGTGTTATGGAAGGTAGGTAAAGAAGAAATAAAATATGTATTTAAAAAAAAATCCCCAAAGAAGAAAACCAAAACAATAAAATTAGATATAAAAATTGACAAACTTTCCTAAAATTTAGGATATACATATATAAATATGCTCTGAATGTACACATTGAAAGGGCACATTATGTGCCTGGGAAAATAGACTGAGAACACTGAGAAAATCTAACAAAATTATAGGTCATTCAAGAAAGTGAGTACATTCTTTTGACATCTGGATTAAAAGTCTAAATCATGTAAAAATGAAAGAAAAGCAAATTGTTAAGAATCCAATAGCAAAATTTTATGCCTTCTGGGGTAAACCAAAAATGAAAATCTCAGCCAAGTATTTTATATTCAGATAAATTGTTTTCCAAGTGTAAAGTCAAACTCTTTTCAATATCCCATGAGTTAGTCCTGAGGTATCTACTAGAAAATTAACCTTCAGACAACTAAAAGGACTGGTAATATATAAGGACTGGTGGTGAGCATTAGCATATAGTTAATTGTAGCACTATGAATAAACAATGATTAAAAAGAAAGTACATAATGCTTGCTCTTGAACAGGTCTCAGTAATTAATGATCTTAAAGGTAGTGGTGGTTTAGTTGCTCAGTTGTGTCCGACTCTTGTGATCCCATGAACTGTAGCCTTCCAGGCTCCTCTGTCCATGGGATTCTCCGGGCAAGAATACTGGAGTGGGTTGCCATTTCCTTCTCCAGGGGACCTTTCTGACCCATGAATTGAATCCAGGTCTCCTGCATTTCAGGAAGATTCTCTACCAACTGAGCTACAAGGGAAGTTCTACTACATAATGTACCAATTCTAAAGGTGACATCTTCCCCAGGGGTATAGAGTAAATGGCAAGAAGGAACAGGGATAGAACACAGACTGCTTTAAACATATTTTGTTTTATAGAACTGACTTTGAAACCATGCAAGCATTTTATGGGCTTCCCTGGTGGCTCAGATGGTAAAGAATCCACCTGCAATGAGGGAGACCTGGGTTCGATCCCTGGGTTGGGAAGATCCCCTGGAGGAGGGCATGGTAATCCACTCCAGTATTTTTGCTTGGAGAACCCTCATGGACAGAGGAGTGTGGCGGGCTACAGTCCATGGGGTCAAAAAGAGTCAGACAAAAAAAGTTGTATCTCTAAACACTGAAGTTAAAATGAGATAAATGAATCTAAATGGGTAACTAGTTGCTGGCATAATAACACAGAAACTAATCAAAATAACTTAAAAAAAGTTTTGGGCTGTACATCCCTAACAGTATATGCCCTAAATGACAAAAATTGCTGGAAAAATTTAAACAGTTTTTTTAGGTGAGTCAGAGGTAAAGAATTTGCCTGCCAATGTGGGAGATGTAGGAGACACAGGAGATGCTGGTTCAATCCCTGGGAGGGGAAGATCCTCTGGAGGAGGAAATGGCAACCTACTCCAGCATTCTTGCCTGGAAAATTCCATGGACAGAGGAGCTGGCAGGCTGCAGTCCTTTGGGTCGCAAAGAGTTGGACACAACTGAGCTTGCACGTAAATATGTTTTTTCAGTCATTTTATAGGTAGTAGTGATTGTACTGCAATTCAAAAATGGTATGTATATAAAGTATAATTCTATGATCTTATAATTCTGTAATTCAGTGTCCTTCACAAGCAAGATTCTTGGCAAGGGAGAAAGGAAAAACAGATGTCAGAAAGAAGAGATTAAGTAAAGACCTTTTAGTCCTGAATTTGAAGTATCAATATAAATCAATGATATTTTTTACTTGAAAAAAACTATTTTCTAAATTTTTCAACTGAAAATTCCCATAAATACTGATGCACCCATTAACAACGAGTACCTCCAGAACCTAGAATTTAGTGCTGAAATCTACTTTCTTTCTTTCTGAAAGGAGCCAGAGCTCCTTGGAGAAATAGCTAATTCCAGGACCGGGACAGGAAATGTACAGATCATGTTGTATGCTCTTGTCACATCAAATAATAAGGAAGCTATCAAATATCACTAGGTTTATGTCAAAGATTTGGGAACCAACTTGCAGAGATTGTCAAAGATGAGACAATACAAAGACCAATGAGAGGAAAAAATACTTCAAAAGATTGAAATATATCAAATAAGTTTAAATCCAGGAGTTCATAATGATAATTAAAAATTTATCAGCAATTGAAAGACACTAGTGAACCAACTCATTATCTTGAAAACTTATAAACAAAGAACTACTGGATAATGAAATAGAATAGCAAGATTTTCTTTATTTTGGTATTTTAGCAAATAAATAAAAAATAACTGATAGAATATCACTGTCTTGTAACCCAAAATGAAAGCAGGGGTCCTCAGGCTTTTTGGCACCAGGGACCAATTTCGCGTAGACAATTTTCCACATACCAGGGATGGGGTGGGAAGGTTTGGGGATGATTCACGTGCATTACATATATTGTGCACTTTATTTCTAATCTAATGCTGCTGCTGATCTGACAGGAGGTACCTGTGGATGGCTGGGAGGTTGGGGTCTCCTGAATTAATGGATCTAGGCATACAGTTACTGCTAACATCAGAAAGAGCAAGATAACCAGACAGGTGTCTCCTGATGGAGGAAAAAAGTGCCTCCTAAAAAAAAAAGTATTTTCAGAAAATCAAGTCTGAATCTGGTCAGTCCTCCAGGTTCAAAGACTAATTTATAAAAAATTCAGAAGGAAGAGGAACACATTAAACTATACTTTGGGGATGTAATCAGCAAAATCCTATAGGACATACAATCAAGTTTCTTCAGCAAACACATTACAAAGAGAAAAAAAAAGACAGAGTCAGAAACCAATAGATGAAAAGCAACTTCAAATGAATATATTAACCAATCACATGTGAGCCTTGTTTGGATCCTGATTCAAACTAGAAAAATTTGTAACATTAAAGCAATAATTGGAAATTTGAACACTGAATATTTGATAATATTCAGGAATTATTAATTTAAAAAATATCATGATATTGTGTTATATAAAAAAGTCCTTTTCTTTTAGAGTTACATACTGAAATATTTGTTCATAAAATAAAATGTTGTCTGGAATTTGTCACAAAAGAATTTGGCAAGATGAATATAGGGTAAGGGTATTTTGTTAAAGCTGGATAATGGCACATGGGGAGTTTACTACATTGTTCCCTATATTTTTGGGGGTAAATGTTCAAAAATAAAACATTTAAAACAAAAACCTGCATGGCATTGTCACCCCCTGAAGACACTTGAAATATTTGCAATTTTCTCCGTTAAGGAGTTATTTCTTTTCCGCTGTGTCTGAAGAAAGCAGCCAGTGCTGCATGCAAGATCAGCGAGGGTTAAAGAGAATAAGCAGCTGATACATCTGGGGAGCATTAGCTATGTTAAGGACAAGCCAGCATGAAAAGGTAACCGGAAGAAGCAGCTGAATATTCTCTGGTCAAGCCTTGAGGTCATCTGAATAGAGGGACTGTGGTTTACAGACTAGCATAGGACATTTATCATTTCAGCACTTTGTTTCAAACCCCAGCACAAGAGTTCCTTTGGTTTGGAATTGGATCAAAACCGAGTAAAAGACTTTTTTATTCTCCATAAGCAATTTTAAATGTTTTGTATACCTTTCAGGAAAGAAAAGACAGGATTTATAATATAGTAACAAAAATTGAATGTCTCTTAGAGTTTTTTCTATATTACAAAATTTTTCATTAGCCATAAATGTGAATATGATAAACACTTCTTTTGACTGTCCTATCAGTTTACGATCTACAGTATGTATTATATGTGGCACTGTGAAAAGCATGGTAGTTACAGGGTTATTGCAATTTCATGGAATGTAAGACTGAAATAAAACAAAATTATCTAAAATATTGACTCTGCCATTTCTCATCTTGTTGGGTTGGAAAGTTTATTTTGGTTCCCTCATCTGTAAAACAGGATGTTTTGTAGTAAGGTTTAGAGATAATGCATAAAGCACCTCACCCATAGCTTCAATATGTGGAAGAATTGTCATTTTCAGATTTGCTTTCTTATAATCAATGAATTCTGCCACTTGCCTTTGAGTAAAGGCATCTTTCAGTATGACATCTTTCTCTTTTTATAAACACCACTATTAGGTGCTGTCTGATGCTATCAGATCAATCTCTTCTGAAGAAAAACTTGAAATGAGTCAATGCTCACAGATTCATTTTTCTCTTATGGTAAAACAATGTTTCTTAAAAGTTAAAGACTTTTGGATAACAATGTGCAATAAAGACTCAAGTGCAATACTAGTTTTAATCTTCTAATACTCTGATAACTAATACTAAGAAAGATGCAAAAGTGTGTAGTGGATTACACAACTGGAGAAAACATAGCTCTGCCTGAGTCAAAATGGAAACTGAAGACTAAATATGCTATACTTCAGCCATTCGTAGTTTGAGCTGTGACATGGCCTATCTTCCTGGTCTCTTGTCTTTTCTTATTAAAAACAGCAGTCAATAATTAAGATGTATAAACTATTTTGATGCAATTTTAATGCACATAACTTCATGATATGCTTATAATCAGCCACATCTATATTGTAAATTTCATTCAAACTACATGATAAAATAAGTCCCTTTTACTTACAGCAAAAGCTAAGGCTAGCAAGTGTTTTCTATCAACTTATGTGTCATTTAATGTAGGACAGAAGTTTACAAAGCAAGAGAGCTGGCAGTTTAAGTAACAGTTAGAAAGGCCATGAAGCCACTCTATAATGCTATGGGCCTACTTTCATTCCTACTAGTTACATCATTAACTAGAGACTGAGACTCTGGGAAATACTATATTTTTTATTGTACTGAGCATATTTATTATATAATCAATCCAAATCCATTGCAGAAAGATTAGACATAGTAAAGTTAAAAAAAAACTAATATCTCCCATTCAGAAGTAATTACCATTATTATAGACGTATGCATCTCTATCCAGATTTTGTATGAACACAAGAAAAATTTAATTTTACAAATATTTGGCCAACTAGGTATGTTTCATAATTTATTTTTCCACAAAACTTTTGATATTCTTTTGCAAATATTTTCAATGATATTTAATACAGATCAACATTAAGAACTGTAATAACACAGGATTTTGTAATATGGAGGACATATACTTAACCAATTTTCTGTTGCTTTTTTTTTTTCTCTTTTTCTGTTATATATATATGTCTTGGATATAGATCTTTATACTAAGGAAATATAATGTATAAAAATTCCCAGAAGTGGAATTTTAGTATGTTTTGAGTTCTTCTTCCTAATCTCCCAGTTTGTGCTTCTTAAAGAAAGTAGCTTATTCACTTTCCATGGCATACTTTTCTGTTAGCAACACAGCATGTTAATGGAAAAAGGCCACAGAAGGTGGATAGTAATAGGTTTATTTACTTATTTATTTATTTATTTTTGTTTGCGATCCCTCTGCAACAGGCTTGCTGTCAAATGAGAAAAAATTTTCTCAGATATCTGATCTGACCATTGTTGATCAAGCCAAGTAATGTACAAAGGTATTACAAGGAGACGTATGTGATCTGGAACTGTGGCCCCATAGGTTCAGTTGGAACCATCCCTGAGTTTTAGAATAAATCCATTTAAACAGGTATTTTAGAAAGTTTTTGAACAGTTAAAAGTTGAACTTAGATATAGCTTAGTTCCTTACAAAGTCAACACTACAATATTCTTTGGCCACTTTTAATTTTATAGATAAAATCTGACTTATCAAAGTGCTTTGTGCATTATGATTCTTATTCATAAGCTTCTAAATTTCAATTTTCCACTCTTTTAAAGTCAGCCATTTCCCATGAACAAAACCAGAATAAAATGTCCTGTTTCAAATGCAGAATTGGGTTACATTTCTGGTTTCAATGATTATGCATAAGAAATACATTTTGGTGACTGAAACTCTGTAATTTTTAGTGACTAACTATAAAGAAAATATTTACAAAGAAAAGTTTTAGTCAGTGTCTATGTGCTTATACGCATTGATATCCCCTCAAGGTCCATTCTGTGAATGTTCTCATTTTATAATACACTGTTAGCACTACCTACCTCAAGCACCTAATTTAGGAGCATTCTGCACACAAGAGGAGTCAGCTTGTGGCCAAAATTAGAATGAAGCCAACCTTCCCAACAGATCACTCATTTATGCATCTCTGCTCACGTCTTGGGTTTGTCTGCATTTGATAGAAGATGAATACTGCTAATCCTGGCAAGTGAAAAGGTTGCTTAAGACTTGAATCCAGAGAACAGAAAAATGTTTGGACATAGGAAAGTAAGGACAGAACCAGAAATGAAGAAACATTCATGAATAAGGTTGATGTACATGGAAGTGCAATCAAGATCTGGGATCAGTACAACTGCTTAGATAAATGGTACCCTTTATTAAAAGAAAAAAAAAGTGCTTTCCCTAGGTTTGCCCTGTCTTGTTATATTAATACCATACCTACGCTCGGGGAAAGTTTGATCAACCACTTGTTGACCATGTGCAAATTGTGTTCAAATTGGTTTGAGTATGTCCCATTTGTTAGTTGTGTTACAATTAGTTGCATATGTCACTCTGACAATTACTGCCGGGTTGTAGTAAGAAACAGGAAAGCATAAGTAGAACAATAAACAAAACAGAACAAAAAATCAGGCTCCTTTTCTACCCTGACTTGGCAGTATACTGGTGAGCAGCTGGGGACATGGTTTGCTTGGCAGTGGAAGCCTCTGGGTCTACAGGGATAGTTAGTAGGAGTTTCACCAGGAGAAGGAGTTTCAACACAATGAGGATTTTCATCAAGTAAGGTCAGTTACCTAAGCAGCCTTTGCAACAGAGAGTCACTGGTCACACTGCCAATGACCCACAGCCTCACTTCTAGCTTAGTAGGTAAGCAGCAACTCATACCAAAGAAAAAGTAGGAAGAGATTTGATGTATAACATGGTAGGTGTAGTACTAGGAGTGGGGAAGCTATCTCGATGCATACAGTGTCACAAGGCCTCAAGGTGAGGGCCCCAGTATCAAGCAGATAGTGAATCCATTAGTCAGGGAAATCCCAGCTAGCTATGGGACTGGAGGCTGCAGCCCCCATAATTTGTTGTGTTAATGTCATCACAGAATTCTCTACTAGACTAGAGACTGCCAGTTTTGTAACTGGTACACAACACCATGTTGGTCCAAGAAAGGACGTAGTTAAGGGGCAGAAGTGACAACTAGATAAAAGCATGGATGAGGAATTTGAAACTGACAGATAATCCAGGCAGTGCTCCTAAAATATGTAGTGAACTGGAGTTCCAAACCCAATCAGGACCTTCAATCAGCCTTGATGCCAATTTTGCATCTGGAAAATCCCCTGGGACCTCTAGTTCAGTTCAGTCACTCAGTCGTGTCCAACTCTTTGCGACCCCATGGACTGCAGCACGCCAGGCTTCCTCTAGGAAGTCTATCACCAACTCCCAGAGCTTACGCAAACTCATGTCCATCAAGTCGGTGATGCCATCCAACCATCTCATCCTCTGTCATCCCCTTTTCCTCCCACCTTCAATCTTTTCCAGCATCAGGATCTTTTCTAATGAGTCAGTTCTTTGCATCAGGTGGCCAAAGTATTGGAGTTTCAGCTTCAGCATCATCCCTTCCAATGAATATTCAGGACTGATTTCCTTTAGGATGGACTGGTTGGATCTCCTTGAAGTACAAGGGACTGGGAGGGAGCCTTATGCTGAGATGACCACTCACTGGAAATGAGTGGTCAGTACTAGAAGTGAGTCCAGAACAGCCCAAGTAAAGAAGTATATACACAGGACTTTAGAAAGACCAAAACTGCTGCCACACAGGTTGGGGACAGATCTTGCACTAGCATCAGTGTAGTGGTGGTGAATGAACACTATTACATATTAATAATAGGAATAGACTCAATTCAGCCTAGAGGAAGCCTCTGTTAGGGCAAGTCCCAGGAAGCCACAACCTCTCTGAGCAGGAAAGGGAAAGTGGAATCTGAGTCTGGTAGTCAATTCTGAATGATGATGGAGGTGGAAAGAAAGAAGCACTTGTGACAACAAAAAAGTGAAGGTCATCTGTTATATGACTTCTCCCCTATTACAGTGGTCATATCTCAAAGGGAATGGTAGAGCCACCTAGCCAGGCATTTTGGAAATTTTAGGAGACTTCTCCACTTTTTGTCACACTAATTGGGAAACCTTATGGGTATTCAGTAAGAAGGTTCAGGGATACATAGTGTCCTGCAATTAAATATTCGTCTTACACCTGCACAACTCCCAAATTGTCTCACTGGATATTTATATAGAAGAAAAAATAATCTATCTAGAGCCTAATTCCTTTTATAGAGAACACAAAAAAATTCTGTGCTGTTCTAATATACATCGAATATTGTAATAAAGAATGTAAATTGAGGAGGTATTTGACTTGATTAGAATGATTCCATGAGGCATTCACCATCTCAGAAAACCACATCCCTGAGAGTAATGCTGCTAATTATATTTGGGCCACCTACATAACATACCTGGACTGTTAGAGTCTGTAGCTATCACATTCACATAGATTCTACACCTAGTTGCCAGCACTGGGATTCTTGATTGTCTGATGATACAGTCATATCTGAGTTATTAAGAATTAAAACTAATTAAACTAAAACAAACTTATAACTGTTATTATTGTTCAGTTGCTATAAAGAAAATAAATAAAGCCAAAAGTTAGCTATGAAAAAAGATTAATAAAATAAATAAACTCCTAGCAAGATTAATGAAAAAGAGAAAAGGCTCAAACTACCAATATCAGAAATGAAAAAAGGAGACATCACTAGAAATTATGCAGGCATTTAGAAGGTAATAATAAGATACTATTTAGAACTGTCCTTGGTAACCAAGGACCAGACAGTTTTCCATGGATTAAGAAATGGGGGTGATGGCTTCATGATGACTCAAACTCATTACATTTATTGTGCCTGTGTGCTCAGTCGCTCAGTCCTGTCTGACTCTTTACAACCCCGAGGACTGTAGCCCACCAGGCTCCTCTGTCCATGGGACTTCCCAGGCAAGAATACTGGAGTGAGTTTCCTACTCCAGGGGATCTTCCCAACCAAGGGGTCAAACCCACATCTCCTGTTTCTCCTGTACTGGCAGGCAGATTCTTTACCACTGCAGCACCTGGGAAGCCCTAATCTAATGCCACCACTGATCTGACAGGATGTACTGGTCCACAGCCTGAAGGTTGGGGACCCCTGATTTAGAACATTACAATAATTACCTTGAAAACTTATTTGTAAAAAACGTCAAATTTCTAGAAAATCTCAAATTACCAAAGTGCCACTTAAAGAAAAAGAAGATATGAATAGTTCTACATCTATTAAAGAAATTGAACTTGAAATTCCAACCTCCCCGGAACTTTAAATAACATACATATTACTCAAGGTCTTCCAAAGATTAGAGAAGAGGAAATCCCTGTTGACTTCTATAATGAGCTGAGCACTTCCTTGACCTCCAGAACCCAAAAGCAAGGGCATTTCCTTTTCCAAAAAGTAAAGCTAAAAACTAAACTCTCTCTTCAAACTAGGTAAAAATTCTAAAGAAAATAATTGCAAACATAATTCAAGCTCTACACAGAAAGGATCATATATCACAACCAAGAAGGATTTATTCTGAGAATATGATGTTGAATTAACATTTGGTAATCAGGCAATGTAATTTAGTAATTAACAGAGAAAAGGAAAAAAAAATATGGCTTACAATAGAGGCAGGAAAAGCATTTGGTAAAATTCAATACTTGTTCATGATAATAACTTAAAATACTCTAGAAAGATATTTATCTAATGATAAGCATCTCAAAAGAATACAAATAGTACAAATACAAAAAAATCATTTCAAATTTAGAGGTAAAATTTCAAGCTTTTATCATAGGATTGGGAATGAGACATGGATGCTTACTATCACCACTTACTGTATAGAGCAGGCATCACAAATCCAAATGCCCATAAGGGTTATGATGACAGAGAAAGGAGGGATCTATGGAATTTGAAAGACAAGCTTCTGCCAAAAGTCATTCAAATTCAATTACAAAACAAGACCAAACAAAACCAAGACAAAACAAAAATCACTGGCCCAGCCAAACAAAATATCTGCAGGCCAGATTTAGTCTGGAGTCTGCAAATTGGTGAACTTGGCTGAGGTTATTTTGGGCCCAGCCTTTAAAGATTCTTTCATATAACCAGCTGATAGGATAGGATACAAAACTTCACATCTAAGTGAAAACACTAAGTATACTACTACCTGAAGAAGATCTTGTGTATTAGTAGATGTCAAAGCCTAAGCTAAACTGTCTTATTTGGAAAAGAGAGCTGAAAAGGCAAATCACATAACAGAAAGAATAAACAATACAAAGGATATTATATGAAAAGGGAGGCTTAGACTGTGGACCATCAGGAGTAGTGATATAATAGCAAAACCAGTTGGTTATGAATTATTCTAAGATATCCCCAGGGCACCTCTGCCTGAATTTGTCATATTGTGCAAATGTGAAAGGAAGGTGAATAAAAAATCCATTATAGAGTTGGCTGTTTTCATTTGTTAAACCCTTTCCTACACTTTACCATTGGAAGTGTTCTGCATGTAATAGCCATTGTTGAAGGCTTTGAATAGTTTTCTCTCCTGCTGTCTTTGATGTTCACAGTGACTAGGAATGGTTCTCTATGTCCCTAGACTGGTGTCATCAGCTTGCTCCTGGGCTCACTGTTGCAAACACAGGAAGGCAGAAGGAAGGCAAGCCATTTTTCTCAGGAAGAGCAACCTCTTGGGTGGTCCATTTTGCACATGTGTTAAGATCTAGCTTGATCCAGAACCGCCTCTCATTTTGCATGGAGAGGTTCATGGAATCTTTGGTGCAGTGACTTTCTGAATCTAAATTGACCTTGGCTTTTGTGTTTCCTTGGAAAATCTTCTCTCAGCTTTGCAAAGGGATGAGCCTTTTGCCTGCTTCCCAGAACGAGGCAGAGATTGCATGCAGATGGCCAAAAGTCTAAACCTGATCCCCTCTGGTGCCTTTGGCCCTTGGTGTGGGTTTCCCAGGTCAGCCAGTTAGGCAGCTCCAAGAGTTCACCCAGAGTCCTCAAAGGAAATCTCATCCTTGAAGCAAGATGTGCATCAGTGGACAGAACTGACCACCCGCACAGAGGTCAGTCTGGGCTGTCACCCACATGTCCCCTGCCAGGCTTGGCACATGGCTGCAACTGCTTTCAGAAATGCCAGCACTTGGAGGAGGTCTTGACTGTGTTGGTATTTATGATCACAACTCTATATTTCAGATTATGTGACTTTGATTCTTCCAGTTTGTCTTTGAGCTTTCTTGCCCTTCAGATAACTAAACTATAATGGCTGCCACCAAAAGCCTAAGCCAGTGACACCAGGGACCAAGGAAGAAAATAAAGCTATTTCCTACAAATTCTACTTACCTTTCTTTGCACTCCATCCTTTTAAACCACCTCCAGTTGTCTCCTCAATTCACTAAATCTCCTTTAGTTTTTTCCTAAAAAAGAGGGATAAGAGAAAAAAAAAAGTTTTTCTTTTATTATATGTTGCTTCAAGAACACTGTCTGGCAATACCACTTTGGCTAGAACTTCTGACATATAAGCTAGTTTTCAGAAGTTTATCACATTCCTATTTTATTTTTTGCAGAAACCTTGCCTGAGGGTCAGAGTTCATACACATATTTTATTTACTGAAACATGACTCAAACTGCAGCTGGCTTGTTACTGTTTGCTATGAATGGTGTCATTTGTACCAAACAACACTTATTGGGATATCCCTTCAAATATAGCTTTGCTTTATATGAAATATCAAGCTTTTGTTGAAAAAATGTAGTTTGTTACATAGGGCAAGTCTAAGCTCAGATTAGAGAGAGAAGAGATTTAAATTTGGAAAAATTAGATTCATTATGCTGGATCTTGTGGACAGAGACCCTAACTGATTTGTTAACTGATATTCCTTGTGCCTAAATGGGGCTTTCCAGGTGGCTCAGTGGTAAAGAATCTTCCTGCCAGTATAGGAGACACAGGAGACACGGGTTCAATCCCTGAAACGGGAAGATCCCCTGGAGCAGGAAATGGCAACCCACTCCAGTATTCTTGCCTGGAAAATCCCGTGGACAGAGGAGGCTGGTGGGCTACAGTCCATGGGGTTGCAAAAGAGTCAGACACAACTGAGCACATGTGCACATTACACACATGCCTAAATAGAGTATAACCAGCAGGCACGTAATAAATGGCTGTTGAATGACTTAGTGGGAGGAAGTTTACTTTTGGAATTTAGATATCTTATTAAGAATACTGGTGGGGATAGAAGTGTCTCAAAATATGAGCCAAATAATTATAGACCACATCTTTTAAATTCATATATATTGCTGCTGCTGCTGCTAAGTCGCTTCAGTCATGTCCGACTCTGTGTGACCCCATGGACTGCAGCCTACCAGGCTTCTCCGTCCCTGGGATTCTCCAGGCAAGAACACTGGAGTGGGTTGCCATTTTCTTCTCCAATGCATGAAAGTGGAAAGTGAAAGTGAAGTCACTCAGTCGTGTCTGAATCTTAGCGACCGCATGGACTGCAGCCTACCAGGCTCCTCCATCCATGGGATTTTCTGGGCAACAGTACTGGAGTGGGGTGCCATTGCCTTCTCCCTCATATATATTAAGTATTTTATTAAATGGAAAAACAATGACTTGAAAAATACCACTGATTTTAAATCACTAAAATTCCTATGGGGAAAAAACATGGTACCACAGGTTCCAATGGTCTCTGCCCATCAGGAAGTGTGAACAGCTAAAAGGAAGCAGACTTCTCTAGTAAAGACAACCTGACTGTCTTCTAAAAGCTAGGCAGGCATATTAGCAAGACCAGTGATGTCAGAAGCATGGCAAATACTTCCTAAGCAATAGATTTGGCAGTGAAAAAAATTTTCATCAACACGGTACCACTTTGGGGAAATTCCCTTCCACATTTTTGTCTGTGTGACTTAGGTTAGACTGGCTCCAACCCCAATTCTAGTCCCCAACTCTGGACTAGAGTTGATCCAAAGATTTTGAATAATGCCATCAGAAAAGGTATGCATTTCCTTTGGTAGAGTTATGAAGGTGATAAGCATGAGGACTGAGTTATTTCTGTCCCTCTTTACCCCTAGGTGGGAAGAGTCTTTCAGAGAATGAAGATAATGCAAAGAAACTCAGAAATAAAAGATTAATACAGATAGTTTTCTGGTCATCACAATCCAGCTATACCTGAAGCTGCTATCTATACTGTTTAGTGGAAAACTTTTTTAAGTCCATTTTCCCCCCAGCATATCTCCCTCCATTGTTTTTCCTCAGCTCTCAGCCAACAAAGTAATATTTTCCTTAAAAAAATAGGTCCCAAATAATTTTTTATAATTAACTAATAAATGACCTATGTCTCTATTACATATCCTTAATGCTCTACTTTAAAGTATCTTTCCAAGCATAAAATTATTTGAGATCTTATCATTTTAATATAATTTTTGAGAAAAAACTCAAAGAACTCAGAATACAGTAGTACACTGTATTCTGAATACAGAATACAGTAGACTTTCTAGCTAACTGGTCTAGCTCTTTTCAGAAGGCAGAAGAGCTATTTCTAAGAATAAAAATGATTAACCTGCATGTAAAAGCAGAATTTGTCTAAATTAAGAGCATTAACATAGGCACTATAAATTCTGCTTAACTTGTATTCAAGCTCTGTATTTTTAGCCCCTTCTACACAGAATTGGGTCAGGGAAGCTCCATTCTCTCATCTTTCTGCATCCATACTTCTGGCACTGATTTAATTTCTTTTTTTTTTTTATATATTTTAACTTTACAATATTGTATTGGTTTTGCCATATGTCAACATGAATCCGCCACAGGTATACACGTGTTCCCCATCCTGAACCCTCTGCCCTCCTCCCTCCCCAAACCTCGAATAGCCAAAGCAATCTTGAGAAAGAAGAATGGAACTGGAGGAATCAACCTGCCTGACTTCAGGCTCTGCTACAAAGCCACAGTCATCAAGACAGTATGGTACTGGCACAAAGACAGAAATATAGATCAATGGAACAAAATAGAAAGCCCAGATAAAGATGATTTAATTTCTAATTGAAAAGTCACCACTGCTAGTCTGGTAGGCACTTGAGAGAGGTTCAGACCTTCCTTCTTCCCAATGTTATCATGCTAGGTTCCCAGAGGTGGAACTTCCACTTGTGACACTTGGACCACAGTTTTGTCCCCCCTTTGCTATTTTTTTTTTCTCCCTTTGCTATTTCAACTGCCTGTGATGACTTTAATCATTCTTACAAATTGGTTGGCTTACGCTCCTAGTACTCGGCTACCAGGACTGGGAGCTACACGGAATCTATCTACTGCATGTATCACATTACCTCTCTTTATTCCTAAAGCCCTACCATTTGAAATTAGAGGTTTAGTAGACAGATTCAACTTACATGATTGCCCATAAAAAGCACCTCTAAAGATCCAACAGCTTTTTGTTGTTGGGCTGTTGTGTCTAAACACAACATACTTTGGTCCCCTTTCTGTCTTTGAGAATCTTGGCATTTGTCCCCAGTTCTAGTTTGGTTTTCACCCCCAAAATGTCTAAAACAAGTGTCAGATGAGCTTTAATAAATTAAGTTTCTAGAGAAAGGCACTAAAACTTAATGGAAATTAGGTGGCCACATTACCCAGAAGTGTGGTGTTATCACAGCACAGCTTCCCCTGGCCCCCAGAGCCCCTAATCAAGAATCTGTCCATGCAAAGTGCAGTCCAGGCAGATTTTAGAGCTACATTTTGCAGTAGCAACTGTTCCCATATGCAGCAGATGATTTCTGATTCCCTTGGTCTCTTTCAGATCTACATTTGTCTATTTGCCTATTCATGACCAACACTACACTGTCTCAATTAATGTAGCTTTATAAGTTCTGGCATCTGAGAATAAGTCTTCTCATCTCACATTTCTTCTTTAAGAAAGTCTTGGCAATCTTAAGTCCTTTGCATTTCCTTACAAACTTTACTATCAGCTTATCAAATTAAAAAGAATCCATAAGAGTTTAGATTGCAGCATTTCATAGACAATAAGATGGAGTTTTCCAATCCATTCAAATTTCATAACACAATTTAGATTTGCTGCTAAGTTGCTTCAGTCATGTCCGACTCTGTGTGACCCCATAGACGGCAGCCCACCAGGCTCCCCTGTCCCTGGGATTCTCCAGGCAAGAATACTGGAGTGGGTTGCCATTTCCTTCTCCCAACTTAGATTTAGGCTTTCTTAATTTCTCTTAATGTTTGCCGTGTTTTTTTTTGTATAGAAGTCTAGCAGGATTTTATTTAGATTCATTCCTAAGTACATAACATTATGATGTTATTATAAAAGCATATACTAAATTTTGTTTCCTAACCTTTTTTGATATATAGAAATGAACTGATTTTTAAATATTGGTTTCATGCACAGAAATCTTGCAAAAATTTCTTTAAGTCTTATGATTTAACTATGAATTATTTTTTAAATGTTTATATATTTCACAGTATCTGAAAATAGAAGTTTATGTTTATTTTTTATTTCTAAACATTAGACCTTTTCTGTCTTTTTTGGTTACCTGCTGTATTACTATGAACTTGAGCAACTGTTAAATAAGAGGGATGATATCTTTGCCTTATTCCCAATTCCAAAGAAAATAATTTCATTGTTTCATCACTAAGTATTTGCTGATTTTTTGTTGTTTTGTTTGTTGTAGATATTCATTATTAGATTACTGAATTGCCTGTTCGAACCTCATTTGCTGAGTATTTTTTATCATAAATGAATGATGTACGTTTTCATCATTATGTACATTTTTACTGCATCTGTTGAAATTGTCATGATTTTGTCCTTCAGTTAGTTAATGTAACATATTACTAGCAGCCAAATAGCACTGAGTGCTGAGGATTAAAAATTAAAACATTCTGTGAAGGCCAGGAGTTCAATTTTGTCAACGAACGTCACATTGCTTATACTAATAGCACTTATAAATGAGAGTGGGTAGATCAGAGAATAAGTTACAAGGTATTTTTCAAAGACAAAAGACCTGAGAGGAAGAGTTACCAAAGCAAAGTGAAGGCATTTTATAATATGTTGTGAGAGCCATGGGATTCCCAGGTGGCGCAGTGCTAAATAATCTCCTTGCCAATGTAGGAGACACAGGTGTGATTCATGGGTCAGCAAGATCTGCTGAAGTAGGAAACAGCAACACACTCCAGTATTCTTGACTGGAAAATCCCATGGACAGAGGAGCCTGGTGGGCTACAGTCCATGGAGCCACAGAGGAATGACTGAGCACACGCACATGAAAGTCTTAGTATTAATGTAGCTTGATAAGCACTTACCACATGCAATATCTAACATATCCTGAAAAAAACCCAATCACTTCTACTTAAGAAAAAGAAAACTGAAGCTTATGTTGGTTAAGTGATTTGGCCAATGATACACTGCTGATAAGTGCTGATGAGGGCATTCCAAAGGGCTCCAAACTCAAAATTTCAAGTTTCTTTTGGAGAAGGAAAGGTAACAAATTGGGTAAGAATTTTACAGTGTCAGTTTTGATAAACAATATTTTCAAGTGATATTCTCATAGAAGAAATAAAATCAAGAAAAACTGTACTCTGAACCATTGTATAGAGATTATTCCTTATGTGAAAAATTATAAAATCTGAAATTATTTTATTCTAGATACTCTCACATAAGTTTCCCTAAATGAAAAAACTTAACTTCAGGACTGTGGGCTAAGCAAAGGGTTGAACACTTGCATGACTTGTGGTAAAATAAATTCTTCTGTTCCCTTCATTCCTTCCTTTGTAAAAACTCAGTGTTCTCATAATAGTCCCTAAAACAGTGTCTGTCACTTTTAACACTGCTGCTGCTGCTGCTAAGTCGCTTCAGTTGTATCCAACTCTGTGCGACTCCATAGACGGAAGCCCACCAGGCTCTCCGTCCCTGGGATTCTCCAGGCAAGAACACGGGAGTGGGTTGCCATTTCCTTCTCCAATGCATGAAAGTGAAAAGTGAAAGTGAAGTCGCTCAGTCGTGTCCAACTCCTAGCGACCCCATGGACCGCAGCCTACCAGGCCCCTCCATCCATGGGATTTTCCAGGCAAGAGTACTGGAGTGGGTTGCCATTGCCTTCTCCTTTAACACTGCTAACTACTCCAATACTTTGATGATGCTCTATGATAACATCACATTCTTCCATTTTCCTTCTGTCTTTCTGTTCTTTTTTGTAATCTGTTCCATCCATTTCTTAAATGTTGATATTCATATTCACTTCTTGGAAATCTCATATCTTAGGACCATATCTTACATCTTATCTACCTAGTGGCTCATGCTAGAAAATAAAAGTCATAAGTGACTTATACATCATTAATACTTCAATATAAATATACAATATCAGTTTGATTATTAGTATTTTCTTTTTGCTAATCAAACTTAACTTTTTAAAAGACTTAAAAAATTAAGACTTTAAATTTTTAGAGTCATTTTAGGTTCAAAGCAACATCAAGAGGAAGGTAAGAAAACTTCTATATACACTTTGCCCCTTCACATGTATAGCTTTCCATCAACATTCCTCACCAGA
This sequence comes from Bos javanicus, assembly GCF_032452875.1. NCBI lineage: Eukaryota > Metazoa > Chordata > Mammalia > Artiodactyla > Bovidae > Bos > Bos javanicus. Next base: position 50,458,530 of record NC_083871.1, read on the forward strand.
TTGGCCCACTTGTTACAACTGATGAGCTACACTGACACATTATAATCACCCAAAGTCCATCATTTACCTTATGTTTCACTTTTGGTGTTTTATACTCTATGGATTTGAACAAATTTATAATGACAAGTATCCATCATTACAGTATCATACACAATATTTTCACTGCTCTAAAAATGCTGTGCTCTGTCTATGCACCCTCCTACCCGCCAAACCCTGCCAAACACTGATCTTTTTACTGTCTCCATAGTTTTACCTTTTCAATCATGTCATATAGTTGAAATCACACAGTATGTAGCATTTTCAAATTGGCCTCTTTCAGTTAATAATATGCATTTAAAGTTCCTCTATATCTTTTCATGGCTTGATAGTGCATTTATTTTTAAGTATTGAATAATTCCAATTATGGTCTGACTATACCACATTTATTTAAACATTGAGGTACAGAAGGACATCTTGTTTCCAAGTTTTGACAATTATAAATTAAGCTTCTATAAACATTTGTGTGTAGATTTTTGTGTGGACGTTAAGTCTTCAACTCCTTTAGGTAAATACCAATAAGTGTGATTATTGGATCCTATGGTAAGAGTATGTTTAGTTTTATAAGAAACCACCAAACTGTCTTTCAAAGATGCCATACCATTTTGCAATCCCTCCAGCAATTAAGAAGAGTTCCTGTTGCTCTACATCATCACCCGCACGTTGTCAGTGTTCTGGACATTGACCGTGGTATGCAGCTGTGCTTATGCGGTAGTATCTCGTTGTTTTACTTTGCATTTCCCTGATGGCATATGATGTAGAGCATCTTTTCATTTGCTAACTTGACATCTGTACATATTCTTTGGAGAGATGTCTGTCAATGACCTTGGCCCATTTTCAAGCCAAGTTGTTTGCTTTATTGTTGAATTTTAAGGGTTCTTTGTATATTTTGAATAATAGTGCTTCATCAAATGTGTCTTTGGCAAATATTTTCTCTTAGTCTGTGGCTGGTCTTCAGCATTATTTTTTATGTTCTTCATAGTACTGAATTCCAACATTGCAGAAAATACAAAGATAAAAATTACAACAAAAAAGCTTAAATGTACAAGGTATATTACACATACACTTGGGATAATTAAACACGATTTTAAAACATTAAAACATGGAAATGGTGAATAGCAAATGAGAAGAATGGTTAACTCTGAGGAAGGAGACAGAAGTAGGATCAGTGAAGAGTGTACAGAGTTTTAAAATTCAGATTAAATAGTTGTTGACTAAAATATGGTAAAACTTTATATCAAGAATTATGAACCATGTTCTACATTTTTATGTATTCAAAAGATTTCATAACTTACAGAGGGAAAAATAGAAATCAGAATGTGTTCTGATATTTGATACATATGATGGTGAATCTTTTAGTCTAACCTTGTTTTATGGTTCAGTTTCTTTATTTAGAAGTTTCCCTTCCATTCCAAAATTTGGGAATGCCTTTATTCCTTTTCAAGGTACACCTTAATTTACAGATGTGAAACTCCAAATGTTTGCTTGAGCAATAGTTTATAATGGGAATGTAAATACATTGTTACCCTAGTGTTTAAAGTGCTAAAACAAGTACCCTCACTTGAATCTGGACTCTTCTCTTAACTGAGTAAATAAACTTGGTAAATAGTCAGTGGCTTATATAAACATCACTGGTCTAAATATAGGATGTGTTATATCATGCTCACATTGGGTCAACATCAAAAGGAGGTATGTGCTAAAGAATTGTTCTCACTGCTTTGGGAAAAGCATATATCCATTGAGTTCACAGATCAGGGTCTCTCATATGTAGTGCTTAGCTAAAATTTTTGAAAAAAGAAAAAAAAAAACATGTTTATAAAATGATTTGACAAATCACAACTACTATGTTTCTAAGTGGTCCCTGGAATGAACCTAAAAAAACATGGGCTTTTGGGCTTTTTCTTTTTTTTTTTTTTAATTTAATTTTATTTTTAAACTTTACAATATTGTATTAGTTTTGCCAAACATCGAAATGAATCCGCCACAGGTATACCCATGCTCCCCATCCTGAACCCTCCTCCCTCCTCCCTCCCCATACCCTCCCTCTGGGTCATCCCAGTGTACCAGCCCCAAGCATCCAGTATCGTGCATCGAACCTGGACTGGCGACTCGTTTCATACATGATATTTCACATGTTTCAATGCCATTCTCCCAAATCTCCCCACCCTCTCCCTCTCCCACAGAGTCCATAAGACTGATCTATACATCAGTGTCTCTTTTGCTGTCTCATACACAGGGTTATTGTTACCATCTTTCTAAATTCCATTTGGGCTTTTTCTGACTGAGGCCTCTGGCCATATCCCAGAGCAATCAGAGCAAGGATCTGACATGCACCAAGCCATAATCATCTATAGCAGTTGAATCCTTTAAAAATATTCTCTGAAAGCAGAAGTTTACATAATAAAGCTGGGACTTGAAATATCTGAATAGGCCCTAGATGTGAGGAATTAAAGAACTTTTGACCCTGTTCAGTTTCTTAGTAGATAAGCCAGTGTCAGGGCCTCCAAATATGAAGAAGGAACTTTAAGATTCTTATTCGCCTACATGAAGAAGGTCATTGAGGATACTTAAGCTGATGAAAGGGAGAATGAGCAGTAAGAGAGAGGCAATGGCCCGAAAACTGGAAGGATGCCTTTTCCTCTGTTCCCCATGTTCACACTCACTCCAGCACAGATTTAAGACGGCTGATGTGTGGACTTCTATTGATAATCCTGTTTGTTCATCCTCTAAGTAGCAACAAGTCCTTTTGAAGTCTCCTTGTTTACCTTTTCATTTTATTCTCTACTTCCTAACTTCTTTAAATCCTCAAATGTTGACTCTATCAGAAGTTTGGAGTGCCATGGCAGTTTGGGGATCTGTGGTAGGAGAGTCTGCCTTACTTCTTTTGAATTGGGGCTGGAAATAAGAAAAGGCAAAGATATGACTTTGGTGACATTGAGACAGAGGCTGAAATATTTGGGTATGCTATATATATATATATTTAAAATCATTGTGAATCCAAAAATTTGAATTCTAAGCATGTGGAACTTGATTGAACTTTATATGGTTGTCTGTCCCCAGGAGCTATTTTCTAGGAAGGCTATACCTGAACTTCTGATAGGAGGTCATTTTTATCAGACCTCAGTGTATGTGTGCAAGGTGAGAGGCATGAAAAAAAAACAAAAGCAGCACAAGTTCTGATATATCTGGAATTCAGGGCAGGGGGGATGTGGGCATTGGACTGAAGAACAGAAATGAAGATGAAGTGAAAGTATCAGTCAGCCAGCTTGGCAAATAGCAAAAAAAAAAAAAAAAAAATCAAGTTTTTTTTTTTTTTTTTAAAGAACACTGTCAACATGAACTTAGAGAGTAAAAAGAACTAAGCTCTGCAGGGATCAAGGATAAAGATTGTGAAAGAACTTAAAAGGGGAATATATGAAAAACCAGACCTTCCCATGAGGAAATATGGCCAAGATTAGGAGAAAACATAACCCAGGAGGAGGACAGTAGAGCCCTGCTTAGAGGAGGCACCTGAAGGGGAACAGAAGATGCATATGAGTTAAGAGCTGGCCTGGCCTGTGTAAAAAGAAATCATCATTTATCTTGGGCTGAGCCAACAACTACAGAGTTGAGACAGCTGTACACACCATTCTAATTGAGTACATTGGTTGTTCTCCTGGTTATCATACATGGAAACCTTCCGTTTGGAGATGCCTGCCTATCACCTGTTGATCCTTCAGCAGGAAGAAGTGTCTGTGCTCTGAGTTGATGCAGTCTTAACTGAAGTGTCCTCAGTAGGACTTCCCTCTTTTAGATGGCTCAAGACAGCCTAAGACTCTTTAAGAAGAGGCTGAGTCCTTGACATCAAGAACAGAGGATGTTGGGAGAGGAACACCTCTGTGAGTGCACATGTGTGGTGCTAAAAAGAATGAGCTCCAGATGTACATCTGAGCCAAGAGAGAGATGAAACTCCATTATTCATCTACAGAAGATCTTTCATACTGCCTCCAGACATCCATCACCTCACCAAGCTTCTTGATTCAACTCATGGTTCCTTGGGTTTCTCTACATGGACTATTTTTGCTGTATAAGTGGTTAACTGCATTTAGGTCAAACAAACAAACAAATCTGAGCATTTCTATCTCCCTTGAGAATACCAGCTTGTTTTTTAATTCTTTCTTGGGAGTCTATATAACTTTCCTCCCAAAAGTAAGTAGTGTAAAAAAACATTCTGTGAAACTCAGCTAATTGGTGTCTTTAAGACATCCCACAGCATAACTGTGAATGTAGTCTGACTCTATTTTTCAAAAAGATGATTCTATTTCTTTAAAATATTACATAGAAATAATTCAGTAATTCTTCCACTACCACCTTTTGCCTCTGCTCATTACTGCTTTTACTTCCCTTCCTCTGTTCTTTCTTGTCTCTGATTTCACATATTCATCCCAGCAGCTCCTAGCAAATTCTGTACTGACAGCTGGGCTCTGACTCTGACTGGCCTTCTTATTCTTGACCTGCCTTTCGAACTGGTCCTAGTGTGTGTTCTCTATCTCAGCAACAACTCCTGTCAGACTCCTATTTTAGAGCTGCTGGTGTTTTGTGGCCAGTACATCAGTATAATTTTAGCAAAGGCAGAAAGGGGAAATGTTGTGCAATTCTTTTATTCTTCCTAATCTCTCCCTTGGGAGAAATAAATCTGGGGAAAAGGATAGGGAGGTGCAATGGAAAAGGTCAGCACAGACTGCTATGCTTCTGAGAAGAGGGAGGATTATACAGACAGCTGGACTGGGCTCAATAAGTTTGCCCCAGAGTTACCCATAAAGAGCTAACAGCCCCTTCCTTGTGACCCTTCCCCAGCCCACTCCCCTCAAACTGCTACTAGTATTGACTGACAGAATTGAAGAGATCATTTTAGGAACTCCATGGCCCTAGTCAATCATATTCCATCACAGGGCACTGTATCAGCTAAGACCAGTAAGCATAAACAGATTAATAGCTTCCTTATATTTCTTTGGAAAGTAATATTCTTAGCTGGTTATATTAAGTTATTTAATGCTCGCCGTAACCCTGTGAGGAAGATACTTTTATCATTCTCCTTTTGGAGAGGAGAAAACTGAGCAGAGAGGTTAAATAACCTCCGAATATCTTGCCAGTAGTCAGCTATGGAGCAGAAATTCAAATTGAGTTAATGTAATTCTGAAGTCTAGGCTTCCAATCATTAAATCATGAAATTGTCTTTACACAGTCATCAGTGCTTAAAACAGCATTAAATAAATGAATGATTAATAAAAAAAAAATCCAAGTTCATTATTCTAATCGGGGATGTTAAGTGCTTCAATATTTTAAGTATTTTATTTAATACATTTCCACCCACATTAGGAAAAAGGGAGTTTAAGAACCCTGACTTTTTGGTTGGGGCCAGGATTCAAAATTATCTGACTCCATATTCAGGTCACTGCCTACCTTGCCGAGTGATCTTTCTACTCACCCTTGGAACTGCACAATTAGATCACTTGGTCCTCTTGTAGCTGCAAAAGTTCTCTGAGGCTCTCATATGAGTGGATCAGCAAGGGACCTCACTGGATTTTTTTTTGCACAGCCAAGAATAAATACGGAGGGAGATGTGTGATACCCATGGAACCGAGGTGTTTGCTGGCCCTCAGATGGCCCTGCCTAGCTTTATTCAATAGCTTGACTCTCAAATCAAAAATTGTCAAGGCTAGGTTCTCTTCCTGTGTCACCAAGAATCCTGTGCTACTGAATCACTTCCCTTCTGTGTACAAAAAGGGAGAGAAAAATTAGGGCTGGCTCTTAGTCTCCAATCCTGTTTTCCAAGAACCAGGAGCTGAACTACATGGGTTCCCTCAGGAAGGCCTGAGCACAGCAGGTGAGGTGCTCTTTCTCCTCTTGGGATCCTCCTGAAGACCAAAGAGGTAGTTGTCTATTCAGAACACTTCTTCACCTTTTGGGGGATTACCTGGTGGCTCAGACAGTAAAGCATCTGCCCACAATGTGGGAGACTCGGGTTCAATCCCTGGATTGGGAAGATTCCCTGGGGAAGGAAATGGCAATCCACTCCAGTATTCTTGCCTAGAAAATCCCATGGATGGAGGAGCCTGGTGGGCTACAGTCCATGGGGTCGCAAAGAGTCGGACAAGACTGAACGACTTCACTTTCACTTTTCACTTCACCTTTTGGTCTTAATAACAAATCCCACCACACCTAGAATTAAGATATAACTTTTCAAAAATGTTTTAAATACAGTAACTGTTAAGGGTCTTCAACAGAAATAACAGGGAGAGGTTTGGTTTATGAATAGGAGTACAAGGGTTCTGGAGAAGGGAATGGCAAACCACTTCAGTATTCTTGCCTTGAGAACCCCATGAAGTTCAAACTACCTCACAATTGCACTCATCTCACACGCTAGCAAAGTAATGCTCAAAATTCTCCAAGCCAGGCTTCAAAAGTATGTTAACTGTGAACTTTCAGATGTTCAAGTTGGATTTAGAAAAGGCAGAGGAACCAGAGATCAAAATGCCAACATCCACTGGATCATCAAAAAAAACAAGAGAATACCAGAAAAACATCTACTTTTGCTTTATTGACCATGCCAAAGCCTTTGACTGTATGGATCACAACAAACTGTGGAAAATTCTGAAAGAGATGGGAATACCAGACCACCTGACCTGCCTCCTGAGAAATCTGTATGCAGGTCAGGAAGCAACAGTTAGAACTGGACATGGAACAACAGACTGGTAAATAGGAAAAGGAGTTCGTCAAGGCTGTATATTGTCACCCTGCTTATTTAACTTATATGCAGAGTATATCATGCAAAATGCTGGGCTAGATAAAGCATAAGCTGGAATCAAGATTGCTGGGAGAAAGATCAATAACCTCAGATACGCAGATGACACCACCCTTATGGCAGAAAGCAAAGAAGAACTAAAGAGCCTCTTGATGAAAGTGAAAGAAGAGTGAAAAAGTTGGCTTAGAGCTCAACATTCAGAAAACTAAGATCATGGCACCCAGTCCCATCAATTCATGGCAAATAGATGTGGAAACAATGGAAACAGTGAGAGACTTTATTTTGGGGGGCTCCAAAATAATTGCAGATGGTGACTGCAGCCATGAAATTAAAAGATGCTTGCTCCTTGGAAGGAAAGTTATGACCAACCTAGATAGCTTATTAAAAAGCAGAGACATTACTTTATCAACAAAGGTTTGTGTGGTCAAAGCTATGCTTTTTCCAGTATGGATGTGAGAGCTGGACTATAAAAAAAGCTGAGTGCCAAAGAATTGATGCTTTTGAACTGTGGTGTTGGAGAAGACTCTTGAGAGTCCCTTGGACTGCAAGGAGATCCAACCTGTCAATCCTAAAGGAAATCAGTCCTGAATATTCATTGGAAGGACTGATGTTGAAGCTGAAACTCCAATACTTTGGCCACCTGATGCGAAGAACTGAGTCACTGGAAAAGACCCTGATGCTGGGAAAGACTGAAGGCAGGAGAAGGGGATCAACAGAGGATGAGATGGTTGGATGGCATAACCAACACGATGGAGATGAGTTTGAATAAGCTCCGGGAGTTGACGGTGGACAGGGAAGCCTGGCGTGCTGAAGTCCATGGGGTCGCAAAGAGTCAGACATGACTGGGCAACTGAACTGAACTGAACAAGGGTTCTAAACTACCACTTTTATGATTTTTGCAGTCATGTCACTTAATTATTCCAGTGAAACTAAAATTTATCCAGTATATTTCATGTGACTTTAAAGATGATATGACATGCGGCATTTAGTTAGTTATCCTTTCACATAAACTCAGGTTTTTCCTCTCTCAGCACTCTTTATTCTCAATTGCCTTTAGTAAAATATTCCACTTTTCTTTACCCTGTTCTCCCCTGGAAACAATAAGACGTTAATTCAGAATCTTTGTAAAGTAGAGAAAAAATAACTTTGGGGGATTTTACGAGGTGGCTTTCTAATCCAGGCACAGGACTCCAGTCTGAGTCTTTGTTTAGAGAGGAGTTTTTCACAGGCTATTTCTCCACAGACGGCACTTTGGTCACTTTACAGTAACCAAACCTCTCTGTAACCAATCTCTGTGGGGAGACAATCACGTCCTGGCTCTTTCAGCCAAACAGTTACATTTCTGTTCTTCCCTTTGATTTCAGGGAAGGAGGTTCATGTTATAGCTCAGTGTTTTCTTTTCAATCTCAGCTCCTTACAGTCCCATCACATGCAGTCTAATAATAAAAAAGGGTAAATTCTTAGTTCTTGAATGTTGATTATATAGCAGCCAGAAACTATGAATGTGTAAAAAGTTAATCATCCAAATTCTGCCACAGACTGTTACACTGTTGGTGACTATCCACTTAGATAAATTTCTATGTAGCTAGTACTTAGTGGTTATATTTAGTGTATGTGTGTGTGTGTGTGTGTGTGAAAGTGAAAAGTGTTAGTTGCTCAGATGTGTCCGACTCTTTGCAACCCCATGGACTATAGCCAGCCAGGTTCTCTGTCCATGAAATTCTCCAGGCAAGAATACTGCAGTGGGTAGCCATTCTCTTCTCCAGAGGATCCTCTTGACATAGGTATTGAACCCAAGTCTGCTGCACTGCAGGCAGATTCTTTATTGTCTGAATCACCAAGGTAGCCTTCATATGTGTGTGTGTGTACATATCAATATAAAGAACATATATACTATAAAGTGTTTATAGAAATATATTAAAAGTGGTTATGTATATATAACCAACAACATAATCTCAGAGATCCATACTGTGATATATCTTTGTGACATATATGTGTATATATATGTATTTTTTGAGTGTCTACATTTTTTACAAATACGAAACCATATGAACTACTTTGTTTTGCAGGTTTGTTTGTTTGAGAGAACATCATATGTTTCCTAACTCAGGTGACCATAAAACATGAGACAAGATAAACTATGGTGCACTTACAGAATGGAATAGTATTCAGCAATAAAAAAAGGAATGAACCATGTATACACATAAAAATATGGATGAATCTCAAAAATAATACTGGATGAAAGAAGCTTTACCCAAAGCAGTATGTATTGTATGAGTCAAAAGCAGAGACATTACTTTGCCAACAAAGGTCTGTCTAGTCAAGGCTATGGTTTTTCCTGTGGTCATGTATGGATGTGAGAGATGGACTGTGAAGAAAGCTGAGGGCTGAAGAATTGATGCTTTTGAACTGTTGTGTTGGAGAAGACTCTTGAGAGTCCCTTGGACTGCAAGGAGATCCAACCAGTCCATTCTGAAGGAGATCAGTCCTGGGTGTTCTTTGGAAGGACTGATGCTAAAGCTGAAACTCCAGTACTTTGGCCACCTCATGTGAAGAGTTGACTCACTGGAAAAGACTCTGATGCTGGGAGGGATTGGGGGCAGGAGGAGAAGGGGACGACAGAGGATGAGATGGCTGGATGGCATCACTGACTCGATGGACGTGAGTCTCAGTGAACTCTGGGAGTTGGTGATGGACAGGAAGGCCTGGCGTGCTGCGATTCGTGGGGTCGCAAAGAGTCGGACACGACTGAGCGACTGAACTGAACTGATTCATATGACGTTTTAGAACAGGCAAAGCTCACTTAAGAGGAAAAAAAATTAGAAAAGTGGTTGCCTTGACAAAACTTGAGGCAGGTAGTGAGGAAGGGATAAGAATGAGGGTGGTTGTAATGTTCTACTTCTTGATAGGAATTTGAGTTACACAGGTGTATGCATGTGTCAAAACTCATCGAATGGTCCACTTAAGATTACATACATTTCATTTTACACAAATCTTACTTAAGAATAACAAGTATCAAACTCTAGTTAATAGTGAGCATGCTAAAATATTTGGGGGAAGTGAACTGGTGTCTGCATCTTACATTGAAATGAATTTTAAAAAAAGACAGTTGGAAACAAGGAGGGATAGGTGAATAGATGAGTTATAAAGAAAGCATAGTAAAATGTAAATTATAGCATCCAGTAGTAGTTATGTGTGTGTTATCTGTACAATTTAACTTTTCTGTACGTTTGAAACTTTTTCATATTAAAGTGTTACTGAGAAAAAAGACTACATAACATCTTTCTGTGTCAAATATGCTTTCACAATATTTTTAAGGACTCATTAAATCAACATCTGTAAAATGGAATACAATTCACTCACCGCTGAACATGTAGGCTATTTAAAACTTTGCAGAATAAGCTATAAATACAACTATCCTTATATGTAGATACCTAGACTCTTATTAGATCCTTAGGACAAAATCCTATGAGCACAGTTGCTAAGTCAATAAATAATTAAGGATTTGGGTCCTATTTTCATCCAGAAGACTTGGGACAATTTTCTCTTATTAAATAGAAGACATTTACTTCATATTTCCTTTTAAGATTTCCATAAAGATTGCATTTTGTTCTTTTTCCATCTTTGCTTAAAATTTTTATAACATTAATGGAATATTGTTATAATTTTTTTTTTGCTTTCTCCCTCAGCATTTCAGAATCAAGGAGAGAAAAGGACTTAAAAAAGAAGAGAGACCGTTCAACACCCAATGTTGAATTAACAATCTGAATCTCAGAGATCCAAAAAGAAATTTGCCTAAAATCTATTTTTGTGGTTTGAAATGGATGCCGTGTTCAATCAGAGCTTGTCTGAATGAATGCAAAAATCAATTTCTAGGTTTTCTATATAGTCTTTTCTCTCTGTGAACACCCGAAGAATGTGCACTGAATATAAGACTATGGGAGGCATTTACGCTTCTTATCATGATATCACTATGTTTTAAAAAATCATAACTTGGACTGGTATGTGCTAGCACCTTTGGGTGATCAGCAAGCTGTATAGAAAGCCAATTAATGCCAAGGTTGGATCACTTATATTTAAATGACGATTAAAAGCCCATGCAATCTGTGCAACGATTCGGTGTGCCAGAAGAGGCAGCACAAAAACAAAACATTCACTTGGCTGCTGGTCCCACTCATTGTGGTGTGGATTACAGTCCTGTTTTACCCCTTTCTCTTGGCTCTTTCAGCAACAGATGAAACCGCTAAAGCCACTCAGCAGACAAACACGCCAGCTCACGGGCCAGAGGACAATTTCCCTTTCCCAGCAGCAGCTAAGGGCCCTTCCCTGGACTTTCCAGATGACTTTTATAGCAGCTGCTGACTTCTTGAATAGTTTTTATTTTGATGGTGTAGAGCAAAATAATGCAACATTGTCTCGTGAAAAGCCTGGGATTCAAACTCTATGTCTATGTCTTTTGGTTTTGACTTGAATACAAGAGATTTTTTAAAGGCAACAACAGTGAATATGTATATATATTTACTTCTCTTGGAAGTATAACCAGTTGCTGAGCAATAGGTGTATTTTACAATTTCCAAAAATGATATTAATTGTCAAACAAGTTCTCTACAGTATTTTAATATCAGCTTTCAAAGGGGTCAGCCCATTTCATCCATTTGAAAATTATGTTCATTGATTCTCTGTGGAAGTTGACAGAGTTGACACCTTGCTGGAATTTCATTTCCTCTCTGATTTTATAGATATTATACCTTCTAGTTATCCTTCTACTTCTCTGAAAGTCTCTTTTCTCTCTTGACTGGCTTGTTTCATTTATTTCAGACCCTATAAATAGTTATCACTCAAACTTAAGTCTTGATGCTTTCAAACTGTGGTCCTGGAAAAGACACTTGAGAGTCCCTTGGATAGCAAGGAGATCAAACCAGTCAATCCCAAAGGAAATTAACCTTGAATATTCACTGGAAGGACTGATGCTGAAGTTGAAGCTCCAATGCTTCGGCCACCTGATGCAAAGAGCCAACTCATTGGAAAAGACGTTGATGCTAGGAAAGATTGAAGGCAAAAGGAGAAGAGGGCAGCAGAGGATGAGATGGCTGGATGGCATCACTGACTCAATGGACATGAGTTTGAGCAAACTTTAGGAGATAGTGAAGGACAGGGAAGACTGGTATGCTTCGGTCCATGGGGTCACAAAGAGTCAGACATGACTTAGTGACTGAAGAACAAAACTTTTTCTTACAACATTAGGAGAAAAAGTCAGTTCCGAAATTTGGATGGGTTTCAAAGAGTGGAATCAAAATTTAAATTCTGGTAATATGTATCTAAATTGGTACAATTGTCTGGTATAACCTGTCTCTTCCCACCTCTTCAAGATAATAGCAATTTTCTTGCATACTTGTTAAGCTGGTCCCGTCCATGCCCAGTGTTGGGTAGACTGATGGATGAAAAACATGACATCTTATCCAGCCAGTCCTATGGATGTCCATGTTCCTTGTCTGTTTTTAAACAATAATATTTATCTTTTTATTATTTATGTCTGTTTCCTTTATATTACATATAAGAAATTGTCTTATGAATATTACAAATTTTTTTCCAGTTTCATTTACATTTTAGTTTTCAATGTGCTCTTCTTCCATGTGAAGAACATTTCATATAGTCAACTCATCTGAGTATCTATTTTCTATGAAATAATGGATAAACATAGAGCCTAAAGACGCTTACTCCTTGGAAGGAAAGTTATGACCAACCTAGATAGCATATTCAAAAGCAGAGACATTACTTTGCCAACAAAGGTCCGTCTAGTCAAGGCTATGGTTTTTCCAGTCGTCATGTATGGATGTGAGAGTTCGGCTGTGAAGAAGGCTGAGCGCCAAAGAACTGATGCTTTTGAACTGTGGTGTTGGAGAAGACTCTTGAGAGTCCCTTGGACTGCAAGGAGATCCAACCAGTCCATTCTGAAGGAGATCAGCCCTGGGATTTCTTTGGAAGGAATGATGCTAAAGCTGAAACTCCAGTACTTTGGCCACCTCATGCGAAGAGTTGACTCATTGGAAAAGACTCTGATGCTGGGAGGGATTGGGGGCAGGAGGAGAAGGGAACGACAGAGGATGAGATGGCTGGATGGCATCACTGACTCAATGGCCGTGAGTCTGAGTGAACTCCGGGAGTTGGTGATGGACAGGGAGGCCTGGTGTGCTGCGATTCATGGGGTCGCAAAGAGTCGGACATGACTGAGCTACTGAACTGAACTGAACTTAATGAGTAAAAAAACTCAAAGGTGAGCATATAAAATAATTATTGTGAATATGAGAAGAAATAATTAACTGGAGAAACGTGGAAGAAATGGCAGACAATATTGAGACCCCAGATGACCACAGAGACCCTGAACTGAGCACTACTCTGTATGGATTATTTTTTAACACGTAGAGTCATTAGTCTAAGTATATAATTACCAATTGTAGACATTTGTGTTGACCTAAAGTATAGATTTTGGAGAAAAAGGATTAGTAAGTGAGGTAATTGAAAATGTTAGCAAAGTAATTTATATAACAGATTATGAAGTCTGATATGTACTACTGAATTAGATGTGTTTCAAAATATAGAGCAATATGGGGTAAGTGACAGATGGCCAGATTGTGACTGAAACAGACTAATGTCAGTTGACCATCTAGATGAACATCATAAGAGACTATTCTTCAGAGTTAGAAAATTTTTCCATTTCATTGAACTTCCTGTCCATGAATCTATAAATTAATGATAAATAACCAGGAAAATCAATGATAACAGTGGTGAGAGGGAGAAAGTATGCTATAGTAAGAGGCAAAAATCTCAGAGAATGGATTTTTACCAAAAAAAAAAAAAGAGGAAAAACAATAGTTTTTAGGTGTTCTTATGAAACTAGATCACCCAAATCTTTTGGGATCTGGAATGAAATGTTGAATGCAGAGTTCTGAGGTGAGAGAAAGATTTAGTTAAGGCAAGGAAGGAATGGAGTGGTTGGTGGAAGAGGTATGTATGAAGGTTAAGGACATGATATATGGAGAAGTTATACTATTGAAAAATGTTTTTAAATGATTTTTAAACTCTGAATGTCAGTTTTGCTTTAATATGATTTACCCAGTTGTGGTTTGTTTTGTCACATTTGAGCCTCAGCAAAATCTTTTATTCCAAAAATTCATGCCTTTATTCTGGAAATTTCTCCTTAAATAACCTTTTGTATACAGGGTATAGCATCCTTTCTATTCTTTCCTCATGAAATACTCTGGCCACCTGATGCAAAGACCTGACTCATTGGAAAAGACCCTGATGTTGGGAAAGATTGAGGGCAGGAGGAGAAGGGGACAACAGAGGATGAGATGGTTGGATGGCATCACCAACTCAATGGACATGGGTTTGGGTAGACTCTGGGAGTTGGTGATGGACAGGGAGGCCTGGCATGCTGTGGTTCATGGGGTCACAAAGAGTTGGACATGACTGAGCGCCTAAACTGATGCCTCCTATTCCATTATTTGTATTTATTCATATCCTTTTTATGTTTGCTATTAATCAGTCTTCCAGTGTATCAATTCTCTTTAGCTTGTCTCATCTATTTAATTATTCCACTGAATATTCTTATTTCAATTACTGTATTTTGGAATTTTAGTTTTCAATTGTTCATTCTCCTGTTGCATTTACTGAATCTCCCTCATGGTGATGTGTTTCCAAATGTAGTTTCTAATTTTGGACTGAGAACCTCTCCAACAGAGGTTGTTCCATAGGTTTTGGAGGTACTCTCAAAAGTCATTGCTTTTATCGGGATCCCCTGTAGGTCAAGTGCAGAAGAGTCAGACACACTTAGCAACTAAAGAACAATAACAATAGGTCAAATAGTTTTAGTGTATTTCAATGTTAACTTTTTGGTTTGAGTTTATATAGGTAAAGTATTTTTGTACTCAACACCCTAGCATGGCACAGATTTGGTGTTTTATTAAGTCTTAAGGTAAATGTTTATTCCACGGGCTTCCCTAGTGGCTCAGATGGTAAAGAATCTGCATGCAGTGCAGGAGACCCAGGGTCAATCCCTGGGTCAGGAAGATCCTTTGGAGAAAGGAATGGCTACCCACTCCAGTATCCTTGCCTGGAGAATTCCATGGACCTGGCAGGCTACAGTCCAAAGGGTCGCAAAGACTGTTAGTCGAACGACGGAGCGACTAACACTTTTACTTGTTTCCAAGGCTTTGGGAAGCTGATAAGAATATTGCAGTTTCTCAGGTTAAATAAGGTAAAATTCTTCTAAACCTTAGCACTTGAAAGAGATGGGCAGCATGAACCTCACGTTTATGTAGGAAATTCAGTTCTGGCTTAAACTCCTACTCATCACTCTAACTTTGTGTTTCCATTTTTGGTTCAGGCACCTAAAATTTTTCATTTCTTGCTTTAGAACTTTACTATGTATTTTAAAAATATCTATTATTCCAGGCCAATGGTAAAATTGGAACAGTTTCCAAATAATTTTATGAACCCAGGATAACCTTAAAACCTGATAAAGACAGTATCCAAAAAAAGATATAGATTGATTTCACTTATTTAGATAGATACATAAATTGCACTATATATTAAAAAATAAGTCTTTTTTAACATGGAACTACCAGCCGTAGTCCTAAAATAAATCGTACTTAATTTACATTTACTATTATTTTGATACATTGCTAGATTTTGATCAATATATTTTATTATATTAACAGGTTAAAAGGGAAAGATCATGTGACTATAATAACTGATGTGAATATAATAACCAATATAATATATTATAATATAATAACTGATGGTGAAAATAGTAACATTCAACAGTCATTTCTCATAGAAACTCTGTGTAAAATTAGGAT
Organism: Bos javanicus; assembly: GCF_032452875.1. NCBI lineage: Eukaryota > Metazoa > Chordata > Mammalia > Artiodactyla > Bovidae > Bos > Bos javanicus. The sequence continues at coordinate 50,474,211 of NC_083871.1, forward strand.
GCATGGAAAAACTTAAATATGATGAACTCTTTACCAAAAATCCATTAGCAAAACATGAAAGTATTTTATTTAAAAATCAGGATCTAGTTAGGGGTAGTGAATGTAATAACATAAAATTTAAATGACTGGTTCTGTTATTTGAAATAAAGTGATAAAACTATTAATTTTGCAAATAATATGATTATACAACTAGAATTTTCAAGGACCTTATAGTTACAATAGAAAAAAAAAGGTCTGTGAGAATATTAACAACATAGCTAAATGAAAGCTAAGTATATTTTAGCATTAGATTTACTCTATTTTAGCAATTAGCACCTATAAATGAAACCAGGGAGAAATATCCCACTTTTAACAGAAATAACTATAAAAATGTTAAAAACAAACATAATAAAAAGTGATGAAATCAATATGCAGAAAACCATAGTATATTAGTAAAAGACATGTCAAGATTTGAGCATATGAATATATTCTCGGATTGGAAGAACTGCCATCATAAAAATGCTAATCTCGCTAAATATGAAGTGTACCAAATTTTCATTAGAATTCTAATAACATCCTGTTGGAATTAGGTTAAGTTAGCTTAAGGAAAAAACCTTTTTTATGTGGAAAAAAGGTTCATATAGAATAGTCGTGACAGTTATAAAAAAAATAACAAAGAAGGGGAGACTTGTTTCTCAGGTTATCAGAACTTATCACAAAGAGACTGGGGAAAAAATATGATATTGGCATAGCTATGGCATGACTTTACTCAATGGAGCAGGTCACAGAGTACAGAAATAGATTCTAGTAAATAAGATAGATTTAATACTTGGCTAAAATTTTGGTTTTACAAGTGTAAAAAGGCAAGTAATTTAATGCAGGTGCTATTACTGCGTGCGTGTGTGCTAAGTCACTTCAGTTGCACACAACTCTTTGCAACCCTATGGAATATAGCCTGCCAGGACCCTTTGTCCATGGGATCCTCCAAGCAAGAATACTGGAGTGGGTTGCCAGGCCTTCCTCCAGGGGATCTTCCCAACCCAGGGTGTGAACTTTCATCTCTTACATCTTCTGCATTCGCAGGTGGTTCTTTACCACTAGCGGCATCTGGAAGCCCCTCCTAGCTATCAAAATAGGAGAAAATAAAATTGGATCCTACTCTTAACCATTAAAAGAAATCTTCTAGATGCAGTAAAAATAAATACAATAATAATTGCTTTACAATACAATTATGTACAACTGTACAATTGAGACTATGTGTTCAATCTAAGGCAGGGGAGATCTGAACTACTGGATGCTTGGGGCTGGTGCACTCGGATGACCCAGAGGGATGGTATGGGGAGGGAGGAGGGAGAGGGGTTCAGGATGGGGAACACATGTATACCTGTGGTGGATTCATTTCGATATTTGGCAAAACCAATACAATATTGTAAAGTTTAAAAATAAAAAAAAATAAAAAAATATTGGAAACCCAGAAACTATTAAGAATACATATTTGCACTTTCAATATTACAATTTTATGACCATAAAACCAAAGATAAGATTTTAAAAGTCATATAATGACATTTCAAAGATTAATAGCTACAATATTTTAGAAAATGAGCTCTAACAAAGAAAAGATAAATAATTGAAAAAATATTGATGATGGCAGTAGAAATAGCTGTAAACTTTCTGGAAACAAAACACTGTATAACTACTAAAACTACTGTATATATATATATACTATATTTGTAATTTTCAAATTTTAATTACATATGTAAATTATGTTTATGTTTATACATTTTCAAACATTTATAATACACACTAAAAAAATAAAGTATGTGGTCACATACTAGTGTCAGACAAGGCAGGCTTTAAATCAAAACAGTTTATAAAAGACAAAGAAGGACATTATATATTTAAAAAACAACTTCAATTCAGAAAGTATCACAATATTAAACATTTATGCACCCAATACAAACTAACAAATGTATAAAATAAAAACTGATAGAACTGAAGGGATAAATAGAAGAAATAAATATTTCTACAATAATAACTGAATATCCCACTATCAATAATGGATAGAAAAATCAGACAAAGATAAGAAAAGAGATAATCTGAACACAATAAACCAATTAGATCTAACAGACATATACCAAACTCTATCAACAACACATTCTTCTCAGTTCTACACAGAACATTCCCAGGATAGACCATATATTAGGACACAAATTAAATCAGTAAGTTTTGAAAGGCAGAGATCATATAAAATATCTTCTCCAATTACAAGGATCAGAAACAGAAGGAAAATTGAAAATTTCACAAATTTGTCAAAATTAAATAACACATTCTAAAAAAAATGAATAAAAGAAGAAATCACAAGGAAAATTTGAAAATACTAAGATATTAATAAAAATGAAAGCTAACATACCAAAACATAGAATTCAGTGAAAGCAGTGCTAATGGGAAATTTACAGCTATAAATGTTGGCATTTAAAAAAAGAAGAAAGATCCTAAATCAACAACCTAAATGTACAAACTAAGGCCCTAGTAAAAGAAAAAATAAATCAAGTTCTGGTCTAGCAGAAGGAAGGGAATAATAAACATTAGAGAAGAAATAAATAAAATAGAAAACAGGAACAAAATAGAGGAAATCAATGATCTTCAGAAAGATCAACCAAATTGTCAAACCAGTTAGACTGACTATGGAAAAAAAAGAAAACTCAAGGTACTAAAATCAGAAATGAAACTGGGGCAAGGTAATGCTCAAAATCCTTCAAGCTAGGCTTCAACAGTACGTAAACAGAGAACTTCCAGATGTTCATCCTGAATTTAGAAAAGGCAGAGGAACCAGAGATCAAATTGCCAACATCTGGATCATAGAAAAACTAAGGAATTTCAGAGAAAATCTACTTCTGCTTCACTGATTATGATAAAGCTTTTGTGTGGATCACAACAAACTGTGGAAAATTCTTAAAGAGATGGAAATACCAGACCCCCTTACCTGCCTCCTGAGAAACCTGTATACAAATCAAGAATTAACAGTTAGAACTGGACATGGAATGAACATCAAACTGGTTCAAAATTGGGAAAGAAGTATGTCAAGGCTGCATATTATCACCCTGCTTATTTAACTTCTATGCAGAGTACATCAGGGGAAATGTTGGGCTGGAAGAAGCTCAAGCTGTAATCAATATTGCTGGGAGAAATATCAATAACCTCAGATATGCAGATGACACCAACCTAATGGCAGAAAGCAAAGATGAACTACAGAGCTTTTTGATGAAGGTGAAAGACGAGAGTGAGAAAGCTGACTTAAAACTCAACATTAAAAAAATGAAGATAATGGCACCTGGCCCCATCACTTCATGGCAAATAGATGGGGAAAAATATTTTCTAGGGCTCCAAAATCATTGCATATGGTGATTGCAGCCATGGAATTAAAAGATGCTTGCTCCTTGGAAGAAAAGCTATGACAAACTAGACAGTGTATTAAAAAGCAGAGACATCATTTTGCCAATAAAGGTCCGTCTAGTCAAAGCTATGGTTTTTCCAGTGGTCATGTATGGATGTGAGAGTTGGACCATAAAGAAGGCTGAGTGCCAAAGAATTGATGCTTTCAAACTGTAGTGTTGGAGAAGACTCTTGAGAGTCCCTTGGATGGCAAGGAGATCCAACCAGTCAGTCCTAAAGGAAATCAACCCTGAATATGCATGGGAAGGAATGATGCTGAAGCTGAAGCTCCAATACTTTGGCCACATGATGCAAAGGGCCACTTCATTGGAAAAGACTCTGATGCTGGGAAAGATTGAAGGCACAAGGAGAAGGGGTGACAGAGGATGAGATGGTTGGAAGGCATCATCGAAGCAATGGACATGAGTTTGAGCAAACTCCAGGAGATAGTGAAGGACAGGGAAGCCTGGCATTCTGCAGTCCATGGGGTCACAAAGAGTTGGACACAATGAGTGGCTACCACAATAAGACCACAATGGACAGGAAATCCAAAAAAGTGGGGATGTATATCATTCCAATCCCAAGGAAAGGCAATGCCAAAGAATGCTCAAACTACCACACAATTGCACTCATCTCACACGCTAGTAAAGTAATGCTCAAAATTCTCCAAGCCGGGCTTCAGCAATACGTGAACCGTGAACTTCCTGATGTTCAAGCTGGTTTTAGAAAAGGCAGAGGAACCAGAGATCAACTTGCCAACATCCGCTGGATCATCGAAAAAGCAAGAGAGTTCCAGAAAAACATCTATTTCTGCTTTATTGACTCTGCCAAAGCCTTTGACTGTGTGGATCACAATAAACTGTGGAAATTCTGAAAGAAATGGGAATACCAGACCACCTGACCTGCCTCTTGAGAAACCTATATGCAGGTCAGGAAGCAACAGTTAGAACTGGACATGGAACAAGACTGGTTCCAAATAGGAAAAGGAGTTCGTCAAGGCTGTATATTGTCACCCTGCTTATTTAACTTCTATGCAGAGTACATCATGAGAAACGCTGTGCTGGAAGAAGCACAAGCTGCAATCAAGATTGTTGGGAGAAATATCAATAACCTCAGATATGCAGATGACACCACTCTTATGGCAGAAAGTGAAGAGGAACTAAAGAGCCTCTTGATGAAAGTGAAAGAAGAGAGTGAAAAAGTTGGGTTAAACATTCAGAAAACGAAGATCATGGCATATGGTCCCATCACTTCATGGGAAATAGATGGGGAAACAGTGGAAACAGTGTCAGACTTTATTTTAGGAGGATCCAAAATCACGGCAGATGGTGATTACAGCCATGAAATTAAAAGACTCTTATTCCTTGGAAGGAAAGTTATGACCAACCTAGAGAGCATATTGAAAAGCAGAGACATTACTTTGCCAACAAAGGTCTGTCTAGTCAAGGCTATGGTTTTTCCTGTGGTCATGTATGGATGTGAGAATTGGACTGTGAAGAAAGCTGAGTGCTGAAAAATTGATGCTTTTGCACTGTGGTGTTGGAGAAGACACTTGAGAGTCCCTTGGACTGCAAGGAGATCCAACCAGTCCATTCTAAAGGAGATCAGTCCTGGGTGTTCTTTGGAAGGACTGATGTTGAAGCTGAAACTCCAATACTTTGGCCACGTCATGTGAAGAGCTGACTCATTGGAAAAGACCCTGATGCTGGGAGGGATTGGGGGCAGGAGGAGAAGGGGACGACAGAGGATGAGATGGCTGGATGGCATCACCGACTTGATGGATTTGAGTTTGAGTGAACTCCGGGAATTGGTGATGGACAGGAGGCCTGGCGTGCTGCAATTCATGGGGTCGCAAAGAGTCAGACACGACTGAGCGACTGAACTGAACTGTATTGATATATATATGTATAGCTGATTCACTTTGCTGTTCAGTAGAAACTAACAGAATATTGTAAAGCAACTATATTCCAATAAAAATTAATTAAAAAGAGAAATTGAGCACCAGCAAATTATATAATCTAGAATGAATTGGACATTTTCTAAGAAACATAAATCCTATCAAGACTGAATTTCTAAGAAATAAAGAATCTGAACAAGCTTATAATTAGTGAGGAGATGAATTAGTAATCAAAAAACCTTCTAAAGAAGAAAAGCATTGGAACTGATAATTTCACTGATGAATTATACCATTTAAAGAACTAACACCAATCCTTCTTATACTTTCCAAGAAACTGAAGAGTATGGAACACTTAATTTATTCTGTGAGACGAGCATTACCCTAATACCAAAGCCAGTCAGAGATGCTATAAGAAAACTACATAACCATAAATGTGATTATTGATGTCAAAATACTTGACAAAATTAGTGAATACATTCCCTGTGCTGTATTTACATCCTTATGATGTATTTATTTTATAACTGGTACTTTGTATTTCTTAATCCCCTTCACCTATTTCATGCATCTTCTTACTCCCCTTCTCTCCGGGAACCACTAATTTTTTCTCTGTTTTCATGAGTCTGTTTCTGTTTCATTATATCTGTTCATTTGTTTTGCTTTTTAGATTCCCTGTGTAAGTGAAGGAAGGTGTTTTTTAAATTATTTCTACTCAATACAGAGACAAAATCAACCATACTGAAACTTGTTTAAACAGTGAATACTATGCAAATATGTCCCTTCCTAGTCAACAAAATTGAAATAAAATTTTATTGGAAACAAAAAAAATCTTCAACAAAATATTAGGAAACTTAATTCAGCATTATATTAAAATAATTGTACATCATGACCAAGTCTATTTTCAAGTATCTATGAAAACATGCTCTATGTTACTAATAACTAGGAAAATGTAAATTGTAACCACAGTGTGATACCATCTCCCACCCATTAAGATCAGATCAGATCAGATCAGTCGCTCAGTTGTGTCCGACTCCTTGTGACCCCATGAATCGCAGCACGCCAGGCCTCCCTGTCCATCACCAACTCCCGGAGTTCACTCAGACTCACGGCCATCGAGTCAGTGATGCCATCCAGCCATCTCATCCTCTGTCGTCCCCTTCTCCTCCTGCCCCCAATCCCTCCCAGCATCAGAATCTTTTCCAATGAGTTAACTCTTCGCATGAGGTGGCCAAAGTACTGGAGTTTCAGCTTTAGCATCATTCCTTCCAAAGAAATCCCAGGGCTGATCTCCTTCAGAGTAGACTGGTTGGATCTCCTTGCAGTCCAAGGGACTCTCAAGTGTCTTCTCCAACACCACAGTTCAAAAGCATCAGTTCTTTGGCACTCAGCCTTCTTCACAGCCCAACTCTCACATCCATACATGACCATAGGAAAAACCATAGCCTTGACTAGACGGACCTTTGTTGGCAAAGTAATGTCTCTGTTTTTGAATATGCTATCTATCTATTAGGATGGTTACTATTAAAAAAGAGAAAACAACTGATGTTGGCAAGAATGTGGAAAAACTGGAACCCATGCACAAAACTGTACAGCTGCTGTGAAAAAGAATATGGTGCTTCTTTAAAAAATTAAAGTTAGAATTACTATTGTAATTGTTGTTGTTTAGTCACTAAGTCATGTCCGACTCTTTTCAACCCCATGGACTACAGCCCACCAGGCTCCTCTGTCCATGGGATTTTCCAGGCAAAAATACTGGAGTGGGTTGCCATTTCCCTCTCCGGGGATCTTCTTCAACCAGGGATCAAACCTGCAGCTTCTTCTGCATCTCCTGCACTGTAGGCTGATTCTTCTACCACTGAGCCACTGAGGAAGCCCTAGATTTACTATTCCATTCAACAATTTCACTTCTGGGCATATACCCAAAAGAACTGAAAGTGTGGTGTTGAAGAGATAGCCAAACTACCATGTATCTAAAACAAGGAAGCAAAACAAGTATCTGCACAGAGATGACTATAAAAACAACATGTCATGTGTGCCCACAATGGAATATTATTCAACTTTAAAAAGGAAGGAATTTCTGGCACATACTACAACATAGATGAACCCTGAGGACATTATGCTAAGTGAAATAAACCTGTCACAAGAAGACAAATACTATCTGCTTTCACTTACATGAGATACCTAGAGTATTAAAAATCACAGAGTTGAATGGTGGTTGCCAGGGACAAACACAAAATAATTTCCTATAAATTGTTGTGATTGGATAAAAATGTTAGGCACAATTTTAACTGTCATCTTTTACAATCCTTAGCAAAAGAACACACTAAGTAACTTCTGAGAGAAAAATGTCCCATTAGGCATCTTCTTTTGGGATACCTCAAATATTCAAATTCCTTCAACACAGAAATATACCAATGCATCTTCAAAACAGTACTGTTATAAGATTAAAGGGTTAAGCATTTCATAGGATATGGTTGATCTGAGTTTGTTATTAATGGCTGGTCACATGGCCTTTGGCAGGCCAAGTGGTAACACTGGCTTCCAGGAGAGAGGATGTTTTGGAAAATGATAATGTATGTGACTATCTGTTCCAGTCCACCCTGAATTGGCAGAGCCTTCCATTCTACCGTCTGTTTCCTTTGGTTTGGTTTAACCTATTTTTTAGTATCGTCAGTTTAAGCTTTTTTCCTGGGCTCTGGAAAGGGAGTTTCATTCTTGCTTAGGATCATATGAGCTTTTATTGCAAAACCTCAAACCATATTAAATTTGATTGTTTTGAAATATGCCATTGACTTTGAGTTCCAGGGATCTGCTTAAATATTGCCTCTTGGTCCAAATTTTTCCTTAAAGAAAGTAGATAAGCTTTCAGCCTCCAAAATACCAGACCCAAGTGGCTAAATTTTCATGAAGGGGCTGCTGTTTAAGAGTTCTTCCTGTAACCCTAAGATTTCTGTTACTCAGAGACATGGTCTTTGAGTATAACATTCCAATCACCAGATTGTAATTTGGAACGGCAGGACAGAAAATGCAATATTTATAAGACCTTGAAATAATTTCCATGTCCTTTATTGCCCAGGTTCATAGAAGACATGGAGGAGAATCCATTAGACTAATATTGGATTGATCATCTGTACAGTTTTCACTCACTAACCTAATAACAACTTGTACTGGTACCATCAGCATAAAGAAATAAGAAGTGTATAATTATACCTCAGTAAAAGCCCCAACACCTACAGTTAACCAGCACGGTTAACTTATTTCCCCACAACTGTCATCTAGCTTTGATGTTAATAATGACAAATCCTCTCTATCCTTAGTCATCATGAGACAATATAAGCATATGAACAGTCACCTACAGTTATGACAAAGCCTAAGAGCAATTAAGCATGACAGGCCAAGGCAGGGACTGTTATCTTTGGGTAAGCTGCTTTACCTCTATGGAATCTCAAGTTCTTCCACTGTGATGGTACCTGTCATTCAAACTTGTTAAAAAGATTTGGAAAAATAAATGAGTGATATATGTGTGGGTGTGGGGCATCTTGGCTTGAGTCAGAGACTGACATGTATGTATGATTGCTCCTGATGAATATGTGGGGTAGGACCACAAGAAACCCACTGAAGCAGGACCACAGTGCCTTAAAAGATTCTTAAAGGATGCTTCAAGAATAATGAACGTGATCCCATAGGGCAGACTCAAGAACACTACAATTTTCTAATCATTTAGAATCACTGAAACATAGCTCCCATATTGAACTCAAATCTCAGAAATAATCTCTGAGATGAAGGAAGAAAATTCAAAATAAACTCTAAATGACAACAGGAAATAAGTTTCTGCTGTCCCATGTATCTTCTAGCATGCTAAGTTGCTTCACTCGTGTCCGACTCTTTGCGACCCTATGGACTGTAGCCCACCAGGCTTCTCTGTCCATGGGATTTTCCAGGCAAGAATATTGGAAATACTGGATTGAAACCATGTCTCTTATGTCTCCTGCATTGGCAGGTGGGTTCTTTACCTCTGGAGCCACCTGGAAGGTATGTATATTCTACTCCTGAAATACAAGTAGAGTACAGTATAAATACGAAGTAGGCTGATTGTGAGTGCATCTGGGACACTCTCAAGACTCCCCAGATTATTTGCCAGAGAATTTGGATAGTACCAGATCCTGTGTTAGAGAAGTAAGGCCATTAGGTAATGATGTGAATTAACACTGTTTAATCTGGGCATCTTCCATCTGCTTAATCCCTTTGTTTAACCTTTATTCAGATCCTCATAATTCCAAGATCAACAAGGACTGCTAATGAAGCAAAGGGAGAGGCAAGCCATATAAACATTTCTTAAATGAGGATCTAGGTAGTGTGGTACTTCTGCTCTGCTTATAATTATACGTAATGTAGTAACTTACTACTTTTTCCTCTTTTTGTGTATTTTAAATTGGTTTAGTAAACTGAATGATTCAAGCATCTTAATCTAGCCTATGAAACTCTGGAGTAGCCTGATGGTAACTTGGACATTACCACTGCATCAAGGCAACTTCACACATAAAAATTAAGTTTTCTGATATGCTTCTGTACTTATGAAGAAGTACAGATACTTCTTCTAAATACTTACACTATTTAACTAGTATGTTAGAGAATGAACTACAAGCAATGAAAATCATAACAATTTGAGGTGGTATCTTTGGAGTTGAGAAAAGATAATACGTGTGGATTGTCAATACAAGATCAGATATGCTTCTTTTAATACACATTGTAGGTTTGTGCTTGTAGAAGTGTCTTGGGGAAAGCTTGGGGTTCTTGTCTGGTTTTAGAAAAGAATCCTCTGATTCTATTTCCTTTTCACTCATTCCCCCTCAGTTCAAGGCAAGCATTATTTATAGGTATCTAATAACATATTATAGTAATCTAATAGCATATTATGACAAAGCTAGTGGAGGTGATGGAATTCCAGTTGAGCTCTTTCAAATCCTGAAAGATGATGCTGTGAAAGTGCTACACGTAATATGCCAGCAAATTTGGAAAACTCAGCAGTGGCCACAGGACTGGAAATGGTCAGTTTTCATTCCAATCCCAAAGAAAGACAATGCCAAAGAATGCTCAAACTACCACACAATTGCACTCATCTCACACGCTAGTAAAGTAATGCTCAAAATTCTCCAAGCCAGGCTTCAGCAATACATGAACCGTGAACTTCCTGATGTTCAAGCTGGTTTTAGAAAAGGCAGAGGAACCAGAGATCAACTTGCCAACATCCGCTGGATCATCGAAAAAGCAAGAGAGTTCCAGAAAAACATCTATTTCTGCTTTATTGACTATGCCAAAGCCTTTGACTGTGTGGATCACAATAAACTGTGGAAATTCTGAAAGAAATGGGAATACCAGACCACCTGACCTGCCTCTTGAGAAACCTATATGCAGGTCAGGAAGCAACAGTTAGAACTGGACATGGAACAAGACTGGTTCCAAATAGGAAAAGGAGTCCGTCAAGGCTGTATATTGTCACCCTGCTTATTTAACTTCTATGCAGAGTACATCATGAGAAATGCTGTGCTGGAAGAAGCACAAGCTGGAATCAAGACTGCCGGGAGAAATATCAATAACCTCAGATATGCAGATGACACCACCCTTATGGCACAAAGTGAAGAGGAACTAAAGAGCCTCTTGATGAAAGTGAAAGAGGAGAGTGAAAAAGTTGGCTTAAAGCTCAGCATTCAGAAGACACAGATCATGGCATCTGGTCCCATCACTTCATGGCAAACAGATGGGGAAACAGTGGAAACAGTGTCAGACTTTCTTTTTTGGGCTCCAAAATCACTGCAGATGGTGATTATAGCCATGAAATTAAAAGACGCTTACTCCTTGGAAGGAAAGTTATGACCAACCTAGAGAGCATATTCAAAAGCAGAGACATTACTTTGCCAACAAAGGTCTGTCTAGTCAAGGCTATGGTTTTTCCTGTGGTCATGTATGGATGTGAGAGTTGGACTGTGAAGAAAGCTGAGTGCTGAAGAATTGATGCTTTTGAACTGTGGTGTTGGAGAAGACACTTGAGAGTCCCTTGGACTGCAAGGAGATCCAACCAGTCCATTCTGAAGGAGATCAGTCCTGGGTGTTCTTTGGAAGGAATGATGCTAAAGCTGAAACTCCAGTACTTTGGCCATCTCTTGAGAAGAGTTGACTCATTGGAAAAGACCCTGATGCTAGGAGGGACTGGGGGCAGGAGGAGAAGGGGAAGACAGAAGATGAGATGGCTGGAGGGAATCACCGACTCGATGGACATGAGTTTGAGTGAACTCCGGGAATTGGTGATGGACAGGAGGCCTGGTGTGCTGCAATTCATGGGGTAGCAAAGAGTCGGACGTGACTGAGCCACTGAACTGAACTGACCTGAATAGCATATTAGAATGGGCAACAAAGATGAAATCATTACTATACATTTTTAAAATGAAGTCATTCCAGCTACTTGAATTTATTATTTTTTGTAGGCCCATAGCTGATATTCTTCGGAGAAGGCAATGGCACCCCACTCCAGTACTCTTGCCTGGAAAATCCCATGGACAGAGGAGCCTGGAAGGCTGCAGTCCATGGGGTCACTGAGGGTCAGACACGACTGAGCGACTTCATTTTCACTTTTCACTTTCATGCATTGGAGAAGGAAATGGCAACCCACTCCAGTGTTCTTGCCTGGAGAATCCCAGGGACTCGGGAGCCTGGTGGGCTGCCGTCTATGGGGTCGCACAGAGTCGGACACGACTGAAGTGACTTAGCAGCAGCAGCAGCAGCAGCAGTTGATATTCTTAGGGCTTCCCTAGTGGCTCTATCTCTAATCAAAAAAATTGTTTATTTGGTTTTAAAATTGAGGTGAAATTCTGATTTTAAAATTAACCATTTAAAAATGTGCACTGCAATGTCATCTGAGTGTGTGCATGCTCAGTTGCTCAGTCATGTCCAACTCCATAGGCTTGGGCTTCCCAGATGGCACTAGTGGTAAAGAACCCACTTGCCAATGCAGGAGACTTAAGAGATGTGGGTTCAATCCCTGGGTCAGGAAGATCCCCTGAAGGAGGAAATGGCAATCCACTCCAGTATTCATGCCTGGAGAATCCCACGGACAGAGGAGCCTGGAAGGTTACAGTACACGGGGTCACAAAGAGTCGGACACAAGAGTGCACGCACTCTGCCAGTACCACACTGTCTTGATTACTGAAGTTTTGTAGCAAGTTTTGAAATTGTGAAATATAATCCCTTCTTTTTCAATAATGTCTTGGTTATTGAGGGCTTCTTGAAATTACATATGAATCTGAGTTTGGACTTTGCCATTTCTGCAAAAGAAGACCATTGGAATTTTGATAATTTTTGCACTGACTTTATAGGTGGCTTTGCATATTATTGCCATCTTACCAATATTAAGTCTGTCAGTAAATGAACAAGGGATATATTTCCTTTAATTTGTGTTTTCAATTTCCTTCAACAATGTTGTAGTTTTTAGTGTACGAGACTTTCACCTCCTTGGGTAAATTTATTCCTAGGAATTTATTCTCTTAGATGCCATTGTAAATAGAATTGTTTTCTTAATTTTCTTTTCAGATTTTTCACTTGTAGCTTATAGAAATAAAACTGATTTTAATGTTGATCCTTTAGGCTGCAATTTTACTGAATTCTTTAATTAGCTCTAGTATTTTGTGCATGTCTTGTCACTTACAAATATAGTTTTACTGCTTCCTTTCCAATTTGGATGACTTTTATTTCTTTTCTTGCCCAATTTTTCTGGCTAGAACTCCATGTACAATCGTGAATAGCAATGGTGAAAGTAGGCATTCTTTTCCTGTTCTTGATCTTAGGAGAAAATTTTCAGTCTTTCACCATAAAGTATGATGTCAGCTGTGGGTTTTTCGTAAGTGCTCTTTATTGCAATGAAGAATTTCCTTTTTATTCCTAGTTCTCTGTTTTGTTTTTTAATCATGAAAAGGTGTAGAATTGTGTCAAATACTTTTTCTGCATCAATTGAAATGATCATCTAGTTTTTCCTTTGTTGTATTTATGTAGGTATACATTACACTGATTTCCTTATATTGGTATGTCTTTGCATTCCTGGAATAAGTCCCCCTTGGCTATGGTTTCTTTCAATATGCTGTTGAATTCAATCTGTTAGTATAGTAATTTGGAATCTATATTTGATTTTGCCATCTATACTCATAAGGATCATTGGTCCTTTGTACTTTCTTTTTTGTAGTATCTTTGTCTGAGTTAAGTTTTAGAATAATTTTGGCCTCACAGACAAGTTAGGAGGTGTTCTTTCTCTTCTATATTTTGGAAGAGTTTGAGAAGGATTTAATTTTGAGAAGGTGTTAATTCTTTAAATGTTTGGTAGAAGTCACCAGTGAAACCAGCTAATCCTGGGCTTTTCTTTGTTGCAAAGTTTTGATTACTCCTTCAGTCTGTTTGCTTGATATTGGTCTTTCCAGATTTTTATTTCTTTCTTATTGTGTTAGTTTTGGTAACTGTACATTTCTGTCCACTATTTCTATCCATTATTGGAAATGAGGTAAGGAGTCTCCAACTAATATTGTAGAACTGTTTCTCCCTTCAATAATCACATTTTTCTTTATGTATTTTGAGATCTTATTGTTTGGTGCATATATAATTTTATGTCTTCTTGATGAAATGAACTTTTAGTTGATTGATGATATCTTTATCTCTTGTAACAATTTTTATTTAAAGTCTTTTCCCCTGTTATTAGCATACCATAGCTTTCTTTTGGGTACTATTTGTATGAGATACATTTTTACACCCTTTAATTTTCAACTTACTTATGTCATTGGATATAAAGTGAATCTCTGTAGACAGTACATTTTGTATCTCCATCCACAAAATTATTTTTTTTAATTTATTCTTTTAATCGCTGTCTTTTAATTGGTGAGTTTAATCTATTTGCATTCAAAGTGATTATAGACAAAGGACTGTTATTTTGCTATTTATGATCTATATGTCTTATATCTTTTTGTGATTAAATCCTCCAATGGTGCCTTATTTTATATTAGATCTTTTTCTTATTCTTTTGATCTCTCATTTCTCTTTTTGTGTATATTTTTAGTTATTTTCTTCACTGTTTCCCTAGGGTACTAGTAAGTTTTTTAAGACAAATCCCTCCTTTTGGAAATATTGTCCTTTTTTGGCATTCATTATAAAGTGCTTTTCAATCTATTTATTTTCTTCCTCTAATAGCAACTGTTTATTAATTGGAAATTTCATTCACAACAATAATAGAATACTATCAATTAAGAATTATGCTAGACAATAATGAAGATCTGTTTGCAGTGGCTTAAACACATAAAGGCTTACATTTATTTATTTTTGTGTATGTGTGATGAGAAGTCTAACAAGGTTTGCAATGTTTTCTGGCATGATTCAGTAACTCAAATATATCAGAATCAAGGGGTCTTCTCTACTTTTGCTCTTTCCCTCAGGATCCATGAGGGTTCCTGTAGCTCCAGTCATGATGACTTTATTCTATGAAAGGAGAAGGAGGAAAAGAAAAGAAAAAGCATTCCAACTAGCCAAATCATCCCTTTCAAAGAACTCTCATAAACTATATCTAAAAACTTACATTTATAGATTATTTGCCAGCCACATCAGTTAGGGAGATTTGGAAATGTAGTTTTTCTTTCAGCTGAGAACATTGCCATCCCTAACAACTGAAGGTTTCTGTTACTAAGAAAGAAGGGCACAGTGAAAAATCAGCAAGGTAACTGGCACATATTTAGTTGTTAGCATTTATATAGCAGGTATTATGTCCCAGATACTATTATAAATTCCATATATATATATATTAGTAAGAGTTTGTTTAATCATGACAATCTTAGAGAATGAGTGCCTTTATTATCTCCATTGTACAGATGAGAAAGCTGTGTTGTTGTTGTTCAGTCACTAAATTGTGTCCTACTCTTTTTGAGCCCATGGACTGCAGCATGCCAGGCCTCCCTGTCCCTCATTATCTCCTGGAGTTTGTCCAAATTCATGTCCATTGAATCGATAATGCTATCCCACCATTTCATCTTCTGCTACCCTCTTCTCCTTTGGCCTTCAATCTTTCCCAGCATCAGGGTCTTTTCCAATGAGTTGGGTCTTTTCCAGTGAGTCAGCTCTTTGCATCAGGTAGCCAAAGTATCAGAGCTTCAGCTTTAGCATCAGTCCTTCCAATGAGTATTCAGGGTTGATTTCCTTTAGGATTGACTAATTTGGTCTCTGTGCTGTCCAAGGGACTCTCAAGAGTCTTCTCCGGCACCACAATTCCAAAGCATCAATTCTTCAGTGCTCAGCTTTCTTTATGGTCCAGCTCTCACATCCATACATGACTACTGGAAAAACCAGAGCTTTGATTACAACCACACTTTGTTGGCAAAGTGATGTCTCTGCTTTTTAATACACTATCTAGGTTTGTCACAGCTTTCCTTCCAAGAAGCAAGTGTCTTCTAATTTCATAGCTGCAGTCAACATCTGCAGTGATTTTGGAGCCCAAGAAGAGAAAGTCCATCACTGTTTCCACCTTTTCCCCTTCTTCCTCTGGTCTCATCACTTCATGGCAAATAAAATGGAAGAAAGCTGATTGAAATAACAAATACTAATTCTTTCAATTTCTCACACTTACTAAATATTAGAGCCATTTAAAACCTGGTTATCTTTCAGATCTCATTTTTTCTCTTTCTCTCTTTTGGCTGTGCTGCTCAGCTGTGAAATCTTAGTTCCCTGACCAGGCATTGAACCTGGGTCCTTGACAGTGAAAGAGCCAAGTCCTAATCACTGGACTGCCAAGGAATTTCCAGATCTCATTTTCTAAACCATCCTGCTATATTAAACAGGCATGCCTTACTCTTTGTGACACTATGGATCATAGCCCATCAGGCTCCTCTATCTATGGGATTTCCTAGGCAAGAATACTGGAATGGGTTGCCATTCCCTTTTCCAACGGATCCTCCCAACCCAGGGATCGAACCCACGTCTTCTGCATTGCAGGAAGATTCTTTACCATCTGAACCACCAGGGAAGCTCATTAAACACAATACATATGTGTTTATGTATTGATCTATATACATATATCTTTTGCCTTTTTCCTTCCATAATCACTTGCTAATATTTAGATGCCACATTAAATTCAATAAGATCAAAACTAGCCTTTATAGCTGGTTCCTGAACTGGCTTACTAGCATCTGCAGCCTCCATTGCTATTCTCCATTACCATCAAGGTTTGCTGCTCATGATGCCTGCAAGCAATAGGAAACCCATTTTAATGAAAAAATGAGTAAGAAGGTGTAGTTCATTGGTTCTTTACTGCCATTGTATCTCTAGTGTCCACCTTCATATTTGACCACAGAGACAGCCTCCCACTAGGTACTCTCACCTCCATTCCTTGACACAGATGTTTAGAGCAGTCTGATGTAAATAGATTAATTGGTGGGTAGTGGGAAGACATTAACTGAAAGATAAAAGATGGTGAAAGACTCAATTTTTCTAACATATTGTGAAAATCTGTCTTTACTCCTTAGTTAAAAATCCTTGGATTGAAATTCAATGTTCTAAACCAGGCTCAATGTCCTTACAACTTTATTTTCATGTATTTCTTTATCTGCAACACATTTACAGTCTCTTAGCCATTCCTAGCAAAAGCAAAAAGGTAGAAATAAATAACAACAACCTCCCTGTTTCCTCCTTCCCACCAAGTTATCTTCTGACCCTTTCAAATCTTATCACTTCAGCTCATGGCAAAACAACTTTGATAGAAATGACTAGAAAATCAGAAGGCATATATTTTCATACTTACGAAAAAATTATTAACAATAAAAAGCAGAATGAATTTTCTTACAATAAAAGAAATTTTCTTTTTCTCTATACCCTCACTAAGAAATACTAGTTTCATTAAGAACTATGTATTGATTGTTTAAATTTAAAATAGCCATTTCAATTATCTACTGCTGCATAACAAAGACCCCTCCTCAAAAAGCTTTGTGAGTTAAAAGCAATAATTTATTTGATTATAATTTTTCAACTTGAGCAGAGCTTGGCAGTGATATCTCCTCTTGACTCCATGTAATTTTGACAACGGTAGCTTAGCTGGAGTATAAGTCACATGATTCCAACTAGGGTGGTTAGAAGGGCACCATCTTTCCCTTTTTATGTTTGTAATCTCTCTTCTTCCAGTGCCTCTTTCTGTCAACATGGCTTCTTTCTTTTACAGTATACTTGACTTTTTCTTACAAGATACTGCTGCTACTGCTAAGTCGCTTCAGTCATGTCCGACTCTGTGCGACCCCACAGATGGCAGCTCACCAGGCTCCTCTGTCCCTGGGATTCTCCAAGGCAAGAACACTGGAGTGGGTTGCCATTTCCTTCTCCAATGCATGAAAGTGAAAAGTGAAAGTGAAGTCACTCAGTCGTGTCTGACTCTTAGCAACCCCATGGACTGGAGCCTACCAGGCTCCTCTGTCCATGGGATTTTCCAGGCAAAGAGTATTGGAGTGGGGTGCCAAAAGGGTAAAAATGGATGCTTCAAAAACCTAAGACCTATTTCCTTGAGTCATATAAAATAATTTCAACCACATTTGGCTGATCAAAGTGAGTCTCAAGGGGAAGAAAAAGAGACTTTTTAAGGTATGGGAGTAATCACTGATAGCCAACTTTGCAATCTACCACACAAGTTTTTGCTTTTGTTTTGCCTCAGTAGGATATAACCAAAGTGTTTTCCAACAAAAGTATGGCATGGAAATCATGATCTTTGTTCTCTTCTTCTTCTATAGCTACATAGCAGTTTGACTGCAAAACTACACCCCACTCTATGTTTCTCAAAATTCCAAATATGTGAAATTTTAGTGAACACTAAATCAGTTAGAAAGGATTCTGAGTTATGAAAGATAACTCATCATCTTTCATGCTAGCCCCTAAAATTATGTGTCTAAACCTTAACCTTGAGAACGCACAAATATTTGGGTTCTTGAGTGAATTATCGAGAACCTTATTTGGAAAAAAAAGTCTTTGCAGATGTAATTAAGTGAAGGCTGAGATCAGTGGGCTCTAAATCTAATGATGAGTGTCTTTACAAGAAGAGGACTTGGACACACAGAAAGAAGAATGTCATGTGAAGAAAAAAGCAGAGATTGAAACTGCTACCAGCCAAGGAATGCCTGCAGCCTCCAGAAGCTAAAGAGCAAACTAGAATTCTACCCTAGAGTCTTGAGAGGGAATGTGACCCTGCTAACACATTTATTTCAAACTTCTGGCCTTAATAACTGTGAGAGGATACACTTCTACTGTTTTTAAGCCAAGCAGTTTGTGATAATATGTTATGGCAACCCAAGGAAACTAACTGGTAGTTTATCAAACTGGTCAGTTGGGCACTCAGCATTGGCTGTAGCCAGGTTGGCCTTAGTGAGTGAAAGTCCATGCTATTTCCAGGGATTACAGACTTCAAATCCTTGAGGTAAACTAGATTTCTTACTTATGGATATGCTGAAGATATCTTTTCCCAATTGATTTCTTTTTCAGATTTCCTTTCCTTTTTAACCTGCCTCATCTAGCAAGTGTTTTTACTAAGATGGCTGCTGTCCAACATCTGGGTCTGAAAGGAAACTACAGAAATCCATCAAAACACATTTGCTTGATTCCTGTGGGTTTTTGGGTGGGGAATAAATTTAAACTCTGGGTGAACCTAATGAGGGTAAAATAAGCAAGGACAGAAGAATGAAACATTGGTTTAGAACTATAGAAAACCAAAACTGTTAGGTTTATTCCCTGATCTATTCTTCTATGACAGCCATACTGCCAGGTCCAAAGGAACTGGTCTTCTACACAACCTCTCTAGCACTGCAAATACAGGTATTCATTATATCAGATATCCTGTAAGCATCATTGAAATCTTTCTTCTTGCCACTTTAAAGTGGGAGAGCTACATTATTATGAACTGACTTAATCCTATTCTGGCAGTCTGCAAGAGACTCTCTCTCTCTTCTCAATCCTTACTCCCTACTCAAGGAATGAGACATTGGCAAAATTTAATAGAGGTTATTGCATAGAAGTATGACAAATTTACCAGAAATTCCAGAATAGTCAACCAACAATGTGAATTATAGAATTTTTTTAATCTTTCAGCACTATAGTCTCAGTCCAGCTGCTCTGCTTATAAGACGATGTATGTGGAACTCACATGCTTGAAGAAATGAGAGGTTGGAAATAGAGGAATTTATCACTGCTGCTGCTGCTGCTGCTAAGTCGCTTCAGTCATGTCCAACTCTGTGTGACCCCATAGACAGCAGCCTACTAGGCTCCTCTGTCCATGGGGTTCTCCAGTCAAGAATACTGGAGTGGGTTGCCATTTCCTTCTCCAGAATTTACCACTAAGTACTCAGTAAAATAATACTTGATTTTTCCCAAAGATTGCAAGTTAATTGATGTTTAGTAACATGTTAATAGCTTCCAAATCCATAGCAAAGAAAAAGCAATTCATACTTTTTAAGTTGCCACTTTATGTGGCAAATTTTATGAACCACATTTATAATATCATTGATTGTAAAATGTATCACTTTTATATATCATCAGAAGGAAAAAGTTGCCAACTGAGTCATCTTATGTCTTTATTTTATAGTCATTCAAAGAGCTCTTTTAGACATATATAGGCCTAGATTTTTATTATATAACTATCATGTTTTCATTAAAAGAAAAAGTTAGTAAAATATTATGGGCTTAATGGTCTAAAATTTCTTCCCAGAGTTCAATTTTTCTGAATCAGAGGTGTTGATGCCCAAGTGTTCCCCCATGATACTACCTTGGGGGCATCAGGAGATGCAGTCACATCAGGTATTTAAAAGAGTGCTCCCCTCCTATCTCCAGGCTTTTCTTCCAAGTTCCTGACATGTGCTCTTTAAGTTTTGGTGCTGACATTAAAAAGCCTAAAAGAAAGTTGATGGAAGGTTGTCAAGAAATAAAGACCCACATTACTTTTTAATGAGACTTAGAATATTGTTGACTAAAATGTTCATAGGTATAGTTGTCCAATTATGGCATTAGAAATAACCACAAAGTCACTATAATTATTGATGAGCTTTTCCTTTAACTCTTCCAATGCATGTCCACAAAATGAAATGAGAAGTAGCATATTTGTCACTAGTGTAGGACTCCTATCATCAATTTCTCTTTTAAAGGTGAAAGAAATCAAAGAGGACACTAATAGATGGAGAAATATACCATGTTCATGGATTGGAAGAATCAATATAGTGAAAATGAGTATACTACCTAAAGCAATTTATAGATTCAATGCAATCCCTATCAAGCTACCAACAGTATTCTTCACAGAGCTAGAACAAATAATTTCACAATTTGTATGGAAATACAAAAAACCTCGAATAGCCAAAGCGATCTTGAGAAAGAAGAATGGAACTGGAGGAATCAACCTACCTGACTTCAGGCTCTACTACAAAGCCACAGTTATCAAGACAGTATGGTACTGGCACAAAGACAGAAATATAGATCAATGGAACAAAATAGAAAGCCCAGAGATAAATCCATGCACATATGGACACCTTATCTTTGACAAAGGAGGCAAGAATATACAATGGATTAAAGACAATCTCTTTAACAAGTGGTGCTGGGAAATCTGGTCAACCACTTGTAACAGAATGAAACTAGAACACTTTCTAACACCATACACAAAAATAAACTCAAAATGGATTAAAGATCTAAATGTAAGACCAGAAACTATAAAACTCCTAGAGGAGAACATAGGCAAAACACTCTCCGACATACATCACAGCAGGATCCTCTATGACCCACCTCCCAGAATATTGGAAATAAAAGCAAAAATAAACAAATGGGACCTAATTAAACTTAAAAGCTTCTGCACATCAAAGGAAACTATTAGCAAGGTGAAAAGGCAGCCTTCAGAATGGGAGAAAAAAATAGCAAACGAAGCAACTGACAAACAACTAATCTCAAAAATATACAGGCAACTCCTACAGCTCAACTCCAGAAAAATAAATGACCTAATCAAAAAATGGGCCAAAGAACTAAACAGACATTTCTCCAAAGAAGACATACAGATGGCTAACAAACACATGAAAAGATGCTCAACATCACTCATTATCAGAGAAATGCAAATCAAAACCACTATGAGGTACCATTTCACGCCAGTCAGAATGGCTGTGATACAAAAGTCTACAAGCAATAAATGTTGGAGAGGGTGTGGAGAAAAGGGAACCCTCTTACACTGGTGGTGGGAATGCAAACTAGTACAGCCACTATGGAGAACAGTGTGGAGATTCCTTAAAAAATTGGAAATAGAACTGCCTTATGATCCAGCAATCCTACTGCTGGGCATACACACTGAGGAAACCAGAAGGGAAAGAGACACGTGTACCCCAGTGTTCATCGCAGCACTGTTTATAATAGCCAGGACATGGAAGCAACCTAGATGTCCATCACTAGATGAATGGATAAGAAAGCTGTGGTACATATACACAATGGAATATTACTCAGCCATTAAAAAGAATACATTTGAATCAGTTCTAATGAGGTGGATGAAAATGTAGCCTATTATACAGAGTGAAGTAAGCCAGAAAGAAAAACACCAATACAGTATACTACTGCATATACATGGAATTTAGAAAGATGGTAACAATAACCCTGTGTACGAGACAGCAAAAGAGACAATGATGTATAGAACAGTCTTATGGACTCTGTTGGAGAGGGAGAGGGTGGGAAGATTTGGGAGAATGGCATTGAAACATGTATAATATCATGTATGAAACGAGTTGCCAGTCCAGGTTCGATGCACGATACTGGATGCTTGGGGCTGGTGCACTGGGACGACCCAGAAGGATGGTATGGGGAGGGAGAAGGGAGGAGGGTTCAGGATGGGGAACACATATATACCTGTGGCGGATTCATTTCGATATTTGGCAAAACTAATACAATATTGTAAAGTTTAAAAATAAAATTAAATTTAAAAAATAAAATAAAAAAATAAAGGTAATGATCTTCTTTTATTATTTTCTAAAATATGTATTTATTTATTTGGCTGCATCGGGTCTTAGTTGCAGCACACAGGATCCTCTCTGTGGCAGATGGACTTCCTAGTTGTGGTATGTGGGTTCAGTAGTTGTGGCATTCAGGCTTAGTTGCTCTGAGGCACATGGGATCTTGTTCCCTGACCAGGGATTGAACCCATATCCCCTGAGGTTGGCTATTCCAGGAGATTTGCAAGATAATCAACTTTTCCCCCTCTTAATTTCTTAATTCTTCCTCAACTCCTCCCCCTCTCTGTCCCATAAAAGAATCTGGCATCCAGACAAAAAGGTTATTTTGAGACACCAGTCTGCCATCTTCTTGGTCAGCCAGCTTTCCAAATAAAGTTGTAGTTCTTGCCTCAACACATCATCTCTTGGTTAAATGGCCTGTTGTGCATCAAGCAGACTAAGCTTGGACTTGGTAACAGAACTACTAATGACTAATGGGATAAAACACAAAGAGAAGTAAAGAGAATGCTAAGGAATAAGTGGATGTAAGGGGCAGCAGGTTGTGAGAGAACACTCAAGAAAGGAACAGACTAGGAAAAGCATGCCTGCATCAGCACTGACTAGACCTGCCAGAAGGCCACCCACTGAGGTTCACATCACTATTCCCCAGCACAGCCTCCCAACAAGGAAGCCAGCCTCTGGCAGATGCACCACAGAATCAAGAAGAAAAGCACCACCATAAGGAAAAGAAGTCCTCTCCTCTTATAGTGTCCCTCCAGCACTCTCTACTGACAAGTCTTAATATTGTGTCAACTGGCTAGGAGAAATGTTTACAAGGTCCATCTCCAGTACTGCAAAGCAGGGAAAGAAGGGTGGATTTGGAGTTGAGAGACAATTGACAACTGGCATAATTAACTTGGCTTCCCAGGTGGCACAGTGGTAAAGAATCCACCTGCCAATGCAGGGGATGCAAGAGATGCAGGTTCAAATCCTGGGTCTGGAAGATACCCTAGAGTAGGAAATGGCAACCCACTCTAGCATTCTGGCCTGGAAAATTCCATGAACAGAGGAGACTTGCAGGCTACCATTCATAGGGTTGCAAAGAGTCAGATACAACTGAGCATGCACACACACACACTATAATTAACTTACCCCTCTTTTTTCCTACAACTGTAACAAAAACTCTAACTTTAGAGATATCCAACACCCAGCAAAAGATTGCTGGGAGAGAGGAAGGAAAATCATTGCTTCATAGGTCATTGTCACCTCAGATTAATAGTATCTCATTTTACCTGGTTCTTAGCTATACAGTAATACTGTCATGTTCAAGACCATTTACGTATTCTACATTCCCTAAAAATATCCATTTAAAAATTATTTCCTCAATTCTCTACTCTTTAGTATATTTTTAGCAAATTATTTTGCTGCTTATTTTAAAGAGAATAAAAGAAACCTTTAGAATGAAACTCATTCATTGTTGTGTAATTACTACAAATATATGTGCAGCTACAGCCCCTTCCCTCCTATCAGAGTTAGTTAGTTAGTTAATTCAGTCGCTCAGTCATGTCCAATTCTTTGCAACCCCATGAACGGC
This sequence comes from Bos javanicus, assembly GCF_032452875.1. Classification (NCBI taxonomy): domain Eukaryota; kingdom Metazoa; phylum Chordata; class Mammalia; order Artiodactyla; family Bovidae; genus Bos; species Bos javanicus. The sequence goes on from NC_083871.1 coordinate 50,498,104, forward strand.
AGCACGCCAGGCCTCCCTCCCTGTCCATCACCAACTCCCGGAGTTCACTCAAACTCACATCCATCAAGTCGGTGATGCCCTCCAGCCATGTCATCCTCTGTCGTCCCCTTCTCCTCCTGCCCCCAATCCCTCCCAGCATCAGAGTCCTTTCCAGTGAGTCAACTCTTCGCAAGAGGTGGCCAAAGTACTGAAGTTTCAGCTTTAGCATCATTCCTCCCAAAGAACACCCAGGACTGATCTCCTTTAGAATGGACTGGTTGGTTCTCCTTGCAGTCCAAGGGACTCTCAAGAGTCTTCTCAAACACCACAGTTCAAAAGCATCAATTCTTCGGCACTCAGCTTTCTTCACAGTCCAACTCGCACATTCATACATGACTACTGGAAAAACCACAGTCTTGACTAGACAGACCTTTGTTGGCAAAGTAATGTCTCTGCTTTTGAATATGCTCTCTAGGTTGGTCATAACTTTCCTTCCAAGGAGTAAGCGTCTTTTAATTTCATGGCTATAATCACCATCTGCAGTGATTTTGGAGCCCAAAAAAAGAAAGTCTGACACTGTTTCCACCATTTCCCCATCTATTTGCCATGAAGTGATGGGACCAGATGCCATAATCTTTGTTTTCTGAATGTTGAGCTTTAAGCCAACTTGTTCACTCTCCTCTTTCACTTTCATCAAGAGGCTTTTTAGTTCCTCCTCACTTTCTGCTATAAGGGTGGTGTCATCTGCATATCTGAGGATATTGATATTTCTCCCAGCAATCTTGATTCCAGCTTGTGCTTCTTCCAGTCCAGCATTTCTCATGATGTACTCTGCATAGAAGTTAAATAAGCAGGGTGACAATATATAGCCTTGACGTACTGCTTTTCCTATTTGGAACCAGTCTGTTGTTCCATGTCCAGTTCTAACTGTTGCTTCCTGACCTGCATACAGATTTCTCAACAGGCAGGTCAGGTGGTCTGGTATTCCCATTTCTTTCAGAATTTCCACAGTTTATTGTGATCCACACAGTCAAAGGCTTTGGCAGAGTCAATAAAGCAGAAATAGATGTTTTTCTGGAACTCTCTTGCTTTTTCCATGATCCAGCAGATGTTGGAAATTTGATCGCTGGTTCCTCGGCCTTTTCTAAAACCAGCTTGAACATCTGGAAGTTCACGGTTCACGTATTGCTGAAGCCTGGCTTGGAGAATTTTGAGCATTACTTTACTAGCGTGTGGGATGAGTGCAATTATGCGGTAGTTTGAGCATTCTTTGGCATTGCCTTTCTTTGGGATTGGAATGAAAACTGTCCTTTTCCAGTCCTGTGGCCACTGCTGAGTTTTCCAAATTTGCTGGCATATTACGTGTAGCACTTTCACAGCATCATCTTTCAGGATTTGAAAGAGCTCAACTGGAATTCCATCACCTCCACTAGCTTTGTTCATAGTGATGCTTTCTAAGGCCCACTTGACTTCACATTCCAGGATGTCTGGCTCTAGGTCAGTGATCACACCATCGTGATTATCTTGGTTGTGAAGATCTTTTTTGTACAGTTCTTCTGTGTATTCTTGCCACCTTTCTTAATATCTTCTTCTTTGGTTAGGTCCATACCATTTCTGTCCTTTATCGAGCCCATCTTTGCATGAAATGTTCCCTTGGTATCTCTAATTTTCTTGAAGAGATCTCTAGTCTTTCCCATTCTGTTGTTTTCCTCTATTTCTTTGCATTGATCACTGAGGAAGGCTTTCTTATCTCTTCTTGCTATTCTTTGGAACTCTGCATTCAGATGCTTATATCTTTCCTTTTCTCCTTTGCTTCTCTTCTTTTCACAGCTATTTGTAAGGCCTCCCCAGACAGCCATCTTGCTTTTTTGCATTTCTTTTCCATGGGGATGGTCTTGATCCCTGTCTCCTGTACAATGTCACGAACCTCCGTCCATAGTTCATCAGGTACATCATAGTTCATCAGGTCTATCAGATCTAGTCCGTTAAATCTTATTTCTCACTTCCACTGTATGATCATAAGGGATTTGATTTAGGTCATACCTGAATGGTCTAGTGGTTTTCCCTACTTTCTTCAGCTTAAGTCTGAATTTGGCAATAAGGAGCTCACGATCTGAGCCACAGTCAGCTCCCGGTCTTGTTTTTGCTGACTGTATAGAGCTTCTCCATCTTTGGCTGCAAAGAATATAATCAATCTGATTTCGGTGTTGACCATCTGGTGATGTCCATGCGTAGAGTCTTCTCTTGTGTTGTTGGAAGAGAGTGTTTGTTATGACCAGTGCATTTTCTTGGCAAAACTCTTTATTAGCCTTTGCCCTGCTTCATTCCGTATTCCAAGGCCAAATTTGCCTATTACTCCAGGTGTTTCTTGACTTCCTACTTTTGCATTCCAGACCCCTATAATGAAAAGGATATCTTTTTTGGGTGTTAGTTCTAAAAGGTCTTGTAGGTCTTCATAGAACCGTTCAACTTCAGCTTCTTCAGCGTTACTGGTTGGGGCATAGACTTGGATTACTGTGATAGTGAATGGGTTGCCTTGGAAACGAACAGAGATCATCCTGTCGTTTTTGAGATTGCATCCAAGTACTCCATTTTGGACTCTTTTGTTGACCATGATGGCTACTCCATTTTTTCTAAGGGTAGAGTAGGGTAAGTGTATTCTTCCTTTATTATACTCATTCTACCACCTATTCTCTAGACCCCATAGCCTCCCTACTTTTGTGGGCCAGGTGTTCTCAGTTTTATCCTCGTTTATTTCCTCTTGCTTACTGCAGTATGTCTAAACTGTGGTCTTTGCATTACCTACCTTACATTCACCTGGGGAACTTGGTAAACACAGATCCACTCAAACCTACCCTAATCAGTAGCTCTGTAAGGCACAACTCAGGAGTCTTCCTTATCTGAATGTATTTGACAATACTTATTGCATCATAAATTTTGAGAACCAGTGTGATATGCTATCTTTTCTGCATGCTTACTACTTCTCACTTGTTCAAAATAACTTGACTCTTCCCCTCTCTGTTTTTATTCCATCTTTCTTTGCCCTTTCACAAAAAAGTTCTTTGAAGGCATTGTTCATAGTGGGTTGCAGAAGAGACTAAAAATCACCATCTTTAGAAAGGCTTTCCTTTCTAAGATACTAGAAATGTTCTCCCAGGTCATGATGACTTCTTGGTTATAACTCAAAAGACTTTTTAAGCTTTTCAACTCTTCTGTAACTAGATTTCTGCAACGTTTGCCTCTGATCTTTACTCACTTGGCTTATATTTTTCTTTTTAGATTTCTTCTTACTGCTTTATCCTATCCCTTAGCCTTCGACTCAGACTTATCTGGGTATCTCTTAAATATTGATATATCCATGGTTCTGTATCTGACAGAATGAGTTCAGCTTTAGGCTTGGCTTTCTTCATCGAAGCCCAACTCTTTCTTTCTCTGTCTTTGTGAACAATACTATAATGCCTCCAGATGTCAAAGTAATCACTAATTCTTTCCTTTCTCTCAGAATACATACAAGACTATTTTATATCTACTTTTTTTTTTTTTTTGGCCATAGCCACAATTTTAGGCAATAGCACATGCACTATGCATAAGCCTACTAAATTGTCTTGTTCCCCAAGCTTGATCCTCTTCTAATGCTCTTCTCTATGGTCAACCAACTTTTGTTCTAAATATCAAATGTGATTATGTCCCATCCCCTTTAAAAACACAAAAAACAAAAAACTGTTGCCATATACCAACAAATAGAAGATGAAGTTTTTGCAAACATACAATTTAAAATATCAAATGTCTAAAAATAATGATGTGCAACATCTCTACAGAGAAACACATTATTTAGAGAAAACAGATAAGACATAAATAAATTAAGAGTGCATGAGTGCTAAGTTGCTTCAATCATGTCTGACTCTGTGCAACCCTGTGGACTGTAGGCTGCCAGGCTCCTCTGTCCATGGGATTCTTCAGGCAAGAATACTGGAATGGTTTGCCACGCCCTCCTCCGGAGGATCTTCCCAACCCAGGGATTGAACCTGCATCTCTTACATCTCTTGCATTGGCAGGCAGGTTCTTTACCACTAGGGCCACCTGGGAAGCCCAAATTAAGAGTATACCATGTTAATGGACTGGAAAGTTTAATACTTTACAAATTTGTCATTTCTCCCCAAATTGACCCATTCTCTGTCTTCTTCCCTTGTGGGAACCCCAATTTTTTATATAGTAGACCTTCACTGAAACATGTTTTAAAAGGTGTGCTTCCAGAAAATGAAATGCAACCTGAAGGAAAAACTGCAAAGCAAGACACAGTGATAGCTAAAGGAACTGACAAATGACAAACATCAGGGTACAAACAAATAAGAATTTATTACATAAAATATTATAATTGTTATTTAAAACTTATTTGAAACATATATAAATAAGTTAGAGCTAAAGAGGGAAACATTAGATCTGAGGAAATATGATATTTAAGTATTTTAAGAATTTGTATGTTTCAGGTGATGAATAAGCATATTGATTAACACTGGACTTTTCAAAGTAATGTGTGTTTTTAAAATTTAAGACTGTTTAAAGAAAAGAATGAGAACACAAAACTTTCAAAATATTATTGGAGCAATAGGATTTTTAAATAAAACTCAATCTACTAAAAGTTTGAATGGAGGGGGAAAATGGAGTATGGGAAAAAAACAGGATAAACAAAAATCACAAGACAGGATGGCAAAAATGGATGATGAATGCATCAGTTTAACTGAATTTGAGAGTAAATTAAAAATTAAGCTTGGTTTAAGTAAAATGCAGCAATACTCTGTTTTAAAAAGACATACTTAAAACATAAGCATACAGAAAGATTACAAGCCAATGGAAAGTAAAATATTTCCTACACATGCCATAATCTGAAAAATGTTTTATTGCAGTGGTCAGGGCTTCCCTGATAGCTCAGTTGGTAAAGAATCCACTTGCAATGCAGGAGGCCCCAGTTCGATTCCTGGGTCGGGAAGATCTGTTGGAAAAGGGATAGGCTACCCACTCCAGTATTCTTGGGCTTCCCTGGTGGCTAAGCTGGTGAAGAATCCACCTGCAATGCAGAAGACCTGGGTTCGATCCCTGGGTTTGGAAGATCCCCTGCAAAAGGGAAAGGCTCCCTGCTCCAGTATTCTGGCCTGGAGAATCCCATGGACTGTATAGTTCACGGGGTCATAGAGACTTGGACACGACTGAGTGACTTTCACTTTCAGCAAAATCTTTCTGTAAAGGGCCAGAAAATATATATTTGGGGCCATATGTCACAGCTACTGAATTCTGTCATTGTAGCAAGAAAGCTATCACAGACAATATGTAAACAAATACACATATATACATTGTAAGAAAACTTTATTCACAGAAATAGTTGGCATGCTATATTTAACCAACAGGTCATAGTTTGCTGATTTTTGTTCTATTGAAAGGTCATAATCATGGGCCTAATCGATGTGCAAATAAATATGATGATAAATCAGGACATCATGATTTTGCAGGAAAAGTCAATCTCAGAAGCTTGAATAGGTATTCAGAAAAAATAGAGAAGGAATTGGACAAAGATGGTAGATAATTTGACTTTTTTATTATCCATCATTAACCCATACTTCGTTTACCCCTCATTCCACCTTATACTTCTTCTAGACAAGGTAAAAATTAAAACATAGGCTTGAAAGAGTGATTTCAGATAGCAGATGATCCAGAGTTTATGAGACTAGAATCCCTGGAAACTGCAAGATGGAATGGAAGTGATGTTATAGCTACATTACTGGAGCAATTCTTCTGTAGCCACTTTTGTTATGAGAGTGAGATAAGAGTATGGGTTCACTGCTTAGCTTTCTCAAAATAACTGATCCCACTAGCATTTATGAATAATTATATAGGAAATGATTATATATAGGAAAAGATACCAATCACCTTTTATACTTTAGTATTATAATCATAAACTAAAATAGTATGCAAAGTAGTTTATTATTACTTAATTGTAATTTGTACCACTAGGTGGCACACATCTTAAATTGTATCTACCCAGGATGGTGACGGCAATGGCACCCCACTCCAGTACTCTTGCCTGGAAAATCCCATGGACGCAGGAGCCTGGTAGGCTGCAGTCCATGAGGTCGCTAAGAATCGGACGTGACTGAGCAACTTCCTCTCACTTTTCACTTTCATGCATTGGAGAAGGAAATGGCAACCCACTCCAGTGTTCTTGCCCAGAGAATCCCAGGGACGGGGAGCCTGGTGGGCTTCCGTCTATGGGGTCGCACAGAGTCAGACACGACTGAAGCGACTTAGCAGCAGCAGCTTAGCAGGAGGATGGTGACAGAGAGGTTGCAAACTGAGAGGGTCTGACTCTGGCCCAAGTGTGTTTTGATTGGCTAATCATGTTTTCAAAATTTTCTATTACTGGTTAACGTTTAAGATTACAGAATTCCACATTATAAAGCTGTATTTTTTGTTTCAGTTGGAAAAATATAATTTAACACTTAAATGTATTTTAGAAATATAGATGTAAAGTTAAAAGAGAAGAAATACAACAGGAATCAGGATCTGGTTTCTGTATTATAGAGCGAATTCTTGAATTAATAAAATAAAGGAGTCTTACAGCAAGATAAGCAGCAAGATAGTATAAAAAGATTAAAAAAAAAATGCCCAGCAAATGTCAGCTGACTGGGTCTACCAATGGATTAAACACTTTCTGCAGATTCATGCATTAAATTCTCAAAATCATTCTATGAGGTGTGTTGTTTCCCTCCTATTATACAAAGATAAGAAAGGTGAGACCCAGAGTTGAATAAGTTCTGAAGTCACAGACAGTAAGTGGCATGACTGTGTTTAACTCTAGGGAGTTCAAGGCAAAGTCCAAGATTTTACCATCTACTCTAATAAGGCTCTTGCTGCAGAAAGATTATTTGGTGATTGGCTTGAGATGTAGCTAGGTTTGCTTTGCCAGCTCTTATCAAATCTTTCTGAGCCCTCAAGCTGACTAGTCCTAATTTTCCCTGTTGAGTGAGAAGATAACTCCTGCCTGGAGATAGTAAATGAGCACATCTCCTCCTTCTCCATTGTGACCAGGAGGGAAGTACTGGTTCCCTCTCAGACAGTGCCTTGGTTAATACAGATTGCAGTCATCCTTGCTCTTCTCTTTGAAGGATTCTCCTTCCTCTAAGACCCCTAATCTCCCAGGGCTGCTTAGTCCATCCACAGAAAACCAGAAAACCTGCTTCCTCAGTGGTGAAGGCCTTTCTTTTTCACAGTTGCTGCCACACGGTGTCGCTGTTGAAACACAGGAACACAGCCACCCAGGTAAAGTCCCTGCTGCACACTGAGCCCCAGGCCAATACTGCGACTGGTGACCACTGCAGAAAATCTTGGTGACCTACAAGCACTGCCACCATTCATAGTTTATCTGTCAGCAGTTTCTCCACAGGAAGAAGGAATCTCTCCTTAGTGTCACTGTCAACTGTGATAGTTCTATGCAGGCGTGAACCCCTCACAAAACTGGTCTAACTGGAAAAGAATGTGCTTACAATGTGGGAGACTTGGGTTTGATCCCTGGGTTGGGAAGATCCCCTGGAGAGGGGAAAGGCTACCCACTCCAGTATTTTGGCCTGCAGAATTCCATGGACTGTATAGTTCATGGGGTCACAAAGAGTCACACACAACTGAGTGTCTTTCACTTTCAAGAGATTATTTGAGTCTACAATTAAAGCCATTTTTACAAGATCCATGCTTAATCCCCAGAGTAGTTGAATTTGGAAGGATTTTCAGTCTCGGCCATGTAATTGCTCAGAATTACCCCTCCTCCCTCCCATTTTCTTTAACCAATCTCTAATGTGAAAGAACTTCCTCTCCATTTCTGACTCAATGACCATCTCCATTTTTATTCAATGAAGAATACCCTTTATGATAACTCCAGTACTCTTGCCTGGAGAATGCCAAGGACAGATAAGCCTGACAAACTACAGTCCATGGGGTCACAAAGAGTCGGACATGACTGAGCAACTGAGCACGCATGGTAACACCTAACCTTGCCACAAAAGCAAGCTACAATGTAAATCCCTGAAAATCTTTCTACACTCAGAGAATTACTCTGAATGGATTAGATCACTCTGTAGGATTAGAGCAGAACATTTTGGTTTCAGACGCTTGGATGTGGACCGACTGTGTGAAGCATATTCAGCAGCTCATGTCAAGACAATGGATCCTCTAAATCCCTTCTTGCTAGAAAATAACTGATGTCATTATTATGCTAGGGATGCACGCAATTGAACAACAAATGATATCCAAAGTTTCCAATTCAGTAAAAAATTTGTCTTTTAATTCTACCGTATACCAATGTTCTTTTTAATTTTCTATATCTTTAAGTAGAGATTTGAGATGAAGAATAAACATGAAGAGAATGTTGAAGATGTATTTGAGGATTATGACATGATCACAACAAGAAATGACACTGAAAAATTGTCCATTAGGTTCCGGTCATATAGTATTATAGACATGCAGTCAACTCTCAAGCAACCAGAGAAGAGAGAAATTCACAAATAACCCAGACAAAGGTGAAATAAACTAAGCATCATCTTCTATTGCTTCCCAATGGCCTGACTTCCACCATCCTGTAAGCAGCCTTCCCTGGGTTTGGTTCTGATTCATCTAAACCTGCCATGGCTGCTCTGGCCCTCTATGGGAGTGGGAAGGGTGTTCTAGTGAACATCAGTGGCAACAAATAACAGCCATTACCTAATTTCTGAGTCCTGTTGCATTGTTACCATAGCTAGTTAGGGATTTGATTTACTCTATCCCAGGGTGATTGAAAAGTGCCTGTATTTTAGTGTCTAAAATCTTCCAGGAGGTAGAATTGCATATCCTTTCTTGTCAATCAGTCCTAGAGGTAATTAGCCAGGAAAGCATTTTTTAAATTAGTACAATATCAATTAATTTCTCTATTAATTATAAAATATGATTTTGTGAGAGGCTATTTATCTTTAAAATAGAAGGTGTTAAGTAAGTAATATTTTTTACATCAATGATGGAATCCATTCCAAAGCAAAAAGGAAAAGTTTAGAATTATAGAAAGGTCTACAGGTCATGAGATTCAAGCTTTTGGTATTTTTACTTACATACTTTACTTACTTACATATAAGGAAGCTCATTGCATTCAACATTAATCCTCTCATCTATTAAATGAAGTGATTGACCTCAATTGAAGAGTTAGTTACTTGGGTGAGAGAAAAAAAAAAAAAAAAGCTAAAATTCCTATCTAAGGCACTTTCTGTTACCCCATATTGAATTAGAACTAATCAGTCACTGTCTTTTAAAACCACCCCTCCACCCCCATCCCCCCACCACAGAAACCCAATGACATTCCACATTATAATTCCAGGATACAGCTTTTAGAACACTTGGCTGGAGCTTAGAAGGAAAGTTGCTGGAATTGTGGCTATTCTCTTGTGGTTTAGAGGCAATCCAAATATCAGTTGCGTGTTGTTATATTTCAGTTCTCAAAGACTGTGATGGGATCCCATGTTATGATATGCTTCAAATAAAAACAGAGAGACCTCCTTTCTGAGGCTGTGGGATGACACGCAGTTTTGTGCCACTTCATCAAAACTTGGTCTTTTGGCCAGAGTACTTATTACAAAGTGCAGTAAAGCAGAACAAAACCACAGAGAAACATTAGAGCTCTCCCTCTCTTTCTGAATTAGTCTGAGGAGAGGACTTTCCTTCAGAAACAAACATTTCTGCCTCAATGCTCACTATGCCCAATAGCTCTGTCTCACTGGATGAATTGCCCATGGGATTTTACAAGGAAGACACCTGACTGAGTTTCAGAATTGGGGAAATGTACATTTTATAGCTTCTTTCATTGAATGTCCTCCCTTCTTTGAATGGGAACTGTATTATCAAGTTATCTTTGGTTGTGGGAACTGAATGGGCAGAGAGGTATTCAGACTTAGCCTAAGTGACTTTAAGGTGTGGTACAGAATATAAAATGAAGGTGTCCTTTGACAACTAGAAAAAATAAACTGAGCAAAACTAGAATTCTGGAATCAGAAAAATCAAAATAAAGGAATTTATTGTGTGCGGAGTTAACTAACATATGCAGACAAGAGTTCTAAAAGTTCATCCCAGCATTCCAGTCAATTCCTGTTACCACCCTGTTGGTTTGGGTTCATCTTGTTACCATTCTACTGGTTGTCTTTCCATCATTCTGTGATCCTGAGATGGTTAAGATGCTGAGAAGGATTTCAACTTAACTTTAAAATTTTCAATCTTTATTTTCCCTTATTCTTAAAAAAAACACACAAATATTTAATTTGGCTAGAACTTCTATTACATAGTTGCCTGAGGTCTTGTTGGAGCTGAAAAGTTGTGGAAAAAATCAAAGCAAGCTGTGCTTTTTGTTTCTGAATTATTAAACATTTACATCTGACTGGTCACATAGTATTGTTTCTCTAAAAGTACACACCATTGATTTGAGCAACAGAGTTTGGTGTCAACAATTTGGAGGATGCCTCTTTCTATCAGAAGGCATATTTTAGGTCCAAATCAGCTAAACTTTGCCAATAGGATAGAAAATTTAAGTATAAGGGTTGACTTTTTTAAAAGCTTACTTAGATGCATAGAGTACATAAACACTCTAAGCCAGCAAAGAAAATGATGTGTTTATGACGCTATTATTGAACTTCACCAGCCCAGTTCAAGATATGTTAAAAAATCACTTAGACTGGCAATGGATCTTGTTTCAGTTAAACTTTCACCTTATTTTACCCTAAGTTTAGAGCATCAGTCCTGAAGGAAGAGCCTAGAAAATCCTAATGATATTATAAAGTGATCCAAGAATAAAAGAACACTACCATAACTCCTACTCTTTTGGGATCCAAAGGTCACATGCTTTTAGGGTTGAAAAAAGTTCATAAAGGTTTCAAAGATAACAGACATGTAACCAAAACAGAAACCAAGTACAGTGTACTCTAGCTTCTGGGAGAGTTGTAGGTAATAATATTTAAGGCTACAATGGAAAACCAAGGTAAGCTCTAATAGTCCGCTCTAGAAGAAAAATCATTTATCTGTTTTCTTATTGCCACTTTCCAAAGACCTTTTCATGAATATTCCACAATTTGCATACTTGGCAGATTGGGAAATACAGTGGTTATCCACAGTAGCTAATTAGAATAGCCCAAGATTTCCATTTTTTCCATAGTTCTTCAAAACCTCTAAGCTAAGTCATCCTCTCTCTGACGTATCTTTAAACACTGCACCTAGTATCAGATTATTCCATCACATAGCATTTTGTTAAAATATACTGAAGCAAGTATATAATATGATATTTCCTGTGGTACAATATTCCCACCTTGCAAATATCTCCACCAGTGGTTGCTCATCATCACATATGTTTGAATGGTAATTGAGGGCCTGTCTAATAGATTAGCTTTCCCATTTTTCTGCATAGTCAGCTCACCCCAGGTTCCCAGAGATAGCTGCTTTTAACCAGATTTCCCTTAAATAATAAGATAAAAGGGGCGGGAGTCAGAAAAATGGTAAATTAATAACCACTGTGCTGCTTTTTACCCTAGCACTGATCTGGGGCATTGATGAAGAGATAGTTATATGTGATAGAAGTAATCCTTTGGGTCTTCATCTTCTGTCCTTAAGCCCAAAGATGACTGTGGTTCCATTTTGGCCTCAAGAATGTGTTTAGGTCTCAGAAACATAGATTCCAATATTCCAGACCCTCACCACAACCTCCTGACCTTCCACTTTTCCAAAGATCTCCTCGTCTTTATCCCACAGACCTCCCTCCTTAGTTCCTCATCTCCCCTCTCTCAAGTGTATGTGCCCTCACACCAGCAACTTGACTACCTAGTCCAAACCTCAGGCTTGGTCTGCTCTCTACCTTCTCACCAGCACTTCAGTTTACTTATACTCTATCCTCCTGTTATACCCAGTATGCATGTTCCCTGACCTCTGGATAAAAGACAAGGAATAATCCACCTTTTCTCCTACTTGTCGCAGGGGCTGAGGCACACAAGTCTGAAAATTGATGAAATCACACTTTGAGGCATGGTTTCATAAGACCTGGGCACCTCCTATCTGCACTCTTGTTAGCTAATGGAAGTTGGTGATGGACAGGGAGGCCTGGTGTGCTGCAGTCCATAGGGTCGCAAAGAGTTGGACACAACTGAGCTACTGAACTCAACTGCAGTTCTGGGTTCACAGTAACCCAAACCCTTCGAATTTGCTTCCCAGGTGACTCAGAGGGTAAAGAATCTACCTGCAATGCACAACATGCAAGAAACATGGGTTCGATCCTTGGGTCACAAAGATCCCTTGGAGGAGAAAGTGGCATCCCACTCCAGTATTCATGCCTGGAGAATCCCATAGACAGAGGAGCCTGGCAGGCTACAGTCCATGGGGTCACAAAGAATTACTTACTTAATTTAGCTCCCTACTCCCTCACTGTTTTGTATCATACCCTTAACTTAATCATTGGTTATATCTCAAATGTTCTGGTTTCTGGAACCTTCTTCTTCATCTGCACTAAAACTTCCAGGCATCAGGGTGTCGTCATAACCCTCTTGGAGATACAGAAGATGATTACATACATTCTCTGATGTGATTTTTGTCCCTCTGAATTCATTCTCCACAAAGCTTACAATCACTTTTCTTAGATTTAACACTGGTTACATCATGCTCATGTTTAATACCCACCAATTGTTATCTATAGAATAATGTCCGGGCAACTAATTATGTTACTTCTTCATGATCTAACACTCACTACCCCTTCAGTTATAAATGTCATGATCCCCTGCCTCAAACTTGATATCACTACGGCAACATCAAACAGATGGTCTTTCCAAGATTCTTGAAACTGTTTCTCCCCTTGTTGCCTTTGTTCATGTGATATCTTTTTCCTTTTTTGTTTTTGAAATGAAAGGTTTATAGGGGGAGTATCTGGTAGAAATTGTGATTGTGGAAGCTTTTAATAAATAGTAGGAATGAGAAGTAAATCTCTTCTGATAACTTTCCTTAATTTTGTCCTCCAGGATTCAATTATATACAATCCCTCTTTTACTCTGTTATCTTTTTCTAGAAAATGAAGTAGTTCAGCTGTTCTGAGATGTCTGGTAAAGTCCAGATCCTTTAGCATTTGTGGAAAGATGATAAAAACTACAAGGAGTAAAGAACTAAAGGAAACTATGGCAGATTTCCAAGAACAAACATCTCTGCTGTAGTAGCATGTGCTACTAGTGACCTTCACATCACCCTCTGATGGTCTACTTTCCCACTGCCATGTTGTGAATTATTACAGTGTTGGGTGCATTGTGAAATTAGGAGCCAATGTCAAGAAGTGGCAATGGGAAAAGGGTTTGGGGTGATGTTTATACATCTTGATCTAAACATATTCTTTCAACCAAGTCTGAAGTGTTGTGAGGAGCTGGTGTCACCTGGGGCTCATTTTCAATCCTAAATATTCATTAGAAGGACTGATGCTGAAGCTGAAGCGCCAATACTTTGGCCACCTGATGTGAAGAACTGACTCATTAAAAAAGACCCTGATGCTGGGAAAGATTGAAGGTGGGAAGAGAAGGGACGACAGGCGATGAGACAGTTGAATGGCATCACTGACTTGATGGACATGAGTTTTAGCAAGCTCTGGGAGTTGCTGATGGACAGGGAAGCCTGGTGTGCTGCAGTACATGGGGTTGCAAAGAGTCAGACATGACTGAGTGACTGAAGTGAACGGAACTGGGGTTCACTTGAATATGTCATTGTCTTTGTAGAACCAGATAACAGGTAACTGCAAGTTGGATCTGTCTTCCCTTTTATTAAGTTTCTCTTATGTCTCATAGGGATCATGACTCTGGAAGGAGTCTGTCTAACGTCTTTTGTCTGAAACTTCCTACCTCCTTTTCTGTATCACATGCCATTAGTATCTGTCTCAGGGAGATACTGGGGGCAGGAGGAGAAGGGACGACAGAAGATGAGATGGGTGGATGGCATCACTGACTTAACGGACGTGAGTTTGAGTGAACTCCGGGAGTTGGTGATGGACAGGGAGGCCTGGCATGCTGCAATTCATGGGGTTGCAAAGAGTCCGACACGACTGGACCGTCTCAGTCTTACTCTTGTTTCTGTGGCTGTGGCAAAAGTCTGTAAAGACTTTGTCTTGTGTCTTACTAACATAACTAACACTTCAAGTGCCTACATCTTCTGTCCAAGGCTTCTTGTTGCTATAGCACAGGACACAACGACTCTGCATGCCTGCATTTGCAGCTCAGAAGCTCTGGAGCTTTAGTAACCAGTCGGGGAACTCTGAACTAATGGGGGTCAGGAATTGATGGATGATCACTTCTACTACTGCTCGCTGGAAGGATAATTCTGAGAGGCATCTGCACTTCCTTAGGGACCCAGCCCCAGTAACTCATGGAGATGGATCTACACCATTTGAGCAGGCAGCAGTAGTATCTGTGCCTAGCAAGAATGAGTGGTGAGAAACAATTTAAAAAAAAAAAAAAAGAATAAGTGGTGAGGATTTCTGCTAAGAATTAGGTTGGTGCCACACCCTGTGTAATGTTCTCCCCTTGAGTGTGGGTTGGGCCTAATGATTTGGATCTAATGAGTAAAATACTTCCATTGATTAGATTATAAAATTGTGACTTCTGTATTGTTGCTAGACTCTATTGTGAGCCTAAACAACGTGTCTGAGAGACCCACATGACAAGGAACTGGGTGCAACCTTTGGCCAACCACCAGAGGCTGGTGAAGAAGTGAATCCTACTGGCAAGCACCAAATAAGCTTGGACCAGATAAACCACTGAAGAATATTTAAGTCCCTTTATACTATATTTTGACATAAAAAATTGAGAGTTTGTTTCTCAAGAAATTTTCCTACAGATTTGCTTTTTGTATTATTTTGTGGGAACGGTGTTGATTCATTATTTGTTTGCTACAGTTAAAACTTACTCATCACCCTTGTGGATGATGGAATTCAATCCACTGTCTGTGACTTCACCAATGTTCTATAAACAATACAACTGCCAATGCAAAAGCAGTGTGCATTTTCTTGGAGTTAAAATAAGCATTTGTAAGCTTTTCCTTTCTTCTATGGGTTATGGAAGATTTATTTTTGAAATACAACATGAATTCTCAAACTTTTTATCTCTGCTTAGTTACTGATCTAGCTTTCCTAAAAAATTATCTGGATTGTTATACTGGCCCACTGTATACTCTGTGGTCATGGGAAAGCCTCTCTGCTTTTCTAAATCTACTTCTTCATAAGTAAAATAGAAACTGTGTTCAGATTTGAAAAATTATATGGCACAATGGCATAAAATTCTTGATAAGTGCTCAAAATAATACCATTTCCTCCCTTCTATAAGAGGCAGGTTAATTTTTCTTTTATTTCTATAGAACTGTTTTTTAAAAACAAATAACACAGTGTTTCATAAGCAATTACTTAGAATTCTCATTTAGTTAAAAGATGCTGATTGGGCAATTCATTGTGATGATGTTATTATTATAGAAGATGAGGCAGAGGTGAAATCTCAGGGTTGTAAATCTGAAAAATCATCCTCCTCAAACTCTGAAAAGACTTGTGATCTCACTTGGCTATTCCTCACTTAAAAAGTGTGTTTAGTCAATGGGGTAGTTATTTCCAAATATATGTTATGATAGTTATCAGTGCTCTATTATTTTCCTTCTCAGAAATATTTCCCCATATTTGCTAAATGGTTCCAAACTTGCCTGATCAAGAGGCTTTTCTTAAGAATAGATGTTCAGAGCCCCTCCCCTGGAGAGGCTGATGCATAGGGGCTGGGGCAGAAATCTGGACATTCAACTATTGCCTCAGGTGGTTCTTATGATAAGACAAGTATAGAAAAAGGTGCATCAGCTGATCTACCCACTTTGCTGATAGGGAAAAAGTATATACATGCAAGTCAACCACTAAAATTATATTTTTTCCTAAGTCATAACATGCTTAAATTCAATCATTTTTCTCTCAGAGTAAGGAGCTGGTTAGTAACCTGAAGGACTAAAAAGTTAATTATAGTCAAGGGTGAGAAGGTGATTTTGCTGAACAGCCTTTTCGAGCCAGGATTATATTTCAGTGGGCTTCCCTGGTGGCTCAGACAGTAAAAAATCTGCCTTCAATGTGGGAGACCCAGGTTTAGTCCCTGGGTTGGGAAGATCCCCTGGAGAAGGGAACAGCTACCCACTCCGATATTCTGGCCTGGAGAATTCCATGGACAGAGGAGCCTGGCAGGCTACAGTCCAAGGGGCCACAAAGAGTCAGATACGACTGAGTGACTTTCCCTTTCACTTTATATTTCAGCATTAATCTGTGTGTTTTCCAAATAATTTCCTCCCCACCCCACTTTCTCTCTGGTACACTAAGGATCTCTGTTCTTCCTGGCCACCTTCCTTCTTTCTTTCCTTCTGTCTATCAAACACCAAAGCAGAAATAAAGACTGAAAGAAGCTGTCTTAGTCCACATGGACTGCTAAAACAAAACACCATAGACTAGATGACTTATAAATGACAGAAATTTCTGTCTCTCAGTTCTGGAGACTGGAAGTCCAAGATCAAGGCACCAGCAGATTTGATATATGGTGACAGCCCCTTCCTCATAGATAGTCATCTTCTTACTTTAACCTCACATGGCAGAAGGTACCAGGGAGGTTGATGGGATGTCATTTATAAGGACACTAATCACACTCAATGAGGGCTCCACTGTCATGATGAAAGCGTCTCCCAAAGGTCTTACCTCCTAATACCATCATATTGGGCATTAGGTTTCAACATGAATTTTGGGGAGGACACAGATATTTGGTCTATAGCAATGTCAGTAAGGTTGGAAGATGCGCTTGCAAAGATCAGATCAACACAGAAGAAAGTGAGGAAGGCAGAAACCAAAAGCAGATGGGGGAAAGGAGTGGTGGGCTGATGGACAGAAACATATATCCTCTTTGTCAAAATCAATTCATGTCTTCCCTCCATTTAATAACCCACTTTATGCATCAATTTCAACCTGATTGCCTCATATCAGTAACATACGTGTATACAGTTGACCTTTGAATAACATGGGCTTGAACTGTGCAGGTCCACTTATATATGGATTTTTTCCAATAAATACACATTACAATACTACATAATCCACTGTTTGTTGAATCCACAGATACGGAACCTCAGATATGGAGAGCAGACTGAATTTATACATGAATTTTTTACTGCACTGGGGTCAGTACCACTGACCCCTACATTATTCAAGGGTTAACTGTCAATGCCATATGTGTATATGGGCAAAATACTAGATAGCCCTAAAGGAGACACTGTATCTACCATCTCTGTACCTGTCTAGCGACTGGGCAGAGGACCTGGTACATAAAAGATGATCTGAAAAACTTTAAAGGGCTATTCAACTTAATTCACAGCACTAAATGTGAAATACAAATGTTAATGATTATCTGTACTTATCTGACTTCCAATTTCCATAACCCCCGTCTCTACATCTGACCCCAATATTATAGTTCAAGAAGAAATCTTAACCTTAGTTATAATTCCTTATTTCTTTTTGCTAATAGACTGCTTTGGCAGTAAGTTAGTTTCTTAGTTTCATTGATCTTAGTTACATTCTGACCTTTGTTCTGATTTTCATAACTGACCTTCTATCTTATTCTTTGTTCTTTATAACATTTCTAGGTAATCTGACCACTACTATTCTAGTACCACTTCAACTGGGTTTAGTCAATGTTATTGGTTGAATTGTGTGCCTTACAGAAATACACTGAAGTCATAACCCCCCATACCGCAAATGTATCACTTTCAAATGTGATTTTATTTGGGAACAGGGTTGTTGCAGATGTAATTAGATGAGTAGGACAGGCACTTAATCTGACTAGTGCCCTTATAACAAAAGGAAGACAACCAAGGACAGACACACACAGAGAACACCATGTGATGACAGAGGCTGAGAACGGAGTGATGCAGCTATAAGCCAAGAACTGGCAGGGATTGTGGCCACCATCAGAAGCTATGTAAAGGCAAAGAAAAATATCCACTAAAGCTTTCAGAGACAACGTAGTCCTGCTGACACTCCTAACCTCTAGAAACATGAGACCATACGTTTCTGTTGTTTAAAGTCACTTAGTTTGTGGTACACAGTTAAAGGAACCCTAAAACTAAGGCAGTCTTGTCGTCACTTTCTTTCCAGAAATGTTATAGACAAATTGTTATAGACAATTTCTTAGTATTAGTAGTGACTACGCTTACTTCCCATTACACACCTCAGAACACCCATTAATTAATGGAATTCGGGTTAAAAGCTCACATTTGTATATATACTAGACATATACTTGTTAAAATATTCTTTCTACAATTTCCACATGATTTTGTCCTCCAATTATCTGACAAATTCCACAGCAGAAAGAAGTTCTATTCTTGTCTTGTTCTACTCAGACAAATTTTAAGTCCTATAAAATATTACAACAGTGACTAACCATGGTATCAACATATTTTTCTTTTACTTTGCTAATCAGACTAAATGCTCCAACCAAAATACACACTGACTAAATGGATACAAAAACAAGAGCTGTGTATTTGCTGTCTACAAGAGTCATTTCAGATCTAGAGACATATACAGACTGAAAGTGATGAGATGGCAAAAGGTATTCCATGCAAATGGAAATCAAAAGGAAGTTGGAGTTGCAATACTTATATCAGACAAAATAAACTTTAAAATAAAGAATGCAGAAGAGACATAGAAGGACACTACATAATGATCAAAGAATCAATCCAAGAGGAAGATATAAAATTGTAAATATATATTCATCCAACATAGGAGCACCCCAACATACAAGGCAAATGTTCAGTTCAGTACAGTTTAGTCACTCAGTCATGTCCAACTCTTTGCGACCCCATGAACCACAGCACACCAGGCCTCCCTGTCCATCACCAACTCCCGGAGTTTACCCAAACTCATGTCCATTGAGTCAGTGATGCCATCCAACCATCTCATCCTCTGTCATCCCTTTCTCCTCCTGCCCTCAGTCTTTCCAGGCATCAGGGTCTTTTCCAATGAGTCAGTTCTTTGCATCAGGTGGCCAAAGTATTGGAATTACAGCTTCAACATCAGTCCTTCCAATGCACCCAGGACTGATCTCCTTTAGGAGCGACTGGGTGGATCTCCTTGCAGGCCAAGGGACTCTCAAGAGTCTTCTCCAACACCACAGTTCAAAAGTATCAATTCTTCAGTGCTCAGCTTTCTTTATAGTCCAACTCTCACATCCATACATGACTACTGGAAAAACCATAGCCTTGACTAGACAGACCTTTGTTGACAAAGTAATGTCTCTGCTTTTTAATATGCTGTCTAGGTTGGTCATAACTTTCCTTCCAAGGAGTAAGGGTCCTTTAATTTCATGGCTGCAATCACCATCTGCAGTGGTTTTGGAGCCCAAAAAATAAAGTCAGCCACTGTTTCCACTGTTTCCCCATCTATTTGTCATGAAGTGACGGGACCGGATGCCATGATCCTAGTTTTCTGAATGTTGAGCTTTAAGCCAACTTGTTCACTCTCCTCTTTCACTTTCATCAAGAGGCTCTTTAGTTCTTCTTCACTTTCTGCCATAAGGGTGGTGTCATCTGCAACAGGCATAAAACAAGAAACCGACAATAACACAATAATAGTAGGGGAGTTTAACACTCCACTTACATCAACAGATCATTCAGATAGCAACTCAAAAAGGAAACAAAGGCCTTAAACGACACATTAGACCAGATGAACTTAATTGATATTTATAGAGGATTCCATCTGAAAGCAGAATACACATTCTTTTCAAATGTACATGAAACACTCTCCAGGATAGATCACATGCTGAGCCATAAAGCAGGCATTGATAAATTTCAGAAAACTGAAATCATATCAAGCATCTTTTCTGACCACAAAGCTATGAAACTAGAAATCAACTACAAGAAAACACACACACACACACACACAAACGTGGAGGTTAAACAATTTACTATGAAATGACCAATGGATCACTGAAGAAATCAAAAAGGAAATTAAAAAATACCTACAGATAAATGAAAATGAAAACACAACAATCCAAAACCTATGCAAATCATCAAAACCGTTCTCAGAGGGAAGATTACAGCAAATCAAGCTTCAGGAAGCAAGAAAAATCTCAAATAAACAACCTAAAGCAACTAGAAAGGGGACAAACAAAACATAGTTAGTAGAAGGAAAGAAATCATAAAGTTCAGAGCCAAAATAAATGAAATAGAGACTAAAAACAATAGAAAAGTTTATGAAATTAAAAGCTGGTTCTTTGGAAAGATAAACAAAATTGATAAACCTTTAACCAGATTCCTTAAGGAAAAAAAAGAGAAAGGTCCCAAATCAACAAAATCAAAAATGAAAAAGAAGTTACAACCAATCTCACAGAAATACAAAGGGTCATAAGAGACTACCAGAAGCAAATATAGGCCAATAAAATGGACAACCTAGAAGGAACGCTCAAATTATAAGAAAGGTACAATCTCTCAAGATTGAACCAGGAAGACAGAAAATATGAACAGACCAATTAGTAGTACTGAAATTGAATGAGCAATTTAAAAACTCCAATAAGCAGAAGTCCAGGTCCAGATGGCTTCTCAGGTGAAGGAACACTTTTGAACTCATTCTACAAGGCCACCATCACTGAGATACCAAAACCAGACAAAAATATCACAAAGAAAGAAAATTACAGGCCAACAGCACTGATGAACATAGATGTAAAACTCCTTAACAAAACATTAGCAAACTGACTCCAACAACACAGTAAAATGATCATACATCATGATCAAGTGGGATTTATTCCAGGGATGCAAGGATTTTTCAATATCTGTAAATCAATCACTGTGATATACCACATTAACAAATTATAAAATAAAAACCATATGATTATCTCAATAGATGAAGAAAAAGTTTTACATAAAATATAACATCCATTCCTGATTAAAACTCTTCAGAAAGTGAGCATAGGGGGAACATTATAAAAGCCATATATGACAAATCTAGGTAACAAACCAAGCCAAGATTATACTCAAAGGCAAAGCATTATGTCTAAGATAAGGAACCAGATAAGCATGCCACTCTCACCATTTCTACTCAGTACAGCTTTAGAATCTTAGCCACAGCCATTAGGGAAAAAAAAATCATAAAAAAAAGAGGTAAAACTGTCACTGTTTACAGATGACATGATGCTATATAGAAAATCCTAAAGATGCTACCAGAAAACTACTAGAGCCTATCAATGAACTTGGTAAAGTTGCTAGATACAAAATTAATATACAGAAATCTGTTGCATTTCTATACACTAATACAAAAATACCAGAAAAACAAATTTAGGAAATAAGAGATTATCATATTGAGTTAAATAAGTCAGATAGAAAAAGACAAACATCCTATGCTATCACTTATATGCAGAATCTAACAAAAAATGATACAAATGAACTTCTTTACAAAACAGAAATAGACTCACAGAAATAGAAAACAAATTCACAGTTACCAAAGGGGATAATAGGGACAGAAGGAGAGACATGTTAGAAGTTTGAGATTAGCATACATATATACTACTTTGTTTGAAATAGGTAAACAACAAGTACCTACTATATAGCACGGGGAACTATACTCAATATCTTATAATAATCTATAATGGAAAATAATCTGTAAAAGAATAAATAAAACTTAATCACTTTGCTGTACACTTAAAACTAACACAACATTAACTGTATTTTGACAGAAAAGATGCTAGACAGTAACATGAAAATATACAAAAATATAAAACTCTCTGGAAAAGGTAAATATACAGACAATTACAAAATACTCAAGTATTTATAATGTTAGCACATGAATCACTATTAGTCCTGGAATATAATTTAAGTAGCAAAAGAATTTTAAATAACTATAAATCTATGTTACTAGATACACAATATAAAACATGTAATTTGTGACATCAATAAAATATAGTTGGGGGGTAGGTAAGGGTAAAGAAGCAGCATTTTAATATGCAATTTAAGTTATTATTAGTCTAAAACAGATCGCTATAACTTTAAAATATCTTACGTAATCTTACTAGTAACCACAAAGACATATAGAAGATGTATAAGAGGAAATGAGAAAGGAGTCAAAGTTCAGTTCAGTCACTCAGTCGTATCCGACTCTTTGCGACCCCATGAACAACAGCATGCCAGGCCTCCCTATCTATCACCAACTCCCGGAGTTTACCCAAACTCATGTCCACTGAGTCGGTGGTGCCATCCAACCATCTCATCCTCTGTTATCCCTTTCTCCTCCTGCCCTCAGTCTTTCCCAGCATCAGGGTCTTTTCCAATGAGTCAATTCTTCGCATCAGGTGGCCAAAGTATTGGAGTTTCAGCTTCAACATCAGTCCTTCCAATAAACACCCAGGACTGATCTCCTTTAGGAGGGACTGGGTGGATCTCCTTGCAGTCCAAGGGACTCTCAAGAGTCTTCTCCAACACCACAGTTCAAAAGTATCAATTTTTCAGCGCTCAGCTTTCTTTATAGTCCAACTCTCACATCCATACATGACTACTGGAAAAACCATAGCCTTGATTAGACAGACCGTTGTTGACAAAGTAATGTCTCTGCATTTTAACATGCTGTCTAGGTTGGTCATAACTTTCCTTCCAAGGAGTAAGCGTCTTTTAATTTCATAGCTGCAATCACCATCTGCAGTGGTTTTGGAGCCCAAAAAAATAAAGTCAGCCACTGTTTCCACTGTTTCCCCATCTATTTGCCATGAAGTGACGGGACCGGATGCCATGATCTTAGTTTTCTGAATGTTGAGCTTTAAGCCAACTTTTTCACTTTCCTCTTTCACTTTCATCAAGAGGCTCTTTAGTTCTTCTTCACTTTCTACCATAAGCGTCAAAGTATATTACTTACAAGGAAGGTAGCAAGAGAGAAAAAGAGACAGAATAGCTGTAAGACATATGGAAAACGATTAATAAATGGCAATAGTAGGTCCTCCTCTATCAATAATTACTTTAAAATGTAAACAGATTAAAATTCCCAAAGATTTGTTAAATAGATTAGAGAAAAACCCAAACAGATCCATCCATATGCTATCTGTAAGAGATTAAATTAAGAGCATACGTATGCTGAAAGTGAAAGAATGAAAAAAGACACACCATGCAAGTAGTAACTGAAATGCAGCAGGTTTGGCCATAATTATAATAGACAAAACAGTCTTTAAGTCAAAATCTGTCACAAGAGACAAAGAAGGATATTTTATAATGATAAAAGTGTCAATTAACCACAGAGATATAACAATTATAAATATATAGACACCTAACATCAGAAATCCCAATATATGAAGCAAATATTGATAGAATTACAGAACTGAAGACCGAAATATACAGCAACCCAACAATAGTAAGAGATTTCAATAGTCCAGTTTTAATAATGAATAGAATAACTAGACAGAAGTTCAGTAAGGAAACAGAAGAGTTGAACAACGCTATAAACCAATTACATTTAACAGACATAGAGAACATTCCATCCAACAGCAGCAGAATACACATTCTTTTTAACTGTACATGGAACATTTTCCAAGACAGACCACGTTAGACCACAAAATTAAGTTCTAACAAATTTACGAAGATTGAAATCATACCAAGTATCTTTTCTGGCCACGGTGGGATGAAACTGGAAATCAATAGCAAAAGGAAAACTGGAATATTCACAAACATGTAGAATTCAAACAACACACTCTTAAAAAATAAATGAGTCAAAAAAGAAACAAACAATATCTTCAGGAAAATAAAGATGAAAAAAACCCAACATACCAAAACTTATGGAATGCAGTGAAAGCAGTACTAAGATGGAGTTTATGGCAGTAAACACTGAAAAAACAAGGAGGGGTTCACATTAATAACCTAGCTTTACATCTCAAAGATATAGAAAATAACAAACTAAGTATAAATTTAGCAGAAGGAAGAAAATAATAAAGCAAAAATAAATGAAGCAAAGAATAGAAAAAAAGTCAACAAAACTTACGAATTTTTTTTTTAATCAACAAAATTGACAAATCCTTAGTTAGACTAATAAAAAAAAAAGAGAGAACACATACAAATAAAATCAGAAAAAAAGAGAGGGCCCTTATAAATAAAATCAGAAGTGAAAGAGGAGCTATCACAACTGATTTTGCAGAAACAGAAAGGATTATAAGAGACTGCTATGTAAAAAATAAAAATAAAAAAGAGACTATTATGAACAATTTTACACAATAAACTACATAATCTATAAGAAACAGACAAATTTCTAGAAGCATAGAACCTAACAAGACTGAATCATGAGGAAATTAAAAATCTAAACAGATCTATAATCAGTGAGGAAACTGAATCAGTAATCAAAAATTTCACAGCAAAGAAAACCTAGGACTAGATTGCTTCTCTGGATAATTCTACTAACATGTTAAAGAGGAAGTTACCAATTCTCTTTAAATTCTTCCAAAATATTAAAGAAGAAGCACATTCCCAATCACATTTTATGAGGCCAGTATTACCATCATCCCACAGCTAGAAAAATATGCTGCAATAAAAGAAAATTACAGACAAATACCTCTGGTGAATACTGATATAAAAATATTCATCAAAATAATAAAAACTAAATTCAATAGCATCTTAAAAGCATCCCAGCATGACCAAATGAGTTTTATTCCTGGGATACAAGGATGGTTGAATGCATGAAAAGCAATCAATTTCACACACCACATTAAAAGAATAAAGAACAAAAATTAAATGATTATCTCAACTGATGCAGAAAAAAAATTAACAAAATTCAATAACTTTTCATGATAAAAACATGCAACAAACTAGGAATAGAAGAAAAACAGTTCAACATAATTAAGACTATATATGAAAAGCCTGCAGCTAACATTATACTCAACATAGAAAAACTGAAATCTTTTCCTCTTCGATCAGGAATAAGGTAATGATGCCCACTCATCACTTCTATTTAAATAATACTGGAAGTCTTAACCAGAGCAATTAGTTAAGAAAAACAGGGATCCAATTTGGAAAGAAAGAAGATTACCTCTGTTCTCAGATGACATATTCTTATACAAACACAACTAAACATTACACACCTTAACCCACACAAAACTGTCAGAACTAATAAATTCAGCAAGTTTCAGGATACAAAAACAAAAGGTAGAAATCAGCTGTGTTTCTATACATTAACAATAAATAACATTAAAAGGAAATTAAGGAAACCATTCTATTTACAATAACATTAAAAGGAACAAAATACTTAGGAATAAATTCACTTAAGAAGGAACAAGACTTCTATACTAAAAATTATAAAACCCTGCTATATGAAATAAAGACAATGCAAATAAATGAAAATACACCCTATGTTCATGGACTGGAAAATTTTATATTGCTGAAATGTCCATACTATTCAAACCAATCTATACATTTAATACAAACCCTATGAAATAGGCGGGGTTTCCCTTGCAGCTTGGTCGGTAAAGAATCTGCCTGCAGTGCAGGAGACCTGGGTTTGAACCCTGGGTTGGGAGAATCCCCTAGAGAAGGAAATGGCAACCCACTCCAGTATCTTTGCCTGGAAAATCTCATTGACAGAGGAGCCTGGTGGGCTGTAAGCCATTGGACTGCAAAGAGTTGGGCACGACTAAGCAACTAGCACTTAACACTTACTATGAAAAACCCAAAGATATTTTTGGAGAAATTGAAAGGCATTCTACAATTCATATGGAATCTCAAGACATCCCAAATAAATCTTGAGAAAAGACAAAGTTGGAGGCCTCAAACTTGATTTCAAATCATTAATATAACAGTGTGGTACTGCATAAAGATAGACATATAGACTAACTGAACAGAACAGAAATAAACATTCCCACATATGGTTATATGATCTTGGACAAAGGTATTAAGCTCACAAAATGGGGAAAGGACAGTATCTTCAACAAATGGAGCTGGCAAAACTGGGTATTGACATGCAAAAGAATGAAGCTGGATCTTTATCTTACACCATATACAAAAAATAACACAAAATGGTAACAGTTAAAGGCCTACACATAAGATCTAAATCTGTAAAAGAAAACAGGGAAAGAGCTTCATGAAAATGGACTTGGCATTGAAAGAGACAAACTTAAAAACCTCTGCACATCAAAGAAGATAATCAATAAGTGAAAAAGCAACCTACAGAATAGGAGAAAATATCTACAAAATCATATATATGATAAAGGGTTAATGTCCAAAATAGTGAACTAAACTCAGGAACAATAAAAAAACAATTTTAAAATGTGCAAAGGACTTGAGTAGAAAATATACAAACAGCCACAAAGCATATGAAAAGATGGTTTATCATTACTAATCATTAGAAAAATGCAATGAGATATCACACTCACATAGACACACACACAGATAGACACAGATAGACTTAGAAAATGGCAAGTATTGGTGAGGATGTGGAGAAACTTGAAATTTGTGCACTGTTGGTGAGAATGCAAAATGATGTATCACAATGGAAAACTATATAGAGGTTTCTCAAAACCATAAAAATAGAATTATTATATGATCCAGCAATCCCACTTTTGGGTATTCAACCAAAAAAATTGAAAGTAGGATGGAAGATATTTTGCATCACCATTATTTACTTTAGTATTATGCCTAATACCCAAGAGGTGGAAGCAATCTAAATGCCCATGGAAAAATGAATAGATAAAAGAAAATGTGGTAAATATGTACAATGGAATATTATTCATCCTTAAAAAAGAAGGAAATCCTGTCATATGCTATAACATGGACGAACCTTAAGGACATCATGTTAAGTGAAACGAAGTAAGTTATTCACAAAAAGACGAATAGTATATGATTCCACTTATATGAGGTATCTAAAGTAGTAAAATACATAGAAACAAATTAGAATAGTAGATGCCATGATTTGGAGCAAGGGGGAGATAGGGAGCTGTTGTTCCATGGGTACAGAGTTATAGTTCTGCAAGATAAAAAAGCTCTAGAGAGCTGTACTCTTGTCTTGCGTGGAAAATTCCATGGACGGAGGAGCCTGGTAGGCTGCAGTCCATGGGAGCACTGAGAGTCGGACATGACTGAGTGACTTCACCTTCACTTTTCACTTTCATGCATTGCAGAAGGAAATGGCAACGCACTCCAGTGTTCTTGCCTGGAGAATCCCAGGGACGGCGGAGCCTGGTGGGCTGCCATCTATGGGGTTGCACAGAGTCAGACACGACTGAAGCGACTTAGCAGCAGCAGCAGCAGCAGAGAGCTGTACAACAGTGTGAATATAGTTAACACTATTGAATATAATTAACATTCATAGCAATGTGCATATAGTTATGACTATAATTAAAAATAGTTAAGAAAGTAATTTTTGTCTTACATGTTTTTAAAAAAGTTAAAATCATACAAAACTTCCAGGCCCAGAAATCACAGCACCATCTTACAAAATTACAATTAATGTAATATAATGTAAGTTACATTTCCTACCTGCCTCCCATCCTATCTCTCTTTCTTCTCCATTCTCTACCCCTTTCCTACTTGTATCCCATTCCATTTCTCCTTCTTCCCCATTCCCCACCCCTTTAGCTCCAACTCCAGCAGGGTCAAAATTAAAATTATAAATTTTAAACAAACTAATTTTCTAAACAGAAAAAATAACTCACGAACTCTATCAGTTCCTGATAATAGTGAATGAGTTCACCAAGACTAAACACAGTGTTATAGTGCTGCCTGTATTCTTTTACTTAAAAAAAAAAACAAAAAAAAACTTTTATGGATAGCATAGTTTTATGGAGAAATCTTACATCAAGCACATAGTACTTCCAAAAGTTAAGGATTACTAACAGTGCTTTTTACGTGAATTCCTTTTTTAACATAGAAAGAACATCAGACTACAGAGGCTTACAAAAAGACTAACAAAACCCCAAAAAGTCAAAAAAGAGATGTGGAAAACTTTCTTTGAAAATAACTAATGATAATGACAAACACTGTTTTCCTGGATATTCTGCCATTATTTTGCCCTTCCTCACATGTTACCACTAGAATCTTACAGGAGCTGCCTCCTGCCAACATAAGCATTGTGTGAAACTTTACAAACATAGCTGGGAAGAATAGACCAATGACCTCTGTATGACTTCTTAGGAACTTTGCAATATGGAGGCCTAATTTGATATGTGGATTTGGTGGTTTGACCAGCCTTGGCTAACATCAGGTCCACATGCAAGGGAGGGTGCAGTGGTTCCCTACTCCAGAGCACCAACTCAGTCTCATGCTCTGTGAGTCACAGTGGCAGAAGAAAACCTCCTTCCTGGCTGTCTTGACTCACTCTGGAGCAGAAGAGGATGCTCATTGGGATTGTGGTCCTGTATTACGTGAGAGACCATGGTGAGCTAAACAGACTCACCAAAATGCAACTAAATCCCTCAAATTAGGAGAGAACAGGATGAGAATGACCAAATTCACTGATGTTTTGGGTTGGCAAACTTCTACGAAGTTCTAACATTAGCTCTGGTCCCATAAGTCAAGTTTTACTTAGTCTTTTAGACTTCTAATACTTAAACTGCTGCAACTGAAGTTGTATCTTCAATAAATTCTATAGAAATTTATATTCTGTTTAAGAGTAAATTAGTATTTAAAGTCTATCTTGGATCAGACCCAAATATCCCAACTTGTCTCAGAACTCATGTCTTTTTAGATGGTATGGATACTACTCTTCCTAACAGGTATCCACTATTTCATTCTTCTCCAGGATTGGTGTGTTTTTCTTTTTTTAAGTCAAAATCGCCAGTCCAGGTTCGATACAGGATCCTTGGGGCTGGTGCACAGGGATGACCTGAAGGGATGGTACGGGGAGGGAGGTAGGAGGGGGGTTCAGGATGGGGAACATGTGTACGCCTGTGGCGGATTCATGTTGATATGTGGCAGAACCAATACAATATTGTAAAGTAATTAGCCTCCAATTAAAATAAATAAATTTAAATTAAAAAAAATCACCTATCCTAGGTTTTTCACTTATTTATATATTTAGTAGTAATATTTAGTGGGAACTAAATTGCAATGTACATCAGTGATTTTGAAACCAAGCAGGACCTTGCTGGGCTTTCTTGAGGACAGATCCCTACCTGTACCCCACCTCCTGTCCGTAGAAAAGCTTTAGCGTCCTAGGCCTTTATCAAGTTCTAAAGGGCAAATTTAATCAGAGAGGTGAGAAAACGCTGAAACAAATGAACAAACAAAGACAGTCAAGCAAGACAAAATAATTCTAGTTTACCCATAAAACAAGATCAAAGACCTTTCGTTCCTCCTTAAAGGCCATAGATAATTAGTTCAGTTCAGTTTAGTCGCTCAGTCATGTCCGACTCTTTGCGACCCCATGAACCGCAGCACGCCAGGCCTCCCTGTCCATCACCAACTCCCAGAGTCCACCCAAACCTGTGTCCATCGAGTCGGTGATGCCATCCCGCCATCTCATCCTCTGTCGTCCCCTTTTCCTCCTGCCCTCAATCTTTCCCAGCATCAGGGTCTTTTCCAATGAGTCAGCTCTTCACATCAGGTGGCCAAAGTATTGGAGTTTCAGCTTCAACACCATTACAATGAACACCTAGGACTGATCTCCTTTAGGATTGACTGGTTGGATCTCCTTGCAGTCCAAGGGACTCTCAAGAGTCTTCTCCAACACCACAGTTCAAAAGCATCAATTCTTCGGCACTCAGCTTTCTTTATAGTCCAACTCTCACATCCATACATGACCACTGGAAAAACCATAGCCTTGACTAGACGGACCTTTGTTGGCAAAGTAATGTCTCTGCTTTTTAATATGCTGTCTAGGTTGATAATAGTTAGATAATATCCTGAGCCATATCCTTGAGTTGTTTTACAGATACTAAAATCCTCACCAGCCAGGAGAAGTTAACTGTGTGCTGACCAGCAACATGTCAAAACTAGACCAGCTGGAATCAGAGGTAGATGATTTCAGTTCCCCAAACTGTATTTTGTTATCTTATCATCAACCAATCAGAGAATTGTGCTCAAGTTGATCACACACTGCAATCCTTTCCCTCACGCTCTTTAAAAACCCGTCTCTGAAAGCCACTGGGGAGTTCCAATTTTTTAGCACAAGCTGCACATTTTCCTTGCAATAAATATTGCATTTTCCTTCACCACAACCTAGTGTCAAAGCATCAGCTTTGCTGTGCATTGGGCAAAGAGATTCAAGTTTGGTTTGGTAACAATATGTCTAATTATTAAATTACTAAAAGGACTGTCCCTTTTAGACAAACTTCTAAGATTATTTTAGTTGCAAACTAGTACTAAAGGGAATGTTAATATCAGAAAAATGTTAGGAAAAATGTGTTAACCTCTTCTTTCATCATATGACCAATCACAGGTCCTCTCAGAATCTAAAATGATTTATCAACTAAGATAATTCAGGGGCCTATAGTTTCATGTACTCACCATTCAATCATGGCTACCCCCAAGGTTATTAAAACATTATTACCACCATTGCTTTTCCTATAATTCTTGTCCTTCATCTTCCACTTACTTTCTTACTGCTTTATATAACTTACATCCTTAAAATTCAAAAGTACAATTTATCTTTTTAAGTAAATATTCTCATATTTTTAAGATGGCTGCAGTATCTTGGAGGGGGCTAGTCAAGGGCAAGTCAAAACACCCCAAATACTTCTACCATTATAAAGCTGCCTTGTCTTGATTCAGCACGTGCTTGGTTGTTTGAAACTTCATCTGCTTTCCCGACTCCAGCAAATTTTATTCTGACTGTTTCTGCTTAATTTTTCAATTCTTCTGTAGGGGAATAGACCACTGAAGGTGCCTACTCTGCTGTTTTCACCACTGACATTCTAAAACATTTTTCTTGAGGTGGACAGCACTATACTAGACTAAGGGACACTAAAATATTAATGACACCAATCAACATGCTCAATTCTTTTTGAGCTATAATTGAGTATATGGTATCAGACCAACTTCTCACCATGAATAAGTTCAATGTTGGATGAAGTATGAAAAGGAAACAGTTGCATTTGAGAGTATGGAAAGCAGTTAGGAAAGCTAGCTTAAGTACCTCATCTTAGATAGCCTGGTAGTAAAATTTTGTCACCAGGAGATACACTCTAAAACTTAACAAAGAAAGAAATGATTTCAAATTTAATCTCAGAAAAGCAAAAAGTAATGAAAAGCAAGGGCTTCCTAGGTGGTGCTAATGGTAAAGAACCTGCCTGCCAATGCAGGAGAACTAAGAGATGTGGGTTCAATCCCTGGGTCGGGAAAATCCTCTGGAGGAGGGCATGGCAATCCACACTAGTATTCTTTCCTAGAGAATCCAATAGACAGACGAGCCGAGAGGGCAACAGTCCATAGAGTCACAAAGAGTCAGACACAACTGAAGTGACTTAGCACACACACACAATGAAAGCAAAATAAGACACTATAGATCTAAACTAATATTGTCCATTTAAAATAAATAATATTTTGTTGGGTTTTAAAATGATCAAATACAATTAAACTAAGAAACAACTGTATAAGAATCAGAAATTGAGTAAATGAAATTAAAGTTTCAAAGTCCTTGCATTATCCAGAAGCTAATTAAAAGTATTAATTTGCAGAAGATTCTAATAAGTCAAAGATTCATTTTGTAATGAAAAAGTCAAAGAATAAGAAACATATCTATAAAACAATTACCTGACAAAGAATCATATCTAGAATATAGCAAACTAA
This sequence comes from Bos javanicus, assembly GCF_032452875.1. NCBI lineage: Eukaryota > Metazoa > Chordata > Mammalia > Artiodactyla > Bovidae > Bos > Bos javanicus. The sequence goes on from NC_083871.1 coordinate 50,529,880, forward strand.
CTAAAAATCAGTAAGAAAAACACAGATAATCTAATTTTACAAAGGGCAAAATACTTGAACAGGCATTTCACAAGATAATATCCAAATGATATACAAACATGTGAAAAGATGCTAAAATTTCTTGTCATTCACAAAATGCATATTAAATCCATAATGTGATAACCTACAGATGCATGAGAATGCATAACATACCAAAAATCCACCATGCTGTTTTCCATAATGGCTGCACCATTTTACATTCCGACCAATAGGGTACAAGGGTTCCAATTTTTCCATATCCTTGCTAACACCTGTTATTTTTTTAATATCCTTCTTAACTAATGTGAAGTGATATCTCATGGTGGTTTGATTTGCATTTCTCTGATAATCAGTGACATAAAGCACTTTTTCATTCATCTGTTAGTCATTTGTATGTCTTCTTTGGAGAATGTCTAAATCTTTCACCCATCTTTTTAGTTTTATTTTTTGTTTTTTTTTTGCTAAAGAATTGTAGGAGTTCCTTATATTTTTTAGGAAGTTATGCTTTGTTAAATTTACAGTTTGCAAATGCTTTCTTCTATTTTTAGGTTTCCTGTTCCCTCTGTTGGTTTTTTCATTTACTGTGCAGAACCTTATGGTTTGATATAGTCCCATTTGTCTATTTTTTCCTTTTGCTGCCTGTATTTTTGGTGTCACATCCATGAAATCATTGCCAAGACTACTCTCATGAAGCTTTTCCCATTTTTTTCTAGGGGTTTGGGTCTTAGGTTTAAATCTTTAATCCATTTTGAACTGATTTTTGTGTATGTTCTAAGATAGGGGTTTATTTTCATTCCTTTACATGTGAATATTCAGTGTTCCAAACACCATTTGCTGAAGAGATGATCCTTTCCCCACTGTGTATTCTTGGCACCCTTGTTGACAATCAGCTGCCTATATGTGGGGGGGTTTATTTCTGGGCTCTTTATTCTGTCCTATTGGTCTGTATGTTTATCTTTATCCCATTATCACACTGCCTTAATTATGGCAGCTTTGTAATATATTTGAAATCAGGAAGTGTGATGTTCTCAGATTTGTTCTTCTTTCTTAAGGTCACTTTGGGTATTCTGGGGCTTTTAGTGTTCTATATGAATTTTAGAATTATTTCATATTTGTTTTAAAAATGCCAGTGGAATTTTAATGGAAACAGCATTGAATATATACATTCCTTTTGGTAGTCTGAACATTTTAATAATATTAAGTCTTCCAATCTATGAACACAAGATGTCTTTCCATTTATTTGTGTTTTAATATCTTTCATCAGTGTATTGCAGTTTCATGTTCATTGTTAAACTTATCCTTAAACATTCTATTGATTTTGATGCTATTGAAAATGAGACTGTCTTATCATTTCTTTTCTTTGGTGGTTCATTATTAGTGTATGAAAATGCAACTGAATTTTATATATTGATTTTGTATCCTGAAACTTTCCCGGATTTGTTTATTAGTTCTAATAGGATTGTTCCATGTCCAGTTCTAACTGTTGCTTCTTGGCCTGCACACAGATTTCTTAGGACGCAGGTAAGGTGATCTGGTATTCCCAATTCTTTAAGAGTTTTTCAGAGTTTGTTGCAATCCGCACACTCAAAGGTTTTGGCGTAGTCAATAAAACAAAAGTAGATATTTTTCTGGAACTCTCTTGCTTTTTCAATTATCTGGCAGATGTTAGCAATTTGACCTCTGGTTCCTCTGCCTTTTCTAAATCCAGCTTGAACATCTGGAAGTGCACTATTCATGTACTATTGAAGCCTGGCTTGGAGAATTTTGAGCCTTACTTTGCTAGCGTGTGAGATGAGTGCAATTTTGTGGTAGTTTGAGCATTCTTTGGCATTGCTTTTCTTTGGGATTGGAAAACTGACCTTTTCTAGTCCTTTGGCCACTGCTGAGTTTTCCAGATTTGCTGGCATAGTTAGAACTGAACATGGAACAACAGACTGGTTCCAAATCAGGAAAGGAGTACGTCAAGGCTATATATTGTCACCCTGCTTATTTAACTATTATGCAGAGTAAATCATGTGAAACGCCGGGCTGGATGAAGCACAAGCTGGAATCAAGATTGCTGGAAAAAATATCAATAACCTCAGATATACAGATGACACCACCCTTATGGCAGAAAGTGAAGAACTAAAGGGCCTCTTGATGAAAGTGAAAGAGGAGGGTGAAAAAGTTGGCTTAAAAGTCAACATTCAGAAAACTATGATCACGGCATCCAGTCCCATCACTTCATGACAAACAGATGGGGAAACAATGGAAACAGTGACAAATTTTACTTTTGGGAGCTCCAAAATCACTGCAGATGGTGACTGCAGCCATAAAACGAAAAGACGCTTGCTCCTTGGAAAAAAAGCTATGACCAACCTAGACAGCATATTAAAAGGCAGAGACATTACTTTGTTAACAAAGGTCTGTCTAGTCAAAGCTATGGTTTTTCCAGTAGTCATGTATGGATGTGAGAGTTGGACTATAAAGAAAGCTGAGTGCTGAAGAATTGATGCTTTTGAACTGTGGTGTTGGAGAAGACTCTTGAGAGTCCCTTGGCCTGCAAGGAGATCCAACCAGTCCATTCTGAAGAAGATCAGTCCTATTATATTTGTTGGAAGGCCTGATGCTGAAGCTGAAACTCTAATACTTTGGCCACCTGATGCAAAGAACTGACTCAATGGAAAAGACCCTGATGCTGGGAAAGATTGAAGGCGGGAGAAGGGGACGACAGAGGATGAAATGGTTGGATGGCATCACCTATGTGATGTACATAAGTTTGAGGAGGCTCCGGTAGTTGGTGATAGACAGTGAAGCCTGGGATGCTGCAGTCCATGGGGTCACAAAGAGTCGGACATGACTGAGTGACTGAACTAACTGGATAGGATTGTACGTGCGTATAATCTTTCAGTTCAGTTCAGTCGCTCAGTCGTGTCCGACTCTTTGTGATCCCAGGAATCGTAGCACGCCAGGCCTCCCTGTCCATCACCAACTCCCGGAGTTCACCCAAACCCATGTCCATCGAGTCAGTGATGCCATCTTTAGAGTTGTCTATATATGAGATCATGTCATCTACAAATAGGGACAATTTTCTTTCCTTTTCAATATGGATGCCTTAAAATTTTTTAAAGATTATTTAATACTTTTCTTTTTTTGGCCATGCCACATAACTTGTGGGATCTTAGTTCCCCAGACAGGGACTGAACCTAGGCCCTCAGCAGTGTAGGCTTGGACTAACCACTGGACTGCCAGGAAATTCCCTGGATGGCTTTTTATTTATTTTTCTTGACTAGCTGCTCTGTCTAGGACTGCCTATAAGTTGCACATAAATGGTAAGAGTGGGTACCCTTGCTTTGTTCCTGATCTTAGAAGGAAAGCTTTCAATTTTTCACCATTGAATACGTTAACTGTGGGTTTCTCATATCTGATCTTTATTGTGTTGAGGTGCCTTCTGTCTATACTTAATCTGCTAAGAGCTTTTATCAGGAAGGGAGGTTTAATATTGTCAAATGTTTTCTCTGCATCTGTTGAGATGATCATATGATTTTCATCCTTCATTTGCTAATGTGGTGAATCATACTGATTTATTTGATTATGTTGAACCATCCTGCCATTCCATAAATAAATTCCATTTGATCACGGCATAGACGTGTGTTCTCAGTCACTCAGTCATGTCTGACTCTTTGTGACCCTGTGGACTGTAGCTACTGAGTCCAGAGGATTATCATGGCAAGGATACTGGAGTGGGCTGACATTTCCTCCTCCAAGAGATCTTCCCGACACAGGGAACAAACCTGCATCTCCTCAGGCTCCTACATTGGCAGGTGGATCTTTACTACTGAGTCATCTGAGAAGTCCATATACTCTTGAATTCTGTTTGCTAGAATTTTTGTTATAAATTTTTGGGTATACATTCACCAGGGATACGGAGCTGCAATTTTCTTTTCTTGAAATGCGTTTTTATGGTTTTGTTATTAAGGCAATAGAGGCCTGATAAAATGGATTTGGAAATGCTGCCTCCTCTTTGAATTTTTAGAGAAGTCTGAGAAAGACTGGTGCTGATTCTTCCTTAAATGTTTAGTAGAATTCACCAGTGAAGCCATCTAGTCCTGGCTTTTCTTGTTTGAAGATTTTTGACTACTAATTCAATTTCCTAATTTGTTATTAGTCTGTTTATATTTTCTATAACTTTTACCATCTGAACCAGTAATTCTACTCCTGGATATATATTCAAAAGAAGTGAAATCAGGATCTTAAACATATATCTTCATTTCCATGTTTTGTGTGCATTCTCAGTTGCTTCAGTAGTATCTGACTTTTTGCAACCCCATGGACAGTAGCCTGCCAGGCTGTTCTCTCGATGGGGTTCTCCAGGCAAGGATACTGGAGTGGGTTGCCATGCCCTCCTCCAGGGGATCTTCCTGACCCAGGGATCAAACCCGTGTCTCCTGCATTGCAGGAGGATTCTTTACTCTCTAACCCGTGGGGGAAGCTCATTTACCATGTTTATTGCAGCATAATTTACAACAGTCAAGATCTGGAAACAACCCACACTTCCAACAACAGATGAAAGGATAAAGAAAATGTGGAATATGCACACAATGGAATGTTATTCAGCATTTTTAAAAAAGGAAATCCTACCATTTGGGATACCATGGATGGGCCCAGGAGTAAATATTATGTATATTTTTGTGTGTGCTAAGTTGCTTTAGCCATGTCCAACTCTTTGCGACCCCACGGACTGTGGACTGTCAGGCTCCTATGTCCTTCGGATTCTCCAGGCAAGAATACTGGAGTGGGTTGCCATGCCCTCCTTCAGGGGATCTTCCTGAACCCAGGACCAAATCCACATTTTCTGTGGTTTCTGTATTGCAGGTGGATTCTTTACCACTGAGCCACCAGGAAGTCCATCTATATCTCTACATTTTTATCAAAAAATTCATTTTTCATTTTAAATGCTCTTTTATCTAAGTAACAGCTGTTTGTTTGTTTGTTTGTTTTTTTTTGGACTGAAGCAAAAGCTAAAGTGCTACTCCATGTATTTCTTGCCTTTCAAATACAATCAGGTAACAAATAATTGCATCATCTAGTTCTAATTGCTTAAAAGGCACGTTATATAAATCAGCTACACAACCAGACACCTTCTTACTCCGACATTGCTTCATTTGGTTCAATCATCACTTTTTCTTTATAGCATCTGTTTTTTCTAGTCAATTCTCAGAGACTTCTGGAATACAAAGTTCAGACCTAAAACCTCTCATGGGCTATTTCAGCAGTTGTGTGCTCACAGAACCCAAACTTGGAAGGGGCAGAGAAGTTTTGGGGCTCAGGTACCTGGTCTGGAGGAGTGTGAGGTGAGGGCTAATTTGAACTGTACTTGGGGGAGGGGAGAGGGCAATCTACAGTTGTAGCAGCATTTCCTACCTGCATGCATGTGTTCCTTTTATGGCACCAACCATCTGAAAGGTAGACATCAATGTCCAGCTTAGCTCACGGCTCACATGAAGTTCAGAGGGAAGAGCTGGAGATGCAGCATTGCCATGGAAAATATTATGTCTGGAAATAAGTCAGTCATAGAATTACAAATATTGCACGATTCCACTTAAATGAAGTATTTAGTATAGTTAAACTCACAGATGCCAACAACAGAATGGTGGTTGCCAGAAGATGGGGGGAGAAAACTAGGGATTTTTCAGTGGTTATAAAGTTACAGTTATATATAAGATTAATAAACTCTAGAGATTAGCTGTACAACATAGGGCACATAGTTAACATAAGTTGTTCACTTAAAGACAGTAGTTCTCTTGCTATGTGTTCTTACCATTAAAAAAAAGTGCAAGGGGACACAAGAAATCTTTTAGTGGTGATGAGTATTTTTTAAAATTTTACTTTATTTAAGTATAGTTGATTTACAATGTTGTGTTGGTTTCTGGTGTACAGAAAGTGATTTAGTTATACATATAAATTCTGTTTAATATTCTTTTCTATTATGGTTTATTATAAAATATTGAATATAGTTCCCTGTGCTATACAGTAGGGCCTTGTTGTTTATCCATTCCATATAAAATAGTCTACGTCTGCTAATCCCAGACTCCCAGTCCATCCTTCCCCCTCCTCTGTGCCTTGGCAACTACAAATCTGTTCTTTATGTCTGTGAGTAATTTCTGTTTCATAGATAAGTTGATTTCTATCATATTTTAGATTCCACATATAAGTGGTATTGTATGCTATTCTGTCTTTCTCTTCGATATACTTCACTTAGTATGATAATCTTTAGGTCCATCTGTGTTGCTGCAAATGGCATTATTTCTTTCTTTTTTATGGCTAAGTAGTATTCCATTGTATATATGTGCCATATCTTTGTCCTTCATCTGTCAATGGACTTCTGGGTAATTTTTGTATCTTGGCTATTGTAAATAGAGCTGCTAGGAACATACGATGAGAGAAGGCAATGGCACCCCACTCTAGTACTCTTGCCTGGAAAATCCCATGGATGGAGGACCCTGGTAGGCTGCAGTCCATGGGGTCGCTAACAGTCGGACACGACTGAGTGACTTCACTTTCACTTTTCACTTTCATGCATTGGAGAAGGAAATGGCAACCCACTCCAGTGTTCTTGCCTGGAGAATCCCAGGGACTAGGGAGCCTGCTGGGCCGCCGTCTATGGGGCTGCACAGAGTCGGACACTACTGAAGCGACTTAGCAGTAGCAGCAGCAGGAACATATGACCATACGGATCTTTTCAAATCAGAAGTTTGTCAATGGATATGTTTATTACCTTGTTTGTAGTGATGGTATCACAGGGTCCAAAATCATTAAAATGTATACATTAAATACTTGCAACTTTTGTATATTGTCTCAGTAAAGTTTAAGGTCAATTTCGAGCGAAAACCTATACAAATTAAAAAAAAAAAAAATGTTGACTGCTATTAAAACTGATTGGGAAGATCCCCTGGAAAAGGAAATGGCAACCCACTCCATCATTCTTGCCTAGAAAATCCTACGGACAGAGGGGCCTGGCGGGCTACAGTCCATGGGGTCGCAAGAGTCGGACACGACTTAGCAACTAAACCACCACCACCATCACTATTAAAACTTAAGTGTTATGCGCTAGGAGCGCTGAGAGAGTATCCTAAGTCGGGGTGGAGGTAGGGCTGGGGCCGAGGAGAATTCAAAGCTGAGGTAACTCTTGAACAGGGAAATTGAATGTCCTACGTTTTCACTTCTGGAGCGCCCAAGGGCCCTGAAATCCAGTCCCATGATTAGTTCCCAGAGTTGGACCCTAAATTGCCACCAAAAGACTGGGGGAAGCCAGAAGTATCTATCAGGAGAGCGAAGGGACGCACCAGAAAACCGTGCGGAACCGGATTCGCGAAAATTCAGTCAGCCGTAGTTTCATACTCCCACTCTCTCCTCAGGGCCGGCCGGACCGCCCCTCGCTCCTTCCCGCAACGCTTACTGGACAGTATATGACCGACAGAGTCACTCACCAATCGCCGCTCTGCTATAGGGGCTCTCTGGCCCTTACCGGGTCTTTGGTCCCTGGGGCGAGATGCGACCTCTGTGCGTCGACGTCAGCGTGCTGACGTCATAGGCCGGGTACTCTAGGAGGTCCTGGGGCGATAGTACGCGGGCGGTGGGCTGCGCGACTTCTGCAGGACTCGAGTCCTGGTCCCGCCCCGCCGAGCCCCGCCCCTCCGCCGGCGGAGACTGCCGCGGGCGCAGCCACAGATCCGCGGTCTCCCGGCCAGCCTGGGGCGGCCGGCCCGGAACCACCCGATGAGGTAGGCTGGGTTTCTAGTCACCCTATTTGACAGATTGTAAAACTGAGTCATCGGGATCAGATGATTTGCCCGGGGCTTACTGGAGACCCGCGAACGGAGGTCTGAACCGAGCATCCCGGCTTGTTTGTACGGCCCTCGCCGCCCTCTGGAGAGGAGGAGGGGCTTGGCGGGCTTGTTTATGATGGGTACAGAAGTGAAGTTGCAGATTGCGGCGCCTCTTTTCATCCAAGGTTTGGGTGGGCATTCAGGGGATGGATGCTAGTAGAGAGGTCTCCATTCCTTCATCCTGCGGAGCCCTCGGTGAAATCAAGCCCTCTGCTGGCCCCTTGGGCCCTCCATGGTGACCAAGAATGGTGACTAGGTTGATGCGTGGGTTATAGGAACAAGGTCGCTTACTGACCTCTTTTTTTTTTTTTCCCCATCAAGGAAAGCTGTGTTCCAACCAAAATTTAAAAATTAAAGCACAAATCACGAATGTCCTGGCTCTGGTTTCAGTTCACTGCTTTGCTCACTCATGGGTATCTGGTCATATTTTGAAATCTCAGTAGCATGCTTATTTTTTGGTTTAGGATTAGAGAGGGATTTTTTTTAATTCAAACATGAGTTAACATTGTGGAACTTTTCTTATTCTCTTAAAGTGCCAATTGATCTTCATGTCATTTTTCTTCTGTTTCACAGGTGAAATTACTGAACTCATCACTTTATTCAGTAATAGTTTGGATAAGCTTAGCTAGGTAACAAAATAACAGATCAAGCCTTTCCATACTAATACTGGAATTAGTTCAGTTTATCTCAGAATTCTTTGTGGAGAAGAGTTCTGAAAGATAATTCACATATATAGTCCATCTACCCATATATCCTCATGAAACAAAACATCTTAGGATACCTAAGATGCTTTATTTATGGGTTCTAATAAGGTGGGGCATAATTCATGCTCATAAAGTAAAAATGTGTACTGTATAATATATGTATCCATATATAATGTTTTGTATTGTCATGAAGAATTCATTCTTTTTAAATCTGTCTCAGACATTGACCTTTAAGACTGCATTATTGCATAAAACTGCATTAAAGAAATGAAATTAAAACCGCTTCAGGGGACTTTTCCTTACTAAGGTTCACAGAAGGATGTTTATTATCGTTTGACTTTAGTCTTTGAACAAATTTTTCTGATGATTGCCTCATTTCTGCCTCATCTCATTCTTTGTTGTAGATGTTGAGGATTGAATGTGGAAACATTTAAATAATAGTCTTGCCCTCAAGACCTTCCATTTTGATGGAGATACTATAAATATATAAACAAAAATGACAATTTTAGATAATGATAAATGCTAGAATAGACATTACCAGGGGCTGGAGCACGACTGGGATGTGGGGGGAAATTTAGATATGGGTGGTCAGGAAAGATTTCCTTGAGGAAGTGTGGAGGAGATCTGAATGTTTAGAATGAGTCAGCCATGGGAAGATCTGCTGGAAGTTTCCAAGCAGAAGTAACAATGCAAAGGAGCTAAAGGAAAAAGAAGCTTGATATGTTCCAGAGATAGAAGAGAAGCTGTGTGGCTGGAGTGGGGTATACCTAGGGGAGAGTGAGGTGGGAGGACAGTAGTGGGGGAAGTGGCACTCAGAGGTGGGCAGGATTGCGATCATCTCAATCCGTGTGGGAATTGCAGGCAAAGAATTGTCAAAGCTCTCTTCATTTTTCTTAGTGACATTCATATAATGCTAACCCCGCTTTCTGCTTTATATTGGTTATGAAATCATTGTAGTAAATCACTATATATGTTTTTTCACCAGTGGTCCTCAATGGAAAAATGTCTTCTTCCCTCAAGCACTGTGTCCCACGCTGTTTCTTTCCTGTTCGTTGTTACTATCTGCAGTACTCTGAGCCTTTGTTTATCTTCTACTTCCTGCTTTGATCCTTCTTACTCCCAACTGTCGGAGAAGGCATTGGCACCCCACTCCAGTACTCTTGCCTGGAAAATCCCATGGATGGAAGAGCCTGGTAGGCTGCAGTCCATGGGGTCGCTAAGAGTCGGACACGACTGACCAACTTCACTTTCCCTTTTCACTTTCATGCATTGGAGAAGGAAATGGCACCCCACTCCAGTGTTCTTGCCTGGAGAATCCCAGGGACGGGGGAGCCTGGTGGGCTGCTGTCTATGGGGTTGCACAGAGTCTGCACGACTGAAGCGACTTAGCAGCAGCAGCAGCAGCAGCAGCAGCACTCCCAATTGTGAGTCCTCCCCAGTATTTATGTGCCAGGCATTCAGTCCCTGCTCTTCTCCAGGCTGAGTTCTAGGAAACTGCTTTGTCAAGTGGATTCCTCTTCTCCATTAGAACTTATCTTACTGGCCAGAGACTTAATGTCTGCCTTTATTTAGTGCCTGCAATATACCAGAGGCATTATATACTTTCTGACTCTTCTTTCCTGTTGCAAAGGTAAATGTTATCCTTTCTTGACAGAAGAGGAAACTTCTGCATAAGGCTACCACCTGGTACTGAGGGAGCCCAGGTTTGAACACTCCAGTTAGTCTGTCACTGAAGCTTGATCCGTGATATACTACTTCCCTGAGTGTATTACAACAACTCTGTACTATGAAATTAATATTTTATGAAATAGCACTTTAGACATCATGATTCAATCCTCGTAGTTTAAAGGTGAAACTGGGGAAGCCTCTTCAGTGCTTTTCGAGACAGAACTGGCATCAGATTTTCATCCTACTAATTTTCAGCCTAATGTTTTTTCTACTATACTTAAACTTCATGGACGGTCCATCACAAGGGGTTTTGGTATATAGAGAAATATAATATTTCAACATCATGAATTTACTGTCCATAAACTCATACAAGGCAGTTTTAAATAAACTCATACAAGGCATCTTTTAAAAAGATGAGACAGTGCTGCTACTTGGGCTAAAATAGCCCCTTGGTGGTGGTGATGGTGGTTTAGTCGCTAAGTCATGTCTGACTCTTGAGACCCCATGGACTGTAGCCCATGGGATTCTCCAGTTAAGAATACTGGAGTGGGTTGCCATTTCCTTCTCAAGGGGATCTTTTGGACCCAGGAATTGAAGGCAGATTCTTTACCGACTGAGCTCTGAGGGAAGCCCCCAAACAGCCCCGTACTGTATTTTAATTCTCTTTTCAGCAGTGAGCATATGTAAACTTTCTTTGTGAACCTTGGTTTTCTTAGTAGAAAGTGGCTTCAAAATGACTTTAAAATTTACATTTCAACTTCACAAATCTTTGTAGGGAGTTTACAATGTGTTGTTTTCCCGGCTTTAACCATTTGCTTACAAGTACGGGAACATCGCTGAGCATTTGCTGGTTCATGGTTTCTGTTGGCAAGTATGGTTTCTTCCTATAATTGAGGAAGCTGTTGAGCCAGCTCAGGAAGACAACTTCTCTTTCTTAGTGATGCATTATCATTTTTGAAAATGAGTCAAAATTCATTTCTAAATTATATTATTGAAAAGGGGGTCAGTTTCCTCCTACAATTTAAAAATACCCATTCTTTATTTCTGCTGCTACTGCTGCTAAGTCGCTTCAGCCGTGTCTGACTCTGTGCGACCCCATAGACGGCAGCCCACTAGGCTCCCCCGTCCCTGGGATTCTCCAGGCAAGAGCACTGGAGTGGGTTGCCATTTCCTTCTTCCTTCTTTATTTCTAACGTTTGCTTATTTTATTAATTATGATTGAGATACTATTGATGAATTATAGTAAATTAACAAATAGCTGAATTTACTTTCTGATAGCTTTTTGACTCTCCTATAAGTGACTCAGATGGTAAAAAATCTGCCTGCAATGATGGAGACCTGAGTTCGATCACTGAGTTGGGAAGATCCCTTGAGTAGGGCATGGCAACCCACTCCAGTATTCCTGCCTGGAGAATCCTATGGACAGAGGAGCCAGGAGTTGGACAGGACTGAGTGACTTTGGAGTCACAAAGAGTTGGACATGACTGAGTGACTAAGCATAGCACAATAACTTAATGGTGATCAACTTTTCTATTAGTCAAATCAGAATAATGTTACTGGAATTAGTTTGTGCAGCTGACTTACACCTTCTGAAGGTCCAAGCTGTCATGATTTGGCCTCAGATTACAGTGCTGTCCTTCCACCATGAACCCAGTGCCCCAAACTGGACTCTTGGCCGTTCCAGCTTTAGTGCCATTGCTTGTGCTCTGCCTGCAGCCTGAAATGCGTTCTACATAAACAGTTGCAGCCAAAGTTCTACCAGTGCCACTGTGTCCGTCTTTGCTCCTTTCCTCTGTCTCTTTAGTGGAAGCCTTCTCTTTGACAGCACTTCTGGTAGTCTTGCTCTGTGATGCAGTTTACCAATCTGGATATCTTTGGTAGCATACGATGTTGTACGTGGGTGTTCAAATATATGTTAACTTGAGCTTAAAAGAGATTTAACAATTCGTTTTAGACTTGAAAAGTGTTTTTTTTTTTTTTTAAATAAATGATAGAGCCCTTTAGTTTAGCCTTTTTAGATTTGTAGAACTGTTACTACCTCACCTTTGCTAGAAGCATCTTTAATGCTTTTCTTGGCCTTGATTCAGCAGAACTTCTTTCCTGTTACAGTTAAGGGTCTGACTGCTACAGTTACCAAGGGGTCCCTTGAGAGGAACTCAGATGTTTGTGCTATAAGTATTGAAGGCACATTGTTGCAAATAAGAATCAGTGTTCTCTGTGTTTATGGTTTTGGGAAAAAAATAACAGCAGTTCCACTTTTTAATAGTGACTGAGAAAACTGAAGCCAGAGGACGAGTCAGAGATTCCTGCAGTGCTGGGCTACGGAGCTTGATCAGCACTCCTGGTTCATGGCAGCACGGGCTGGCACTCGTTCTGATGTCCTGCTGCAGAATTCCTGGTAGCCTCTTAAGTGTATTTTAGCACGGCTGAGGCCTTTCCAGATTGTTTGACTTGCTTGCTACTGAGCTGCCCTACATCTGGAAGACACCTCTTGTTGTGACTCCAACTCAAAGCAGGAACTCTCCCCAAGGATCCCCAACTGAGCTGTTTAAGCCCACGGGATCTTCCTGGGCAAGCGGTGGCTGGTATCTGGTTTGGTAGGCTCTTTAGTTTAAAGCCTATTTCTTGGGGCTTTCCTGGTGATCCAGTGGTCAAGACTTGGAGCTTCACTGGTAGGAGACATGGGTTCAGTCCCTGGTTGGGGAACTAAGATCCCACATGCTGCTCAGGGCAGCCAAAAAAGGTAAAAATTAATTAATAAAATGAAAGAGCAAAACCTTTCTCTTCTACTTCCCCTCTCATCACAGTTTTCTAAAAAATTTCTTGGGATTAATGGGCATCCTCTGTATTAAACTAGGAGCTGGAGGAAATTCAGTCTGGTGCCTTCTAAGTTGCAGTAATCACCAGTTTCTGTGTTCCATGTTTTCCAGGACAGTTTACTTTTCTGACACTGCATTGTTGCTCACTAGAGGATGTTCTTGTTTGCTTTTTGTTTTAGGAAAATATATTCTCATGGTTCTTTAATTGATTAATGACCTGCTGAATGAATGACATAGAACCAGGGAATTTCAAGTACATTTCCCTATTTGTTAAATTCCTCCAAGGTAGCAGAAGGAGCTCTTGAGAAATTAAGAGTTTTCTCCAGCTGAGGTGGGAGGCCCAGCTAGGGCTTGCTTCTATTATTACTGATAATAACTGAGAGGGCTTCCTCTGTGTTAAGCATTCCTTTTAAATGCTTTATGTCAGGATTTGGTATCCTGAGCACTGTTGACATTTTAGGTTGGATAATTTTTTGTGGTGGGGACTGTCCTATGAGTTGTAAGGGGTTTAGCAGCATACCTAGGCTCTACCCTCCCTGGATACCACTCCCCACTCCCCCCAGTTGTGACAACCAAAAATGTCTCCAGTCTTTGCCACATGTCCTGGAGTGTGTGAGCAGAGTCCTTCCCTCCATAGACACGTAAAGAATCACTGCTTTACTAAACTAACTTATTCCTCTCAACAGCCCTTTAAGATGGGTCGTATTATCTTCATTTTGTGCAAGGAGAATCTGAGGCGTGGAGAGGGTTAAGTGACTTGTTTGGGATTACACGAGTAGTAAGCAGTCATATTGGATGTGAAACTCGTCAGTGTTCTTTGTAAACTCTGGCCTTGTGTAGCCAGCAGACTGGCCACAAACTGTTAGGGACCCAAAGACTATGTAAGTTCAGTTCAGTCACTCAGTCGTGTCCGACTCTTTGCAACCCCATGGACTGTAGCATGCCAGGCCTCCCTGTCCATCACCAACTCCCAGAGTTTACTCAAACTCATGTCCATTGAGTCAGTGATGCATCCAACTATCTCATCCTCTGTCATCCCCTTGTCCTCCTGCCTTAAATCTTTCCTGGCATCAGGGTCTTTTCAAATGAGTCAGTTCTTTGTATCAGGTGGCCAAAGTATTGGAGGTAAATCAGGGGACAAAACAAAAGCCAGCAGGATCAAACAGGGCTATCAGTGAGGTGCCTGAGTGAACAGGGGAGCATTGCCAGAATTGCCTCTTTTTCAAGAGAAGCTAGAGATCTGGATTTTAGTTGTGTGAAAAATGCTTATCTTTTAATATTGGCAATTAATCTAGTGACTAAAAACACCATGCAAGCCAGTAGACAGACAAGCAGTATCACTTACTGGGACAAGGTTTGGTCCCAGGCCATCAGATTGTAGTCTTTTTTGTGGAGACTTTGCAACATTGTGATAATCATAGAGAATTGTATATTCATTTGATTAAAAGCGCAGGTATAGATTCTATGTGGAGGGCAAAAGTTTTCACTTCTTGGAAGTCTCTGGAAATAGATTGGTGGGGTGGTGCTTCTAGACTAGAGGTAGTTGTCTTTTTTTTTAAGCCGAAAAAGTATGAGAATTAGGCTGACTATCCATCACACTTTGAAATTTTAGTGCTCTGCTGCTCAGCAGAGACTCAGTTTGAAAGTTCTGTACTTTGTCCTTCAGCAGCGTCACCAATAACTTTTTTTTTTTTTTTTTATGACCTCTGCCTGTACCGGTGCTAAAGGCAATATCATATAGGACAACCAGGAGACATAAATTCTGGAGTTCAGTATCCTGGAGAAGTGAACCACAGCCATACCTCAGTTTTTTGACAGCCAGTAACCAATGGAGTCCAGTTTAACCCTGTAGGAAAAGACCCGGCTCTCTACCTGTTTCAGTAACAGGTGGACTTCTCCAGGTTTTGTAGCCTTTTCCGTGAGCCCGTGCGCCTTCGTATCCCTGCTCTAGGTGTGAAAGCGGCCTCACACTGTCTGTGCGTGGCCTTGGGATCTGCCCTGCGCCTCCTCAGGTGGGCCCCTGAGGCTGTGGGCAGCCCAGTCTCTTGGACGTGCTCCTGCTTCTCCTCTGTTTTTAAATTAGTCTGCCTCTTCCTTGCTGGATGTCACCTTTTCATTTCTTTCGAAGCCATACGTTTTCTTTTAGGCCAGCTTTTGTTTTTAATCAAGTTTTTTTCTGGCCGTAAGAACCTAAAATTCTGCCCTTTAGTGTTATAACCATCTTAGACTTTGATTTCTAATTATTTGTATAACCGCTTTACCTCCTCTATAAAATTATATTTTCCTTGAGGATCAGTCTTCCCCATCTCACTTTTCCCTACAGCATCTAGCAGAGTGTTTCCGTGGGGTAGATGCTTCATACATTTCAGTTTATTCACGGGGTCCTGGTAGGTTCCCACTCATATAGTGATTTCTTCCTTTTTTCCCCGTATATTTGTATCAGTTTATCTAATGTGTTGTTAGAGTGACTTCACTAAATAGAATTCAAAGTAGGAACGAAAAAGTGATGACCAAATTAATTTGGGAAGGTTGGACCATTTTTATTAATTTCATTGTCAATGCTAGT
Source organism: Bos javanicus (assembly GCF_032452875.1). Lineage (NCBI taxonomy): Eukaryota > Metazoa > Chordata > Mammalia > Artiodactyla > Bovidae > Bos > Bos javanicus. The sequence goes on from NC_083871.1 coordinate 50,545,523, forward strand.
AATCAGAGATGAAATATTCTTCGTTTATTGATGTTGGAACTCCAGACATCTGTATAAACTTGGCTAACTTTAGGTAGCAAGTACCCAGACTCCATACTTTTATACAGCAATATTTATTATTTATTTATAATTATATAAATATAATTTATAAAAATATATATAATTTATATTATTAAATATAATAATATTTATTATTAAACAAATTTATAATAACAAAGAATGCCTAACAAACACATGGCCAGGTGTTTCCCTAGGTGCTAAGGATACAGAAGTGTCTTCTGGGACCTTTGGTATAATACTGAGAATAAGACATGTAAACAATATGTAAAATTGTATGAAAGATTGGAAGTACTGGTAAAGACAGATAATCTCCCAGTGGGATCACAGAAGATTTCATTGAGGAAGTGGGACTTAAGCTTCCTTGAACAATGAATAGGCTTTCATTGCTGTTGATTGTTTGGCAATTGCCCGAAAAGGCACTCCAGGCTGGAGTATTAGGACAAAGACAGTGACAGTGCGAACCACCTCGTGTACAGGGAAACCACCCCTGAGTTAGTCCGTCTAGAGTTCTGGGTGTGAGGAAATGGAGTTTTGAGCAGAGGGAGGAAGTGGTTCCTTCAGGCTTTCGTTTTAGAAAAACTAGCATGATTCCAGTATAGAGAATGTTTTGGAGGCAAGTAGACTGAATTACTGGAGTAATGTGGATAAACGCTGACTGGGAAAACCATGGAATAGACTGATGAGAGCTATTGGGAGGAATGACATGGTCATCAGTTAAGAATGTAATGTTTGAAAGATGGAGCCAGCAGAAGAATCAAGTTTAACATGGTCTCTTAATTATGAAAGCTTATGTATGAGATCTTACTGAATTTTTCTTACCTTAAGCATTTTTATGTATTTACAGGTGTGTGTGTGTGTATAATATATATATTATACATATACATTATATATATAATGTATACATATAATGTATAAGATGTGTGTATATATGTATATATATACACATACATTATATATATAATGTGTGTATATATATTATACATCCATATCAATATTTTTAAGTCATTCTTAAATTTTTCTTTTTGATTTTGTAATTGTTTATCTTTTTAAATTATTTGAGAGCAGATTTTGTTTTGAGACATGATAGTTTCAGACCTTTATTGAGAACCTTGTGAGCTTAAAGAGGTCTTACTTTAGTGATGTCCTCTCTCTCTGTAACATATGCTCCCAGCCCACTCTTACCATTAGGCTGCAGTTCAAATTGTTTTATTGGTGTATCAGCTAGTTGTTGTATTGAGTCTTATAATTAGTGGTCTTTGTTTATGTGATCCTGTTTTCTGAAGCATGGGCTAGGTTGATAAAGTCATCTGATGCTGATCTCTTAAGGCTCTGTTTTCCTTTGTGACTGCCTAAAAAGTCTGATGAAGAAAGAGGAAAGGCTGCTGGTGTTTTTTTAAATCTCGCTATCATGATTTGAGGTTGAATGTCCTTCTAAGTCACATGCACCCAAGCTTTGAACCTCAGATCTTGACTTATAGTAGAGATTAGTAATTTTGTAAAGAACTATGTTTACCCGTGTATCAGAGTGTAGGAAATAATGTATGTAACTTCTGCCTGTTGGTAGATATTCCCGGGCAAGCGTATAAGCGGCACTGCCTTTTATTGACTTGGTATAGTTTGTGAGATGGGAAGTTGGCCTTGGGTAACTCCAGGGACAGTTGCTGTTACATCTTTCCTAGTATTGCTATTAGCGTGTCATTTCTACCAGCTGTGGAGCCACTACAGGAGCAGTGAGTAGAAGATGGCTCTGAAAGCTAGAGTGACACCTGTGGGAACCCTTACCCTTCCAGAGGAGTCTTGTGTCATTGAGTAAAGAGGAAATGAAGCTTGCTTCTAAATATCCGCCTTGGCTTTGCTGTCTGATCATCAGCTGGCTACATGGAATTTAGCTTTTGTTTTCTCTGCCTTTGAGAAGGCTTATGAAGAATGTATGATGAACACATTTTTGATTCTAGTCTTTGAGATTAAGAAAGACAGTTACTAAAACAAATTTATATCTTTAGCTGCCTTCCTATGACTCCTAGGATAGCAGTAAACTCAGTGCCTCGAGATACTGATTTTCAGATCTAGATCAGTAAGATCATGAGTTCCACTCTGAGAATTGAAAGCATTTGTTTGAAAATTGCTTACAATAAGTACTTAAGTGGCATTACAAAGCACAAAAATGTCCTTATATGCATTGGAATATATTTCAAGTTTCTTAACTGAAGGACCTTCATCTGTCTAGACAGTAATATGACTGTTGATTCCATTAGTGCCAAAGCTGGCAACACATCCCTAAGAGGAAGCTTTATATATTCTTGAGAATATATGCACTAAGGAGCAACATGTTTCCTCTGATTTACAGTCTGCTGGTGATTGACTGGTTGACAGTAATAATGAGGTCAAAATTGGGGAAAATAGTGCTAACTCCATAATAATCATTAGATATTTTATAACTGATCTATTGTAATTTTGGGGGGAAAGGTTAAAGTAGACTTAATTCTTTTGGGAGAAGAAAAAGTTTTGGAAAATGATAGGTAATCATCAACCAAAAAAAAAAGTCAGCAGTATTTTGACTTGTGGAAATGACTAACTCATGAAGAAAAATGAGATTATGTATAACTTCTGTGATTAGGAAGATTAAGACAGACGAGTTTCTGGATCAGCTCTGGAAAAAATATTTGAATGTAGAAGTTAGAACTCAATCTCAAAAAGGGGAACAAGCTGTAAAGTCAGTTTGAGCACCAGAAGGGATTTATAAGGAGGAGAACCAGATGTTGAAGAGAGACAGTAGAAGCTGGAGGAAGGCAGTTATGGTGACTTTTTTGTTCCAGTTATTCTGGGCCACTTGATAGCAGCTTCTGAAAAAAATGAGAGAAAAATAAAATAATATTGTTGTTTGTCTCTCTCTCTCTCGACCTTTGAAAAGTGATGAGATATAGCTATAACATTCCAGCCGTCTGACTCAGCCAGTGCTGGTGATGTGACTGACTATTGAGATGTTGAGCTCTGCAGGCTGGTGAGCCGACAACATAGGCCACCCAACGTGACTTTGATTACTGTGTGGAATAGTGCAGCTTTGTCAACCTGTGATCCATAGTAGAACAGATATACATCGTCAAAGACCTTCCTCTGTCCAGTTGACTCATCCTCCCATGGACCAAGCAACATCCTAGTGGCATGTTTATTATCAAGAGTATATACTTGATTTCTTTCCCTTCTCTTTGATCACCCCCTTGTAATATTTATATATCTGCCTCCTTGACTGGGGCTTCCCAGGTGGCTCAGTGGGTAAAGAATCCACCTGCAATGCAGGAGACATAAGAGATGCAGGTTCAATCCCTGACTCAGGAAGATCCCCTGGAGGAGGACATGGCAAGCCACTCCAATATTCTTGCCTGGAGAATCCCACGGATAAAAGACCCTGGTGGGCTTTAGTCCATAGGGTAGCAAAGAGTCAGACACGACTGAAGTGACAGCACGCACACTTGCACTCTGTGACTATTTGGAAGTTTTTCTGAGAACAGAGAAAAATTGCATTACCTTTTGGGAGTTTTACATTTTGTAGGTGTTCGATGATTATAATTTAAGAAAATGAGAACTCTTAAAGGATTTAAATTACGATTGAAATGAGGATTTAAAAAGAGGATGAGATGGTTGGATGGCTTCACTGACATGATGGACATGAGTTTGAGCAAGCTCCGGGAGTTGGTGATGGACAGGGAAGCCTGGCGTGCTGCAGTTCATGGGATCTCAAAGAGTTAGGCACAACTGAGCGACCAAACTGAACTAGAGGATTTACATAGGGCCCACCTCATAATTTGGAGAAGGCAATGGCACCCCACTCCAGTACTCTTGCCTGGAAAATCCCATGGACGGAGGAGCCTGGAAGGCTGCAGCCCATGGGGTCGCTGAGGGTCGGACATGACTGAGCGACTTCACTTTCATGCATTGGAGAAGGAAATGGCAACCCACTCCAGTGTTCTTGCCTGGAGAATCCCAGGGACAGGGGAGCCTGGTGGGCTGCCATCTATGGGGTTGTACAGAGTCAGACACGACTGAACTGACTTAGCAGCACTTCATAATTATTTTCTGTTCTACAAATACATGCACTTTCTTTGTTTTTTTATCCCTCCCCCTCTTCTTTTATGGAGAGAAGGGAGACTATTCTAATTTGTTACATCTCATGGCTGTTAATAACCTCCATCTACATGCTGTTGACTCCCAGATTTCTATTTCTAACTCAGACCTCTCCCCTGAACTCCTGACTCATACCTTACTGCTTGCTTTTATTTTCACTTAGATATGAATAAGTATCTTATACTTGTTGTGTCCAAACTGCACTGATGTTCTCCCTCAGAGTCGCCCTTCCTCCAGCTTCTCCCTTGCAGTAAATAGCGAGTCCCTCCCTCCATCTTCTCAGGCTGTAAGTCTGGCAGCTGACTTCTAGTCCTCTCCTTGTCCTGTATCTCGTGCCCAATCTATCCCTTTACTAATTTGGCTCTGTATTTGGAACCAACCACCATCACCACCCTTGTCTACTAAGGCACTACATCTTCTGTCTCCTGAATTACAGCCACCATAGTCCGCTAAATAGACTCCCTGCTTCTTTGCCTCTCTCAGCCAGAGAGCCTCCTAAAGCTTAAGTTGCATCAGGCTTTTGGGCTTCCCTGGTGGCTCAGAGGTTAAAGCATCTGCCTGGAATGCAGGAGACCCGGGTTCGATCCCTGGGTCAGGAAGATCCCCTGGAGAAGGAAATGGCAACCCACTCTAGTACTCTTGCCTGGAGAATCCCATGGAGGGAGGAGCCTGGTAGGCTACAGTCCATGGGGTTACAAAGAGTCAGATACGACTGAGCCACTTCACTTCACTCTCTTCTTCTGAAAAGCTTCTGGTGTTTTCCCACCTCATTCACTGTCTTTACTGTGGCCTGTGAGGTCCTCCAAGGCTCCCCCAGGTTGTTAACTTCTCAGCACCTCGTGCTCCTCTCCTGTCAGTTCTTGCAAAGCTGGAAGCTGATGACCTGGCTGAACTCCTGCCTGGCCAGCTCTGCCCCTCCTCACGGCCTCACCCATCCTCTTCCCTCCAGTAGCCCTGCTCTTTTTCCTGATACCTATGTGGCATCTCTTCCTTATCTCCTACTAGTCTCTGCTCCACCTTTTTTCACCTGTAATGACTTCAGTGATGTCATCCTGACCAAGCAGGCTGTTTACAGTTGGGTTCAGGTTACTGCTTCTTTATCCTCTGTCCCTGCCCTCTAGACAGTAAACTCTGTTAGAGGAGAGCATTCTTTCAATTTTATTCATTGCCACATCCCCAGTGCTCAGAGGAGGACTTGACATGTTTTTGGTATTAAAAGTGTACTTGTGGAGTAAATGAAGTAGATGAGGTATATTCTTGGCAGACGCTGAATTTTCAAAACTTAACAGGTACAACTCTTAAATCTTATAGTATATATCCAGATTCAGTTTCTTAATAAATGCTTTAGATTTGCCTATAAATTATGAAAACAATATATATTTGCCCAGCTATCTTTAAATCTTAATATTTCTTTCTGTGTTATATGTCAAATAAAAGTTCACTGATATTTTTAATTTTGGTATGGAAGTGATTGCCATAAGAACAGGTTTGTTCTTGGGAGATCAGTTAGTATCAGTGAGAGGAGGGACTTAAAAACTTCAAAATATACTTGTTTTCTGCTTTACTTTTTCCAAGTCATTGATGCTAAATTCTAAATAAATTTGAGTCTTGAAACAGATTGTCAAAAAGTTAAATTCTCATTATACATACACAGTTACTTTAATGTGTTGATATTAAGAGAAATTATTAAATGAGATGAAACTGCACGAAATGACACAGAATTTGAATGGAGAGCCTTGAATGTGTGGAAGCAGGAAGAGAGCAGAACACATAGCAGCAAATGGTGAGCAGACTTATCAGGATGGAATAAAAGCTTTTCTTACTTCTCAGTGTTAATAACTCTAGAAAATAGGACATCTGGAACATAAGTACAGTATTCAGAATACAACCATGGAGTGAGTATATAGGGATATTACTATGGAGTTGGACTTCTAATTCTTGAAGAAAAGTAAGAAAAAGAAGGAAGTGCAGTTGAAATGTAGGTCCCAGTGGAATAAGTCAGCTGCAGGAGTAAAACATGTGGTACATGATGCTGTGGTAGACCTGTCTCTCCCCAGTGTCTGGGAAGAGTGTGAGTACTAACGGATGGAACAAATGAAGGGTAAATTTGACTTTTTAAAAGCTTACGATAGAGTAATGGCTTGTGTACATTTTCACTAAAGATCAGATCAAACTTTAGACCACAAACCACTGTGTGATGTGCACTTTATTGTTTCATTTAATAACGCCTTGTTGATGACAATGATTAAAAAAAAAAAGACAATTATTAGATATTCGGTATTGGCTCAAAAATCCAGATAGGATGACTCCTATCTTAAGTCACACGCATTTTAGAAGTCTTCAGCCATCTCCGTTTGTGTCTTGGAAATTCAGTATTTTTATTAGGGGCAGAATGATTTGGATGCCCAGAAATCTTACGTAGGTTTTCCTTTGAGTCTGTTAATGTGTCTAAGTTGTCGTATGTGTGCGTGCTCAGTAGCTTCAGTTCTGTCCAACTCTTAGCCACCCTGTGGTACAAAGATGTGTTTACAAAATCTCCATGTGTTTGTTCTCTTTTATAAAACAATTTAAGAAGTTTTCTAGGATCATTCCAGTTCCTTATTCTGCTTTCAGAGGTAGCTCATACTTAAAGGTAACTTAATGATTTTTCACAGTGAGAATTTACTTTTATTCACATATAAACACACACATATATATGTGCTAAGTCGCTTCAGTCGTGTCCGACTCTGTGCAACCCCATAGGTGGCAGCCCACCAGGCTCCCCCGTCCCTGGGATTCTCCAGGCAAGAACACTGGAGTGGGGTGCCATTGTGTTTGTATGTACTAAGTGGATTGATAGAGCAGCCCCATCCCAAAACATCCTTCTATCCTTGTTTTTCTGAATTATTCAGAGGTTAAGAATTTCATAACCAGAATACTAAACTATAATCAGTTTTTCAGTTATTTTTTGTAGCTTTATCTTTTGGGTTTTTAGTTTTTGTTTTATTCAGGATTCAGTCTAGGCTTGTGCATTACTTTTGATGGTTGTGGCTCTTTTTACGTTTTAAGTTTGAAGAGTGTCCACACTGCTTTCTTACCTTTTGTTTTTGTTTTGTTTTTCATCATGTTGACTTTGCTCAAGATTCAGGATAACTGTCTTGTAGAATATCCCACATACTGTGTTTGATTGTATCCTTATGGAATTTAGGTTAAACTTTTTTTGCACAGGAACATTATAATTGATGTTACAGACTTCTGATTGTATCACTTTAAAAGGCACATAGTGTCAACTTGCTCTAGTATTGGTAATGCTGTTTGATTAGTTGGTACAGGTGGAGACTGCCAGATTTCTCTACTATAAAGGTATATTATTCCTAATGAAATTATTATATAATCTAAGACACTTTGAGACTTTGAATATCTATTCTTCAACAATGTTTTAATAATTTTAGGCATCCAGTAAAGATCCTTGTCTGAATTAGTTACTCCAGCTGGGGATTACAAACTGTTGATATTTCTTATTTTATCATTTGTTCTACGTTTTAATCTAACATTTGTTTCTTGTAAAAGAGAACTACCCTCTCCCTCTTTTGCAGTATTACTGTAGACTCATGAAACTTCTTAATTTTTCCAACATAAATTCCAACTTTACAGTCATTATTCATTTTTATATTCAACTCACTGCATCTGGCCAATGGAAACACCTTATGACAGCCTACACATTAAAAAAAAAATGATTTTGGCTTTTTGTGTCTTTTAAGAAAACTTGCCTACAAAGAGGTTTTAAAAATATTCTCCTGCAAATTTTTATAACAGCTTTATCTTTTTAGGTTTTATGTTTAGATCTATGATCCATCTTGAATTATTTTTTGCATGGTGTTTGTTAGGGTTTGAGGTTCATTGGTTTTTTTTTTTTTTTTCAGTTTTGATATCTGGCTGTCTCAGCATCATACATTGTTTTTCCAGTTGGATTGCTTTGACATCTTTGTCAAAAGTAAAATGATCATATAAGTGCAGATCTCTTTCTAGACTCTCCCTTATGTTCAACTGGTCTGTCTGTTGATCATTATGCTAGTACCACACTGTCTTCATTACTGAAGTGTTGCAGAAGGTCTTTAAGTAGAGTGTTTTCCAGTTTTGTTCTTTTTCAAGATTGCCTTGGACATTCTCATTTCTTTGCATTTCTATATACATTTTAAATTTAGCTTGTCACTTTCTACCAAAAAAGCTTGATGAGATTATGGTTGAGATTGAGTTGAATCTCCAAATCAATTTGGGAAGAATAGAAATATTAACCATGATTCCTGCCAATCCGTAAACCTGATCAGCTGCCTGTCTATTTTCATCTTTGATTTTTTTCAACAGTGTTTTACAGTTTTCAGGGTTGGGACCTTGCATATATTTTAAGTTTGTTTCTTAGTGTTTTATGTTTTTGATGCTATTTTAACTGCACTGTAGCCCCTCCTCATTTATTCCTACTCCTAGCTGCCCAGAATGGAGGGCTGGTAAACAGGTGAATCACAACAACCTGATAAGCTAATCTTTTTTATTAGTTTGTTTTGTCTAAAGTCTCCTGTACAGTGTCACAGACCTCCGTCCATAGTTCATCAGGCACTCTATCTATCAGATCTAGTTCCTTAAATCTGTTTCTCACTTCCACTGTATAATCATAAGGGATTTGATTTAGGTTATACCTGAATGGTCTAGTGATTTTCCCTACTTTCTTCAGCTTATGTCTGAATTTGGCAACAAGGAGTTCATGATCTGAGCCACAGTCAGCTCCTGGTCTTGTTTTTGTTGACTGTATAGAGCTTCTCCATCTTTGGCTGCAAAGAATAGAATCAATCTGATTTCGGTGTTGACCTTCTGGTGATGTCCATGTGTAGAGTCTTCTCTTGTGTTGTTGGAAGAGGGTGTTTGCTATGACCAGTGCATTTTCTTGGCAAAGCTCTATTAGCCTTTGCCCTGCTTCATTCTGTATTCCAAGGCCAAATTTGCCTGTTACTTTAGGTGTTTCTTGACTTCCTACTTTTGCATTCCAGTCCCCTATAATGAAAAGGACATCTTTTGGGTGTTAGTTCTAAAAGGTCTTGTAGGTCTTCATAGAACCATTCAACTTCAGCTTCTTCAGCATTACTGGTTGGGGCATACACTTGGATTACTGTGATATTGAATGGTTTGCCTTGGAAACAAACAGAGATCATTCTGTCGTTTTTGAGATTGCATCCAAGTACTGCATTTTGGACTCTTTTGTTGACCTTGATGGCTACTGCATTTCTTCTAAGGGATTCCTGCCCGCAATAGTAGATATAATGGTCATCTGAGTTAAATTCACCCATTCCAGTCCATTTTAGTTCACTGATTCCTAGAATGTTGACGTTCACTCTTGCCATCTCCTGTTTGACCACTTCCAGTTTGCCTTGATTTACGGACCTAACATTCCAGGTTCCTATGCAGTATTGCTCTTTACAGCATCGGACTTTGCTTCTATCACCAGTCACATCCACAGCTGGTTATTGTTTTTGCTTTGGCTCCATCCCTTCATTCTTTCTGGAGTTATTTCTCCACTGATCTCCAGTAGCATATTGGGCACCTACTGACCTGGGGAGTTCCTCTTTCAGTATTCTATCATTTTGCCTTTTCCTACTGTTCATAGGGATCTCAAGGTAAGAATACTGAAGTGGTTTGCCATTCCCTGCTCCAGTGGACCACATTCTGTCAGACCTGTCCACCATGACCCGCCTGTCTTGGTTGGCCCCACAGGGCATGGCTTAGTTTCGTTGAGTTAGACAAGGCTGTGGTCCTGGTGTGATTAGATTGACTAGTTTTCGGTGAGTGTGGTTTCAGTGTGTCTGCCCTCTGATGCCCTCTTGCAACACCTACTGTCTTACTTGGGTTTCTCTTACCTTGGACGTGGGGTATCTCTTCACGGCTGCTCCAGCAAAGCGCAGCCATTGCTCCTTACCTTGGACGAGGGGTATCTCCTCACCGCCACTGCTCCTAACCTTGAATGTGGAATAGCTCCTCTAGGCCCTCCTGCACCCGTACAGCCACCGCTCCTTGGATAATTACGATGGTATGATCACTCACCTAGAGCCAGACATCCTGGAATGTGAAGTCAAGAGGGCCTTAGAAAGCATCACAATGAACAAAGCTAATGGAGATGGTGGAATTCCAGCGAAACTATTTCAAATCCTAAAAAATGATACTGTGAAAGTGCTATAGTCCATATGCCAGCAAATTTGGAAAACTCAGGAGTGCCCACAGGACTGGAAAAGGTCAGTTTTCATTCCAATCCCAAAGAAAGGCAATGCCAAAGAATGTTCAAACCACTGCACAATTGCACTCATTTCACACTCTAGTAAAGTAATGCTCAAAATTCTCCAAGTCAGGCTTCAACAGTACCGGAACAACTTCTAGATGTTCAAGCTGGTTTTAGAAAAAGCAGAGGAACCAGAGATCAAATTGCCAACATCCATTGGCTCATCAAAAAAGCAAGAGAGTTCCAGAACAACATCTACTTCTACTTTATTGACTATGTCAAAGCCTTTGAGTGTGTGGATCACAACAAATTGTGAAAAACTCTTAAAGAGATGGGGGTACCAGACCGCCTTACCTGCCTCCTGAGAAATCTGTGTGCAGGTCAAGAAGCAACAGTTAGAACTGGACATGGAACAACAGACTGGTTCCCAATTGGGAAAGGAATACATCAAGGCTGTATATTGTCACCCTGCTTATTTAACTCATATGCAGAGTACATCATGAGAAATGCTGGCCTGGATGAAGCACAAGCTGGAATCAAGATTGCTGGGAGAAATGTCAATAACTGCAGATATGCGGATGACACCACCCTTATTGCAGAAATCAAAGAAGAACTAAAGAGCCCCTAGATGAAAGTGAAGGAGGAGAGTGAAAAAGTTAGCTTAAAGCTCAACATTCAGAAAATTAAGATCATGGCATCTGGTCCCATCGCTTTATGGCAAAAAGATGGGGAAACAGTGACAGATTTTATTTTTTGGAGATCCAAAATCACTGCAGATGGTGATTGCAGCCTTGAAATTAAAAGACACTTACTCCTTAGAAGAAAAGTTATGACCAATCTAGATAGCATATTAAAAAGCAGAGACATTACTCTGCCAACAAAGGCCATCTAGTCAAGGCTGTGGTTTTTCCAGTAGTCATGTATAGATGGGAAAGTTGGACTATAAAGAAAGCTGAGTGCCAAAGAGTTGATGTTTTTGAACTGTGGTGTTGGAGAAGACTCTTGAGAGTCCCTTGGACTGCAAGGAGATCCAACCAGTCCATCCTAAAGGAAATCAGTCCTGGATATTCATTGGAAGGACTGATGTTGAGGACTGGAAGGACATGGAAGGACTGATGGAGCTGAAACTCCAATATTTTGGCCACCTGATGGGAAGAGCTGACTCATTTGATAAGACCCTGATACTGGGAAAGATTGAAGGCAGGAGGAGGAGAAGGGGGTGACAGAGGATGAGATGGTTGGATGGCATCACCGACTCAATGGACATAAGTTTGGATAATTCCAGGAGTTGGTGATGGACAGGGAGGCCTGGTATGCTACAGTTCATGGGGTCACAAAGAGTCAGACACAACTGGGCAACTGAACTGAACTGAAGAGTCTTAGAGATAAAGGAAAGTTGCTCTCAGGGTAGGGTGGAAAGTACAAGCTCAGGTTGGTGAGAATGAGATTCCTATTCAGTTCAGATGACTACTGGACTACATGACTACTGGAAAAACCGTAGCTTTGGCTAGATGGACCTTTGTTGGCAAAGTAATATCTCTGCTTTTTAATATTCTGTCTAGGTTAGTCATAGCTTTTCTTCCAAGGAGCAAGCATCTTTTAATTTCATGGCTGCAGTCACCATCTGCAGGGATTTTGAAGCCCCCAAAAGTAAAGTCTCTCACTATTTCCACTGTTTCCCCATCTGTTTGTCATGAAGTGATGGGACTAGATACCATGATCTTCGTTTTCTGAACGTTGAGCTTTAAGCCAACTTTTTCTCTCTCCTCTTTCACTTTCACCAAGAGGCTTTTTAGTTCTTCTTCACTTTCTGCCATAAGGGTGGTGTCATCTGCATATCTGAGGTTATTGATATTTCTCCCGGCAATCTTGATTCCAGCTTGTGCTTCATCCAGCCCAGCATTTCTCATGATGTACTCTGCGTTTAAGTTAAAGAAGCATGGTTACACTACACCACCTTGACGTACTCCTTTCCCTATTTGAAACCGGTCTGTTGTTCCATGTCTAATTCTAACTGTTGCTTCTTGACCTGCACACAGATTTCTCAGGAGGCAGGTAAGATGGTCTGGTATCCCCATGTCTTTAAGAGTTTTTTATGGTTTGTTGTGATCCACACACACAAAGGCTTTGGCATAGTCAATAAATCAGAAGTAGATGTTTTTCTGGAATTCTCTTGCTTTTTTGATGATCTCTGGTTCCTCTGCCTTTTGTTAATCCAGCTGGAACATCCAGAAGTTCATAGTTCCCATACTGTTGAAGCCTGACTTGGAGAATTTTGAGCATTACTTTACTAGAGTGTGAAATGAGTGCAATTGTGCAGTAGTTTGAACATTCTTTGGCATTGCCTTTCTTTGGGATTGAAATGAAAACTAACCTTTTCCAGTCCTGTGGCCATTCCTAAGTTTTCCAAATTTGCTGGCATATGGACTGTAGCACTTTCACAGCATTATCTTTAGGATTTGAAATAGTTCTGCTGGAATTCTATCACCTCCACTAGCTTTATTCTTAGTGATGCTTCCTAAGGCCCTCTTGACTTTGCATTCCAGGATATCTGGCTCTAGGTGAGTGATCACACCATCGTGGTTATCTGAATCATGAAGATCTTTTTTGCATAGTTCTTCTGTGTATTCTTGCCACCTCTTCTTAATATCTTTTGCTTCTGTTAAGTCCATACCATTTCTTTCCTTTATTGAGCCCATCTTTGTTCCCTTGGTATGTCTAATTTTCTTGAGGAGATCTGTAGGCTTTCCCATTCTGTTGTTTTCCTCTATTTCTTTGCATTGATCACTGAGAAAGGCTTTTTTATGTCTCCTTACTATTCTTTGGAACTCTGCATTCAGTTGGGTAAATCTTTCCTTTCTTCTTTGCCTTTAGCTTCTCTTCTTTTCTCAGCTATTTGTAAGGCCTCCTCAGATAACCATTTTGGCTTTTTGCATTTCTTTTTCTTGGGGATGGTTGATCACTGCCTCCTGTACAATGTCATGTACCGCCATCCATAGTTATTTATGCACTGTGTCTACCAGATCTAATCCCTTGAATCTATTTCTCACTTCCACTCTATAATCATAATGGATTTGATTTAGGTCATACCTGAATGGTCTAATGGTTTTCCCTACTTTCTTCAATTTAAGTCTGAATTTTGCAATAAGAAGTTCATGATCTGAGCCACAGTCAGCTCCTGGTTTTGTTTTTGCTGACTGTGTAGAGTTTCTCCATCTTTGGCTGCAAAGAATATAATCAGTCTGATTTTGATATTAACCATCTGGTGATGTCCACGTGTAGTGTCTTCTCTTGTGTTGTTCAAAGAGGGTGTTTGCTATGACCAGTGCATCTCTTGGCAAACTATGGTAGCCTTTGCCCTGCTTTATTTTGTACTCCAAGGCCAAATTTGCCTGTTATTCCAGGTATTTCTTGACTTCCTACTTTTGCATTCCAGTCCCCTATAATGAAAAGGACATCTTTTGGGGGTGTTAGTTCTAGAAGGCCTTATAGATCTTCATAGAACCATTCAACTTCAGCTTCTTCAGCATCACTGGTTGGGTCATAGACTTGGATTACTGTGATATTGAATGATTTGCCTTGGTAACGAGCAGAGATCATTCTGTTGTTTTTGAGATTGTACCCAAGTACTGCATTTCAGACTCTTTTGTTTACTATGAGGTCTACTCCATTTCTTCTAAGAGGTTCTTGCCCAGAGTCGTAGATATAATGGTCATCTGAATTTAATTCACCCATTCCAGTCCATTTTAGTTCACTGATTCTCAAAATGTCAGTGTTCACTCTTGTCATCTCCTGTTTGACCGGTTCCAATTTACCTTGATTCATGGACCTAACATTCCAGGTTCCTATGTAAGTAGGGAAAACCACTAGACCATTCAGGTATGACCTAAATCAAATCCCTTATGATTGTACAGTGGAAGTGAGAAATAAGATTTAAGGGCCTAGATCTGATAGATAAGAGTGCTTGATGAACTATGGAATGAGGTTCGTGACATTGTACAGGAGACAGGGATCAAGACCATCCCCATGGAACAGAATGCAAAAAAGCAAGATAGCTGTTTGGGGAGGCCTTACAAATAGCTGTGAAAAGAAGAGAAGCGAAAAGCAAAGGAGAAAAGGAAAGATATAAGCATCTGAATGCAGAGTTCCAAAGAATAGCAAGAAGAGATAAGAAAGCCTTCTTCAGTGATCAATGCAAAGAAATAGAGGAAAACAACAGAATGGGAAAGACTAGAGATCTCTTCAAGAAAATTAGAGATACCAAGGGAACATTTCATGCAAAGATGGGCTCGATAAAGGACAGAAATGGTATGGACCTAACAGAAGCAGAAGATAATAAGAAGAGATGGCGAAATGTCTATTTAGTTCTTTGGCCCATTTTTTGATTGGGTCGTTTATTTTTCTGGAGTTGAGCTGTAGGAGTTGCTTGTATATTTTTGAGATTAGTTGTTTGTCGGTTGCTTCATTTGCTATTATTTTCTCCCATTCTGAAGGCTGTCTTTTCACCTTGCTAATAGTTTCCTTTGATGTGCAGAAGCTTTTAAGGTTAATTAGGTCCCATTTGTTTATTTTTGCTTTTATTTCCAATATTCTGGGAGGTGGGTCATAGAGGATCCTGCTGTGATGTATGTCGGAGAGTGTTTTGCCTATGTTCTCCTCTAGGAGTTTTATAGTTTCTGGTCTTACGTTTAGATCTTTAATCCATTTTGAGTTTATTTTTGTGTATGGTGTTAGAAAGTGGTCCAGAACTAAATAGACATTTCTCCAAAAAAGACATACAGATGGCTAACAAACACATGAAAAGATGCTCAACATCACTCATTATCAGAGAAATGCAAATCAAAACCACTATGAGGTACCATTTCACACCAGTCAGAATGGCTGCAATCCAAAAGTCTACAAATAATAAATGCTGGAGAGGGTGTGGAGAAAAGGGAACCTTCTTACACTGTTGGTGGGAATGCAAACTAGTACAGCCACTATGGAGAACAGTGTGGAGATTCCTTAAAAAACTGGAAATAGAACTGCCTTATGATCCAGCAACCCCACTGCTGGGCATACACACTGAGGAAACCAGAAGGGAAAGAGACACGTGTACCCCAATGTTCATCGCAGCACTGTTTATAATAGCCAAGACATGGAAGCAACCTAGATGTCCATCAGCAGATGAATGGATAAGAAAGCTGTGGTACATATACACAATGGAGTATTACTCAGCCATTAAAAAGAATACATTTGAATCAGTTCTAATGAGGTGGGTGAAACTGGAGCCTATTATACAGAGTGAAGTAAGCCAGAAGGAAAAACATAAATACAGTATTCTAACGCATATATATGGAATTTAGAAAGATGGTAACAATAACCCTGTGTACGAGACAGCAAAAGAGACATTGATGTATAGAACAGTCTTATGGACTCTGTGGGAGAGGGAGAGGGTGGGAAGATTTGGGAGAATGACATTGTAACATGTAAAATATCATGTAAGAAACGAGTTGCCAGTCCAGGTTCGATGCACGATACTGGATGCTTGGGGCTAGTGCACTGGGACGACCCAGAGGGATGGTATGGGGAGGGAGGAGGGAGGAGGGTTCAGGATGGGGAACACATGTATACCTGTGGTGGATTCATTTTGATATTTGGCAAAACTAATACAATTATGTAAAGTTTAAAAATAAAATAAAATTTAAAAAATAAAAATATTAAAAAATAAAAAAATAAAAAAAGAAGAGATGGCAAGAATACACAGAAAAACTGTACAAAAAAGATCTTCATGACCCAGATAATCACGATGGTGTGATCACTGACCTAGAGCCAGACATCCTGGAATGTGAAGTCAAGTGGGCCTTAGAAGGCATCACTACGAACAAAGCTAGTGGAGGTGATGGAATTCCAGTTGACCTATTTCAAATCCTGAAAGATGATGCTGTGAAAGTGCTGCACTCAATATGTGAGCACATTTGGAAAACTCAACAGTGGCCACAGGACTGGAAATGGTCAGTTTTCATTCCAATCCCAAAGAAAGGCAATGCCAAAGAATGCTCAAATTACTGCACGATTGCACTCATCTCACACGCTAGTAAAGTAATGCCCAAAATTCTCCAAGCCAGGCTTCAGCAATATGTGAACCATGAACTTCCTGATGTTCAAGCTGGTTTTAGAAAAGGCAGAGGAACCAGAGATCAAATTTCCAACATCTGCTGGATCATGGAAAAAGCAAGAGAGTTCCAGAAAAGCATCTATTTGTGCTTTATTGACTCTGCCAAAGCCTTTGAGTGTGTGGATCACAATAAACTGTGGAAAATTCTGAAAGAGATGGGAATACCAGACCACCTGATCTGCCTCTTGAGAAATTTGTATGCAGGTCAGGAAGCAACAGTTAGAACTGGACATGGAACAACAGACTGGTTCCAAATAGGAAAAGGAGTACGTCAAGGCTGTATATTGTTACCCTGCTTATTTAACTTATATGCAGAGTACATCATGAGAAATGCTGTGCTGGAAGAAGCACAAGCTGGAATCAAGATTGGTGGGAGAAATATCAATAACCTCAGATATGCAGATGACACCACCCTTATGGCAGAAAGTGAAGAGGAACTAAAAAGCCTCTTGATGAAAGTGAAAGTGGAGAGTGAACAAATTGGCTTAAAGCTCAACGTTCAGAAAATGAAGATCATGGCATCTGGTCCCATCATTTCATGGCAAATAGATGTGGAAACAGTGGAAACAGTGTCAGACTTTATTTTTTTGGGCTCCAAAATCACTGCAAATGGTGGCAGCCATGAAATTAAAAGACGCTTACTCCTTGGAAGGAAAGTTATGACCAACCTAGATAGCATATTGAAAAGCAGAGACATTACTTTGCCAACAAAGGTCCATCTAGTCAAGGCTATGGTTTTTCCAGTGGTCATGTTTGGATGTGAGAGTTGGACTGTGAAGAAGGCTGAGTGCCGAAGAATTGATGCTTTTGAACTGTGATGTTGGAGAAGACTCTTGAGAGTGCCTTGGACTGCAAGGAAATCCAACCAGTCTATTCTGAAGGAGATCGGTCCTGGGTGTTCTTTGGAAGGAATGATGCTAAAGCTAAAACTCCAGTACTTTGGCCACCTCATGCAAAGAGTTGGCTCGTTGGAAAAACCTCTGATGCTGGAAGAGATTGGGGGCAGGAGGAGAAGGGGAGGACAGAGGATGAGATGGCTGGATGGCATCACTGACTCGATGGACATGAGTCTGGGTTAACTCCGGGAGTTGGTGATGGACAGGGAGGCCTGGCTGCTGCGATTCATGGGGTAGCAAAGAGTTGGACATGACTGATTGAACTGAACTGAACTGAACTGATGTAATATTGTTGTTTACAGCATTGGACTTAACCTCTAACACCAGTCACATCCACAACTGGGCGTTGTTTTCGCTTTGGCTCTGTTTCTTCATTCTTTCTGGAGTTATTTCTCCACTCTTCTCCAGTAACATATTGGGTACCTACCGACCTGGGGAGTTCACCTTTCAGTGTCATATCTTTTTGCCTTTTCTTACTGTTCATGGGGTTCTCAAGGCAAGAATACTGATCTGGTTTGCCATTCCCTTCTCTAGTGGACCACGTTTTGTCAGAACTTTCCAACATGACCTGTTTTGGGTGGCCCTTCACAGCATGTCTCATAGTTCCATTGAATTAGACAAGGCTGCGGTCCATGTGATTAGTTTGATTAGTTTTCTGTGGTTCTGGTTTTCAGTCTGTCTGTCCTCTGAAGGATAAGGATAAGAGGCTTATGGAATCTTCCTGATGGGAGAGACTGCCTGTGAGGCAAACTGGGTCTTGTTCTGATGGGTGAGGCCATGCTCAGTAAATCTTTAACCCAATTCTCTGTTGATGGGCGGGACTGTGTCCCCTCCCTGTTGTCTGATCTGAGACCAAACCTTGGTGGAGGTAATGAAGATAACAGTGACCTCCTTCAAAAGGTCTCCTGCATGCACTGCTGCACTCAGTGCCCCAGACCCTGCCGCAGGCCACTACCAACCCCGGCCTCTGCTGGAGACTCCTGGACACTCACAGGCAAGTCTGGGTCAGTCTCTTGTGGGGTCACTGCTCCCTCCTCCTGAGTCCTGGTGTGCACAAGGTTTTGTTTGTGCCCTCCAAGAGTGTTTCCCCTGTCCTGTGTAAATTCTGTAACCAAATCCCCCTGGCCTCCAAAGACAAATTCCCTGGGGGTTCTCAGTCCCTTTGCCAGATCCCAAGGTTGGGAAATGTGTTGTGGGTCCTAGAACTTTCTTAACAGTGCGAGAATTTCTTTAGTATAATTGTTCTTCAGTTTGTGGGTGGTCTGCTAGGTGGCTCTGTGGTGGGGTTAATGGTGACCTCCTCCAAGAAGGCTTATGCCACGGGCTGTGTGACCCAGGTAATTCTTCTAGGGAAGGCAAGCTTGTGATTTGTGGTGTGCTGAAGTGGTTCTGGAGAGGTTGGAGGAAGTAAGCCATGTGTTAGGTTAGGCAAGATTAAGAAATTTGACCTCTGTCTGAAGGTCCCAGGAAGGTATTTAATAAATAATCTTGTGAATTTAATTTGCTTCCCTAAAAAATGAATAGGTATTGGGTGAGATTTACATTAGTTTATTAACAAATGTAGTTTTCTTTTGTGCCTTGATGTGCTTTGCCCATTTTTCAAGCTGAATTTTAAGATTTCATGACCTGTCTTGCAATATTCTTGTTTAGCTTCTAATGTTTTTGAATAAAAACTTGATTTTTATGTATTCATTTCTGTTTCCCATTGTAGATTTTCTAAGAAGTAATTCCTCATCCCGAAATCATGGTTTATTTAGCATGATTTAGCATAGTAATGATTTTGTTTTGTTAACTTTTTAGTAAAGTCTTTAATATATTTTGATGCATAGATTTCTTTCTCCATGTACTTGAACAACTGATTAATAGCTTTCTTTTGCAACTACATTTTGATGGTATCTTTATCATCTGTAGGTATTTTTTGGTTTACTCCACTTTTTCCCTACAGAAAAGCTTAGGGAAGTACAGGCCACACAGTGGCTTGTCTGTAATGAGTTTTCCTTGACCATCAGTATACTTATTATTGATTTAATTGAACTAATGCTTAATATTTGAGAAATTTGCTCTTAGAGTCCATGTTTCTGGCTTCTACTGATGAATAATCTTGTGACCTCTATTTCCACACGTTTGACCCTGTAAGACTGGGCACACATGTCTCTCATTTATAAGTTTTTCCTTGTCTCCTGACACTGATTGTCAGTTGCTTACACTGATTTTCCTTCAGCTTAAAGTGATTTTCCTTCAGCTTTTCTCATTATCACATATGTTTCAAAACCTGGAGAATAAGAGACTTGAGAGAGCCATAGTTTAAAAAAAGTGGAAGATGGTGGATATCTTTGTGGAAAGTAAGGGTTCCCCCCCTCCAAGATTTGAAACCAGTCAAAACATACATAATTTCAAAGTTCTTCAGCCCACATAAATATATGTTGTATGCATGCATGGTTTCAAAATGCAGTGAAACAGTTTAATGTGTAAACAGAAATATGTGCCTTCCAGTTAGGTTTTGTTTTTTTCTTTCATAGGAATTTTGACTGACTTTTGTGATGTTTCAGGAGTACATTCTAATACGTGGGACCTACTTGTGGGAGCTATTGTGAAACTTAAATGGCATAATGTGTGTTAAGTACTCAGAATTGTGCCTGACTCAGTCTCAGGGAAGGATTTTATTATGTTAATATAAGGCATCCACTCTTACATAATATAATGATAGTTAATAGGTGGGATAGGTTTATACTTGTGTTCTTTTGTTCTTGTGTGTTGTTGGTCAGATTATGTTAGGATTGTGCTAACTTTGTTTAATGATGGGACAGTTTTTCTTTCTTTTTAATGTTTGTTTATCTTTTATTTCAAATTTTGAAACTTTTATCATACATACTCTGACTCTAGGTGATTCTGTGTCAACTTTTTTTTCACTGTTCTTTTTTACAATGATTCATTCTATCCAAGCCATCTATGTCTTCTTGATGCATCATATATATTTCTTTTGTATTGACTTATTTATGATTTTTAAATGTGATGCATATAAAGTATCACTTATACTTTGAAAAATAGCCTCTCCTATTTATATTATGACCTGTGTATTCCTTTCTTTAATCTCCTCTCCCCAAACTAGATTTTGATTTGGGGGGTGGGTGGTTATGTATGTTATTTAAATTTGTGGAAATATTCATTCATGTACGAAAGTAGGGGGTTTAATATAATGAATTACATTGTAGCCATCACTCAGATTGGAATAAGTATCATTCTTCATTTGAATTTATTTATTAATTGTACCATTGTTTTTCATTTTTAAATTTTTTCCCCATGGGATACTTAGAGCTTTTATAACTTTATTATTTATTTTTTT
Organism: Bos javanicus; assembly: GCF_032452875.1. NCBI lineage: Eukaryota > Metazoa > Chordata > Mammalia > Artiodactyla > Bovidae > Bos > Bos javanicus. The sequence goes on from NC_083871.1 coordinate 50,566,342, forward strand.
TTTTTTCAGGGAGGACAGGATGTAGTCTAGGTAGTTTACCATATTTCTCACATTTGCTCTGAAATGAATAAAGTTGTTTTCATTAATTTTCTTTAGTTATCTTGTGTCTTACACTCACATTTCCTTTAAACGTTGATTGAAATTTTTATGGAGACCTTCTCAATCTGTCCTACATTAGAGGTAAATACTATTTAAATTTTTTTCCTCTGATTTATTTTTCTTGGTGTTGATGTAATCTTATATATTTTACCAAATTTTCTTGTTTATTTTCTGTCTCTTAATATGAACTTCCAAAGAATAGATATTTGGGTCTCTCTTTTTTTTTTAAAAAACAGATCAGTCTCTAGAAGGAGAACAATACTTGGTGTCTGAAATTGCTCAGTAAATCTCTGTCTCATTGCATGTATGAGTGAATGGAATGACAAATACTTCCTTCTTATTTTTTATTTTTATTTTTATTTTTTTGCATTTTATTTTATTTTTTTTTCTAATTTTATTTTATTTTTAAACTTTACATAATTGTATTAGTTTTGCCAAATATCAAATGGGGAGGGAGGAGGGAGGAGGGTTCAGGATGGGGAACACATGTATACCTGTGGCAGATTCATTTTGATATTTGGCAAAACTTTATTATTTAAATGCATAATTCTTTAATCTTATACTATATTGAAAAAATAATTAGAGCACTTTCAGTTCAGTTCAGTTCAGTCATTCAGTCATGTCCGACTTTGCGACCCCATGAATCGCAGCACACCAGGCCTCCCTGTCCATCACCAACTCCCGGAGTTCACTCAGACTCATGTCCATCGAGTCAGTGATGCCATCCAGCCATCTCATCCTCTGTCGTCCCCTTCTCCTCCTGTCCCCAATACCTCCCAGCATCAGGGTCTTTTCCAAGGAGTCAGTTCTTGGCATGAGGTGGCCAAAGTATTGGAGTTTCAGCTTCAGCATTAGTCCTTCCAATGAACACCCAGGACTGATCTCCTTTAGGATGGACTGGTTGGATTTCCTTGCAGTACAAGGGACTCTCAAGAGTCTTCTCCAACACCACAGTTCAAAAGCATCAATTCTTCAGTGCTCAGCCTTCTTCACAATGCAACTCTCACATCCATACCTGACCACTGGAAAAACCATAGCCTTGACTAGTCGGACCTTTGTTGGCAAAGTAATGTCTCTGCTTTTGAATGTGCTCTCTAGGTTGGTCATAACTTTCCTTCCAAGGAGTAAGCGTCTTTTAATTTCATGAGCACTTTAAAGAAGTGAATTTGATAATAAGCCTAACTTTGACAGCATTCCACAGTATTTTCTAAATAGTCTGTTTTAATTTTTAACTATTTTTATCTCAGTAGTTATTTTAGAAAACTTATTTATTTATTATTTATTCTGTATTTTGCATCTAATTGTAAGGCTTGCCAAATTATATATTTTTAATAGTCTAGCTTTATGATCAATATTTAGAACATGGCATATTATATCCTTAAAATAGCATATATGTATGTAGGGTTGTAGGGTTGAAAAAATACAGTGTTTAATAAACTTACAGTGTTAAAACTTACAGTGTTTGAATAATCTATATCCATTTGTGTCTTTAACATAGTAAATAGATTAAAAAAGTAAACTAAAACTTCCCATTTTGATTATAATCTATCACTAAGTAAGCTTTCGCATTTTCTTAGTTTTTAAAGATGCATTTTGTATTTCTGTTCTTTCTCATAAGAAGTACATGGATACTGATTGGTAAATCTTAAACCTGATTTCAATTATATTGTGTGTGTGAGCATGTGTGCTAAGTTGCTTCAGTCATGTCTGGCTCTTTGAAACTCTTAAGGACCGTAGCCCATCAGGCTCCTCTGTCCATGGAATTCTCCAGGCAAGAATACTTGAGTAGGTTGCCATGCTCTCCTCCAGGGCATCTTCCTGACCCTAGGATCAAACCCATGTCTCCTGCATTGGCAGGCAGATACTTTACCACTGGTGCCATCTGGGAAGCCCTTCAAATATATTAAGACTACTATCAGATTGTAGCTATAATTGCTTAGGTTGCTGCTGCTGCTAAGTCGCTTCAGTCATGTCCAACTCTGTGCGATCCCATAGACAGCAGCCCACCAGGCTCCCCCATCCCTGGGATTCTCCAGACAAGAACACTGGAGCGGGTTGCCATTTCCTTCTCCAATGCATGAAAGTGAAAAGTGAAAGTGAAGTTGCCCAGTAGTGTCTCACTCTTAGAGACCTCATGGACTGCAGCCTACCAGGCTCCTCCATCCATGGGATTTTCCAGGCAGTAGTACTGGAGTGGGGTGCCATCGCCTTCTCCTAGTTGCTTAGGTTAAGAGTATGTAACTTCAGAGTATCTTCAGAACTTTATTCATCTTGAGCTTTTTAAGTTTTTGTGTACTTATTAAAAATCTCTAACTGAACTATATACCCTCCTTGGCTTTTTATTGAGTATGAATTTGTGATCATACCTAAATGCAAGTCAGATTGAGAGTAAGCAAATATGGTATCACCATCACATAGTCAAGTTCAGTTATTACAGCTTCGGGTTGAGCTTGGTAACTGTCATTCATTTAATAAGTCTACTTATTAAATGATTATTAATAAAAATGATTATTATATGTAAGCTTATGAAGAGATATTGGCAGAATACTGGAGTGATGATACAACCTTTCTATAATTCTCTTTTGCAATATTCCCACTTGTATACTATATATAGGATATGCTGGTTTTTATGGTTCACTAATATGGTCTCTGGGTGATATCTCTAAGAGCCACTTAAGAGCAGTTTTGCATGATGATACCACTGAGGGTCATCAGGAGACATCTTGACATTTACCTCCCCAAAAAAGCTTTTCAGTGGTATCACATTCGTGACTTTGTTAGCTTTGAGTCCAGCCGTCTTTCTTGTTGACTGCGAAACTTGATTTTGTCAGCCTCTGTGTCCGGAGCCCTATGAGAAGGGGCACTTCCTCACACAGGTAAACTCACACCTCAGAATCTACAGTTAACAACATAACTGCCGTATAGGCTGTTTAATCTCAGGCTAACTGGTGTGCTGTTGCCCTGTCACACCTTAATAAGGAGCACGGCATTATGACAGGTTGTAGGAGGTATGTTGGGAATTATTAAACTGTTCAGTAACAAAAGACACTGATGATGCCCTGATGCCATCATAGTAATCGTAGGAATCATCTAGTCAGTGTGTTGAAGACTTAAAATCCAACAGACAAGGTGCCCCTATTTGAAGGGTGCCAGGCTGGGCACAGCTGCCATTTGTTCATGACCCTGTTTCTCCTGTTTTGCGGACTGACCACCCCCCTTTCTGGTGGGCATGTTCCCACCTTTGAACATATGTCCAGTCACCTTGTTCTTGTTTCTTGGCCCGTGAGCCATTTTATGTCTTTAAGGACAGAGCACATCTACTCTGATTCACTATGTGTTGATTTTATGGTTTAAATTTCAGAGGACAGTATTATCTTAATTTCCCGTTATAGTCCTGGTGATATAGGCAAATCTATAAAACGCCCAGTAGAGTTTCATACATGCACATAGATTTTTTTTTTTTCGTCTTCTAAGTATTTCACTCATTTTCAGTTGGAAAATTAATAGGGATCTGCTGGAAAAATTTGACTCCTTGATTCTGGAAAGATTTTAAAATTTATATCAAACAGTTGGTGAGTGATTTTATTTAGATGCTTAAATTTTTTTTACTTATTAACTTAAAATAACTTTATTTTCCAGACTTCTCTATACAATAATTTCCTATTGCTACAGCTGCTAATTCGAAAGTGATGTGAAGGTGTTTTAAATTTCAATCCAATTGTCTAGATTTTAGTACTGCATTTCTAGACATTGTATTTAACTTGGAGCATGTAAGGCATAAAGTGAGCCAGGGCTGTTTTGAAATGTGAGCATAATGGTAGTGGATATTTGCCAAAGACAGGTTTGTTTGATCTTGATTTTGTTAAACTTCCTGTAGTTCTTCATCGTGATAATCCTCTAGCCCAGAAGCTGGAATGTAACACAAATTCATTAGCTTCCTAACCTGGGCTGCTGCCAGACTTTCTACTAAAGCCACTGTCATCAGAGTTCTACCAGGTCTTTCTTTACCTTCCAAGGTAGAATGGACATACTAGAGTATTAGAATCAGGAAGCGCAGGACAATGAATCATGTGTTGTTGTTGTTGTTGCTTAGAATGTCTTTACTGCAAAGCATCTTCAGGATATTCTAAAAATATAAGCAGCTCATCTAAACAGACACTAAATAGAAGTTTTTATTTTTTGAAAGTTTGAATAGTTAGTTGAATTCTGACATGTAGAATCCCCAGGTCTTCTTAGGCATGTAGAACTTTCCTCATCTCACAGTGATACCTTTAGAATAGGAAGGTTGTCTATTATGTTTTTCTGATACTCTGGATTAGCTTCCTTTCCACAGCACTGTCTTCTCTGTGCATGCTTACTCTGAAAGCATCTGTGTTTTTTTAGCTATCATGCCTTTTGCTCATACTGGCACATTATGCTTGTAAATGTCAGGTTACTCCCATGTTATTCCCGTTCTCCACTTCTACTTGTTTCATTTTGGAAACTTTCGGCTCTAAACAGGACTTTTAAAAAACCATCATCTACCGGGTCTCATAACACGTGGTGGGCCTTGCAAGAGGAGAGCCAACTCTGGGTGCTTCCTGCCCCCTGAGAAACCCAGTCCTGGGACAGAGTGGGCACCCCTGAGGCAGCTCTGGTCTTTAGGGACAAGCCCAGTCACTGTATCCCAAGGGCCGTTTGAACACCTTATGTCCCTCCTGTTTCCTTCCAGGAATCTGACAGAGAGGAAGGAAGTGGAGGTCTTAATCCTCAAATATGTCTTGAAATATCTTTAGGATGGGTGAACCCTCATAATCCACGTAGGCCTCAGCTGCTACTTTTTTGTTTTCTCCATCTGTAAGCAAACCTCTCTAGGCAAGAATAATTTCAATAACAAGCATGAGGAAAGCTGTGAAATAGCACCTTGAGACACAACCTTCAGTTGTAGGACCCTCTGCCTGTCAAGCAAGGGAGGGGGAGTAGATCAGCGTGGTGGACTCGGATGCCCCCAGGCAAGGTCGAGGCTGAGGCCAAGTGGAGAGTGTGGGCTCCATCTGAAGAGCTCAGCAGTTTCTTGGCTTTGTTCTCATGGTAAGGGAATGCAGGCCTGGCCATTCTGTGTCTTTTAACTTTTCCAGAGAAGCTAGACATCTGGAATTTTACTTGAAAGATCATTATTTAAAATGTTAGCAATTAGTTCAAAATCTTTAGAAATCCTGTACAAGACCAAGCAAAACATGTCTGTAAGCCAAATCTGCTCCCCAGGCCTCTGGATAAGTTGATGACTAAGGTCTTGCTGAGTTAAGTGTTTTTAGTGTCTGTTATCCTCACATTCTCTCTCAGAGTAGAACATACATTGTCTTGCTGTGGCCGGAAGTAATACAGAGAAGAAGGCTGGGACCCTGGGTTGAGAGACTTGATTTGACTGCCACCACTAGGTGCCCAGAGGCCCTTTCCTTTTCTCCCAGGAGACTGTGGGACTTGTGCAAAATGCTTGCTGTGGTGGCTACTGCCCCAGAGCAGCTGCTGTTTACCATCTGGGTAATATATCAATTCTGTGTCGAAGCAGATGGAGCTGAAGTTTTGGCCAACCAGTTTTACAGCCATCCTGGGGACATTTGAAAGATACAGCTGCTCGAAGATGTAAGCTCTTCTTTCTAGAAGCAAAAGGATCTCAGATTTTTGTTTTTCTCCAAGTGTGAAGGGTATTATCGTTTAGGAAGCTACCAGTATAGATGGGACAGCGTTTTTCTCCAGCTCTAGTAATGTGGGATTAAGGGAATAGAATAAGGCAGAGAGCCGTGTATTGGGCTAAAAGTACTGCTGAAGTGGCCCTAAGGTAAGCCAGCATGAGACAAGACCACCTGTGCCTGAGCTATGCTATGTCACAAGGGCCACCTATGGAAAAATAAAGAGGAGAAGAAATTATAAGTTTTTCCTCATTGAAGAATCAGAGCATACATTGGAAAAATTAATATTCATCAATTAGCCTACTTTTTGCTGTTATAACACAGTAACTCTGAATTTCAGCTATCTCCCCTTTGAGAAGGTGATGGAAGCAACAGTCCCCCTTTTTAGAAAATTACAAATAATAAAGGAAGTATTTTAGGCTTTGTGAACCATATAATCTCGGTTGTGGCTATTCCCTTCCCCTTTCTTCATGGAAAGTATCCATAGCAATCGATACCAACCACAGGAATGGGTGTGGTGGTATTCTAATAAAACTTCTGCATTCAGAAACAAATAGCCTGCCACATTTGACCTACAGGCTGCAGTTTGTTGACTCCTAGTTTAGAACATTGACATTTGTGATAGATTGGAATATTTGTCAACAAATACTCACTTACCTTCTTCTCCTGTTTGGATGGAGTGTATACATCTCAGCTCCATGCCCTTTGGGCTTTAACCAATAGAATATGAGCAAACATGATGTGTACAGAGATTCCACTGTGCTTACATGGTTGAGCTTGTCTCCTGTGCTCTTGCCATTTGCCATGAAGAGAACATGCCCCAGGTCATCTTGGACCAAGGGGAAAGACAGACAGGACAGTCTAAGACAGACTTAGACCCAACACACAGTTTGAAGCCAAACTCTTCTATGCATCACCTGAAGCAGAGTTGCCAGCTGGGCTCAGACTAGACCAGGTGAACTGAACTAGACCCATGAACCTGGGAATAAATGTAGATTGTTTTAAGCCTCAGAATTTGGGAGTGGTTTGTGAACACAGCTTGACTGTCAAAATAGCCAACACAGAGGAGGAGCCTTACCTATCCAGATAAAACAATTAAGATATGAATCTCTTTTTCAAAAACCAAAACAACAAAAGAGGATTCTCATCTCCTCACACAAATTCCAGAGAAAAATAAGGTGATGTTTTTCTTTATTTTATAACCCTCCACTCAGCTCTTCCTCTCCTGCCCCCTTTCCCGTGCTCCTTCCATCGTTGGAATAAACCCTGCTTTGTAGATTCAGGCCCCCATATGTACAGCTGATCAGTACTTAACACTTCTTTAGAGAGGCAACCCACTCCAGTATTCTTGCCTGGAAAATCCCATGGACGAAGGAGCCTGGTAGGCTGTAGACCATGGGGTCGCTAGGAGTTGGACTCGACTGAGCGACTTCACTTTCACTTTTCACTTTCATGCATTGGAGAAGGAAATGGCAACCCACTCCAGTGTTCTTGCCTGGAGAATCCCAGAGACGGGGGAGCCTGGTGGGCTGCCGTCTATGGGGCCGCACAGAGTCGGACACGACTGAAGTGACTTAGCAGCAGCAGCAGCAGCTTTCCTCAAGCCAACTCCAGAGAGAACTCAGTACAAGAACTGGGTGTTTAATACTTTCTGCATTGTATCTGGGAAAATATCCAAGTTCTTCCTCAAAAATGAGAAGTAGAGGTTTCCAAGAGCCCACTCTGCATTATTGTGTGGGCTAGATGCTAGGCAGGATTTATCCAGTCAATATATGTTTTGATTCTGCTGCACATGTGCTGAGGTGGTCCCTAAGGACACAAGGGTGTGCAAATCAAATTGAAGGGCTTCAAGGAACACTCCAGCTAGTAGGAGAGATGGACAAGTGGTAATTAAGGCAGTGTGGTAAGCATTATTGTAAGTGGCATATCCACAAGCTTAAGGGAGGAGATGTACTTGGCCTTGCCTGGGGATAGGAATGTGGGGAGTATTTCAGGGAAGTCTTCCTGAAGGAATTGACACTTGAACTGAATCTTTTTGAAGGACATGGTTAAGGTGAAGTCCTGCAGTTGTAGAGCGGAAAAGAGGCTTTAGAAGTATCTTCCACTTTACTCATTAAAAGGAAGCTTTCGCTCCCTTTTAAAATTTCAATCTGTCCCAGACAGAGGTCCATCTGATAAGAGTCAAGCTTCTCAGAGCATTCTGTGCCATGGGTAACTTTACTATTAAAGCCATTGCAAATAGCACCTAAGCATTCTAGCTAATTAGCAATTATATAAACACATGTAGAAACATAAGGTAATGATTCTCATTTCCCAAGTCAGGTGTGTACAGCGTTGAATGATGTCAGTTTTTAGTTGGAAATAGCCTCAGGTTTCTCGGCTATTGGTGTTTGCTGTCCTTTTTCATTGATGAGGGGAAAGGAAAATGAGTAAGACTAAGAAAATGATCTAATTACCTTGCAAATGGTTTTCTTCCTAAAAACAGTCCTCTATTTGAATTGTGACTTCTTTAGATTTTCTGTAGAGTTTAGTGGATTTGAGCCAATGATATGACAATAAATTAATAAAAAAACAAGTACAGCCCTATTAGCCCTACTAAGACCAAGACCACGCTTGTGCCCTCTAGTAACTTTTTCCTTCCTTTTGCTTGGGAGTAATCACTGACCCAGACTCTAATGACACAGATCAACTTTTGCCTTGAAGGTCTACAGTTAAGTTCCTTTAGATTACCAGAAGTAGGGTTACAGGATCAAGAAATACAAATATTTTTAAGTATCATAGTTCATATAACCAAATTGCTTTCAAAAGTGTTTTGTCATTAAATCACTACACTTTATGAAAATGTGGGAAGCACTTCTGTTCCTGAGTGTGGGGAAGGAGAGAAATGAAAAGCCAAGGGTAAAGATAGACTTGAGGGAAGTTCCAGCAATGTTTGGAAGTGGTATTTTGCCCACCTGAAAAATGTTCTTCTTTCTCTGGACTTTGCCAGTCACCCCATTGTGGCAGAAAGGAGAGCACGGAAGCCTTGCGCTGGTTAAGCTCTGGACGTAAATGACACGCATTACACTGGCCAACAAAAGGCACCAGGTTCAGCAGAACCAGGGGCGTATAATCCTCCCTCAGGGAGAGCTAATGTAGGAAAGGGAACCAGAATAGTTAGCAAAGAAAAATGCCATCCATCATAATACTCTCTGTTTGCTGACTTTGCCCCATCCTTGGGGAGATCAGATCATTCAGATTCCCAATCTTTTATTTATTTTAGAAGCATGTGCTGGCCTTGAGGGGAGGGATCCAGTGTCTCCATTTGGGACAGTGATTGTTGCAGTTATCAGTGAGGTGTTTGCATATGGTAAACTTCTTAGGGTGGACATAGTTCTTTTCTAAGGAGAGGTGCAGAAACGGACTTATTAACAGGTAATGGAAATGCAAAGATACCGTGGTGGAAAGCAGTTCCTCTATAGGAAGTAGCTGATTTACGTGTTTTAGTTACATGCTCTCAGTGAAGCTGTTCGGTAAACGTTTCCTGGTCCACAGGGAATGACACTGACAGAATTGTAGTTTTCTGCCTGGCGCAGCAAGGGAGCTGCCTTGGCTTGTTCACCCGGAGGCATGCTCCAGGTTCCAGGCACACATTTTTGTTGTGATTAACAACCTGTCTTTACCATTTACTGTATTGTATTCTTTATTGACAGTTTTTTTCCATAACAGTTTTTTTTGGAGTAGTATTGATGGATAACATCAAGAATTGCTTCTCATTTCACTTTCTCACTCTATCTTCATCAGGACAGAAATGTCTTCAGTTCAGACACCCTGATGCTCAGACAGATGGACTGTTGCACGGGGATGGGGGTCACATTGCAGTATCAGGTGGGCTCTGATTTAATGTGGTGTCTCTCTTCTGTTCCCCAAAGATCTCTTCCCTCGAGGGATGGTGAAGTTGGAGAGAGGCTCCTTTAACCCTCCTGCAGGATGAACCCCCTGCCAGAAGACATGGAGAATACTCTCACGGGGAGTCAGAGCTCACACGCTTCTGTGCGCGACGTCCACTCCATCAACCCCACGCAGCTCATGGCCAGGATCGAGTCCTATGAAGGAAGGGAGAAGAAGGGCATATCTGATGTCAGGAGGACTTTCTGTTTGTTTGTCACCTTTGACCTCTTATTTGTAACATTACTGTGGATAATAGAGTTAAATGTAAGTGAGTTTTGTTCTTGTTTTCTGTGACATTATATGAATTGTTTTCAGAGACAAAGTTGTTTATTATTTTTCTCATCATTTCTGTCTCACTTTCCTGAATTCCACCTTTCTTTCAAATGAGGCATTCTTGATCTTCTCCAGTTGATTTAAACTTTCCTTGTTTTTTACTGTTATTGTTTAAAACAAACCTGGTTAGTTTAAAATGTATTTTGTTGTTATGAAGTTGAATTCAGGGGTTTTATTTTATAACAGGAGTTAGCAAACTGCAGTCTGAGAACCGAATTCAGGTGGCCTGGTTTTATAAATAAAGTTTTATTACAACATAGCCCTGCCCATCTGTTTACATATTTTCTGTGGCTGACTTTTGTACTGAGTGGTTGAGTTGACTAGTTTTGACAAAGTCCATTTGGCCACAAAGGGAAAATTCTTTATCCCCTGGCCTTTTAAAGAAAAAAACAAGTGCTGGTCCTTGCTTCAAAAAATGAAGCATGCTTCTGGAATATGTTTTAATGTTACATCTACTTTGTAGTTCCTACATTGAAGATTTTTGCATGCACTTATTTTTTATCTTTTTTCGGAGACTATTTATTCATACTTTATCCAAAAGAAATCTTAGAGACATGTGGAGGTTTGTCTGATTTGTCAGCTTTCTGTGGTTATATTGCCAAATAATTGTCTAGACCAGTACTGTCCTCGTTCAGGCGCTCAGTCATGTCTGACTCTTTGTGACCCCGTGAACTGCAGCACACCAGGCTCCCTGTCTTTCACTATCTCCTGGAGTTTGCTCAGACTCATGTGCACTGTCAGTGATGCCATCCAACCATCTCATCCTCTGTCACTGCCCCCTTCTCCTCTTGCCCTCAATCTAAACAGCATCAGGGTCTTTTCAATTGTCCTGGCGAAATACAATGCAAGCCTTATATGTAATTTTAAGTTCTCTAGTTGCTACGTTTCATAAAAGTAAAAATAAACAGGTGATAGTCACTTTAGTAATATATTTTATTTACCCAATATATCTGTTTTCTTGAAAACCATGCCTTTGACCATTTATATTTCTTATAAGCACATGGGTGAACTCTTTCAGAATGCTTTCCTCTCAGACAAAAGTTGTCCGTTTCCTTTACTTTCAACAATTCATTTATTTCAAAGAAATATTTGCTAAAGCCTGGGTAGCAATAGTTATTAGCTATTGTTTATTATTAAGAGATTACTCTTTGCAGGCATGGTGCTAGGTGCTTTATAAGAAATTTATTAAAATATAGAAAATATGAAAGGATGCTGAGATTCCTGTTGGAAAATTATTTTTAATTTTGCCTCATAAATAGAGTGAGTGTCTTAATCTAAACTGATTAGCATTCTGATTCATACCAAAAATTTCTGTTTTAGATTTTAGACTCTTAATAGTTAGCATCATTGGAGTAATTTAATTTCATCATAAATTCTAATAGAGGAATAAAGCTCTTTTTGAAAGCAGATATATACTTATATTAGAAAATAAAAAGCTTTTTTTTTTTTTTTTAAGAAGAGAAGATTGGTTCTAGAATCAAGGTCATATCCAATATGAATCTACTGTTAGGTTTCTGTTCACAGATTTTCCTTCTTTTAATCTAACTCTGTGGGTGTGCCCTATTATTATTTAAAGCCAGAGAAGCCAGTGATATGACAACAGTGATTTCAAGTGTCTCTTTACTATGTGTTGCATCAAATAATATATTTCAATTGATATAATTAAAAGAATAATATATTTTCAAAACAATCAGCTGTGGAATGAGAGATGAAAAAGAAATACATCTTTTAATAGGAAAGCTTAACAGTTTTAAGGAAGCACACTTAACATTATCATAGTGATAGCACAAAATCAAGGCGTTTGTTGGTTTGCCACTGATATGACCACACAGAGTGCGTTTTAAGTAAGAGAAGCTGTGGTTTGGGGCTGTGCTGGGTCATGGGGTTACACTTCTCACTTCCTTCCTTCCATCTTGCTTTGAGGAAATTAGAATGGAAGTGAGGTAAGTGGGATGCGCCCTGTTTCATTCATCATGAGAGACCTGTTTCCATCTGCATGCAGCTTGTTATAAATGAAAAATCACCAGGCCTAGCAATTGAGAAATGTGTTTTTAATCCTCACTTTTCCTCTGACTGTCAGTTTCCTGATTTGTAAAAAGATCACAAAAGAGTATATGATCTCTAAAATAGTATTTCTTGACTTGCTTAGCGAGGCCATTTTTTTTCTCTAATGGCACATTTAATTTTCTAGTTCTGTTTGTTTAAAATTGTCAGTCCTGACCTGGGTTTTTCATTACACACTGTACCATCCCTTTTCTTTTGTTGTCTGTTTCTATAAACCTCTAATCACTCAGGTCCATTGTTATTTTTACATGCTTATACATTTACTGAGTGCCAAGACACAAGATTCTGATTGAGGTGTTGCAGGCTTCACAGAAAGCTACAGATTTAAAGTTTAGCTGAGGAGATAATAACAGATATCTTATATTGCCTCCTGGTGTTAATCTTTAAAAGAGGAAAGAAACAGCATAAAGGGAACTTAGGCCTTCAAAGGAACATGGGGGCCCAGATATTCTAAGCAATCATAGCAATAACCAAATACTTTGCCTTCACATACAATTTCCAAGTTGGCCACTTTCCTCCTGGCTCCAGGGAGCTGACTGGAGCCAACCCAGCCTAGAGCACACAGCCTGGGCGAGCTGGAGCGGCCTAAGAGCACCGTGGTTAATTTTCCTGCTCAGAGACCTTGGGGTGGCTGATTTCTTTGGGTGCAGTTGAAGGGATGGTTCTGGTTCTGTGTCAGACCTTTTGGTACATACCTGAGTAGACTGATTTCTCAAATTAGATCTAGAATTCACCATTGGCTTGGTTTGCCTGAAGATTCTATTTCTCTTTTCCCCTAGACTCTTAGACTGACAGGGACAGGGATCAAAATGGCAGCAGAAGAGAAATCATTTTTCTTTCTCAGATTTTGATACCTGGGTTAAAATTATAGATCAAGAAAGGCCATTATCAATGCTTATTGCCTGTCTTACTGTATTTTCCAACTGATGTATTTGAAAGAGCCAGGATGCTTCTGCTTTGCCTTGGAGCCATCATGACCAGCTCTGTGGCCTCAGGCAAGCCATTTAAATTCTCTGAACCTTGGTTTCTCAGTCAGGTAACTGAGCTGATACCTGTCTTGCCTTCCTTGTGACTTCTTGTGAGGATCAAATAATAAGATATATACCACAGCCCCTTGGCAGTTATGAAGCTCTATCTAACTATAGATTATGTAATTTATTGTTAGCTAAAGTAAATTTTAGGGCTTCCTGGGTTGTACAGTGGTAAAGAATCTGCCTGCCAGTGCAGGAGATGCAAGAGACATGGGTTTGATCCTCAGGTCAGGAAGAGCCTCTGCAGTAGTAAATGACAATCCACTCCAGTACTCTTGCCTGGAAAATTCCATGAACAGAGGAGGCTGTCAGGCCATAGGGTCCATAGGGTTGCAGAGTCAGGACACGACTGAGCCCACACACAGTAAAGGTAAGTTGTACCCAGAAACAGAAATAAACAAATTGCTTATTATTCTCTCATTACTGTTACACTTATGTTTCAGGTGTTTATTATCCTACTGATTCTGATTTTATTATTTCACTGTCACTATGTTCTGTGGTTAAACTGTGATCACCAATGATAACAGAAATTCACTGGGAGAGTTCAGTGGATTGGAATTATCTGAGGAGTGAGTAGAGGAGATGAACTGAATTGTGTATGGAAGGAATTGTGTGTGGGTAGAAGGAACTGGGGATAGAAGAATGATGTAGGATCAGATGGTGGGACCAGTGGGGAGACAGTTTGGTTAAGGAGGTGAACAGAAGCACTGAGGCAAGAGTGTGCTTGTGTGTGTGTGTGTGTGTGTATGTTTTGCAGGGGGAACAGGGGCAGACAGAGAAAATACTAGCCTGGCTAGAAATAAGGTTCCCATAGGAAACAAAATTGCCTAGTTAAGTTGGTTCCAGACTATTGAAAATCTTAAAACAGCTACAGAGAAGTGTTGGACTTAACTGCAGTTGTGAGCTGAGATAGATTCTAGAGCAGACTGGAAAACACTGTTTTGAGATCTTCCGGAAGTTAATGACTCATACTCCACATCACATCATGACCTACCTACTGTTTCTGCTTGGATGCTTAACGTGATGTGCTCCCCAGTGACACACACATCCCTGCTTTCCTTTGCTTTGTTCTGTATCAAGAAATGATACCCAGATGCTCAGGCCAAAGGTTAAGACTCATCCTTGATTGATTTGCTTGGTTTATTTTGTCTTTCTCATGCCTCCTATCCTTAAAAGTAAGGCCTGTCAAATCCGCCTATAAAACACACTCATAACATGACCTCTTTCCATTTCTACCAATACCACCCTTGACCAAGCCACTCATCCAAACTACTGCACCCTGTCTGGGCCTGACCGGTTTACCTGCTTCCATGCTTGTGTGTGTGTGTGTGTGTGTGTGTGTGTGTGTGTGTTAGTGGCTCAGTCATGTCCAACTCTTTGTGACCCCATGGACTGTAGCTCACCAAGCTCCTCTGTCCATAGGATTCTCCAGTCAAGAATACTGGAGTGGATAGCTAGTCCCTTATCCAGGGGATCTTCCCAACCCAGGGATTGAACCTGGGTCTCCTGCTTTGCAAGCAAATTCTTTACCATTTGAGCCGCCAGGGAAGTCCTGGATTCCACTCTTGCCCTCCCCAAATCCATTCTCTTGATAGAAGCCAGAGTGACTTTTAAAAGTAGAATAAGTAGAAATATAAATCAGATAACATTTTCTGTTTAAAACTTTTCACTGACCTATCAGAGCACTTAAAATCCAAAGCCCTCAAGAAGCCAACCCCAATTTCCTTTCCCACCCTTTGTTCCTGGCCTACCCAGGTCAGCCAGACTTCTATTCACAGAATGGAACAAGCTCTCTTCTGTCTTAGACCCATTCTTCTATATGAATTGGTTCATTTCCTTCATCTTGATGTAGATTTTGTCTTACTATGCTAGTATCAGTCATTTCAACTGATTTAATTCATTTAAGTCAGTCACCAAGGGAAGATTTCCATGACCACCCACCACAAAGGAGTCAACGGTTATTCTGCCACACTGTCCTGCTTCTGTCCTTTGTAGCACTGATTTTCTTTTTTGCCTTTTTTCTGATTTTCTTATGTGTTGTCTGTCTGCACTTGCTAGCATATTAGTTCCACAAAGACATAGATATTCATTTGTTGGCTGAAGTATTTCCTGTGTGTAGAATAGTCCTTGGCACTCACTAGGTGCTCAGCAAATACTTAATGAATGGATCAAGTTCATAGCAGTGGTTTGCAGATTAGTTTAAATTCCAGGCAGGTTGATAGTAAGAACGTTAACTCAGAAGTTTTGGAGGAACTCCTTGGAAGGTTGTGGAAGTAGAAAAGAAACAGCTAACTTGAGAGACATACTAAAGGAAGAAATATGATGATTTGTTGATAAGCTGATTTTATCACCGCACTATCCAAAGATGACTCTTAGGATTTCTAAGGACAGAATCTAAAATAACAGTACCAGTTCTGACAGAACCATGATTGGGAAGGGGTGGGGGGGGTGGTCTATGTGAAATTAAAGATGAATCTGTTTGGGACATCTTGTACTAGAGGCCAAGATTTTGAAGTAATTTTGAGTATAAGTTGGGGTTAGAGGTACAGATTTTACTCTATTTAAGTTCTTTTTTGCGCATGCTCAGTTGTGTCTGACTCTTTGTGACCCCATGGACTGTAGCCCACCAGGCTCGGTCCATAGAATATTCCAGGCAAGAATACTGGAGTGGGTTGCCATTTCCTACTCCAAGGGATCTTCCCGACCCACGTCTCTTGTGTCTCCTGCATTGGCAGTTGGATTCTTTACCACTGAGCCACTGGGGAAGCCCTTTCTCTATTGAAAGGCAACATGAAATGACAGTTTATTTTAAAGTTTATGGATACTGAGGAGAACCTCTTTCTACTGGCTTGTTATTGCAGAACTGTATCAGCAGCTTTAATTCCTGTTCTCACAGTCAGGAAGGTTGGTTTCTGTGTGGTAGAGAATGCCTCTTTGCCATAGTCTACTTGGAATAATCATTTTTTAGAGTATTTTGGATATTAAGTTTCCCTGGTCTGGAGAGACAGAGCAGTGAAACTAGATGGTTGGTTGGCTTTCAATTATTTCTCCTTGCTCCCAGGTTTTTAATTCTATTCATTGGTAAAGGCGTATAGTCAGGTCTGTAGTTCTTCTGCACAAATTACACAGAAATCTAAGCCTCCTTAAGGATTTAAGGTACAAAATAGTGTTCGTTGTACCTTCCATTTTTATAACAGGTACAGTTGACCTTGGACAGTGCAGGGGAGGGGATATATTTTATAATCTATAGCCAGCCCTCCATATCCAGGATTCCCCCACACCCGTGGATTCAATCAACTGTGGACTATGTACGGCTATAATATTTAAAGTTGAAAAATAGCCACCTGTAAGTGGACCCATACAGTTCAAATCCCTGTTGCTCAAGGGTCAACTGTACTTGAAAAGGTATCTAAGCCAAGAGGATTCTTTGCTTGTGTCAACTTTTAGTCTAATACGACCGATTAGTAAATCGTAGTAAATCCCTGGTAGCTCAGCTGGTAAAGAAATCACCTGCAGTGCAGGAGACCCCTGTTCAATTCCTGGGTTGAGAAGATCTGCTGGAGAAGGGATAGGCTACCCAGTCCAGTATTCTTGGGCTTCACTGTTGGCTCAGATGGTAAAGAATCTACCTGCAATGCAGGAGACCTGGGTTCGATCCTTGGGTTGGGAAGATTCCTTGGAGGAGAGCATGGCAACCCACTCCAGTATTCTTGCCTGGAGAATCCCTATGGACAGAGGAGCCTGGTGGGCTACAGTCTATGGGGTTGCAGAGTCGGACACAACTGAGCAACTTTCACACACACACACACACACACACACACACACACACACACACACACTAGTAAATCGTACAAAGGTATTCCTTACTGACTTTTTCCCCTTTTTTCTTTTACCCAGATCTCTGGTTAATTGTCCTCTAATTTGTCCTCAGACAACTGCACTGGTTTGTCAAGACCAACAGTGTCTGTACTACAGATTGGAAACTTGAATTTGCTATTGTACATCATGTTCCCTATTATCAGCTAATTCACGGGTCCTCAGTTATAGAGGGTCTGCTTAGGCCCTTTCCTAGCTATCAGACATATGTTCCTTTCTGATTTTTTTTTTTTTAAAGAATACTACTTTAAAAAAAAAAAGTAGTATTCTTTGTAGTTTGATATGCAGAATTTTAAACTTGATTATTTAAAATTCATCTTGATAGAATTGGGAGAGGACAGAAAATTTATCATAATACGTTTACTTTACATCATCTACTATAACTGTCATATGATTGTAGGTCTAGCTTAGCCTTCATTCTGTTATCCATTCAAGAGTGCAGAATTTTAAGATGCTAGGAGCAAATAGGAGCAACCAGGGATATTTTTTACATTTCTGTTCTGTGTCATGATAACTGTTGTCATGGATGTTTGCTAAGTGATTAAGGGACAGCTTGGCCTTCCAAGACTTAAAATAGTGAAGAGTGATCAGAAAGTGAGGGGAACCCTGGATAAATGTTAATTGTCTTCCATAAAAATACGTTTGTATGATTGAAGACATTCTCTTATAAGAGAAAAAAATCATGTTTAACATTTTATTGTGCCAAAATATAAGCTATAACAAAGCATTGTTCACCATTATCTATTTGTTGAATTCAGAGTTGAAGTGGGAAATGCCCTTCACCATTTTTCTGTTCGAAATATGAGGGTTCTTACATGTTTTAAAATTTCTGGTTGTTGTTCTCTGTCTTCTGAAGAAGATAGAAAAGTGTTTGTAAAACCTTACTTGTATGTTCTCCTGTTTTATATTCGCACATAACACTCTCATTTTCATCTCTTCCTGTCCTTCCCAGGTGAATGGAGGTATTGAGAACACGTTAGAGAAAGAGGTGGTGCAGTATGACTACTACTCTTCTTATTTTGATATATTTGTAAGTATTCTGTTGTATATTCTCTGTTGTATATTTCGGACATGATGAAACTAACCAAAAGGCAAATTTCCTCTCAGTAGACCTGTCTATGCAATTCTTTTTTCCTCTTTTAAACATTATCTTTCCTTTACTTTTATCCCTGGACCATTCAGTGCTCTCTCTGGTCATTTCAAGGAAAGAAAAGATTAATGAAAAATAAGGGAGCACAGAAGAAGAAGCTTTTCAGATTTTCCTTTATTCTTTCAAAAGTAGCTGAGATAGAAGCCATCAGCAGGTGCTAAAAAGGAAAATTTACCTGTTTATATAATAGCACAGTGAAAATTCCATTCCTTTTCTGTCTTGTGGTAGATTTCTGAGAGTATTTTTTAATAATAATTCTGTTTCATTTTTCCATAATAGGAGTTTTTGAGAAAACTGATATAGTGACAATCTTGGGCAACATTAGTCAGTTGTAAAATTGTATAGATGCAGTTATCTGTAGATGAGGTGTTCATTTTATTCAAAGGAATATTTGCAGTATCTTTCTAGGATACACTGTGACTTTGAATGGGTTTGATAGATCTCCATGGTATCTTTTTACAGGTGATAGTGTGAATAAGTCAGGTCTCAGCATTGTGTTACACAGTATAGGCAACTAAGATTCATTAAAAATTCCCCCAAATTCACTTTAACTACTTTATTCACTATCCTGAGAAGCTGTGTGCACAATGATTAAGACCCTTACAGTCAGCAAAACCTGGGTTTTATTCACAGTCACTAATTGTATATCTTTGTATATATTAAGTCTAAACTTTAGTTTGCTCCTATGTGAAATGAAATCATCACAGTTCTGAAACATAAATAAAATAATACCCAGAAAACACTTAGCCCAGTGAAAGGTGTCTCAGAAGCTCAGAGATTTACCTCCAATCATTGTTATCATCATCATTAGTTTTGGTTGAGAATATTAATGGTTATATTTTCTAGTGGCTTTTGAACTGCTCTAAAAAGTCTAGCTTTGTTTTGTTTTTCTGAGTTACCCTGCTGAAGTGTGTAGCAGGAAAGAGATGGGATTCTCAGTAAATAGAGATCCAGGTTCCTTGTCATCACCCCCTTGCAATCTGAGTAGATTCCATTTTCATCTGTACAGTATGCTAGTGTTCCAGTAAGATTGTTTTGAAAAAGTGTTTGGCTGCCACAGAGTATTTGGAAAACCACTGATATAATTTAATCTGATTTTCCAGAGGAAGACATTGAGTCTCATGGGTCAGTGTCTTGACCTACCCCACATCACTGAACTTGTGGCAGAGCATGTTAGATCCTAAATCTCTTGATAATTTTTTTCTGTAAAGCTATTGACATTTAATAACAAAATTGACTTCTCTCTTTCCTTTTATTCCTCTGATGAATTTGTCTTAAGTAGTCTGAGCCAGGAATTCTTAGGAAACCAAGTTAATCCTCTGGCCAGATCTCCAAGGGTTGTCTGAACTCTGCTTAGAGAGTTAATGATATTGGACAATTAGGTGGGACCTATTAGCTCAGCTTGGAAAGACTGTCACGCCTGGCCTTGGAAATGGACGCAGCCTCCAGGAAACCCTGGGATCTGGGAGACTGAGATAAAGGAATAAAGATTTATGCTTTTGCCAAGTCCAGAATGCAGAGATAGGAGTAGGATAAATAAACTAAATGATGAGCATATTACTGGTAAACCCATTTTTAATGAAAGCTGCAAATTAAAACAAATATAGCTGCAAACTTCATTTACATGAAAGGGTCTTGAGTGAGGTCACACAGTCATTGATAGCAATGAAGTAGTCAGCTTCCAGCCCTTCAGCAGTTTTGATTAGTAAGGAACAGTTGGCAGACCCCTACCCTGAGGCATTACTCAAGAGCCACCTACCTGACTTCTTACTACTCAGAATAAGCATATTTTTCAAGTAAAATAGGTACAATTTTATTCTATGTTTATTCCTTAGTAAATGAGAATTACTAAGACAATTGGAATAGTGGCTAGGAGCCTGGTCTTTGAAATCAGGCTACCTGGGTTCAATCCTGGCTTCCTCCTAAGACTGTGTGGCCTTGGACAGTTTCTGTATCCATCATAATAGTTGCTGACTCATGGAATTGCTGGGGTTGGGGATTATGTGGGACAGTGATACACATAAAGCGTTTCACAAAAGTCCCTAAACCATGATGAACAATCAGAGGGCAGCTCCTGGGATTGCAGAACTCTAGCAACACCCCAGTAACTCAGAGCTTTCCAGAGGACTTCACTAACAATCCAGTATCAAAAGTGAGTGGAAAGGTGCTTGGAGTCGACTTTCAAAACATTGTCTCCAACCTTAAAATGATATCAGAATCTATTGGACTCAAATAGAAAGATAAAAGAAACCCCTCACTATATATTCTTTTGTTGATAATGGGAAGTTAATTCGAGTCCCTGTCTACGCGATATTCCACAAATTCTAGAGCAGAGATCCCAAACTGGTCTATAGACCAGTACCCGTTTGTGACAGTTTTCAACTAAATCAGAATAATGAAAACACTTCGGTGGGTTCTTCATAAAACTTAATGTATACCTTTGTCTATATTCCTGAAAACTTGTCTTTTTTTTTTTTTAATATAGCTTTTGGCAGTTTTTCGATTTAAAGTGTTAATACTTGCATATGCAGTGTGCAGACTGCGCCATTGGTGGGCCATAGCGGTGAGTATGCCTGGTGAGTGGTCCCCCCTCCAGCGCTGGTGGCCAAGGCCTGCTCACAAGAGGGCTGAGCTGGGGGTACATGTGGCTTCCATCTGAGTTGAATCCCCCCTGGCTTCTCCTGAATCCCTGTCCTTCACACCTCAGTAGGTTTCGTTCTCCAGGGCTTCTCTCCAGAGGTGATGAGTAACTATCTTTATTGCTATAGAAACTGAGACAAATGAGGATTTCAGGGGCCTAGCAGTGATTGTGGTCCAAGCACCAGCCCACCCTCTACCTCATTTTGCAAATGAGAAATGAGTTCAGTCCCTCTGTCTCAAAGCAGTTTGGACCATTTCCTCTTGGGTTGAAACTTCTTGGTGATTTTTCACCATTTGGTCTCTGCTGATTTTGATCCTTGCCTTCCTCCCTGTGTTACCCGCCTCCCTCCAGTCTTAAAGGTAAAAGTTCCCTTTTATTGCTGCCTTCAGATTTCTTGAAGGCAGTGGCATCTTTTACTCACCTCCATTTCCTGGCATCCAGCCCAGAGCTTTGGCACAAGCTCTTCTCAATAAATATTCATTGGTTGAAAGAAGAATTATAAGCAAGTCTGCCTGAATTATTTTCGCCATTTCCATGGACCTCTGAACAGTCACCTTGTTGAGAGCTCTAAACAAAGCAGGTATATGGGGGAAGCTCCTCAGACTGGAAGACTTGGGCAGGACTAAACTGCGTGGGACCTTGGTCTGTGTGGACCTGGCACGGGCTTGTCCAGCTGGGCATAGAGTTGTGTGCTGTCCTAAGAGGGCATCCACCATGTGCCTTGTCTGCCTGGACCATCTCTTCTGAGCATCCACAGAACCCTGGGCTGCTGTCAAACCATCCATCGAACCCCAAGCTCACATTGCATGGATGGAGGCCATCAGTTTCAGTCAGACTCAGCTCCCTTTCCTGAATGTATGCTGTTGCTGATCCCAAACAGCTGTGATGGTTGTTGCTTGTCCATTTTCTCCAGCCATCCCAATTTGGGACATTCTGTTCAGTTTCCATGATGTGCACTGGTATCTTTCAGAAAATCTGTCTCAATGTTTGTTTCAGAAAGTAGTTGACTATGCACTGAGTTTTAAGAAACCTTCTTTAATCTCTAGCTTGAAATTATCAAAGAGTCACTTCAAGCACATCCATTTTATTGTTGTTGATTCTTGTTTCTAAAAATGTTTACAGAGAGGGGACCAGGCAGCTGGAAGGAGTCAGCTGGTTCCTGAAAAGTACTTAGTGTCAGCCCGTAAAATTAATTAGTATCATAATGTAAGATGCCTCCTCTTCCAATGCTGGCGTATCTGTGTGTGTATGTATTAACGTGTATATGTGCATGCGTGTGTGTGTGTGTATGTTGTGTTTTGCTAACAAAACTGACTCTGCAACTTTGTTAATAGTGACCAAGCATGACACCTGGTATTTCTTGATCTCCATTTTGTCAGTCAAGACTCCTGTTGGCATTCACGTTGGTTAGGTTTCTTATTGCTGCATGTATTAGTTAGAGGATGAAGACACAAGGTCCAGGTCCTGTGGGAATAATCTCTGGCCTTCCTGAGCCCTGGGGGAGCCCTGCCTCGCTTTCACTGGTCCCTTCTATGCAGATAGCATCTTTATATGTTGTACCCTCCAGTGGACAAAATTAAGTTTCCCAACACACCAGCCTGTGGGTGAAGGGAAACCTCAAGCTGCCATGTAGGGCATCCGTGCCATGTGGAAGCCCTCTTTGCCCCCATCTGGTTTAGGGGACAGAGGAAAAGTGACATGGGAGGAAGCCAGGCGTGCCAGGGCCTTTTCAAGCGTTACCTGTTTCTGGCTCAGATGGTTCTCCTGCATGACAGCAATGCCTTTACAGTGTCACATATCTAATTTGAATGTTGCTGGATTATGTGTCTTTCAGTTGACAACAGCAGTGACCAGTGCCTTTTTATTAGCAAAAGTGATCCTCTCAAAGGTATGGCTTTCCGCTTTTTGTGCTGTGACTGTACTGATGTCTTGTTCTCTAGAATGAGCTCATAGTAACTGTTTGTCTCTCCTGGTCACATCTGTTCTTCCAGCTTTTCTCACAAGGGGCTTTTGGCTATGTGCTGCCCATCATTTCCTTCATCCTTGCCTGGATCGAGACATGGTTCCTGGACTTCAAAGTGTTACCACAAGAGGCAGAAGAAGAAAACAGTAAGTTTCTCTCCGAGTTTACCTCCTGAGTTTACCTCCCCCCAGGTAGGGGGGAGGGGCTGCAGAGTTCTGGCTTTTTTGTTGTTGTTTTTTAATTTTTATTTTACACTGGAGTATAGTTGATTTACAGTGTTTGTTAGTTTCACATGTATAACAAAGTGATTTAGTTGTTCATATACATATATTTATTTCTTTCCAGATTCTTTTCCTATACAGGATATTACAGAGTATTAAATAGAGTTCCCTATGCTCTACAGTAGGTCCTTGTTGATGATTTCTCTTATATATATTAGTGTATATATGTAATTGGGATTACCTCCTAATTCATCCCTTCCTCTCCCACCTTTCCCTTTTGGTAACCATAAATTTGTTTTCTAAGCCTATGAGTCCATTTCTGTTTTGTTAATGAGTTCATTTGTATCGATTTTTAGATTCCATGTATAAGTAATTATCATATTTATCTTGGTCTAACTTGTTTCACTTAGTATGATGATCCCTGGGTCCAGCCATGTTGCAGCAAATGGCATTATTTCATACTTCTTTTAAGGCTGAGTAATATTTCATTGTATATATGTACCATTCTTCTTTATTCATTCATCTGTCAGTGGACATTTAGTTGCTTCTATGTCCTGGCTATTGTAAATAGTGCTGCAGTGAACACTGGGGTGCATGTATCTTTTTGAACTATGGTGTTCTCCAGATACATGCCCAGGAGTGGGATTGCTGGACCACATGGTAGCTTTATTTTTAGTTTTTATACTCCATACTGTTCTCCATTGTGGCTGGGACAATTTACATTCCCACCAAAAGTGTAGGAGGGTTCTGAGATCTGGCTTTGCGTGGAGCTGTGGGTGGAGTCAGGCAGATCTGGGGTCTCCACCCCGCAGGCTGCAGGAGACACTGCGGGAAGAGTTGGATGAAGGGACAGGGACAGGATGTGGCCCCTTGCTCCAGCTGTTAGGGCAGACTTCCCTGGAAGGAAGTGTGAATACTGGTGAAAAAGACATTCCAGCAGCAATAGCAGTAGCCAACGCCTCCTTCTCCTTAGACAGGTTGACCTTTTCTCCCTATTGATAATAGCTAGAGGTCGCGGAGCATTTCATGCCAAGGTAGCAGTTCTACATAGAAGTTCTTGATTCTCCAGAGTCTCCTATCACTGTCCATCCCACAGATGGTGCCTTTGGGCTGCCATGTGAATAACTGCCTGAAAGGGGACTGTTGATGGGTTGCTGATGGAGATGGAAAGGAGAGG
Source organism: Bos javanicus (assembly GCF_032452875.1). Lineage (NCBI taxonomy): Eukaryota > Metazoa > Chordata > Mammalia > Artiodactyla > Bovidae > Bos > Bos javanicus. The sequence goes on from NC_083871.1 coordinate 50,590,496, forward strand.
AGGAAGTTAGCCAGCCAGAGAAATGTTCACCTGTCTCAGGCTTTCCATCCTCCTCTGAGTAGAGGGTGAGAGCTGGCAATGTGTGGTCATGAATCCTGTTAAAGTTGTTATCATCTCCTTGTGTGGCTTTGAGCATCACAGCATGTTCACTGGAAATCCAAATGATTGAACTTTAGACGGGAATTCTTCTCTGCATGATGGCCTTAGTGGAAGCATACACATTCCACCTGTCCCCTCAGACACATATAATCAAAGTTCAAAGCAGAGACTCAGACAGTTGTAAAACTTGCTATTTTTATGTTCTCTCAGTCATCTGGCTGGATTTGCCCCACCTAATAGGCAAAAAAAAAAAATTTATTGTGTCTTACAGAAAGTTAAACATGATTATAACCTCAAGATATAGTAGAAGGAAAAATAACCTTGTAAGTGGTTTTATTTTTCAAAAGTTCATATACAAAGATGAAATCAATGAGAAAAGAATTATCGTTCAGGAATAGATTTTAAAACACATTAATCAGACTAAGATCCATCTTCTATCCTGTGCCTTCTCTTCTTGTATGAGACTGTATTGTGGAAAAGGAACAAGTAAAGCTAAATGAAGCCACTTGGTAAAAAGAATTCCATGGTAGTTCAGTGGTTGGGACTCTGGGCTTCCACTACAGGGAGTGTGGGTTCAGACCCTGGTTAGGGAACTAAGATCCCTTGTGCTGCCAGGCCTGACCAAAAGTAAAAAAATAAAAATTGTTTAAGTTGTATATAAACATCAAACTGAACTTTAATGAAAGTACTTCAGCTGTTCGTGTGACTGAGGCTTGCATGCCTATGTGATTAAACTAAAGTCGCTAATAAAGCAAAGCACATAATTAGTGAAAACATTGAAAATACCATTTATTTTCACTGTCACCAACATTACATGCACACCTGGCACCTACTGTTTGGTCTGGTGCTTCCTCCAGCTTTATCTCGGTGTAACTCAGCTTCAGCCAGAAGAATGCATTGTCGACAGCCTCTCTGCTAGTGTTTTTTTGCTTTTATGCTGGCATTTCTCTAACCAGATGTAGAGAGGCCATTTGTACAACCTCATGAGTTCTTTTTTTTTGTTTGGCTTTGTGCTTTGGTTTTGATGTTGTTGATTTCTATAGGAAAGTAGGTATTTCCAGATGGGAAGATTCTATTAACACTTAGTTTTCGGTTGAAAGATTTTTCAAAGTACTCTTTCCTACTAAGAGTTTTAAAAATGTAATAATAACACTTTTATTTTGGTTAACCTGGCCACAAAACTACCAAAACAGTGGCATCATTCCCAGCATCTGAATTTCTTCTCTTCCAGGACTCTTGATAGTTCAGGATGCCTCGGAGAGGGCGGCGCTGATTCCTGGGGGTCTTTCTGATGGTCAGTTTTATTCTCCTCCTGAATCTGAAGCAGGTAGAAAATTTGATTTATCATTTATGTTTTTGTCTATCATTCAAAAGCTTTCCCCCCTCACCTAACCCCCTGTACTTCTCAATATGCTTAGCAAACATTTAACATACCAGACATTTAGGGTGTGAATATAAATAAGATGTGGTCTTGATGTGCAACCCATAATGAGATGCAGAGATGCAAAAATAAATATGATAGAGGGTCTTACACACCGATATGTGGACGGGGAGAGTCTTGATGCTCTGTGTTATCTGTCACCCCCTGATTGACCTTCCTCCAGAATCCCCCATGTCTGAGAGCACCACCCACCCCTTTGCCCATGTGAGAAACCAGAGCCTCACTGGGGACTCCGCCCTTTTCCTATGGCTCCCAGCCCATCGTTTACCATGCCATTTTGAACCTCTTTGTTGCTACCTCCTTGATTTCATTTAAATTGTCATCACTTCTGTTTCTGCAACAGCCTCCTCCTCAGTTGCCTTCTCCCAAGCAGCCACCATAATACCATGTTAGATAGAATGACTGCATTGTTCTAAGGGTTCCTCATAACCTCTCTAAGGTTAAAGTCTCATTATCCCTGTTTTAGAGATCAGCAAGTTGAGGCACAGAGAGGTGAGATAGTTCATCCAATATTACACAAGGAGTAAGAGAGTGGAGCTTGGACTTGAACCCCAGCTCCAGGACTAGCATCTATGATCACAGCTAATATATGCAAATTTTATATTTTTTTCAATATTAGCTAAGTTGACCATGTTATTATTCCCTTGCCTAAAAGCCTTCAGTGACATAAAAGATTAAGAAAGTGATTGGATCCTAAGCCTGGCAGAAAGCACCTGTATGTCTACCCACCATGGTCCACACTCTCCTCTGATTAGGCTCCTGGGTGCCAGTCTTAGATTTCTGAAAATACATCAGAGCCCCCAAGCCATTGTGCATCTTGCTTGTTCTATCCTTGACATACCTCTGTGGTCCCAGTGTTCACTCAGATGTTGAGAAGCCTTCTTCCTAACCCGACCCCCACCATGCCCCCTGACCCCATCAGTCGTAGGTAGGGCATCTTTTGCCTCATGTTCGTAAGATCCCTTCCACAGCACTGTCATCCTGGGTTGACTGTGCTGACTTTGGCAGTGACTTGGCCTGTTTCTGTTATTAGGATGTAAACTTGAGTTAGAGACTACATTATTTTATTCTCACACTACACATAGTAAATATTTTAAACACACGCGCACACACACACACACACACACAATAGAGTAAAACAAACTCCAGGCAGAAAGAGCCATGTGAAGATCAAAGACATCTTATTGTGACATAGGGAGTCAGGGGAACTTGAAGTAACTTGATACTCTGGACTATTGGTGTTGAATTTAAAAGCAATATAAAAGAAAATCATAGGGCTTCCCTTGGTGCAGTGATTAAGAATCTGCCTTTCAATGCAAGGGACACTGGTTTGGTCCCTGGTCCAGGAAGATCCAACATGCCACAGAGCAACTAAGCCCATGTGCCACAACTACTAAGCTCTAAAACCCGGGAGCTGCAACTGCTGAGCCCATGCATTGCAGCTACTGAAGCCCGTGCACCTAGAGCCTGCACTCTGAAACAAGAGCAGACACTGCGATGAGAAGCCCGTGTACCGCAACAAACAGTAAAGCCTGCCGGTAGCAACAAAGACCCAGCCCAGCTAAAAAATAAGTAAATCTTAAAAAACAACAACAACAAAATCATAGAGTCAGATGAAATAAAGATATGATTGGGCAGAAAAGCTATTTCTCAGTCAACAGACACTAGGATGAGTATTAAACTTTTCATTACCTCATTATAAGGATGATTTCCTTGAGATTTTTGTATGTCAGAGGACTCAATCATTTTTTTTTTTTTGAAGTTTACATTATAGTTCATCTTTTTGTGTACCTTTTTCCTGAGACTAATAGAATTTCTCAGCACCTATGTGTACTTTTTTTTTAAATCAGAAGTTCAGAACAGCAGGATAATAATGTGAGGAATACCTCCTCAGGCATTTTTCATCAAGCAAGCCATGGGCTTCCTCCTTTGACTTTTACCACCCCCTAGTGGCATTTGAAAGCATTACCACATCATAGAATTATAAAGCTAAACAAAAACAACACTGTAAGCATTCCACTGGGTGGCTGCATTGTTTAAGACAAAGACCAGATTAGTAGTGGGCAGAGGAGTGTTCAAGGTTACTTACTTTACTGTGTATTTTCATTGTCTGTGTTCAGTTTAGGAAAGAATTAAGATTAAAAACTATTCTTGGAATTAATGTGCCCAGAAAAGATTTTACTCTAAAACTTTCTTGTTAGGTCAGTGGACAAATATTAAATGGTTTTCAGCAGCAGAAGTTATAAGCTTTTTATCCTAGTACCCTGCTGATTGGCCCCTAGTCATTAAGAGTACAGCTGGGGCCTGCCTTGCCTGTTGTCTGTCTTTCTCTAGTACCAAGTTGAGTGCCTGGTACATAGTAAACTTAGAACTTTTGAAGGAATAAATAGAGGAAGAAAGAAATTGGAGGCACCAGAAATTTAAATGTTAGCATTTTTCCTTGTAAAGGAATGGCTTGAATTTTAGAGTCACAGAGCCTTGGAAAATTAGCACATTTTAGTGGATGTATTTTAAAGGATATAAGGTGGTTTTTTTGCAGATTTCCTTGCTGCTTTAGCCGTATCCTGTTTGCCTATGTATTAAGTTGAAAGAAGGAGGAAGCCCAGTTCTCTCTCAGATGGTCAGGTTGAAGTTCTTATGTGCTCAGATAATTTAAATGAACCAGTTGTGATGTTGGATAAAAGGTAATTTGTCACATCCTGAATCATTGAATGGTTGACTTAAAGAATAACTCAGTTGCATCCTGTCATCTGTGCTAAACAAGTCTAGATGGAGGCACTGAAAATTTAATTTGACGCCAAAATTAAATTTTCAGTGCCTCCATCTAGACTTGTTTAGCACCATCCATGCTGGTGCGGTAGAGAAGGAAATGGCAACCCACTCCAGTATTCTTGCCTGGAGAATCCCAGGGACGAGGAAGCCTGGTGGGCTGCTGTCTATGGGGTCACACAGAGTCGGACACGATTGAAGCAACTTAGCAGCAGCAGCAGCAGCCGGTGGGCTGCCTATGAAATTATGTCGCCTGTGGTGTGGCTGCAGATGTGTCTTCTTAGTTGTTATAAATTCTTTCATTTTTAAGCCCGAGTTCTTAGGAGTTGCCCTTGTGTCCACACAGTATAGTGCTAACCAGTGATTGGACAGGTTTTGTGATCAGTCACCTTGGTTAAGACTTGCATCCTCGGGCAGATGGCCATTTGTGTGTATTGGATAGCACATTTGAGTTTCAGGTCTTTTCGAGTCTTCTTCTGCTTGTGCTTTTTGCTGAATATTTTTGCATCTCCTCTGCACATGTTTACAGCCTCAAAGTCGCCTGGTCTAGCACAGGTTCTCTTGGGTTTCCGTTGAGTTTGTACCCAGCTTCAGGCAAGCATATGCTCGCTGCAGCCTTGACCATCACCTCAAACCAGCAAAGACTCTGGGCCTTATGCTCACACATAACTGTTGCACCACTGCATTACTCCTCACCTCAAATGAAAGGAGCTCCTTCAAATGTGTAAATCTGCTGCCAGTCCTTACAGCCTGCCATACGTGGAAGAACCTTCATACCATGAAGCTGAGTGATGGGAGGTGGAGGAACAATATTGTTATCTCAGTTCTGCAGTTTTTCAAGCACTTCTCACAAAGTTGCTTGAAACTTAGGTTTCCTCCCTAGCACTGAATTTGCTGTTTGGTTCATTAGTTTTTATAGTTCCTTTTCGGAGAAGACTGGTTGAACTCCTTCTTTGACAATAGCCAGAACACCTTAGTAGCTTTCACTTTGAGATTAGGGAAAGCATATGTATTATTGTGTTTTAAAAATTTGACTTTATTTAGGACTTCCCAACGGAGAAGGCAATGGTACCCCACTCCAGTACTCTTGCCTGGAAAATCCCATGGACAGAGGAGCCTGGTAGGCTGCAGTCCGTGGGGTCGCTAAGAGTCGGACAAGACTGAGCGACTTCACTTTCACTTTTCACTTTCATACATTGGAAAAGGAAATGGCAACCCACTCCAGTGTTCTTGCCTGGAGAATCCCAGGGACGGTGGAGCCTGATGGGCTGCTGTTTATGGGGTCACACAGAGTCGAACATGACTGAAGTGACTTAGCAGCAGCAGCAGCAGCAGCAGCAGGACTTCCCAATAGTTCTAAAGCATGTCAGTTTATTGTGGCTTGAATGCCGTTACCCTCACAGGTGGAAAATGAGCCCGGAAACAGGAAGACTCCATGTGATCAGCTTCCTTAGACTCCTTGCAAGCGAGATGGCAGTTAAACCACCCTGGAGTCTCTAAGATTTCCGGCAGTGTAATAAGCTGGGAAGTGAAGCCTTCCTGCCACTGTATCTTTATGTATTTGTTTTACCACAAACCTAATCTGAACGATATGACATTTGTGAGGTTTAGGTGTGGGACACAGACTTTTCTTAAGCTTCTTTGGGGGTTCATTCTTCTGTGCCAGATTCGTTCTTGGCTATAATCCAGGCAGACATTCTCCAAAAAGTGCCCTTTTTTAAAAAAAAAATAAAATTACTGGAATATAGTTGATTTACAATGTGGTGTTAGTTTCAGTTGCATAGCAAAGTGCATCAATTATACACATATGTAATATCCACTCTTTTAAAGATTCTTTTCCCTTATAGGTCATTATAGAGTATTGAGTAGAGTTCTGGGTGCTATATAGTAGGTCCTTATAAGTTATCTATTTTGTATATAGTATTGTGTCTGTGTCAGTCCCACTTTCCCGATTTATCCTGCCCCCCAATTTCCCTCCTGGTGAAAGTGTCCTTTTTGAACTGTATTATGTGATAAGAGTAAAGTGACAGTGAGGTAGGCTGCTCTTGTAGGTTAGTAGGTAACATCCTAGCCTGCTCCCTTCATCTCCTCACCACCGTCTTTAGTTCCCTTCCCTAAGTATGAGAGGAATGTGTAATTGCTATAAAAATGTGAAAAGAACAGAAGTAGAAGATAACTGTCCTTCAGACTATTCAGCAACATTAGTATTGACAGTTTGTTTCTTTCTACTTTGTGTTTGTAATTTACGTAATGTGTGTTGGCTATACTGTCTATATTATTTATATCCTTTTTAAAAAGTTATAAAGTCACTTTAAGTTTACTGTAGAAATTTTGGAATATCCAGAAATGTACATAAGTCACCTGGTTTTTTTTTTCCTAGTCTTACTGATTCATGCTAGTATATAAAGTTATAAGTTTTTATCAAATATGATCTTATACTGTATTTCTTGTTATATATTTGCTTTTACTTTTATTGCATATACATTTCCCATGTTGTTATGTACTATAGAATTATATTTCCATGAAATATAATAATATAATATTTTTCTACACTCAGACATTAGATTTTTCTTCTCATTTTTAGGGGGAAAGTCTCATAATGGAAAAAAGTGTTATTTCCTCAAGGATATATCCTAAGGATATCATCCCAGAATAATGACTGGGTCAAATTCAAGAATACTAGAAGGTAGAGGCTTCCCTGTTGATCCAGTGGTTAAGACTCCATGCTTCCAATGTAGAGGGCATGGATTCAGTCCCTGGTCGGGGAACTAAGATCCCACATCCTGCATGTTGTGGCCAAAAAATGAATAAAAATAAGAATTGAAAAATAAAGTATGTTCTTAAAAGAAACAATAATAGAAGAGAAGGCAATGGCACCCCACTCCAGTACTCTTGCCTGGAAAATCCCATGGACGGAGGAGCCTGGAAGGCTGCAGTCCATGGAATCGCTGAGGGTCAGACACGACTGAGCAACTTCACTTTCACTTTTCACTTTCATGCATTGGAGAAGGAAATGGCAGCCCACTCCAGTGTTCTTGCCTGGAGAATCCCAGGGACGGGGGAGCCTGGTGGGCTGCCGTCTCTGGGGTCACACAGAGTCGGACACAACTGAAGTGACTTAGCAGCAGCAGCAGCATGCAACACTGACTCAGAATGGTTGTAACTATGGTTGCTGAAACAGCACACAGTGGTGACTTTCAGCTTGCCCCATACTTTAGACTCCCTCTCTCACTCACTGAATACAGCCATTTTTCAAATACGTATATTAAGTTATTTATACCAAAGAGATTTTCACTTGAAAACCAGGTAAGCGTTTCAGCAAAGAAGCAGACAAGGAGGAGCAGTGGATAATAGTTCTTGGTCTATGTGAATATTTTTAGGAGAACATACATGAAATCCATTGGACAGATTAGTGTGAATGATATTGAAAGGTTTTCCTTCTATAAGATATAACGTAAAACTATTTTACAGTTTCATTAACTCAGATCTCTTGTGGATTAAACACATGTAGCCCTCATTTAAAATTTTATGCACATATATTAAATGTTAAAGAAATCATTTGTTACTGTAATTGAATGTGGTACTTTTTCTCCTTCCCCTTCTCTACCATCTAGGATCTGAAAATGAAGCTGAAGAAAAGCAGGACAGTGAAAAACCACTTTTAGAACTATGAGTAAGACTTTTGTTAAAGTAAGTCTTTGAAAATGAAACTGTTAATAGCGAAGTAGTTAAATATGGAGCCTTCCTTCAAGTAGATTCAAAGTTAAAGTCAGAAAATGTGAGAGTGATTATAGTTATATTTCTCCTAATTACGTGAATTTGTCAGGCACATTTTATTATGTAAAATCTCTGAACATTTTCTAGGTATAAATTGGCAGAGGATGAAAACTACGTAAGAGTCCCACATTTCTGAATAAGGATGACAGTTCATTTTTGTTTATTGTAGCCAGAGTGTCTCCATGTCAGGCATGATTTAATGACAAACCCTAACTTCTGAGGGCGCCAAGGGCAGCAGTCCCGGGAGGTAGTACTGCCCTTGTCTCCACTGGCAGGGAAGACTGAGGGTGAGTGACTGGTCCAGGGTCCCACAGCTGGCAGGGGCAGGGCCAGGACTCAGGCGCCCCGTCTGTACCAGCATCCACCCTGGTCCGCACAGGACGGTCGTCTCTGGAGTGTGTTGGAGCTTCTGCGATGACAGGTGTGGTCCAGTCACAGCAGTCGGGCTCCACGTGCCTCCAGGTCAGGGCACATTGTTCAGTCCCTTCAAATCATCAAAGGAAACATTTCAACCTCACAAATATGAGCGAATAAACAGTCAGTTGTAAAAGCTGTATTTCTGCTTAATTATTTAACCACAGAAGGAAAAGAATAGACCTTAAAACTCCATCTGATAAAAAAATAATCTGTTAACTATGTATAGTGAAGGATGTTAACTTCTGTAGACTTATTGTGGTGACCATTTCAAAATATATACAAATATAGAGTCATTATGTGATATAACTTAAAATGTTATTTATCAATTATATCTCAATAAAAAATAATGAAATAAAATTTTAAAGCAGGAAAAAGTAGTGCACTGATTCATAGAAGGTGGGCGGTTTGCATAGAGTCAGATATGCCGGCAGAGGCAGCCAGAGTCCTGGTATTGAAGGGCCTGCATCAGTGGTATCCACTGTGCTTCGGGCCCTTTTCCTACAACAGTCTTCAGACATACAACAAAATCGTGGGCATGTGAATAGTAGATCCTTTTCTAAAAGGCTTTAAGATCTTGTGTCGCCCCATCCATGGTTTTTCAAGTGTAGCATTTTGCCTTTTTACACTGCATCTCAAATATTGTTGTGTTCTCTCTTCTTCTAAGTGTGAAAAACCTTCATTGAAAGTCACCAGAAAGAAAAAGGAACTGGAGATGGGGTCTCCCTATTGAAGGTTGAAATGGTGACATCCACTGCTGACATTATTGAACGGCTAGTAAAGCATTTATTTATTGTAATACCTCACAGACATGGTACCATACCCGCGTCCATTTATGTTACCTGCCTGTGGCTGGTAAGAAATGTCGTGGTCCACCCTATGTTCAGTGAGACGGGATCTGACCTGTCAATGAATAGTTGCAGAAAGTCTTGTGCTATGTTCCTAATCAAAAAGACTTCTTAATATATTGGAATAACACTTTTTTAGTATGTAAAATATCTTTTTATTTTGATTTGCAGAATGGAATTTTTTTGTCTCATGTTTTGAATTTCTTTTGTATTTCTTTTTTAACTCCCTACATTTCCCTTATGTTTTTTAACTCATGCACATTCGCTGTTTGTACAATTTTAAAAGGTAATAAACTCCAGCATATCAAAATGATTAGTTTTATTTTTCCTGTTTGCATTATGTATTTGGCCTAAAGTATTAGACTTACAAAAGGGGAACCTGAGGGATTGTGAATACATGTAGAAGTTCACCAGAGATAGAATCTTTCTCTTAGAAGAATGATCTAAAATAGTCCGAATACCCTTCTTTAAACCCTTTCTATGAAATTATTTCCCCTTGTGTTTAGTTAGCTTGAATCAAAATGAACTCAATTCTATTGTGAGCTGTTTTTGTTAAAAAGAAATATTCAACACAGTGCTTCATGGGAAGCAGCATGTCTGTCAGTTTCCTGTCGTTATTCATTATGTCATTTAAGAACAGAAGTGCAGCTGGAGCTCCCTGGGAGCCTGGGGCCTCACCAGAAGGAGCACCTTATGTGGAGAAAGGGGGAGCTCCAGGGTCAGGCTGTGGACTAAAACCTCCAGCCTTCAATGGTGTCATCACAGTGAGAACGTCCTGTCCCAGGAGTGGACCCGCGTCTACACCACGATCACAACGGGGCCTGAGCCGGACATCAGTGTGTGACTTTAACCTAGGAAGGAGCTCTCCCCCTACACTCAGGGTGGACTAGTAGGATGTGGCCAGTCCTCCTGGGAGGGCAGGGACCCCAGATGTTGGCTCTCAGAGAAAAGACAAGAGGAAGGAAGGATGTGACTTGACTGTGCTGCAAGTTCAGACTGTGACAGCTGAAGCCTTGACCTCAGCCGTAGAGCCCTGCTTCCCTCTGGAGCCGGACGGATGGAGTGCAGGGCCTGGACCCCTGCTTGGACCTGCTGGGTGGGGAGGGGGGCCACCTGCTCTTCATGCTCATGTTGCTGAGCAGCCCTCTGCTATTCACCTTTCACACTGTCATCTGATTTACCATCTGGAAAGCCTTGCTCAGATTGACTCTCAAGTTATTTTGTCCCTGTGGAGGGCTTGGGTGACTAGTATATATGATACTCAGTTGCAGAGCTAGGTGACCCCAGGGCCTTCTGTATCTCGTTTCTCGTGAGGGAGAAAGCACATCTGCAGTCTTTCTATGTCACTGGGTTCGGGGATTGGGTCTCATTGTCACCGGGTCTACACTGAGAAAATAAAACCAAGACATATCAGCCTCACAGATCATGGAAGAGCACAGGTGGTTGGTGGAAGGAGTCCTGTGTTCCAAGGAGTCCTGTCTGCCCTTTCCTTCAGGGTCTTGAGGTGCAGCATTTGGACATCCTGAGAGGAGCTCATTGGATGAATTCTGTCTATAAAAGTGGGGAACCTGAACCCCCAGCCCAGAGTATGTGTGATAACAATCGCAAGACTGTGCAGAAGGACCTTTTATTCCATTAGCTGTGACCCTTTGAAAGTGAGCAAAGTTGGTTGTGGTTTAACTGTTATTTTTTTGTGACACCCCAGCTACACTTTGCAAAGATCCAACCAGTCAAGGCCAGTTTGACTTTGAGCGTTTTCCACGAATCAACCACACTTGACAGAGCACGTGAACAAAATTGAAACCTGAGTGGGTGAAACCCCACCAACCGTACCAGCACCCTCCTGCTGCCACTCAGGTTGTCTCCCCACCCCCACTGCCCTCCCTTTTCTGCACCTCCCAGGCCAGGGCTGCCCAGGGCGAGAGAGGCAGGAAGTTGCTGAGAAGTTGGAAACTACCCAGCACTGTCCTTGGGGCCCCGGCAGGGAAATCAGCTACACAAAACTTTCGGTGATTTGCAGTTTTTCCATCTTGCCTTCTATGCTCTCCCAATGCAGAAATAGTTTCAGATTGCTAAGAGGATGGCCAGGTATTTGGGCTAAGGATGCCTGATCACATTCTTCAGAACCAAGAAGACTAAATTAGATTTCTTCTTTCTTGTATCTGGTTGCTCTTCTTTTGTTTTGAGATCTGAACTTCTATTTGGTTTTCAAAAGAACTGGTTTCACGGAAGCTGAAGCAGATTGTAAGCAAACAAACAAAAAACACCTTCCCAATTTTAAAGGAGACAATGTTTTTCCTAATACACAAAAAGGATTTTCGAATCACGTATTTTTTTCACCCACGCACCATGCAGTGAACTTTTTGTTTTGTCTGTATCTATAGAAATAGACACTTGAATAAATGAGGATGGTTATAATATGTGTTACTATTATTACTCAATAGAAAAAGTGATCAAAGGACATGAATAAATACTGCAGAGGAAAGGAAATCTGAATTGACTTTAAATATATGAAGAGATGCTTATTCTCACTCACAGGAAGAGAAAAGCAAATTAAAACCACAGTGAGATAAATGAAATATTTTTCACCTGACAAATCAGCAAAATCCTGTCCTATGACATCACTCTCCTGGCATTAACCTACCTTATGGTATAGGTACGGGTTGGTGCTGTGTCCATCACAGGCAATCCTAAGGGAAATCAACCCTGAATATTCATTGGAAGGACTGATGTTGAAGCTGAAACTCCAATACTTTGGCCACCTGATGCAAAGAACTGACCCGGTGGAAAAAACCCTGATGCCAGGAAAGATTAAGGGCAAGAGGTGAAGCAGGCGACAGAGGATGAGATGGCATCACTGACTCAATAGACATGAGTTTGACAAGCTCAGGGATATAGTGATGGGCTTGGGGTGCTGCAGTTCATGGGGTTGCAAAGAGTTGGACACAACTGAGCAACTGAATAACAGCAACCATCTTGGGAAAGTTGGCCATTGCTGTCAAAATGACCCGATACACATAGTCAAAATAACACAAAACACTGTTATAATTTCAACATTTTTTGTAATAGCAAAAGAGTGGAAAAAAGCCAATAATATATCACGGGGGAATTTTGTAAATTATTGTATATTCACCAGTGAAATATCACACAGCTTTCTATGTATCCCTAGAGACTGACATAAAAGAACCCTATGCTGTGTAAACGCAAAGAAGTGCAGAATAATGTATATTGTTTACTACCTTTGTGTATGAAGCAGGAAATTAGAGTATGTATTCATGCATATACATTTGTGTTTTATTTATTTACTATTTGTATGTTCATTTGAATTTGCTAAATAAATAAAAGCTAGAATGATGGAGAGGAAGTGGAAGTGTAACCTATAAGAGGTAGAGAGGTACATAACAGTGGTTGAAGCAAGATATCTTAATGCAGTTTTTAGTGTTTGTTGATTTTGATTCATGAGATGCTATAATCTAATGATTTAACTGGGGTTTCCTAGGCATAATAGTTTTCAAGTACACTTCTTAATTTTCCTTTTCTTTAAATAACTTACATTTTCGGGGAAGATGCATAGTAGTCTGTCATATGATATCCTTTATTTTTTAGTTTCTAACTGGGCATTTGGATTAATTTGGATTTCTGTAAATGGTGCTATAGTGAACCAACATCTTGGCACCTAGATCTTAGTACATATATTTTATTTCCTTAGGAAATTGATGTGTCAGTGGTCAGAACACTTTCCAGAGAAGCAAGTTCTACACTATAATGAGCCCTATGATGGTTCCTTGCTGCCTGAGATCTGAGCTGGCAACGTTGGAACTGTTTCAACCACTTGCTGCCTCAGCCAGCTGCACATTCAAATTACTGAAAGAAAATTTTTTAGTCTGATGCCTGGCCTGTGATGAAGTCTGGATCTCAGTGGTTCTTCCTTCTCTTCCTTCCTTTTCTCTGTCTTTCCTTCCTTCCATTTATTTTGAGTTATAATTCACATACCATAGGTTCCCCCAAAGATACCAGCTATTATAATGGATAAAGCAGCAGGACTTAGGTCAGGCAGACATGGCCCATGTGGACTCTGGCACTGCTCCATGTTAACTTGGAGTACATTTCTTGTTTCTCTGGGACCTGGTGTTCTCATCAGCGAAATGAGTCATACCTGATCTGTATTTTAGTGAAAACATCAGACATGAAGCAAGCAAACTGCCCAGCAGAACTGATGCTCACTAAGTGGTAGGTACTTCCTGTAATTCAAGGAAAACTAAAGAAAGCAAACATACAGGAAGTAGCCTAAGAGCACATTACAGGGACCAAGAGCACATTACAGGGACCATGCATTTACCCAGATTCGTTCTCACGACTAATAGAAATAACTGAATTTCTAGCTTGTCGGCTGAGTTTTACCAGCTTGGTGTAGTATCTCTGCTGCTGCTGCTGCTAAGTCGCTTCAGTCGTGTCTGACTCTGTGCAACCCCATAGATGGCAGCCCACCAGGCTTCCCCATCCTTGGGATTCTCCAGGCAAGAACACTGGATTGGGTTGCCATTTCCTTCTCCAGTGCATGAAAGTGAAAAGTGAAAGTGAAGTCGCTCAGTCGTGTCCAACTCTAGCGACCCCATGGACTGCAGCCTACCAGGCTCCTCCGTCCATGAGATTTTCCAGGCAAGAGTACTGGAGTGGGGTGCCATTGCCTTCTCCGGTAGTATCTCTAGTTATCTCTTTTTACTCAATTTCTAATTGACTATTATATAAGGCTTTGAATAAAGTGGGAAATCCTGTATTACTTAATTGTGACCCGCTTGATTGACAACAAGCTTTCAAAAACTGAAGTCTATGAGGGAAAGCATTCCAAAATAGTAGAGAGAATTCATAGTGGGAAAGACTTTGAGAATTATTGCCTTGGAGTTTCCTCTTTTACTCTTGAGAAGTGTATAAAGTGCTCCAATTCTGTAAAGACTATTGAGATATGAGGGTTTTCATGTGGAACTGTACTCATCCTTGCCTCACTTTTCCATTGCACACCTGCAGATGCAGACTGCTCTTGAGATATTTACTTTATCCAACCAAGTGTCATGGACTTTAGCCACAGAGGTCCTATTACCAGATGGAAATTCAGTGTATAAAAGCCTTTCCAGCATGAAAAATTTGGGGATGGGTTGACCTATGACCCTCTAATTGCACACCCAGCCTAGGCACAAGGAGAAGAAACAGATAAAAGGCAATTCTCTTCACCTGCTCTTAGCCTAATGAGGAAGGAAATTTTCCTTTTTTTTTTTTTTTGATAAGTGGATTTATTATCTTTCTAGTTTTTATTGGAATATAGTTGCTTTACAATGTTGTGTTAGTTTCTGTTGTATAGCAAAGTGAGTAAGCTTTACATTTTCATATATCCCTTCTTTTTGAATTTCGTTCCCATTTAGGTCACCACAGAGCACTGAGTAGAGTCCCCAGAGCCATACAATAAGTTCCCATTAGTCATCTATCTTATACATAGTATCAATAGTACGTGTCTGGCAATTGCAATCTCCTAATCCATCCCACCTTCCTTTCCCCCTTGGTATCCATATGTTTGTTCTCTACTTCTGTGTCTCTATTTCTGTCCTGCAAATATGAACCTCCAATTGAAAGTAAAAGTAAACATCTATTCTAGCAGCAACTAATGTAAAAGTTAGGAGCAGAGTTCCAGTAACCAGGCTGCTTGGGTTCAAATCCTAAGTCTCTTTCTTATTAGCTGTTTAACTCTGGTGTGTGTGTGTGTGTGTGTGTGTGTGCGCGCGTGGGTGCGTGCGTGCATGTGTGCTAAGTCACTTTAGTCATGTCTGACTCTTTGCAACTCCTGTTGCAAAGACTGTAGCCCATCAGGCTCCTCTGTCCAGGGGATTCTCTAGACTCTGTTCTATAGATGAGAAAGCTGAGGCAGAGAGGAGACAAGGAGGGTCTAACTCTGGGAACCCTCCTTAGCTCCTCTCTGCCTCAGTTTCCTCATTTCTAAAACAGAGATCATTGCATATGTCTTCTGAGAGTTCAATAAGTTAACAGATGCTAAGACAAGAAGCAGAAAGCCTTTGCTGTTATTACTTCATTGGGTTACTAATCACTGAATTTGTAAATTGCCATAGAAATCTGAAATGACTTAATTTGAACACCTGATTCTAAATATGGGTAAACTTAGGAACATGATGTGGTCAAGGAGACATGACACAGTTGGTTAGAACAGACCAGGAAGTGAAGGTTCTAACTCTTGAGGAGCATGGTGGACCTCTGGTCCAGTGTTCCCTTGTACCACATGGTAGCTGTGCTATAGTGGAAAAGGACTGGACCAAACTGATGTATGCCTTCCTGCCATCTCAGAAATGCACCTGGGCACCTAAGAGTCTTCCACATGGATTCTGAGGATCTGGCGTCTGCTGAGTCTAGGGCAGGAGCTGGGGTGACAGGATGTTCAGAGTACCATCCACTGTCTTGCTCGGTCTGAGGCTCTCAGTCCAGTTCATTATACTCCTGAAAGAGCAGTTACTAAGACTCACAGTCACAGAGTCAGGCAGAGTTTCCATAGTGTTGATAACAGAGGGAGCAGCTATGGTGATTCCAGAGAATATACGTGAGGAGAAGGCAGACGCACCTGCAAGTCCTTAAGAAAATTCTCACAGACTCTTTGGAGGAGGCCTTTAGCAAAGAAGCAAGGCATGTTCTGTTTTGTTGGGGTTTGTTTTGTTTTTCCCAGTAGCAAATGAGTCAAGGGAAAGCCACAGGATCCTAGGAAACAAAATATGGGCTCTGAGATCTTAGAGACCTGGCTCTAAATGACTTTTACTTACAAAAGAGTGATCATGAGCAGAATACTCAATCTCTCCAATCTGTAAACTATCGACTTTAACTGTACCTTCCTCCAAGGGCTCTTAGACAATAAATGGGATTCCTGGTGAATTGTTAAAACTGAGTCCAGTTGAGTCAAGATGAGTCCAGCTTGTCCGCAGGGATATGAGATTACAGATGATTCTTGGTAGTTCGGTATATGTGTAAAATCTACCGACTTTACAGTAGAGCTACAGACAGTAGATGCTAATGTTGCTGAGGGCTTGCATGGTCCAAGCATCACCAACATATCTACTCCTCATGTTCCAGGAGACATAACTGTAACTCTGTTACACAGATGTGGAAATGATGGCACTGAGAGTTCAAATCGCTACCTGAGGTCACGCAGATACTAATACAGACCCAGGGTTCACATCCAGGCCCTCAGGGCTCAGAGTCTTCATGCTGCGCCCTCCACCCAGTGCCCCTCTGGTGTTGGTGCAGTTCTCATGGGGTTAATGTGAGGAGCAGGAGGCAGTGCTTGTGAGGCACTACTACAGATCTGAACACACACAAGTCCAAGTCATGCTGGGTGTCAGTCACACTGTTGCCATAGGAACATCTCAAACCAATGAGTCTGAATCTGGTGACTTTGAAAGAGAAAGAACCCTGGCACCTTCTTTTGGCTGTGGGTCCCCTTGGAGCCAGTGCCCCAAAGAGAGCACCATGACTACCGTCTCAGGGAAAGACCTAGAAATGTGGTGTTGCCCATTATTGTAAGCAGAACTAAATTTGATATCACTGTTGTCATGCTGTTTCTCACCTTGATTAGTTTCATGAAATTAAAGTACACAGATAAAAAGGGACTTTTGATTTCTTTTTTAAAATTTATTGTGCTTATTGTGAAAATCAAAGTACAGGATTCAAGTAGCAAAGCCAGCATCTCCAGGGTGTGTGACGGAAGATCAGGGCCGTGGTCTCGGTGGAGATGCTCAAGGAGGAAACAGGGAAATGCCCACTGTGTGTGCTCCAGGGGTTATGAGGACTTAGGGGTGGGGAGGAGCTGATGAGGTTGTGGGGACAGTGGTGGGAGAGGCTCCCCTGGACTAGCCCTGGGCCGTGCCTTTGAGTAATGGCAGAATTCTTGTTAGAGAGGAAAACTGTCTGCCCAGTGCTTCGAAAAACCCTTACACAATGATAGAAAATTAGACACAACACCTGAAATAACCCAAACCCAGAAAGCAAGCCTGGCTAGGTCTTCAGTAGAGAGTTTCTGACACAATAGATGAAGAAGGGAAATTGGCCCCTTTGCTGTCCCCTGCGTCATGAGTTCTTCCCGTCACAGCAGACACCTGTTCTCCTAAACACACAGCAGGAGGTGGTGACAAAGTAGATGGCACTCTTGAGGAGGAGGAGGAGGTAGGTGTAGTAAGCAGAGTTGTACGTGAACTGCAGCTGCACGGTATCTAGGAGAAGTCATATGATTATTACCCATTCTTTCAGAAGGATAGGACACACCTCCTAACATTGTGTGTGTGCTCAGTCACTCAGTCGTGTCTGACTCTCTGCAGCCCCATGGACTGTAGCCCGCCAGGCTCCTCTGTCCATGGGGATTCTGCAGGCAAGAATACTGGAGTGGGTTGCCGTGCCCTCCTCCAGGGGATCTTCCCAACCCAGAGATCAAACCCGGGTCTCCCGAATTGCAGGCAGATTCTTCACCATCTGAGTCACCAGGGAAGCCCAATAAGAGGTATGGTCACAATTATTTACTTCTGATCATCTACATTGGCATGACACCCCTGTAACACCAAACCCCAAGGTAAACATTTATCATCACAACCACCACCACCAGGACGGCTCAGAATTCAGTTCACAGTTCAAGTCAACAACCTCAGCTAAATTCACTAGAACCTTCCAAAATATTAAAAAGTAAGGTTATATTTTTAATGGAGTCCAGTAGGGAAAATCATTTGTGATAAATTGCTTTCAGCATTTTCTTCACCCTTGCCATATGTCTAAAAAATAACGAGTAATATTCATTAACTGCTAGCCAAATGCTAAACACTTTTCTGAGAGCTTTGCATGCAAATTTTTAATCTTGTTTAATTTTTATGATAACCTATAAGATCATTTGGAGAAGGCAATGGCACCCCACTCCAGTACTCTTGCCTGGAAAATCCCATGGATGGAGGAGCCTAGTAGGCTGCAGTCCATGGGGTTGCTAAGAGTCAGACACGACTGAGCGACTTCACTTTCACTTTTCACTTTCATGCATTGGAGAAGGAAATGGCAACCCACTCCAGTGTTCTTACCTGGAGAATACCAGGGACGGGGGAGCCTGGTGGGCTGCCGTCTATGGGGTCGACCCCCATTTTACAAATAGACTGAGGACAGAGAGGAGTAATTTGCCTGACGTCACACATTTAGAAAGTACCAGGAACCACATTTCAATCCCAGCAACATGATTTTAATGAGCACATTCTTAGCTGTCATGTAGTTCTGCATCTCCACATTCAGTGCATACCCCAGACATTTGATATTTGGCATAAATATCAAGTCGAATCACTGGTTTGGAAGGATCTGATGCATTATACCTTGTGTATCAGTGAGATTATGATGAGGTTATGATCTGAAATTTGGTGGCGTCTACGGTGGGTGGGGCAGGGTGTAGTAAAGTGAACACTGTGCAAAATGCAAGACAGTGGTTAGCCCAATTCTCAGAAAGTTTAGGCGCTCATACCTTAGTCATCTGTCTGTCCTGAATGTCTCTCATCGTGGCTGTGATGTTATAGGCTAATTGCGCTTACTCTCCTTTGAAGTTTTACAAGAAATATATGATGTCAAGGAATAATTAACAACAGTGATGATGGATCTGACTTGGCTAAGCAAACCACAAGGCTGAAGTCTGTTCCTGAGGAAGTATCTCTCTCTCTAGAGTCAGAACTCCAGAATCACTAGTATATGGTGTGGAAAGGATCTCAGAAGGTGACAGGCTCATAACTTACTGCCCAGTGTCAGGTCAGGTGTTTGCTGAGTTTCAGGCCCCCTGACACAGTGAGAATGAAGAAGGGATGAGCAGGACTGGAGCCAGTGCTTCTAAATTCACTAAGAACCCTCATGTAGGGAGAAGGGACCACTAACTAGTACTGATCCTGTGCCAGCTAAATGGATACCCTATGGAGACATCCCACATAGCTGACCTTATCTCTGTAATAACTGAAAGTGAAAGTGTTAGTTGCTCAGTCATGTCTGACTCTTTGCGACCCCATGGACTGTAGCCCACCAGCCTCCTCTGTCCGTGGAATTTCCCAGGCAAGAATACTGGAGTGGGTTGCCATGCCCTTCTCTAGTGGATCTTCCCAACCCAGAGATCAAACCCGGGTCTCCCACATTGCAGGCAGATTCTTTACTGTCTGAGCCACCAGGGAAGCACTCCCCTTCAATTACTGAGTTAGGTGTAATTGTTCCCTATTGGCAGGTGAGGATTCTGCTGTTTAGCAGTGTAAGTAATGCACCCACATTAATGCAACTAATAACCAAAGAACTCTAGTCTGTGATAGTTGGAAGCCCAGGCACTTACACCCCCAGCCAGATGTCCATTGTGTCAAGGCCTTGGTTTTTGGATTTCTTACTCTATATCAGTGTCTTAGAGGAGGGATTCAAATGTCCTAGGTTGAAACTCCAGATCTAGCTGTGAGACTTGGTACTGCTGCTGCTGCTGCTGCTAAGTCGCTTCAGTTGTGTCTGACTCTATGTGACCCCATAGACGGCAGCCCACCAGGCTCCCCCGTCCCCTGGATTCTCCAGGCAAGAACACTGGAGTGGGTTGCCATTTCCTTCTCCAATGCATGAAAGTGAAAAGTGAAAGTGAAGTCACTCAGTCGTCTCCAACTCTTAGCGACCCCATGGACTGCAGCCTACCAGGCTCCTCCGTCTGTGGGATTTTCCAGGCAAGAGTACTGGAGTGGGGTGGTGAGACTTGGTACAAGGGACTTGATTAATTTTAGCTCATTGCCCTCATCTGTAAGATGGGGGGAAATTAATATGTTTTTTCCAGTGGTCAGGTATGGATGTGATAGTTGGACTATAAAGAAAGCTGAGTGCAGAAGAATTGATGCTTTTGAACTGTGGTGTTGGAGAAGACTCTTGAGAGTCCCTTGGACTGCAAGGAGATCCAACCAGTCCATCCTAAAGGAGATCAGTCCTCAGTGTTCATTGGAAGGACTGATGTTGAAGCTGAAACTCCAATACTTTGGCCACCTGATGTGAAGAGCTGACTCATTGGAAAAGACCCTGATGCTGGAAAAGATTGAAGGCAGGAGGAGAAGGGAATGACAGAGGATGAGATGGTTGGATGGCATCACCGACTCGATGGACATGGGTTTGAGTGGACTCTGGGAGTTGGTGATGGACAGGGAAGCCTGCCATGCTGTGGTTCATGGGGTCACAAAGAGTCAGACACGACTGAGCGACTGAACTGAACTGAACTGAATATATACCCTCTTAGGAGCTTTATGAAAATCATACTTAAAATACACAAAAGACATAGTATAAGGCCATCTGTAGGAATATGAAACTCTCTATAAGCATCAGTTTATGTTATTAGGTACTAGCAATAACAGTGCACTTACATAAAAGCAACTTGGTATCATTTTTGCATAGTCACTATAATCAAAAGCTACACAACCGCATCCTCTAATTGAGAGTCATCTCACACCAAAACCAGTATTTATTGTGTTAAGATGACTCTTACAGAATGTTGGATTTACTTAAAATATGTGTAACCTAAAATATATAGACAGTGTAACAATCTAAATAATAGACTTACTTAAGATTTCCTTATAGACCGTTTAACAGTCTATTTTGCAATATCCAGACTTTCTGATTTTCTACCTTAAACCAAGTTCAAAAGTTTAATTTATCTAGAGGAAAAAAGTGCTATAACATGACATAAAGGCAAATACAGACAAAACTTACTGTTTTCATCTTTCAGACATGCTTTTGTAGAATTAGCGAATTCTAGAAGAGAAAATAGTAGTCAATTGTTCGTACTTACTATTTGATACATGATGTATATGTATATGTATGTTTGTGTGTGTGTATATATGTACACAATACACACACATATATATAAAATCTGCCAATAGAGACAGGAGAGATACTGATCAAATGTATGAATCTTAAAGTTTCAGAAATAATTGGTCTTTCCTACCATAAACCAGGAAAGTTCAAAAGGTAATTTCATCAGGAGGAAAAGAAAATGCTATAGGATGACATGAAGGCAAATATATACAAAAACTTACCACTTTCATCTCTCGCACAAGCTTTTGTAAAATCAGTATCAGTGACTTCTAGAAGAAATGAGAGCAAATATTAATCAATTGTCCATGCCCATTATGACAGTGTGTGTGTGTATGTATATATGTGTGTGTGTATATATATATATAAAATCTGCTGCTAGACAAGTCAGTCGGTTCTTGAAACTATGAAAATTTTTAGCATCACTATTCCAGATATTTGTTCTTTTCTACTTTAAGCCAGAGAAGTTCAAAAGAAGTTAATTAATCAGAAGGGAAAAAAATACTAAAGCTTAACATAAAGGTGCATGCAAGCCTGCTAAGACGCTTCAGTCATGTCCGACTCTTTGAGACCCTATGAACTGTACCCCTCCAGGCTTTTCTATCCATGGGATTCTCCAGGAAAAAATACTGGAGTGGATTGCCATGCCCTTCTCCAGGGGATCTTCCTGACCCAGGGGTCAAACCCATGTCTCCCGTGGCTCCTGCATTGCAGGCAGATTTTTACCACTGAGCCACCAGGGAAGCCCAACATAAAAGCAAACATACACAAAAACTTACCACTTCCATCTTTCAAACAATCATTTGGAGGCTCAGTAGTAGTGACAACTGGGGTGAAAACTACAATAAATTAGAGAAAGTATTGTCAATTATTCATGTTCATTATTTGTGCATGCGTGTTTATATGTGTATGTGTAACATATATATGTATGTATGCATGTAGCATATATATTATATATATATAATCTGCTGACAGATTAAAATATGAGCTCTACAAATCCAGAAATAGTTCATCTGATAATATGTAATTCAGTAGATCTAATTCATATATTGTTTTCTACATGTGACAATGTCTGTCCAAAATACAATTTCAAGAAATATTTGCAGAAAGGCTAACAGAAAAAGTGGCTGCTCTACATCTTGAGCGTCCACTGCTGACATGAAAGGATGTTCCCAAGATGAACACATCCAATCCTAGAATCTGCAACAGAATCCCACGTTCAAGGAAGTCTGGCTCAGGTAAATTTCCCTTCTAAGCAAAGGAAAGCAGTCACAACTTTCCAAATCACACACGTTCCCAGTATCCCTGACTCATGCACATGATTTCTGCATTTGTGGTGTTTGTGGGCATAATGAAAACAATAAGGCTAATAGCTAGTGAGCAACTATAACTGCCCTAACTACTTCACATGTGTTACCTTCTTTAATCTTCCAGTGACACTGGAGTGAGGTGTATTTTGGGGGATTCCATGTTACAAAAGAAGAAATAAGGATCAGAGGGAAAGTGACTGGCAGAGAGTTGGACCAGTGGTACCAGTGATGACAGAGCCAGCATTCAAAGGATTATTGTGAGAGATTAAATGAGACGGAGCCTGTGTAAAGTACTTTGTAAAATAAGCCAGAGAAAGAGAGAGAAAGTAACCAATGAACAACAGAATTCTACTACTGTAGACACTAAAAGCATCTTCTTTTCCAGATATCTTAATTATTCTTATCAGTGACCTCGTTTATATAGGAGGTCAACATTTCAGTGCAATTCCAGGGATAGGAAATTCCAAATACAAAAAAAAATCAGCCAAATTGCATTTATAGGAGGTCAACATTTCAGTGCAATTCCAGGGATAGAAAATTCCAAATACAAAAAAAATCAGCCAAATTGCATTATAGTTTTCCATATAGAAAATGGATCCAGGAAAACAGAGTCATAGTGGTTGTTTGGTTTATTGCTTTTCTTCTGGATATGTTCTTATCCATATGGATTTGGTTCTGGTATGCCATTTTATGCCTTCATTGAGATCAGTTTTCACTATAAAAAATGAATTTGAGGTGTTAAGTCTTTGCAGTAAATGCCAAGAGTGAAATATTAATATAATCATCCTCAAGAACTGACCTTAATGTGTCTTAAAACTCTCTGGTACTTCCTTGATGGTACAGTGGGTGGGAATCCATCTGCCCATCCAGGGGACATGGTTTCAATCTCTGGTCTGAAAGATTCCACATGCCACAAGGCAGCTAAGCCTGTGCCCCACAACTACTTAGCCCATGCTCCGCAGCACGAGAAGCCATTGCAGTGAGAAGCAGTATATATTGAATCACTTTTTTGGGGGCTCCAAAATCACTGTGGATGGTGACTTCAGCCATGAAATTAAAAGACGCTTTCCCCTTGGAAGAAAAGCTATGACAAAACTAGATAGTGTATTAAAAAGCAGAGATATTACTTTGCCAACGAAGGTCCATATAGTCAAACCTAGGTTTTTCCTGTAGTCATGTATGCATGTGAGAGTTGGACTATAAAGAAAGCTGGGCACCAAAGAATTGATGCTTTCAAACTGTGGTGTTGGAGAAGACTCATGAGAGTCCCTTGGATTGCAAGGAGATCAAACCAGTCAATCCTAAAGGAAATCAACCCTGAATATTCATTGGAAGGACTGATGCTAAAGCTGAAGCTCCAGTACTTTGGCCACCTGATGGGAAGAGCCATGTCATTGGAAAAGACCCTGATGCTGGGAAAGATAGAAGGCAGGACAAAAAGGGGACAAGAGGATGAGATGGTTGGATGGCATCACCAACTCAATAAACATGAGTTTGAGCAAGCTCTGGGAGATGGTGATGACAGGGAAGCCTAGCACGCTGTAGTCCACGGGGTCGCAAAGAGTCAGACACAACTGAGAAACTGAACAACAACACACTATTCTTGAAAGTGAAAGCGTTAGTCTCTCAGTTGAGTCCAACTTTTTGCATCCCCTTTGACCGTAGCCCACCAGGCTCCTCTGTCCATGGGATTCTCCAGGCAAGAATATTGGAGTGGGTAGTCATTCTCTTCTCCAAAGTATCTTCCCAACCCAGGAATAGAATCCAATTCTCCTGCATTGCAGGGAGATTCTTTACCATCTGAACCACCAAGGAAGCCCATATAATATTCTTAACTTTTATCAAAAAGAAGAAACTTCCCAAAAATAGCATTAGAAATTTACTGCTGCTGCTAAGTCGCTTCAGTCGTGTCCAACCCTGTGTGACCCCATAGACTGCAGCCCACCAGGCACCCCGTCCCTGGGATTCTCCAGACAAGAACACTGGAATGGGAAATTTACTAAAGAGTGACATTCACAGAAATGCCCTCTTTAGCTATATGGCCATGAAATCCACGGGAAACATTTATTTTAGAAATTAAGTGCCAAGTATCACACATGATAAAAGGGAACTTGTCTCCTTTATGGTAATTATCACCATGAAACTTACTACCCTTTTTATTTTTCCTTAATCACAGAAAAGTTAAAACCTAATAGGACAGTTAGAGCCATGATTATATTAAACTGCACTTAACAACTTTGTTTATTATGTATTTCTTAGAGTAGAATGAGTGGAAATAGAAATTTAGGGCAGTTTCTGTAATCTTAGTTTTGATTAGTTTAAGGAAAGAATATAAATATTACAGTAGATGCATGAACAAATACACCCATTTATGTTTTAGAATGCAATTTTTTTGCTGACTTTATTTCATTTGCTCTTCATTGCAGTCCTAGGACAAAGCCAAGGCAAATGTTCAAGCTTGATTTGATCATTGGCAAACTAAGAATCAGAGAAGATAAAGACTTACTTCAGAAATTCAGACTGGTGCACAGCAAACGTCTGTGCACATTTTATGTGCTTGGTTCCCACTGCTTGAAAAGGCTTTCTAACCACAGAGAAAAGCACAAAATGATTCCTCTGATGGGCACTCTGTGGCCTTTGGTCTGCTAGGTGAATTACTCAGAACGTTAAGTCCCGAGTCCAGTGAGTTAGAGGACCACTGTCAAGGTGAAGATACACCCAGCACTTTGCCCCCACCGTCTGGACACATCCAGGATCTGCTCACAGGGGCTGCTTTGGGATGTCATGCCTGGATCGCAAGTGACCCTGAGTCATCCAGAAAAGTGTATATTCTCTTGACTGTAGTGCATCCTCCTAGGACAGTAATTCACCCAAGTGTGTCCATCCACACATCCCTCCAGACCTGGCATGTGCTAGGGCTGCAATAAAAGTATCTTGAAAGACCTTTTCTAACAGCAAGAAATACATTCATTATGTACAGTGGGAATAAGTTTTCACACTTTAGTCTCACTCGATCTTTAATTACAAATTTTAACTTCAAGGTAGTAAATAAAGTACAAATTTTAACTAAGACCATAATAAAACTGCAGCAGTAAATTATTCTCTTCAGTTGGTCAAAAAGTTCTTTCAAGTTTTTTCCATAACATCTTATGAAAACCCAAATAAACTTTTTAGCCAACTCAATACTTTTTGTTGAACTGCAGTCTGGTTTCCTCATAAGAACATCATTTTGTCATTTAATAACCCACTGTTTCTGACTTATACTTTGAGTAAAACCAGGATTAAAGTGAGAATGACTTTGCTTGGTGAGTAGAGCATTCCTGAAAGAAATATAAATGTTCTTATTTCCTGATCAACCAAGCAATCAAAAGTGGAATTTCTTTTTGCAAATTTGTTGTGCACTAAGTTGCTGCTGCTGCTGCTAAGTCGCTTCAGTCGTGTCTGACTCTGTGCAACCCCATAGATGGCAGCCCACCAGGCTCCCCTGTCCCTGGGATTCTCCAGGCAAGAACACTGGAGTGGGTTGCCATTTCCTTCTCCAATGCATGAAAGTGAAAAGTGAAAGTGAAGTCGCTCAGTTGTGTCCGACTCCTAGCGACCCCATGGACTGCAGCCTACCAGGGTCCTCCATCCATGGGATTTTCCAGGCAAGAGTACTGGAGTGGGGTGCCATCGCCTTCTCCGGCACTAAGTTGCTAGAGGCTTTCATATATTTTCTTTCATTTAATCCATACAAAGACCCTAAAATCATCATTGTGACTGTAACATTTTGGAAGATGAAACTGAGGCTGAGAAAGCTTAAAAATCTTTTTTCTTTTTTGTTTTAATGTTCCCATGACTGTACTATCTTAATTCTAGTGGGAATTTCAAAACATTTATGCTACCATTAAACATAACAACATCTTAGAAAGACGTGTTTATTTGACTTGACAGAAAAGTTGGGGTATTGTCTTTGAAAAACTGTGTTCTGGGAGGTTATTGTTGTTTAGTTGCTAAGTTGTGTCTGACTCTTCTTTTGTGACCCAGGCTTCTCTGTCTGGAATTTCTGAGGCAAAAATACTGGAGTGGGTTTGTGTTTCCAAATCCAGGGGATCTTGCCAACCCAGGGCTCAAACCCATGTCACCTACATTGGCAGGTGGATTCTTTACCACTGAGCCACTAGGGAAGCCCAAGGGAGGTTATATTTATATGTTTTTATTCACATACCTTCATTCACTGCAGGAAAAAGAATCTCTTGATCTTTTCCTCTTGTATTTTTCTCATGTTTGACGATACACATGTGCTCTTCCTTCAAGGAGTTTTCTGTCACGGTCAGCCAGCTGAACGTCATGTATGTGTCATTGGTCTTCATGGTATTTCCCTGCTGGGATGGCAGAACTCTGTTGCCATTCTTTTCTTTCCAAGAAACCTTAATAACATCAGGGAAAAATTTTTCCAGGAGACAAAGATATGTTGCAGCCTGTTGATGGTTGACTTCGTTAATTGAAGGAAGAAAAATTGTGGGTTTTGGGGAGGTATCTGCAGGAAGTTTTTTATCTGCAGAGGGGGATAGAAAATAATTTAAAATAGTTATTAGAGAAACATGGAGAACCATGGAATAAACTAGCATGCAATAAAAGGAAGAAAACTTGTCACTGAACTAGTGCTCACCATGGATTACATTCACTTACTATCCTTCTTATTTTCAATAGAAAGAGACGTTCAAGAGGTTATGTAACTTGCCCAAAGTCACAGCTAGCAGAGTAGAACCTGGATCACACGTTGGCCTTTGTTCTTTTTCCATATGGTAAGATGGGGTATGAGTTTTATCTCCTTCCAAAATTCACGAACACATTTATTTTTTAACATCTCTATTGTTTATCATAGTGGAGCCTGTTTTAAAGTGGATGGATGGGCTTCCCTAATGGCTCAGTGGTAAAGAATCCTCCTGCCAATGTAGGAGACACACATTTGATCCCTGATCCGGAAGATTCCACATGCCTCGAGCAACTAAGCCCCTGCACAACTATTGAGCCTGTGCTCTAGAGCCCTGAAAACATGACTACTGAGCCCTTGTGCTGCAACTGTGAAGCCCCGTGCCGTAAAGCCCAAGCTTCAAACAAGAGAAGCCACTGCAATAAGCCCGCACTGCAATGAAGAGTAGCCCCACTCTCTGAAACTAGAGAAAAGCCCATGTTGCAGCAAAGAAGATGCAGCAAGGACAAAAATTTTAAAAATAAAATTATATTAAAAAAATGAAGCATTTGGGTGTGTGGTGAGAATGAGAATGGGGGAGAAGTCCAGTTAACTCTGATAGTTTCTCTAGAGGTGAGAATCTTTGACTTTTTTCAAACTTTTAATTTTATATTTGAGTATAGCTGATTAACAATGTTGTGTTAGTTTCAAATGTACAACAAAGTGATTCAGTTATACGTATACATGTATCTCTTCTTTTTCAAATTCTTTTCCCAATTAGATTGTTACAGAATATTGAGCAAAATTCCCTTCCCTGTACTATATACAGTAGGTCCTTGATGGTTATCCATTTTAAATATGCTGCTAAGTCGCTTCAGTCATGTCCGACTCTGTGCGACCCCATAGATGGCAGCCCACCAGGCTCCCCGTCCCTGGGATTCTCCAGACAAGAACACTGGAGTGGGTTGCCATTTCCTTCTCCAATGCATGAAAGTGAAAAGTGAAAGTGAAGTCGCTCAGTCGTGTCCAACTCTTAGTGACCCCATGGACTGTAGCCTACCAGGGTCCTCCATCCATGGGATTTTCCAGGCAAGAGTACTGGAGTGGGGTGCCATTGCCTTCTCCGATTTTAAATATAGCAGTGTGTATATGTCAGTCTCAAAGTCCCTAACTGTCCCTCCCTCCACCCTTCCCCACTGTAACCACAAGTTTGTTCTTTAAGTCTGTGAGTTGGTTTCTGTTTTATAAATAATTTCAATTATATCATTTCTTTTTAGACTCTACATATAAGAGATATCATATGATATTGATCTCTTTCTCTGTCTGAATTACTTCATTCGGTAGGACAATCTCTAGGTCCATCCATGTTGCTGCAAATGGCATTGTTTCATCCTTTCTAATGGCTAAGTAATATTCCAGTATATATATACACACACACACACACCCCATGTCTTCTTTATCCATTCTTCTGTCATTGGACACTTAGGTTACTTTCAGGTCTTAGATATTGTAAATAGTGCGGCTATGAGCATAGAGGTGCTTGTATATTTTCAGACCATGTTTTTCTCTGGGAATATGCCCAGGAGTGGGATTGCAGGATCATATGGTAGCTCTATTTTTAGTCTCTTAAGGAACATCCCTACTGTTGTGCATAGTCACCGCACCAGTTTGCATTCCCACCAACAGTGTAGGAAAGTTCCCTTCTCTCCACTGCTTTCCCTTCCTATCCTGTTTTGTAACTTGTGCTCTCTTTGGTCACATAACTCATCCTCATGTTTTGCAACTCTGTGGAACTCCATTTAACTACTCTGGAATGAACCATACTTATCTTTGTCAACAAAGGTCCATCTAGTCAAGGCTATGGTTTTTCCAGTAGTCATGTATGGATGTGAGAGTTGGACTATAAAGAAAGCTTAGCATTGAGGAATTGATGCTTTTGAACTGTGGTGTTGGAGAAGACTCTTGAGAGTCCCTTGGACTGCAAGGAAATCCAACCAGTCCATCCTCAAGGAGATCAGTCCTGGGTGTTCATTGGAAGGACTGATGTTGAAGCTGAAACTCTAATATTTTGCCTACCTGATGCGAAGAGCTGACTCATTTGAAAAGACCCTGATGTTGGGAAAGATTTAAGGCAGGGGGAGAAGGGAATGACAGAGGATGAGATGGTTGGATGGCATCACCAACTCAATGGACATGAGTTTGGGTAAACTCCGGGAGTTGGTGATGGACGGGGACAGGGAGGCCTGGTGTGCTGTGGTTCATGGGTTTGCAAAGAGTCGGACACGACTGAGCAACTGAGCTGAACTGAACTGATCTTACTTATCATATAAATAAATGTCAGTAGGAAATTTATTGTATTTTTAAACAATATACAGTCATTTTTTTATAATGGGAATTAGAGTCCCTGTGTACTTGACAATTTGTGATGTTGAACTTAAAGCTTCAAATGTGGATCACCTGCCTGTTTCTGAAGTGATGGGATTCTTCTGGTGAGTTTCTAATTTTATATAACATCTGAACTTCAGATCTGAAAACTTTCAGATTTTTGAGTGGAGGAGTTGATTGTTTACAGTGCCTTGAATTTGGAAACAAAATAGCAATATTTCCATAACTTCTATTAAAAATGTATAATTTTCTGACATGCTTTATATAAACCTTATCAAGTAATGCATTTTATCAGAATTTTGCTTCACTTTAGAGAATGTTTACCAAGGCACATTTTCTTTTGAAATTTCATTTCAAGTTTAAGCATGATTAAGAATGCACAGTATTTTGATTCTGTATCTCCCCCAGTGTTAAATCTACCCTATAAGTTTGCTGAACTTCTTTAGAGTTCCATGGTTTACTATGTTTTCATCTGCTAAATAAATATACATATAATTAAAAATTAAATGTATGCTTCCTGAATTTCTTATGGACATGATGTCAACATATATAACAAAACATAGTTTATAAATGATCCCACTTAAATGCTGGCATGTTTCTTGATTATATATTTATGGTTAAAGTAATGGTTGAAATTATAAATGTTAAAACTCTTTCCAGTTTATTTCCAAATGAAACATAAATACTTTACTCATATTCTCTTTGAGCTAGTTTAGAGTTGTTTTAATCATTCTGAGGGCAGTTTCTTAAGAACAGAAAAATTAAACTTATCATTTGAAAAGAAAAAGAAAAAAATTTTTGAGAAATTTTTCCTCTGTAGAAAAATTCCTGAGTTTTCTACTAAAGAAGTAAGCAAACAGAGGTCATTTAAAAACTTACATTGTAAATACAATTAGGTCCTAATGTGTTTAATTTTATACACCTTACTCATGGTGTAAATAGTATTTTATTGATTATAATAGTAAGATACTGTATATTTCTCCCATCACACACTTTGTTTTTATTGCTTAAGAGTACTCTATGTTTCCTTATATTTTATAAATTAAATAGTTAGAACTATTTCACATTTAAATAAACAAATTACATTTTGACCTTTGCATCTGTATTTAATTGACTTCACAACATGATCATTTAATTTATGAATTAAAATTTTTCTGATAAATATGATCATGAAGCCCAAGTTTATTTTCTAAGGGCTAATTGTGTTGCTGCTGCTGCTGCTAAGTCAATTCAGTCGTGTCCAACTCTGTGCGACCCCATAGACGGCAGCCCACCAGGCTCCCCTGTCCCTGGGATTCTCCAGGCAAGAGTACTGGAGTGAGTTGCCATTTCCTTCTCCAATGCATGAAAGTGAAAAGTGAAAGTGAAGTCTCTCAGTCGTGTCCAACTCTTCGCGACCCCATGGACTGCAGCCCACCAGGCTCCTCCGTCCATGGGATTTTCCAGGTAAGAGTACTGGAGTGGGGTGCCATTGCCTTCTCTTAATGTTTGTGTTAGAGATGATATCAATTAAGTGAAAGGATTCAGATGTAAAACATATAGAACAACAAATATAAAAACAAATACATTTTAACTTCATTTTTCTTGACAAATAGAAAGCAGTCTGTTAAAGAGAGACAAATACCTCCCAATTCAATTTTGTGTGTGTGAGTGGACAGTAAGATAACTTTTTGTTTAAGGAGTTAGCAGTACAACTGCATCCTCTGAAGAATTTCTCTTCTGTCAATATTTTTGGATGCAAACAACTGTCCTTCCTGAGTGCAGTTTTCCCTTTGCATTTGAATAGAGTGTGGATACGCCTATCCAGCACCGACAACGTGTTACACAGTGTGTCAGGGACACTACTGACAGGCTTTCATTGAATTCTCACACGATACCAGCTGGATACATATGGCTATTCCATTTTGTGGATTCAGAAACTGAGGCCAAAGAATAACTGACCACGTGCTCATAAACAGTAAATGGTAGACCCAGACATCCTGATCAGACTGACTCCAAGGCCAGGTTCTTTGAAAACACCCCTTTGCCATCAGGAAAGGAAGTGTGTCAGCTCACAAAACTTACCTATAATAGCCAACTTTGGCCTTGAACCGAACACTTTCATGATGATCACATATATTATACAGGAACCCTTTATATAAGTCCACATGTTCAGAAAGCCAAATCCTACTATATTTGTACACAGTTGTCTATGGTATGCTCTAAGGATTTGTTTTAATATCTTTCCTAAACTCCTAAATCTAATCCCCA
This sequence comes from Bos javanicus, assembly GCF_032452875.1. Taxonomy (NCBI): domain Eukaryota; kingdom Metazoa; phylum Chordata; class Mammalia; order Artiodactyla; family Bovidae; genus Bos; species Bos javanicus. The sequence goes on from NC_083871.1 coordinate 50,622,335, forward strand.
TTCACGTTCCCATTTTCCCAAACATTTTAAACTATTATTCCAATTTGTTTCTTGCCTTCCCTCCACTACCTTGACAAAAAATGCCCTTCTTCAGGTACTTACCTAGGACGAAAACTTTTGTTCCTTCACCAAAGATCATGTTGTTTAAATTCCACAGTGATTCAACCTGTGGCAAAAACTTTAGACTAATTTAGCTTCTCTGAGTTCTTTAAGTCCTAGTGGAATCATGACAGCCTGGGATACAAGAGGCCAAGTTTCTGGTCCTGATTCACTTTGCTCATAACAGGCTCCATGGCTGAGCTAATCAGGTAAATTAAAGCTTTCGGTGTTTGTTTATTTGAAAACATAGTGTTAGCCTGAATCAGTTCGACATCCCTTTTAATGCTGAAGTGGGACCAACATGAAACAAGGTCTGAAAAAGTGATTTTATTAAAAATGCCATGGAAAAGAAAGACCATAATAATAATTATTATCATTATTATTAGTGATTTCTTATTACTAGGTGATTGTGTACTCCAACATAATATTTTAATATCATGTGACCAGGGCTTGCCCTTACTGATGGGAATTCAGTATTTTGGGGTTGCAACTGAGTCTGTGGCAATTAACTGTGAAGATTTGTTCCTTTGTTTGCCTTCTACTATGCTCCACATGTCAGGAATTCTCAAAGCCATGGTCATAGGGCACGTGCTTTTCATACACACAACTTAAAGGCAGTTAGTTGTTTGTCTAGTGTTACCCGCTGTATTTCCAGGGTTAAGCCACTCAAAGGGAACATTGGCGAAAGCCCAATATGTATAGTCAGTATATGGAATTACTTCACTTGTGTTGTCCAAAACAAATGGCTTCCCCCTCCTGCCCAATCAACAGCACAATTAATATTCTTCCAAGCTTTTACTAGAAATTTCAGCCTCAGACTGACTTCTCTCCAGCTCATGTGTAGAATTGAGCTTGCAACTCTTGGTCTTCAAGGCAGGATGATAAGAGAAATGGTAGGGTGCCTGGTTCTCAAGTTCTATTATTATCATGTTGGGTTGTGAAAACCTTACCTGCCTGACCCTATCTGCTGAGGGTCACCGTCTGTGAATGACATTAAGTGTTATGGTATCCGTAGCATTGATGAACTGGTAGTATAAATGGGTTTGATTAAAGACCATTTCTCCCATTTTATAAAATGGATGTTGAAGACTATATTCCATGTTTATTTCACTTTTCTCTTAACTTCATGTATTAAAGTCCTTTTCTAATTTTATGTTGTAAAAACATATCATATTAAAAATTTTGGTGTGCTTATTTTATCAGCTAATAAAAAGTAAGTATTCCACAAACTTTTCATTTTTTCTTTTTCATATTCACTTTTTTTAATTGAGCTAGAGTAGACACATAACTCTCCTACCCTTCAGCATTAAAATCTGAACCTGTGCTTTCTGCTAGAAGTCCTTTTTCCTCCTGCTTCCCTGAGTGCCTTTGATCTTATTTCATGCCCTTCCTGTACATGGCATTTTCTATCTTAGGTCTTCACAAATAAATTTTGGAAACACACAATTTAAATACACAGAAACACTGTTTTCACACACGAGTAATAATACAAATTATAACCTATTACAAATTAAGAAGTCAATTAAATAATCCATTTAAAAGATCAAGCTACAGAGGAGTAAATATTCAGAATATAAAAACTTAGACTTCATTTTTCTCACCTTGTGTAATGGCCCAGACTCTGTCCTTTGGAATAAACAAGTCTCTACTGAATCCCAGTATTTGCCACAGCAATTTGTTATGTGACTTTAGGCAAGTACCTGAACTTCTCTAAACCTCAGTTTTCTTATCTGTGGAATGGGAAGACGAAGATTCCTTTTGAGGAAAAGATAAGGCATGGAAACTACTTATCATGATGTCTGTTAAGTCGCTTCAGTCATGTCCGATTCTGTGCGACTCCATAGACGGCAGCCCACCAGGCTCCCCTGTCCCTGGGATTCTCCAGGCAAGAACACTGGAGTGGGTTGCCATTTCCTTCTCCAATGCATGAAATCATGATGTCTCAGTTCAGTTCAGTTGCTCAGTCATGTCCGACTCTTTGCAACCCCATGAATCGCAGCACGCCAGGCCTCCCTGTCCTTCACCAACTCCTGGAGTTCACTCAAAGCCACGTCCATCAAGTCAGTGATGCCATCCAGCCATCTCATCCTCTGTCCGTCCCCTTTTCCTCCTGCCCCTAATCCCTCCCAACATCAGGGTCTTTTCCAATGAGTCAACTCTTCGCATCAGGTGGCCAAAGTACTGGAGTTTCAGCTTTAGCATCATTCCTTCCAAAGAACACCCAGGACTGATCTCCTTTAGAATGGACTGGTTGGATCTCCTTGAAGTCCAAGGGACTCTCAAGAGTCTTCTCCAACACCACAGTTCAAAAGCATCAATTCTTTGGTGCTCAGCTTTCTTCACAGTCCAACTCTCACATCCATACATGACCGCTGGAAAAACCATAGCCTTGACTAGACGGACCTTTGTTAGCAAAGTAATGTCTCTGCTTTTGAATATGCTATCTAGGTTGGTCATAACTTTCCTTCCAAGGAGTAAGCGTCTTTTAATTTCATGGCTGCAGTCACCATCTGCAGTGATTTTGGAGCCCCCCCCCCAAAAAAAGAAAGTCTGACACTGTTTCCACTGTTTCCTCATCTATTTCCCATGAAGTGATGGGACCAGATGCCATGATCTTCGTTTTCTGAATGTTGAGCTTTAAGCCAACTTTTTCACTCTCCTCTTTCACTTTCATCAAGAGGCTTTTGAGTTCCTCTTCACTTTCTGCCATAAGGGTGGTGTCATCTGCATATCTGAGGTTATTGAGATTTCTCCCAGCAATCTTGATTCCAGCTTGTGCTTCTTCCAGTCCAGCGTTTCTCATGATGAACTCTGCATATAAGTTAAATAAGCAGGGTGACAGTATAGCTCTCAGTAAATAGTAGCTGATATTATTATTATTCTCTTTAGTGGGATGATTTGGGGTCATTTTATCAAATTTTTAGGACAGATAAAATATATGAATTTTATAAGCAATAACTATTACATCATTTGAGAAAGAAACAAGTTCATCAATGCAAGATCTGTTGTTTCTCTGGTAGCCACAGGCCACAGAATATGGGCCCAATCAAGCCAGCATCTAGAATGCTTTTCCACTAGACTATTAGCTGTTTGAGTGCTGGGATTTGTTCTGTCTGTGTCTTGTTCACACTTCTGTCTCCAGAATCCACACAGAAACTGTCCTCAAAAAATGTTTGCTGAGAGAATGAGTAAGTAAGGATGTCCAACCATGCAGACTCCTTTCATGGACTTCAGAGCTGAGATGGTTGAGCTCACAAATTCCATTACACTGGTCCATTTCCAAGCAATGCAGCAAGAATGATCATGACATAAATTCTGACTGCTCTCAGCTTTCGTCTATGAAACTAGAATAATAAGAAGTGGGATTTGCAAATGTTATATAGTTATTTATTATAAGAAATTTTGTTTGCACTGCTGTTAGGTCTTAGGTGAAAATCAGTAACAGGTTTTGCAGGTTATTGGGGGAAAACTATAGAGAATATAAAATTTTAAAAATGTTTCTCACTTAATGAGCCATTTATAAGAAAAGGATTTTTTTTTTGTAAATTCCTTTACAAAAAACTTTACTGACATAAACTTTGCCAACAACTTTACTGACATAATGACATATTATGCTAATGGTGTAAGTATATTGAAACATAAATGAAACAATGAAACAGATATGGTCCTTAAAATAGTTTAATATCTAGCCTGAGTCTATTGTGCATGTGTGTGTGTGTTTGTGTGTGTGTTCTAAAAGATGAATTTCAGTGGCTTACAAACAGGAAGTAGTTTTGTTTCCATGTACATCCATATACAGTGACCACTAGCTGCAAAATTGCTGTTCACATGCTGAGGCCAAGTATGGCAGTCAGATAAGGGGGATTGTAAGTTTTTTTTTTTCTGAAAAGCATCTATCAGTCTTTCATGACTAAGGTAAAAATAGAAAAAAAGTTACTTACCACAGGGAGCTACTATGAGCTTAGTCCCTTCTCCAAACATCTTCTTCCAACCTGAGCTGTCATACTGGTTCAGGCTCCTACAATGATTTCAGCCTTCTCCTACCTTCATGGAGTGACTAGCAGTTTAACAACTTTGGGCCGGCAATTTGACCTTCTGAGTTCTTTTGGAAGTCCTTGATGATGGGTTTTATGGCATCTGATATTTTATAAGTTTTCTTCAGATTAGTGGGCCCAAATATCTGTTTTCCATGGTGGACTAATCATTGACAATACTGATTAAAAATGAAAAGGATAAAAGCAGGAAAAGAAGAGTTTGACAGTAGTAGGTTAACCACCTGTTCTGCTTTCCCATATTTCCAGGAAGAGTATTCAAAGAATTAAGAATTTTTTTAAAATTTCCAGGTGTTCATCTGTGTTGAAACTGCTTGGAGTTCACATCAAAGGAAAAGCTCTTCCGTTCTCACAAACACCAGGGCTGCTCAGTTAGTGATTTGGGAATATATTTCTGAAAGGAGGAAACTCTTCAGTAACTGAAAATGCAAATTTACCAATTCAAGTGTACTTGAGCAATGTGGACAAAGTTCTCCATTCATCGAGTAACATATTTCTGTTTTGGGGGAAGGGAGAGTATTGTTGACTTACAACGTTGTTAGTTTCTAAAATGAAAACCAATAATACATATTTTGCAAATTATTGGAGAAAGGAGAACAATTTTTTTTATCTTAAACAACAGAGAAAAGAAAATTCAGAAAAGTGTTTGTCACTTAATAGACCATTTACAACAAAGTGATTCAATATATACTGCAAGGAGATCCAACCAGTCCATTCTAAAGGAGATCAGTCCTGGGTGTTCTTTGGAAGGACTGATGCTAAAGCTGAAACTCCAATACTTTGGCCACTTCATGCTAAGAGTTGACTCATTGGTAAAGACCCTGATGCTGGGAGGGATTGGGGGCAGGAGGAGAAGGGGACGACAGAGGATGAGATGGTTGGATGGCATCACCGACTCGATGTACGTGAGTCTGGGTGAACTCCGGGAGTTGGTGAGGGACAGGGAGGCCTGGCATGGGGCAATTCATGGGGTCGCAAAGAGTCAGCCACGACTGAGCAACTGAACTGAACTGACTGATGTATATACATACATATTCTTTTCCAATATGTTTAATACAGGATATTAAATATAGTTCCCTCTGCTATACAGTAGGACCTTGTTGTTTATATATTTTATATATAATAGTTTGTATCTGCTAATCCCAAACTCCTAATCTATCCCTTTCCTGCCCCTTTTCCTTTTGGTAGCTATAAGCTTGTTTTCTATGTCTGTGAGTCTGTTTCTGTTTTGTAAATAAGTCATCTGTGTCATATTTTAGATTCCACATGTAAGTGATATCACACAGTGTTTGTGTTACTCTGTCTGACTTCATTCAGCACAGCATCTCTAGGCCCATCCATGTCACTGTGAATGGTGTTATTTAATTCTTTTTTAGGGCTGAGTAGTATTCCATTTGGAGAAGGCAATGGCACCCCACTCCAGTACTCTTGCCTGGAAAATCCCATGGACAGAGGAGCCTGGTAGGCTGCAGTCCATGGGGTCGCTAAGAGTCAGACAGGACTGAGCGACTTCACTTTCACTTTTCACTTTCATGCTTTGGAAAAGGAAATATCAACCAACTCCAGTGTTCTTGCCTGGAGAATCCCAGGGACAGAGGAGCCTGGTGGGCTGCCATCTATGGGGTCACACAGAGTTGGACACGACTGAAGTGACTTAGCAGCAGTATTCCATTGTGTATATATACAGCCTCTTCTTTATCCATTCATCTGTCAATGGACATTACGTAGGTTCCATGTCTTGGCTATTGTAAATGTTGGTGCTATGAAATTTGAGTGCATACATCTTTTTGAATAATAGTTTTGTCCAGATATATGCCTAGGAGTGAGATTGCTGGATCATATGGTAATTCTATTTTTAGTTTTTTAAAGAACCTCCATAATGTTCTCCACAGTGTCTGCAGCAATTTACATTCCCATCAACAGTGTAAGAGGGTTCCTTTTCTTCACCATCTCTCTAGCATTTGTTATTTGTAGACTTTTTAATGATACATTCTGACCAGTGTGAGGTGAATCTTCATTGTTTTGATTTGCATTTCTGTAATAATTAGTGACAGGCAACCTGATTCTTTACCACAATAATTAGAAATGAGAATACAAGTTCTGTGATGACTTATCTTTCATACGATAAAAGAAGAAATTTGTAGAATACTATTTTCCTTGATATAGATTCCTTATTTAAACTAAAATTTGAGAGCTAAGGCCAGTTCTCTTACGATGAAAGAAGAAATGTCTTCCAGACTGTTCTGTAATCTTAAGCCACTCAATTGGATAAAGAGAAAAAGAAATTGCCAGAAGCAACTGAATGCTCCTCTGAGCACAGATAAGCTGTCCATTTGCCAGGACAGAGACAGGACTGACCCTGATTTCCCCACGTCTGCTCCAGACCCACCCTGTCATTTTAAATCCCTTACTGCATCAAGCATAGTGCCTTCCCTATGGAGATAAATCTATATGATCGATATTATTGGTACAAAAGAAAAATGTTAAAATAAAGCTGTAATTCTTGAATATAGTGTTTACACTATATTTTCAAAAACAGTTACACTCATTAGCTCCTTTTATGTAAATGATGGTATTTTGAGCCAAGAAACAAGTCTCCACAGAGATCAGGATGTGACATAAGGATGGATGATCAGGTAGAAAATGATAGAGCTGGAATGCAAACATTTATGTAATACCAAGTGCCCAGTGTGCTACAGAAGGGAACATGAAATCATTCAATACTGCTTTTCATTCTTTTAAAAACAATTTTTAGTTCCTTTTGGAATATAGTTGATTAACAACGTTCTGTCAGTTTCTAGTGTACAGCAAAGTGATTTTAATTCTAATTTTGCCTATTACCTGCTTGATTTATTTGCTATCTAACACTCAGTGTTCTAACTCTGAAAATGTAGTAAGAACACCTATGTCTCACATCATTATAGGAAGATGCATAGCACAATCCAGATATAACACGGGAGTTCAGTGGATCCGTGACCTGTATCTCCTTCCTCTCTGCTCCTTCTCTTTTTGGAAGGAGGCAGGTCACAGAGACACCACTGAGGGGACCTAATGTGGACTGGGGTACACCCTTTGCATCCCCTTAGTTCCTTGACTTGAATGATATGATTGGTATCTCCTGACAGAAGAACTCTCTGTCAGGGCTGCTAGAGATCTCAGCCTTGCCTCCCAGTATGCACTCTGTGAGGGAGCTTCATGGTCAAGGCTGTGGGGCAGCCACACTCATCTTTGTCCTTCAGGGAGATCCCCACCCATCTCACACCTAACATGAGCAAGGAAGGAGCTGACTGTAAATGTCCTATATTTCCTGTGCCAAAGAGGTATGGAAAATTGTCAGAAAAGTTTGATTCAAAAATTAATAACTATATACCAATAAAGTTTTTAAAAACTTAGTAAAAATCTATTACTCTTCTACTCTATCACACTGCCCTCAATGAACATGACCTGGGGCATGAGCACAATGCACAGCCACGCCTTTGCCGTCCTACATCCCTCACTTGGAGAGAGACAGACTAGCTGAAGTGCTTCCCAAAGTAAGTGACGCCTTGGGACCATTTCTTTCATCCTGGCAGTGATTACCCTGAAAAAGAGATCACCCAAGAAAGATATACTCTAGGTTTCTAAATATGTCTCAGTAGGATTTTCATGCAGAAAAGAGCTAATCTACCACCATGGAGGTTGCAACTGACATTAAGTGGTATAATTCCAAGAGAGAGACATTTTGGAATGGTTATATTCTGCTTTAGACCTGAGAAAACTGATGCCTAAAAGTGTGAAGATCTTGCTCAAGGTCACAGAGCTCATAAGGGAAAAGCCAGAGTCAGTGAGGGGTGAGAATAGGGTTCACACCATAGCTGAGGTTCACAGCAGAGGCACTGGGCTGTCCCTTCCCAGGGACTGTGGACCACGTATTAATAGCTCTGTAAGGACATGGGTGATGAGCTGGTTCTTCTTGTTGGCCACATTGTCACCAGTTCAAAAAATTCACTCCCTGTGGAGTCTGGCATTGGTGTGACTGCAAGAACAGGAAAGAGTTGTATTAGGATGATGGGGAAGATGAAGTAAACGAACGTGAAACAGAGCTAGAGTAAGTTTCTGTCCCCTTTAGCTCCATCTCTTCTAACACATACTGGGGGATCTTAGCTTTGAATTAGGCCTTCAGGGAAGGGTTGGGCTCTTTCAGAAGGAAAGCATATATGAATTATACATTTCTAACTGCAAAATGAGAGCTCAGGGAGGTAGACAATGAGTTTAGGAATCTTTTATTAATTGTTTTACCATTGCTATTAAGCTGTACATAAACTTTGACTTTCCACTTGAAAAGGGTCTAAATTCACCTTAAACTTCAAAAGGATTTTCTTTTTCTCCCTCATACAGCATCGGGGCTTTCCTGTTTTGGGCTTGAAGAATCAGTGACACAGGCTTTCTTTGTTTTTCCTCTTCTTTTCATAAGAAGGTAGTGAATATAGTGATAAGTGATTTGTGTGATTTTCCTATAAATGCAGAGATTAGAGGCATATATTTTTAGCTGTTCAACCTCCTCATTTTATAGAAGAGAGCAGAGTAGCCAGAGATTCACTCAAAAGTCCATATGTGGTGACATTCAAGGAGACGTGTATAACAGGATATTGAATATTGAATAGCTCCCTGTGCTATACAGTAGGACCTTTTTGCCAATCCATTCTATACACAATAGTTTGCATCTGCTAATCCCAAGCTCCAGTCCTTCCCTCCCGACCCTCCTTCCCGTTGGCAATCGCACGTCTGTTCTCTGTGCCCCTGAGTCTGTTTCTGTTTCATAGATGGGTTAATTTGTGCCATATTTCAGATTCCACATATATGTGATATAAAAGGGTATCTGTCTTTCTATTTTTAACTTACTTCACTTAGAATGATAATCTCTGGTTGTATTCATGTTGCTGCAAATGGCATTATTTTATTCTTTTTTATGACTGAGTAGTATTCCATTGTGTATATGACCACATCTTCTCTATTCATTCATTTGTTGATGGAAGTTTAGGTTGTTTGCATGTTTGGGCTATTGTGAACTATACTTCAATGAAAATAAATTAAATTAAAAAAAACAACATCAGAGAGAAGTGTAAGGCAGAGAACCTGATGTCTCATCCAGGGTTAACTACATCACCATGAGGATTTTTATCAACTCAAACTCATGAGTGCCAGGCATGCCAATAGATGAGGACACTGAGACATTGCCAATATTGTTTCCTGGGCTTCTAACTGCTGTCTCTTCCCCTGCAAAATGGTGACAATGGGTAAACAACTTAGAGACTGGGATCAGGCATACACTTCCAGGCTCAGCTTTCAAACATTTTGTGGCAGATCTGTCCTTCACCCTTGAAATCATTTATGTGACATTTTGTCTGTGCATCCTTCAAGGAAAATGGTCAGATTTTTATCTTTTCAGTCAATACCAGAGCTGTCCGTTAGAAATAAATGTGAGTCACCAATTCAAGCCATAGATGAAAATGTTTTGGCTTCTGCATTAAAAAAAATGAATGTTAGGACTATTTTTACTTAGTCCAAGATGTCCAAAATATTTCAACAGTAAGACAATATAAAAATAATTAAAGAGATATTCCACTTTTTTTTTCTGCATCTATCTTCAATGTATAGCTTGTGTTGTAGACATACAGCCCATCTCAGCTTGGACTCTTGAACTAAATACATTTCAAGGGCTCAATAGCTGGATGTGTTTAGTAGCTGGTGGATTGAGCAGCCCAGATTCTCCTCCAAATGCTCCAGACAAGCTGAACTGGACAATCTTTGGAAAAGTCCCTGCCACCTGCACAGCTTTTTCCCTGGGTCAGCTTCAGCTCCCATCAGATTTTATCTGCAGAAGCCCTAGAGTGGGGGGAGTCGTCAGGATACTGAGAGGTCACCCCAAGGCAACCTAAGGGACCTGGAGGCGGTGGCAGTTGCCAGGTCTGGGAGAGCAGTGGGTCTCAGCGCTTTTTGTGCAGATCCCGGGGCTGCGCGCACTGCTGTGCCGATCCCCAGGTAGCACAGTAGTACAGTCCTTCGTCGCTCTTCGCCAGCTTCCTCAAGGACATGGTGCAGCTCTTGCCATCCGCGCCGCGGGCTGCGTTGACTTTATCACCTCTTAGGACCGAATCCCACTGCACATCCCGCTTGGACAAGGCTAGATAGAGAAGCCTCTCAGGGGCCTGGCCCTCCAGTTGGCGGAACCAGTGGACGTAATCCACAGACCTACTGATCTGACAGGGCATAGTGAGAGCTCCACCTGCGTGCCCCACCATCACGGACCGCTGGAACACCCTGATCTCCTGCTGGATGCCTGCAAGGGATGAGATGAGGGCAGGTTGAGTCCGCAGATCTGGGTGCATCCCGCCCGGCCCACCGGGGAAGCCGCAGGGACTCACCTGGAACCACGAGGGCCCAGAGGAGGGCCAGGCGGCCCAGAACGGCTCTGCCCCCTGCCCCGAGAGAAGAGCCCATGGTGGTGGGGCTCAAGTTGCCCGGAGGCTTCACACCTGGGTGTGTGATGGAGGTCAGGTCAGGGTCTCAGTGGGTGCTTCTCCCAGGCTACCCGGGGCAACTGATATGAGAAGTAAGGGAGGGGTGGAAGAGGGAGGAGCCAGAGGGAGGAGACAGGAGTCTGACCACAGGGTGAGGGGAGGAATGGTAAACAAGAAAGTTCTGAGAAACACTAATGAATATTGGTGGAATAATGAAATAGGAATACAGAGATCGGTGATTGGGCATCAAATATACTTTGGCAGTGTGCTAACTGATTTATGTTCATTGTTTTATTAAATCCTGAAACCTTGTGGGATAAATAATATCTTCGTTTTGGAAATGGGGAAAGCTGGGACTATTTTATTTCATTTTGTTTTAACTTTTATTTTAGAGTATAGTATAGTGGATTTACAATGTTGTGTTAGTTTCAGCTGTACAGCAAAGTGACATATATATATATATGAATATATGTATGAATATTTTCATACATGTATGAATCTGAATCCCTTTTCAGATCCTTTTCCCATATAGTTTATTACAGAATATGGAGTAGATTTCGCTGTGGTATACAGTAGGTCCTTGTTGTTTATTTTATATATGGTGGTGGTTTAGTCTCCAAGCTGTGTCCTTTGCTTTGCGACCCCATGGACGGTAGCCTACAAGGCTCCTCTGTCCATGGGGATTCTCCTGGCAAGAATACTGGATTGGGTTGCCATGCAGTACTCCAGGGGATCTTCCCAACCCAGGATCGAACCTGGTCTCTTGCATTGCAGGCCTATTTTTTTTACCAACTGAGCCACCAGGGAAGCCAATTTTATATATAGATGCTGGGAGGGATTGGGGGCAGGAGGGGACGACAGAGGATGAGATGGCTGGATGGCATCACTGACTCGATGGACGTGAGTCTGAGTGAGCTCCGAGAGTTGGTTTTGGACAGGGAGGCCTGGCGTGCTGCGATTCATGGGGTCGCGAAGAGTCGGACACGACTGAGCGACTGAACTGAACTGAACTGAGTGTGTATATATTAATCTCAAATTCCTAATTTATCCCTTCCCCAAAGGAGATGGTTTTTAAGTCACTGCATGCCCAAGAAGAATTAGGTTGGGATTTGAAGCCAGGTCTGGCTGGAGACAAATCTCATGCTCTCTTTGGCTACTTTATACCCACAGAGCAGTGAGTGCCCTGCTAATTTGGGAGGAGAAGACAAACCCAGAACAACCATCCTTGCTGAAAAGTCCTGCTACTATCTGAGCCAGCATTGGGTTGTATCCTCCAAGGGTCTCATCAGAGGGGGCTAAATTTTCTGAATAATATGATAGCTGTGTAGTTTTGGCAAGGAGCTTCACTTCCTTTTTTCCGTCTGTGAAAAGGGAAGTCATGGGGTTGTATGGAGAGTAAACAGGATCATGTGAACACAGTGTGTAGTCCAGTCCCAGAGGCAGAGGAAGAGCTCCGGAAATGGTAGGGCTTATTGTTTACCTTGAACCCAGATGTGTGTGCATGCTCAGTCATTCTGTTGTGTCCAACTATCTGTGACCCCAGGGACTGTAGCCCACCAGGCTCCTCTACCCATGGGATTCTCTAGGCAAGAATACTGGAGTGAGTTGCCATGCCCTCCTCCAGGGGATCTTTCTGACCGAGGGGTCGAACCCAAGTCTCCTGTGTCTCCTGCATTGCAGGTAGATTCTTCACCTTCTGAGCCACTAGGAAAGACTGAACCTGGACAGTTTCTAGTAAATGATGTCTGGGGTCCACTTAATATGGAAATTATAGGGAAGATTGCAGTTTTGGAGAATCAGGTGTGTGTGTGTGTGTGTGTGTGTGTATGTGTGTGTGTGTGTCTGTGTATGTTCAAAGGAGGACTCCTAAATTGAACCAGGGGTCAGTGAGGACCAGGGGACAGGGCCAGGTCCCCCTATCTTTGCATCATATCCTCAGAAATTTTAAAGACAGGGCACTGGGAGCGATCAGCTGAAGGATCCACCCGAAATGAAGCTTTGAGAATAAAGATAGCAATCACTTCCAACTGAAATACAGGTTTCTTTCCAGTTATATTAATTGTACCCAGGGCCTCCTTAGTATGTACTTTTTTTTAATCACTCAGTCATGTGTATAGCTATGCTAATTTTCAGGTTAATTTTGCCTTGAAGCCCAGGAGAAGGGTGGTGAGGGTATGGTGAGGAAAGGGGACTTGGGCAGGGAAGCTGTGAGTCCCTCAGCACGCACACCAGGCCTAGTTCCTGAGCTTCTCTTCTGCAGCACAAAGTCAGACGTGCTCAGCTGCAACCTAGATGCAGACTCAGTGTCCTGAAATGAAGGCTTTGGTGAGGTGTGAGCCAAATAAAAAGCTAATGGAATACTTGCTGAAAGAGTATTCCAGGACTATCACTTACACCATCCTGAGATGTATAGCCCAGCTGTGGTAAAATGTTAGGTAGAAAATAAAGTGACAATTGAGGTGACATCTACACAGACAAACAACAGTGTAAGAAAGACAAGCGTGGCAGTTGGAAGCCTTGTACTGCGTCGGTGGTACTCAACATACTTCAACCTGTCTTTCTGCAGTAGTGTTCAGACATAAAACAAAAATGTGGGCGTGGAAATAGTAGATCCCTTTTTATTTTTATTTATTTATTTATTTATTTTTAGAATGTAAGTGATGAGAAACCTATTTCACAAGGGCTTTGGAAGAGCTACATGGGATAGTAGGTGTCGCTCCCTTCCTCTATCGTTATTACATTAAACCACATGAGCTTGATATTTTTGTATTGTGTTTATTTTTTGACTGGTGTATAGTTGCTTTACAATGTTGTATTAGTTTCTGCTATGCAGCAAAGGGGATCAGCCACATGTATACATATTGGTGCTGTGAATTTACTCTAAAAATAAATCCTTCGATAGCCTTCCATATGGTTCTTTAAGTGTCTAAAACACAGTCCATGTTCAGTATATAAACTTCTTAATGAAAACACAGGGCAAATGTAGCATTTTGCCTTTTTACACCATATCTCAAATACGCTTATTTCCTCTCTTTCTAACCATGAAAAAACCCTCACTGAAAGTCACCAAAAAAGAGAAAAACACCAGAGATGAGATCTTCCTTTTGAAGGCTGAAAAGGTGCCATTCACTGCTGATGTTATTGAACAGCTAATAAAGAATTTATTAATTGCAGTATCTCACGACATAGTGCCATATCCATATATATTTAGTCACCTGCCTGAGGATGGTGAGATAATGTCATGGTCCACCCTGTATTCAGAGGAGACTGAATCTGATCTCGTAATGAAAAGTTGCCAGTAGTATTTCATCGTAAGCAAAATATCTTTTTATTTTAACTTGCAGAATGGAATTTCTTGTTTCATGTATGAGATTTCTTTTATATTTCTTCTAGTGTATGTGCTCAGTTGTTTCTAATTCTTTGGGACCCCATGGACTGTAGCCCACTGGATTCCTCCATCCATGTAATTTTCCAGGCAAGAATACTGGAGAGGTTGCCATTTCCTACTCCAATATTTCTTAAGACCCTACATTTGTCTTGCTTTAAAAAAAAAAACAACACTCATGTACATGCCTTTTTGTATAATTTTAAAAAGTAACAAGTTCCTACATATCAAAATAATTAGTTTTATTTTTCCTGTTTTTCATCATACATTTGGCCTAACATGTTGGACTAAGGGGGACACAAGGGATTATGAATACATACCAAAGGTCTCCAGAAACAGTATCTTTCTCATAAGAGAATGATCTAAATTAGTCTGGATACTCTTCTTTGAAACTGCACCATGAAATCATTGCCATCATTTCCCCTTGTATTTAGTTAGTTTGAATTAAAATAAACTCAATTATATAGTGAGCTATTCTTTTTCAGAAAAGAATGTTCAACATAATGCTTCATAGGAAGGCAGCATGTGTACTCGTTTTTGGATTTTCTTTTTTATATTCATTGTTATTCAAGCAACACTTAGTTGTGTATAGGTAAAATCACACTGGTTTGGGTGGAAGCAGTCATTTGTGTGGATCTAATTGACTCCACCCATGCTCAGTCTAAGAATGGGCCACAGGACACAAATGCAGCTGGAGGCTCCCTGGGGAGCTGGGGCCTTGTCAGGGGGAGCTTCTTACATGGAGAGAGGGGAGAGGGGAGCTCCAGGGTCTGGCCTTGGACTAAAACCTCAAGACTTCAGTGGTGTCATTATGATGGGAGCATTCTGTCCTAGGAGTGAACCCGTGTCTACACCACGATCATAGCTGGGGTCTGAGCCAGACATCAGTGTGTGATTGTAACCTGAGAAAGAGCTCTCCTCCCATCTTGGGCTGGACCAGTATGACTCGGCTGTCTCCCTAGGAGGGCACGTCCCCCTAGAAGTTGGCTTTCAGAGCAGAGACAAGAAGAATGAGGATGTGACTTGAATGTGCCCTGTGGTTGGACTGTGAGAGCTGAAGCCTTGACCTCAGCCATGAAGCCCTGCTTCCCTCTGGGACTGGATGGATGGAGTGCAGGGTCTGGACCCCACTCTGGACCTGCTGGGTGTGTGTGGGGAGGGACACCTGCTCTTCATGCTCACATTGCAAACAACCCTCTGCTATTCACCTGTCACACTGTCATCTGATTTACTGTCCCCTAGTAAGCCTTGCTCAGGTTGACTCTAAAGTCATTTAGTCCCTTTACGGGGTCTTGGGTGACTCAGTATATGACACTCAATTGCATAGGTCAACCCTGGTCTTCTGTGTCTATTTTCTCGTGAGAAAAAAAGCATCTCACATCACTCCATGCAGCTTGATTCAGGGATTGGGTCTTGTGTCCTCCCGTCTACACTGAGAAAATGAGACCAAGATGTTCCAGTCTCAGTAAGTCATAGACTAAGGAAGAACACAAGTGGCTGGAGGAATGTCAAGAATGATCTTAGCGCTGCAAGGAGTCCTGTCTTCTCTTTCCTTCATGGTAAAGGGCGTGGTCGAAGGTGCAGCATCTGAACATTCTGGGTGTAAGTTTCCCAACTCACTTAGGAGCTAATTGGAAGAACTGTATATTTAAATGGGCTTCCCTCGTGGCTCAGCAGTAAAGAATCTGCCTGCAATGCAGGAGGCAAAGGAGACTTGGGTTCGATCCCTGGGTCAAGAAGATCTCCTGGAGGAGGGCATGGCAACCCACTCCAGTATTCTTGCCTGGAGAATCCCCATGGACAGAGGACCCTGGCAGGCTGCAGTCCATAGGGCCGCAAAGAGTCAGACAGCACTGAAGCAACTGAGTATGCACTTGCATATATTTCCATAATGGGGAACCATGACCCACAGCCTAGTATGTTTGATAACAATTACATGCCTGTGTAGAGAGATCTTTTCTTCCATTAGTTGTGACCTTTTGAAAGTGAGCAAAGTTGGTTGTGGTTTAACTGTGCTTATACTTTTTTGACACCTCAGCTAGCCTTGTACAGTCTCAACCAGTAGGGCCTGTTTGACTTTAAACAGTTTCCACAAATCAACCAAAATGTGGTTTTGAGCATGTGAACAAAACTGAAGCCTGAGAGGATGAAACCCCATCATCCACACCAGCGCCCTCCTGCTGCCACTCAGGCTGTCACCCCACCCGCACTGCCCTCCCCTCTCTACCCCTCCCATGCCAGGGCAGCCCAGGGCGAGAGGGGCAGGAAGTTGGACAGCACAGGAGACGCTGTCCAGTGTGGTCCTGGCCGGAAAATCAGCTGCACAAAACTTCTCAGAGATTTGCAAATTTGCCCTTTTCTAAATTTTTATTGCTTCCTTTTTAAAATGTAATCTTTATTGTATAGTAGTGTATAGTTGATTTATAATGCTGTGTTAGTTTCAGGTGAACAGCAAAGTGATTCAGTCATACATATGCATGTATGCATTCTTCTTCAGATTCTTTTCTCATATAAGTTATCACAGAATATTGAGTAGAGTTCTTTGTGCTATGCAGTAGGTCCTTGTTGATCATCTGTTTTATATTTAGGAGTTTGTATATGTTAATCCTAAACTCCTAATATATCCCTGTCCCAACTTTTCCCCTTTGGTAACCGTAAACCTGTTTTCTAAGTCTGTGAATCTATTCTTTTTTTTAATATAAGTTTATTTGTATAATTTTTTTTTTACATTCCATATATAAGTGTTGTCATACGATATTTGTCTTTCTCTGATTTACCTCACTTGGTATGATAATCTCCAGATCCATCCATGTTGCAATAAAATGACCATATGATCCAGCAATCCCACTCATGGGTGTATATCTGGAGAAACCATAATTTGAAAAGATACTTGCACCCTAAAGTTCATCACAGCAGTTTGTGCATTAGCCAAGGTAAGTTTCCCCTCTTGGCTTCTGTACTTACTACATTATTTCTTCCCATTGAATAAATATTTCCAAATCTCTAAGATGAGGGCACTGTATTTTACCTAAAGAGGACTGGTCAAGTTAACGTGAACCAAGGGATCAATCTAAGGGTTTACCTCATAGCTCAGTCGGTAAAGAATCTGCCTGCGATGCAGGAGACCCATGTTTGATTCCTGGGGTGGGAAGATTCCATGGAGAAGGAAATAGCAACCCACTCCAGGATTCCTGCCTGGAGAATCCCATGGACAGAGGAGCCTGGCAGGCTATGGTCCATGGGGTCTCAAGAGTTGGACAAAACTCAGCAACTAAACCACCATTGTTTATTTGGTTGGTCTCTTTTTGTTTTCAAATGGGAATCTTTGTTTAATTGCCTAAGAACTTGTTTCATACACACTGAAGCCGATTATACACAAAGAAACAAACAATAAGCTTCTCCAATTTTAAATAAGACAGTGTTTCAATTCTAATACATAAAAAATTTCCTTTAAAAGAATTCATTAGAGGAAATAGAACATCCCTTATTTTTCCTTCCTTCTACCATGAATTTAACTTTTTGTTCTATGTCTGTACTTACAGAAATACACAGAAACACATATAATGAGTGTCCTGTTTATTCGTATTATTACTCAATAGGAAAAATGGTTGAAAGACATGAACAGATATTTCAGCAGAAAAGAAAAAGAAGTTGTAAAACCACACACATAGAATAAGGCAGGATTTCCACCATGTTGACAACCACGGGAGTAGATATGTGGAAACCAGAGTATATACGTAAGAAAAAGACAGATACAATCACAAATTCTTAAGAAAATTCTCTCCGAATCCTTGGAGGAAGCCTTTAGTAAAGAAGCAGTGTGTGTTTTGTCCTGTTGTAGTTTGTTTTTTCCCAGCAGAAAGTGAACCAAGGGAAAGCCATGTGATGCTAGATTACAAAATGTGAGCTCCAGGTTCAGAAAAACCTGAATGACTCTTATTTACAAAATAGTGACCGTGAACAGACAAATTAACCTCTCCAACCTATAAACTGTGAACTCTAACTGTTGCTTCTTCCAGGGGTTCTTAAATGATTAATGGGATTACCTGATGAACAGTAGAAACGGAGTCTCTGTTCCATCTACATCTGATTTCTTTGCAGGGAAGTAAGCTTAGAAATGAATCTCAGTGCATTTGTGTATGTGTGGAATCTATTGTTCCTACAGTAGATTAGGAAGTACTGACAGTAGATACTAATGTTGAGAACTTGCATGGACCAGGCATCATGGACTCATCTAATCCTCACACTCCAGGAGACAGGGCTCTGTAACTTCATTACACAGATGAGGAAATGATGACACAGAGAGCTCGAAGAGCTGTCTGAGATCACACAAGTGCTAATACAGACCCAGGGTTCAAACCCAGGCCCTCGATGGCCACAGTCTGCATGCTGCATCCTGCCCCCGATGCTCCTCTGGTGTTGGCGCAGGTCTCATCAGGGGTTAACACGAGGATCTGGAGTCAGGCTTGTGAGACCCTAGCACAGATCTGAGCACACACAGTGCAGGTCATGCTGGGTGTTATACTGTCACTATCCGAATGCCCCAACCCAATGAGTCTGCCTCTGGTGACTCTGAAAGAGAAGGAACACGGGCACCTTTGTTTGGCTCCTGTTGGACCAGCTCCACTGGTCGTCTTGCAGCCGGTGCCCCAGAGAAAGCACCATAACCACCATCTCAGTGAAAGACCTGAGTAACATTATTACAGTCATCGCTGAATTTGAGGGCGTGGTTATCATGCTGTTTCTCACCTTGGTTAGATTTCATGAAATTAAAGTACACAGACAAAAGGGGGCTTGTGATTCTTTTGTATTTATTGTGCATGTTATGAAAATCTAAGTACAGAATTCGAGCAGCAAAGCTGACTTCTCCAGGGTGTGTGACAGGGAGAGTCAGGGTCGTGGTCTGGGTGGAGGTGCTGAGGGAGGAGACAGGGAGCTGCCCATTGTGTGCGCTCAGGAGTTGAAAGGACTTGAGGGTGGGACAATTATGACATCATAGATAAATACACATCTGAACTGAGATAACCCAAACCAAAAAGCAAGCAGAGACTTTCTGGGACTGTAGAGGATGAAGGAAAGTTGATCTCTCGGTAGCCCCCCCATTACGAGATCTTCCCGTCTCAGCAGACGCCTGTTCTTCTAAACACACAGGAAATGATGACAACAAAGTAGACTGTGCTCAGGAAGAGGAGTAAGAGGTAGGTGTAATAGGCTGCAGAGGTGTTCATGAGCTGCAGCTGCAGGGTACCTAGGAGAAGTCATTTTGGTTAGTTTCAAGTGTTCTTTTGAGAGGAGAGGACATATTCACGGAAGTGGTCACAATGATTTATTTCTGGTGATCTGCAAAGAAGTGGCACCCCAAACCCAAAGAAAACAGATGCAACCACCATGAGCACCACCACCACCAGAACAACTCAGAATCTAGTTGACAATTCAAGTCAATCAACGACCTCAACTAAATCCAACAGAACCTTCCCAAATATTAAAAAGCAGGGTTGTGTTTTAAAAGAATGAGTCCAAATGGGAAAAATATCTATGATAAATAGCATTTTTTGCACCATCACATCTCTGAGTAACAATAAGAGGTGACGTTTGTTAACCCCTAACCAAATGTCAAACACTTATTCTGAGAGCTTTGCTTGCAAGATTCTAATCTTAGTTAAGTTTTCAAATAACCTACGAGATTATCATTTTCAACCCCTTTTACCAGTAAACTGAGGACAGAGAGAAATAATTGGCTTGGTGTCACTCATTTAGAAAGCACCAGAAATCACATTTCAATCCCAGCAACCTGAATCTGAAGAAGGTATTCTTAGCTGCTCTGTAGTCCTGCATTTCCATGTCCAATAAATATCCCAGACATCAAAGTTACGCATAAACAGCAAGTTGAATTGCTGATGTGGAAGCATCTGAGCCATTACATGTTGTGCACCAATGAGATTCCTATGAAGGGGATAAGCCAGGGAAATCTGGTTGCGACACAGTGAGGTGGGTGGAAGGCTTTAGTAAAGAGAACTTTGTACAAAATGGAAGAGAGTGGTTAGTCCAAAATCCCCAAAACCTTAGGAGCTCATGCCTCAGTCACCTGTCTTTCTTAGATGTCTAAACTCGTGCCCGTGATGTTCTAGGATGATTGCACTTACTCTCCTTTGAAGTTTTGCAAGAAATAGATGATGTCAAGAAGAAATTAACAATGATACTGGGCCTGACTTGCTACTCAATGGACTACAAGGCTGAGTTTCTTCCTGTATGTTCTGTGCTTTACCTTCATGGAGTCAGAACTCCAGAATCACTAGTATGTGGTGTGGAAAGGATCTCAGGAGGAGGGACATGCTCATAACTCATGGCCTTGAGTCAGGTCAGATGTTAGCTAATGTTAGCTTGAGTCAGGTCAGATGTTAGCTGAGTTCCAGGCCCCCTGACACACTGGGAACGGAGGAGGGATCAGCAGGACCATTGCCAGCTCTTCTAAATTCACTGAGATCCTTCATGTAGGGAGAAGGGGCCACCAACTAGTACTCATCCTGTGCCAGCTAAATGGATACCCTGTGGGAGACATTCCACATAGGTGACCTTATCTCTGTAATAACTGAGTTGGGTGCAATTGTTCCCAGTTGGCAGAAGAGGGCACTATTGCCCAGAAATAGAAGTAATTACCCACCTTCGTGCAACTAATAATAAAAGAACCGGGGTTAAAGTGCTGTCTGGGATAGTTGGAAATCCACGCACTTATACCCTGCCCATGGGTCCACCCTGTCTCAGGGCCTCGGTTTTAGGATTCTTGCTCTATATCTTAGAGATGGAATAGAGAACTGAGGAAGTGTCTGAACCATGGATTCTGATGGCCTTTGTTGAATCCTCATATCTAGCTATGGAGCTTGGTACAAGGGATGTAAGTAATTTTGGCTAGTGGCCCTCATTGAAAAATTATGGGAAAATGTTACACCACCTCATAGGAGTGTTATGATGAAAAAAAAATATGCACATAAGATCCAGCACAACACCTTATGTAGATCAAGCTCTCAGCAAGTGTCAGTTCATGTATTAGTTACCAGCAAGGCCAAAAACTCAAAAATACTCTAGAAGCAACTTGACATCAAGTTTCTGCAATTATTACACACAAAATCTACACAACTGGGCAAAGCCCACCTTTGAAATAATTTGGAGCCTATCAGTTCATCCTCTCATTTAGAGTCATCTTACACCAAAACCAGCATTTAATGTGTTAAGATGACTCTTCGGGAACGATGGATTTACTTAAAATATGCAGTCTATTCTGCAATATCCAGAAATTTTGTTTTTTCTACGTTGTATCAAGGAAGTCCAAAAGTTAAGTTTATCCAGAGGGAAAAGAGTGCTGTAACATGACACAAAGGCAGACAAAGACAGAACTTACTGCCATCACCTTCCAGACATGCCTTTGTAGAATTAGTATCTAGGAGAAAGGAGAGCAGGTATTAATCAATTGTATTGTCAGTCATACATAAATATTATTAGACAGTGGCACATATGTGGTTAACTATGTGTGCGTTAATATGCATGTATATATAATAGAAGATCTGCTAACACAGACAGGAGAGATACTCTGATTGAATGTATGAACACCACAGTTTCAGGAATAATTGACTTTTTCTTAACATTAACCAAGGAAGTTCAAGAGGTAATTGATAGGTAAAAATTCATGCTTTCTGCTGCTGCTGCTAAGTCGCTTCAATCATGTCCAACTGTGTGAAACCCAATACACGGCAGCCCACCAGGCTCCCCTGTCCCTGGATTCTCCAGGCAAGAACACTGGAGTGGGTTGCCATTTCCTTCTCCAATGCATGAAAGTGAAAAGTGGAAGTGAAGTCGCTCAGTCATGTCCGACTCATGCTTTCTAAAATATATATACCCGTAACTTCTGAAAGAAAGGAAGCAAGTATTAATCAATTGTCCACACCCATTAGTTTACAGTGAGTGCATATGTATGTATAATATGGTGTCTGTGTATATATACATACACATATGTATATAATCTATAGACAGATGACAGCAGAGATGATCAGTAAAACACTAACAATGATGAGCCCCACAATTTCAGATAATTGGTCTTTTCCACTTTACAACAGAGAGGTTCAAAAGATAAATAGATCAGGAAGAAAGAAACACTAAAACATGACATAACGATAAATCTGTACAAAAACTTACTGCTTTCATCGGTCAAATAATCATTTGGAGGCTCAGTAGTAGGAGGCTCAGTAGTAGGAGGCTCAGTAGTAGGAGGCTTAGTAGTAGGAGGCTCAGTAGTAGGGACAAGTGAGGTGACAACTACAAGAAATGAGAACAAGTAGTAATGAATTATCTGTGCCCATTATTTGATACTGTGAGTATGTTTCAGCAGTAAAGAATCCACCTGCAGGGGAGTAGTCACAGGAGACACAGGTTTGGTGCCTGGGTCAGGAAGATCCCCTGGAGGAGGGCACAGCAACCCATTCTGATAGTCTTGCCTGGAGACCCCCATGGACAGAGAAGCCCGGTGGGCTACAGTCCATGGGGTTGCAAAGATTTGGACACGACTGAAGCGACTTTGCACACATGCACATATGTTTATACGTGTATGTATATTGCAATAAATATGTATGTGTAATATACATATATTCCCTTGCTGCTGCTAAGTTGCTTCAGTCGTGTCCGACTCTGTGCGACCCCATACACGGCAGCCCACCAGGCTCCCCTGTCCCTGGATTCTCCAAGCAAGAACACTGGAGTGGGTTGCCATTTCCTTCTCCAAGGCATGAAAGTGAAAAGTGGAAGTGAAGTCGCTCAGTCATGTCTGACTCATGCTTTCTAAAATATATATATATATATATATATGTATACAATAACTTTTCCACTATGCTTGACAAAGGTTTGATAAAGAACACCAAAAAAAAAACAAAAGAAGAGATGGAGAAATTGGAAAACATAAACTAAATGAAACGGGAGCACTGAATATGAAATACAATAAGTGAAACAAACTAGATAAATGTAAAAGATCCTCATATAGTCCAGTTGCTTTTAAACACAGTTGCTTTTTAGAAACATGTCTGGAACTCTGGCAAAAAGAAGCAGTACCTGGGCATTTGTATTTTTCAAAAAATTCCAAGTTAATTCTAATACACATCTGGATTTTAAAAAGTGTTTACAGGTTTTTCTATTAAATGGTAGTTTTGGTGATATAGAATTCTATTATTTTTCTGTTGACCAGTCATGATTCAACGGTATTAAGTGAGTACTAGTTAATGTTAGTGTTAGTCACTCAGTCGTGTCTGACTCTTTGCGACCCCATGGACTGTATAGCCTGCCATGTTCCTCCTCCATAGGATTTTCCAGGCAAGAACCCTGGAGTGGGTTGCCATTTCATAATCACAATAGTGAAAGATGCTTATCAGTTTTCACAATCAATAGCCAAACAAAAAGTAAAAGAGAATTACAATAGCAAGCCATAATGGGAACATGATTAACCCAACGATAGAAAACAATTACATACAGTTTGGGGGGTCAAGCAGAGTGACATGGTAAATGGGAGTGCATACATGCACATGTTTTCATCTGCCCAGCCAATCTGAATTATGACATTTTGATTTCATTTGTTTGACTTAGTTTGAATAAGATGCTAGATTTCTAATTAAAAAAAAATAGATATGCAACAAGAAACAGATGTTTACTATTTAGCACAAGGAGCTATAGTCACTATCTTGTAATAACCTATAACAGAAAATAATGTCAAAAGTAATATATGCGTATAAGTGACAAAAGATTCTACTTTTAGAAATTTGGTAATGTTTATCTTTGTCAGTTTTTCTAAATGGCCTATGGATATCTAATAACAATGTATGAGGTACAAAATGTTAAATATATTTGTATAGGATATAAGATTAAGATAAATTAATATAAATAGAAATCTATTATATTTAAATTATTAATGACATCATTCAAGATGCTCCCATTTTTATTTTTTCTGCGCTTTGATAAAATATTCTCAGAGAAATGTTAATATGTCTCATTATGATTATATGTTTTTTTCTTTTCCCTTATATTTCTCCTGATTTTTGCTTTAGGTATCTTTGTTTCTTTGTTGTTAGGTGTCTAACTGTTTATGATGTCGATTTCCTTGTGAATTGTACCTGTTTTTGGTATCATTTTTTTTGAATTGTACTTGTTTTTTTGAATTGCATCATTCAAAATATTCATCTCTGTTACATTTAAAAATAAATAAATAACATTTTTGAGAAAGGTATTGATCAGGAAGGGAAAAAGTGCTATAGGATGTCTTAAAGGCAAACATAAGCAAAACTAACCACTTTCATTTTTCAGACAAGCTTTTTTAGAACCAGTACCCGTAACTTCTGAAAGAAAGGAAGCAAGTATTAATCAATTGTCCACACCCATTAGTTTACAGTGAGTGCATATGTATGTATAATATGGTGTCTGTGTATATATACATACACATATGTATATAATCTATAGACAGATGACAGCAGAGATGATCAGTAAAACACTAACAATGATGAGCCCCACAATTTCAGATAATTGGTCTTTTCCACTTTACAACAGAGAGGTTCAAAAGATAAATAGATCAGGAAGAAAGAAACACTAAAACATGACATAACGATAAATCTGTACAAAAACTTACTGCTTTCATTGGTCAAATAATCATTTGGAGGCTCAGTAGTAGGAGGCTCAGTAGTAGGAGGCTTAGTAGTAGGAGGCTCAGTAGTAGGGACAAGTGAGGTGACAACTACAAGAAATGAGAACAAGTATTAATGAATTATCTGTGCCCATTATTTGATACTGTGAGTATGTTTCAGCAGTAAAGAATCCACCTGCAGGGCAGTAGTCACAGGAGACACAGGTTTGGTGCCTGGGTCAGGAAGATCCCCTGGAGGAGGGCACAGCAACCCATTCTGATAGTCTTGCCTGGAGACCCCCATGGACAGAGAAGCCCGGTGGGCTACAGTCCATGGGGTTGCAAAGATTTGGACACGACTGAAGCGACTTTGCACACATGCACATATGTTTATACGTGTATGTATATTGCAATAAATATGTATGTGTAATATACATATATTCCCTTGCTGCTGCTAAGTTGCTTCAGTCGTGTCCGACTCTGTGCGACCCCATACACGGCAGCCCACCAGGCTCCCCTGTCCCTGGATTCTCCAAGCAAGAACACTGGAGTGGGTTGCCATTTCCTTCTCCAAGGCATGAAAGTGAAAAGTGGAAGTGAAGTCGCTCAGTCATGTCTGACTCATGCTTTCTAAAAAATATATATATATATATATATGTATACAATAACTTTTCCACTATGCTTGACAAAGGTTTGATAAAGAACACCAAAAAAAAAAACAAAAGAAGAGATGGAGAAATTGGAAAACATAAACTAAATGAAACGGGAGCACTGAATATGAAATACAATAAGTGAAACAAACTAGATAAATGTAAAAGATCCTCATATAGTCCAGTTGCTTTTAAACACAGTTGCTTTTTAGAAACATGTCTGGAACTCTGGCAAAAAGAAGCAGTACCTGGGCATTTGTATTTTTCAAAAAATTCCAAGTTAATTCTAATACACATCTGGATTTTAAAAAGTGTTTACAGGTTTTTCTATTAAATGGTAGTTTTGGTGATATAGAATTCTATTATTTTTCTGTTGACCAGTCATGATTCAACGGTATTAAGTGAGTACTAGTTAATGTTAGTGTTAGTCACTCAGTCGTGTCTGACTCTTTGCGACCCCATGGACTGTATAGCCTGCCATGTTCCTCCGTCCATAGGATTTTCCAGGCAAGAACCCTGGAGTGGGTTGCCATTTCATAATCACAATAGTGAAAGATGCTTATCAGTTTTCACAATCAATAGCCAAACAAAAAGTAAAAGAGAATTACAATAGCAAGCCATAATGGGAACATGATTAACCCAACGATAGAAAACAATTACATACAGTTTGGGGGGTCAAGCAGAGTGACATGGTAAATGGGAGTGCATACATGCACATGTTTTCATCTGCCCAGCCAATCTGAATTATGACATTTTGATTTCATTTGTTTGACTTAGTTTGAATAAGATGCTAGATTTCTAATTAAAAAAAAATAGATATGCAACAAGAAACAGATGTTTACTATTTAGCACAAGGAGCTATAGTCACTATCTTGTAATAACCTATAACAGAAAATAATGTCAAAAGTAATATATGCGTATAAGTGACAAAAGATTCTACTTTTAGAAATTTGGTAATGTTTATCTTTGTCAGTTTTTCTAAATGGCCTATGGATATCTAATAACAATGTATGAGGTACAAAATGTTAAATATATTTGTATAGGATATAAGATTAAGATAAATTAATATAAATAGAAATCTATTATATTTAAATTATTAATGACATCATTCAAGATGCTCCCATTTTTATTTTTTCTGCGCTTTGATAAAATATTCTCAGAGAAATGTTAATATGTCTCATTATGATTATATGTTTTTTTCTTTTCCCTTATATTTCTCCTGATTTTTGCTTTAGGTATCTTTGTTTCTTTGTTGTTAGGTGTCTAACTGTTTATGATGTCGATTTCCTTGTGAATTGTACCTGTTTTTGGTATCATTTTTTTTGAATTGTACTTGTTTTTTTGAATTGCATCATTCAAAATATTCATCTCTGTTACATTTAAAAATAAATAAATAACATTTTTGAGAAAGGTATTGATCAGGAAGGGAAAAAGTGCTATAGGATGTCTTAAAGGCAAACATAAGCAAAACTAACCACTTTCATTTTTCAGACAAGCTTTTTTAGAACCAGTACCCGTAACTTCTGAAAGAAAGGAAGCAAGTATTAATCAATTGTCCACACCCATTAGTTTACAGTGAGTGCATATGTATGTATAATATGGTGTCTGTGTATATATACATACACATATGTATATAATCTATAGACAGATGACAGCAGAGATGATCAGTAAAACACTAACAATGATGAGCCCCACAATTTCAGATAATTGGTCTTTTCCACTTTACAACAGAGAGGTTCAAAAGATAAATAGATCAGGAAGAAAGAAACACTAAAACATGACATAACGATAAATCTGTACAAAAACTTACTGCTTTCATCGGTCAAATAATCATTTGGAGGCTCAGTAGTAGGAGGCTCAGTAGTAGGAGGCTCAGTAGTAGGAGGCTTAGTAGTAGGAGGCTCAGTAGTAGGGACAAGTGAGGTGACAACTACAAGAAATGAGAACAAGTATTAATGAATTATCTGTGCCCATTATTTGATACTGTGAGTATGTTTCAGCAGTAAAGAATCCACCTGCAAGGCAGTAGTCACAGGAGACACAGGTTTGGTGCCTGGGTCAGGAAGATCCCCTGGAGGAGGGCACAGCAACCCATTCTGATAGTCTTGCCTGGAGACCCCCATGGACAGAGAAGCCCGGTGGGCTACAGTCCATGGGGTTGCAAAGATTTGGACACGACTGAAGCGACTTTGCACACATGCACATATGTTTATACGTGTATGTATATTGCAATAAATATGTATGTGTAATATACATATATTCCCTTGCTGCTGCTAAGTTGCTTCAGTCGTGTCCGACTCTGTGCGACCCCATACACGGCAGCCCACCAGGCTCCCCTGTCCCTGGATTCTCCAAGCAAGAACACTGGAGTGGGTTGCCATTTCCTTCTCCAAGGCATGAAAGTGAAAAGTGGAAGTGAAGTCGCTCAGTCATGTCTGACTCATGCTTTCTAAAAAATATATATATATATATATATGTATACAATAACTTTTCCACTATGCTTGACAAAGGTTTGATAAAGAACACCAAAAAAAAAAACAAAAGAAGAGATGGAGAAATTGGAAAACATAAACTAAATGAAACGGGAGCACTGAATATGAAATACAATAAGTGAAACAAACTAGATAAATGTAAAAGATCCTCATATAGTCCAGTTGCTTTTAAACACAGTTGCTTTTTAGAAACATGTCTGGAACTCTGGCAAAAAGAAGCAGTACCTGGGCATTTGTATTTTTCAAAAAATTCCAAGTTAATTCTAATACACATCTGGATTTTAAAAAGTGTTTACAGGTTTTTCTATTAAATGGTAGTTTTGGTGATATAGAATTCTATTATTTTTCTGTTGACCAGTCATGATTCAACGGTATTAAGTGAGTACTAGTTAATGTTAGTGTTAGTCACTCAGTCGTGTCTGACTCTTTGCGACCCCATGGACTGTATAGCCTGCCATGTTCCTCCGTCCATAGGATTTTCCAGGCAAGAACCCTGGAGTGGGTTGCCATTTCATAATCACAATAGTGAAAGATGCTTATCAGTTTTCACAATCAATAGCCAAACAAAAAGTAAAAGAGAATTACAATAGCAAGCCATAATGGGAACATGATTAACCCAACGATAGAAAACAATTACATACAGTTTGGGGGGTCAAGCAGAGTGACATGGTAAATGGGAGTGCATACATGCACATGTTTTCATCTGCCCAGCCAATCTGAATTATGACATTTTGATTTCATTTGTTTGACTTAGTTTGAATAAGATGCTAGATTTCTAATTAAAAAAAAATAGATATGCAACAAGAAACAGATGTTTACTATTTAGCACAAGGAGCTATAGTCACTATCTTGTAATAACCTATAACAGAAAATAATGTCAAAAGTAATATATGCGTATAAGTGACAAAAGATTCTACTTTTAGAAATTTGGTAATGTTTATCTTTGTCAGTTTTTCTAAATGGCCTATGGATATCTAATAACAATGTATGAGGTACAAAATGTTAAATATATTTGTATAGGATATAAGATTAAGATAAATTAATATAAATAGAAATCTATTATATTTAAATTATTAATGACATCATTCAAGATGCTCCCATTTTTATTTTTTCTGCGCTTTGATAAAATATTCTCAGAGAAATGTTAATATGTCTCATTATGATTATATGTTTTTTTCTTTTCCCTTATATTTCTCCTGATTTTTGCTTTAGGTATCTTTGTTTCTTTGTTGTTAGGTGTCTAACTGTTTATGATGTCGATTTCCTTGTGAATTGTACCTGTTTTTGGTATCATTTTTTTTGAATTGTACTTGTTTTTTTGAATTGCATCATTCAAAATATTCATCTCTGTTACATTTAAAAATAAATAAATAACATTTTTGAGAAAGGTATTGATCAGGAAGGGAAAAAGTGCTATAGGATGTCTTAAAGGCAAACATAAGCAAAACTAACCACTTTCATTTTTCAGACAAGCTTTTTTAGAACCAGTACCCGTAACTTCTGAAAGAAAGGAAGCAAGTATTAATCAATTGTCCACACCCATTAGTTTACAGTGAGTGCATATGTATGTATAATATGGTGTCTGTGTATATATACATACACATATGTATATAATCTATAGACAGATGACAGCAGAGATGATCAGTAAAACACTAACAATGATGAGCCCCACAATTTCAGATAATTGGTCTTTTCCACTTTACAACAGAGAGGTTCAAAAGATAAATAGATCAGGAAGAAAGAAACACTAAAACATGACATAACGATAAATCTGTACAAAAACTTACTGCTTTCATCGGTCAAATAATCATTTGGAGGCTCAGTAGTAGGAGGCTCAGTAGTAGGAGGCTCAGTAGTAGGAGGCTTAGTAGTAGGAGGCTCAGTAGTAGGGACAAGTGAGGTGACAACTACAAGAAATGAGAACAAGTATTAATGAATTATCTGTGCCCATTATTTGATACTGTGAGTATGTTTCAGCAGTAAAGAATCCACCTGCAAGGCAGTAGTCACAGGAGACACAGGTTTGGTGCCTGGGTCAGGAAGATCCCCTGGAGGAGGGCACAGCAACCCATTCTGATAGTCTTGCCTGGAGACCCCCATGGACAGAGAAGCCCGGTGGGCTACAGTCCATGGGGTTGCAAAGACTTGGACACGACTGAAGCGACTTTGCACACATGCACATATGTTTATACGTGTATGTATATTGCAATAAATATGTATGTGTAATATACATATATTCCCTTGCTGCTGCTAAGTTGCTTCAGTCGTGTCCGACTCTGTGCGACCCCATACACGGCAGCCCACCAGGCTCCCCTGTCCCTGGATTCTCCAAGCAAGAACACTGGAGTGGGTTGCCATTTCCTTCTCCAAGGCATGAAAGTGAAAAGTGGAAGTGAAGTCGCTCAGTCATGTCTGACTCATGCTTTCTAAAAAATATATATATATATATATATGTATACAATAACTTTTCCACTATGCTTGACAAAGGTTTGATAAAGAACACCAAAAAAAAAAACAAAAGAAGAGATGGAGAAATTGGAAAACATAAACTAAATGAAACGGGAGCACTGAATATGAAATACAATAAGTGAAACAAACTAGATAAATGTAAAAGATCCTCATATAGTCCAGTTGCTTTTAAACACAGTTGCTTTTTAGAAACATGTCTGGAACTCTGGCAAAAAGAAGCAGTACCTGGGCATTTGTATTTTTCAAAAAATTCCAAGTTAATTCTAATACACATCTGGATTTTAAAAAGTGTTTACAGGTTTTTCTATTAAATGGTAGTTTTGGTGATATAGAATTCTATTATTTTTCTGTTGACCAGTCATGATTCAACGGTATTAAGTGAGTACTAGTTAATGTTAGTGTTAGTCACTCAGTCGTGTCTGACTCTTTGCGACCCCATGGACTGTATAGCCTGCCATGTTCCTCCGTCCATAGGATTTTCCAGGCAAGAACCCTGGAGTGGGTTGCCATTTCATAATCACAATAGTGAAAGATGCTTATCAGTTTTCACAATCAATAGCCAAACAAAAAGTAAAAGAGAATTACAATAGCAAGCCATAATGGGAACATGATTAACCCAACGATAGAAAACAATTACATACAGTTTGGGGGGTCAAGCAGAGTGACATGGTAAATGGGAGTGCATACATGCACATGTTTTCATCTGCCCAGCCAATCTGAATTATGACATTTTGATTTCATTTGTTTGACTTAGTTTGAATAAGATGCTAGATTTCTAATTAAAAAAAAATAGATATGCAACAAGAAACAGATGTTTACTATTTAGCACAAGGAGCTATAGTCACTATCTTGTAATAACCTATAACAGAAAATAATGTCAAAAGTAATATATGCGTATAAGTGACAAAAGATTCTACTTTTAGAAATTTGGTAATGTTTATCTTTGTCAGTTTTTCTAAATGGCCTATGGATATCTAATAACAATGTATGAGGTACAAAATGTTAAATATATTTGTATAGGATATAAGATTAAGATAAATTAATATAAATAGAAATCTATTATATTTAAATTATTAATGACATCATTCAAGATGCTCCCATTTTTATTTTTTCTGCGCTTTGATAAAATATTCTCAGAGAAATGTTAATATGTCTCATTATGATTATATGTTTTTTTCTTTTCCCTTATATTTCTCCTGATTTTTGCTTTAGGTATCTTTGTTTCTTTGTTGTTAGGTGTCTAACTGTTTATGATGTCGATTTCCTTGTGAATTGTACCTGTTTTTGGTATCATTTTTTTTGAATTGTACTTGTTTTTTTGAATTGCATCATTCAAAATATTCATCTCTGTTACATTTAAAAATAAATAAATAACATTTTTGAGAAAGGTATTGATCAGGAAGGGAAAAAGTGCTATAGGATGTCTTAAAGGCAAACATAAGCAAAACTAACCACTTTCATTTTTCAGACAAGCTTTTTTAGAACCAGTACCCGTAACTTCTGAAAGAAAGGAAGCAAGTATTAATCAATTGTCCACACCCATTAGTTTACAGTGAGTGCATATGTATGTATAATATGGTGTCTGTGTATATATACATACACATATGTATATAATCTATAGACAGATGACAGCAGAGATGATCAGTAAAACACTAACAATGATGAGCCCCACAATTTCAGATAATTGGTCTTTTCCACTTTACAACAGAGAGGTTCAAAAGATAAATAGATCAGGAAGAAAGAAACACTAAAACATGACATAACGATAAATCTGTACAAAAACTTACTGCTTTCATTGGTCAAATAATCATTTGGAGGCTCAGTAGTAGGAGGCTCAGTAGTAGGAGGCTTAGTAGTAGGAGGCTCAGTAGTAGGGACAAGTGAGGTGACAACTACAAGAAATGAGAACAAGTATTAATGAATTATCTGTGCCCATTATTTGATACTGTGAGTATGTTTCAGCAGTAAAGAATCCACCTGCAAGGCAGTAGTCACAGGAGACACAGGTTTGGTGCCTGGGTCAGGAAGATCCCCTGGAGGAGGGCACAGCAACCCATTCTGATAGTCTTGCCTGGAGACCCCCATGGACAGAGAAGCCCGGTGGGCTACAGTCCATGGGGTTGCAAAGATTTGGACACGACTGAAGCGACTTTGCACACATGCACATATGTTTATACGTGTATGTATATTGCAATAAATATGTATGTGTAATATACATATATTCCCTTGCTGCTGCTAAGTTGCTTCAGTCGTGTCCGACTCTGTGCGACCCCATACACGGCAGCCCACCAGGCTCCCCTGTCCCTGGATTCTCCAAGCAAGAACACTGGAGTGGGTTGCCATTTCCTTCTCCAAGGCATGAAAGTGAAAAGTGGAAGTGAAGTCGCTCAGTCATGTCTGACTCATGCTTTCTAAAAAATATATATATATATATATATGTATACAATAACTTTTCCACTATGCTTGACAAAGGTTTGATAAAGAACACCAAAAAAAAAAAACAAAAGAAGAGATGGAGAAATTGGAAAACATAAACTAAATGAAACGGGAGCACTGAATATGAAATACAATAAGTGAAACAAACTAGATAAATGTAAAAGATCCTCATATAGTCCAGTTGCTTTTAAACACAGTTGCTTTTTAGAAACATGTCTGGAACTCTGGCAAAAAGAAGCAGTACCTGGGCATTTGTATTTTTCAAAAAATTCCAAGTTAATTCTAATACACATCTGGATTTTAAAAAGTGTTTACAGGTTTTTCTATTAAATGGTAGTTTTGGTGATATAGAATTCTATTATTTTTCTGTTGACCAGTCATGATTCAACGGTATTAAGTGAGTACTAGTTAATGTTAGTGTTAGTCACTCAGTCGTGTCTGACTCTTTGCGACCCCATGGACTGTATAGCCTGCCATGTTCCTCCGTCCATAGGATTTTCCAGGCAAGAACCCTGGAGTGGGTTGCCATTTCATAATCACAATAGTGAAAGATGCTTATCAGTTTTCACAATCAATAGC
This sequence comes from Bos javanicus, assembly GCF_032452875.1. Lineage (NCBI taxonomy): Eukaryota > Metazoa > Chordata > Mammalia > Artiodactyla > Bovidae > Bos > Bos javanicus. The sequence continues at coordinate 50,655,645 of NC_083871.1, forward strand.
CAAACAAAAAGTAAAAGAGAATTACAATAGCAAGCCATAATGGGAACATGATTAACCCAACGATAGAAAACAATTACATACAGTTTGGGGGGTCAAGCAGAGTGACATGGTAAATGGGAGTGCATACATGCACATGTTTTCATCTGCCCAGCCAATCTGAATTATGACATTTTGATTTCATTTGTTTGACTTAGTTTGAATAAGATGCTAGATTTCTAATTAAAAAAAAATAGATATGCAACAAGAAACAGATGTTTACTATTTAGCACAAGGAGCTATAGTCACTATCTTGTAATAACCTATAACAGAAAATAATGTCAAAAGTAATATATGCGTATAAGTGACAAAAGATTCTACTTTTAGAAATTTGGTAATGTTTATCTTTGTCAGTTTTTCTAAATGGCCTATGGATATCTAATAACAATGTATGAGGTACAAAATGTTAAATATATTTGTATAGGATATAAGATTAAGATAAATTAATATAAATAGAAATCTATTATATTTAAATTATTAATGACATCATTCAAGATGCTCCCATTTTTATTTTTTCTGCGCTTTGATAAAATATTCTCAGAGAAATGTTAATATGTCTCATTATGATTATATGTTTTTTTCTTTTCCCTTATATTTCTCCTGATTTTTGCTTTAGGTATCTTTGTTTCTTTGTTGTTAGGTGTCTAACTGTTTATGATGTCGATTTCCTTGTGAATTGTACCTGTTTTTGGTATCATTTTTTTTGAATTGTACTTGTTTTTTTGAATTGCATCATTCAAAATATTCATCTCTGTTACATTTAAAAATAAATAAATAACATTTTTGAGAAAGGTATTGATCAGGAAGGGAAAAAGTGCTATAGGATGTCTTAAAGGCAAACATAAGCAAAACTAACCACTTTCATTTTTCAGACAAGCTTTTTTAGAACCAGTACCCGTAACTTCTGAAAGAAAGGAAGCAAGTATTAATCAATTGTCCACACCCATTAGTTTACAGTGAGTGCATATGTATGTATAATATGGTGTCTGTGTATATATACATACACATATGTATATAATCTATAGACAGATGACAGCAGAGATGATCAGTAAAACACTAACAATGATGAGCCCCACAATTTCAGATAATTGGTCTTTTCCACTTTACAACAGAGAGGTTCAAAAGATAAATAGATCAGGAAGAAAGAAACACTAAAACATGACATAACGATAAATCTGTACAAAAACTTACTGCTTTCATCGGTCAAATAATCATTTGGAGGCTCAGTAGTAGGAGGCTCAGTAGTAGGAGGCTCAGTAGTAGGAGGCTTAGTAGTAGGAGGCTCAGTAGTAGGGACAAGTGAGGTGACAACTACAAGAAATGAGAACAAGTAGTAATGAATTATCTGTGCCCATTATTTGATACTGTGAGTATGTTTCAGCAGTAAAGAATCCACCTGCAAGGCAGTAGTCACAGGAGACACAGGTTTGGTGCCTGGGTCAGGAAGATCCCCTGGAGGAGGGCACAGCAACCCATTCTGATAGTCTTGCCTGGAGACCCCCATGGACAGAGAAGCCCGGTGGGCTACAGTCCATGGGGTTGCAAAGATTTGGACACGACTGAAGCGACTTTGCACACATGCACATATGTTTATACGTGTATGTATATTGCAATAAATATGTATGTGTAATATACATATATTCCCTTGCTGCTGCTAAGTTGCTTCAGTCGTGTCCGACTCTGTGCGACCCCATACACGGCAGCCCACCAGGCTCCCCTGTCCCTGGATTCTCCAAGCAAGAACACTGGAGTGGGTTGCCATTTCCTTCTCCAAGGCATGAAAGTGAAAAGTGGAAGTGAAGTCGCTCAGTCATGTCTGACTCATGCTTTCTAAAATATATATATATATATATATATATATATGTATACAATAACTTTTCCACTATGCTTGACAAAGGTTTGATAAAGAACACCAAAAAAAAAACAAAAGAAGAGATGGAGAAATTGGAAAACATAAACTAAATGAAACGGGAGCACTGAATATGAAATACAATAAGTGAAACAAACTAGATAAATGTAAAAGATCCTCATATAGTCCAGTTGCTTTTAAACACAGTTGCTTTTTAGAAACATGTCTGGAACTCTGGCAAAAAGAAGCAGTACCTGGGCATTTGTATTTTTCAAAAAATTCCAAGTTAATTCTAATACACATCTGGATTTTAAAAAGTGTTTACAGGTTTTTCTATTAAATGGTAGTTTTGGTGATATAGAATTCTATTATTTTTCTGTTGACCAGTCATGATTCAACGGTATTAAGTGAGTACTAGTTAATGTTAGTGTTAGTCACTCAGTCGTGTCTGACTCTTTGCGACCCCATGGACTGTATAGCCTGCCATGTTCCTCCGTCCATAGGATTTTCCAGGCAAGAACCCTGGAGTGGGTTGCCATTTCATAATCACAATAGTGAAAGATGCTTATCAGTTTTCACAATCAATAGCCAAACAAAAAGTAAAAGAGAATTACAATAGCAAGCCATAATGGGAACATGATTAACCTAACGATAGAAAACAATTACATACAGTTTGGGGGGTCAAGCAGAGTGACATGGTAAATGGGAGTGCATACATGCACATGTTTTCATCTGCCCAGCCAATCTGAATTATGACATTTTGATTTCATTTGTTTGACTTAGTTTGAATAAGATGCTAGATTTCTAATTAAAAAAAATAGATATGCAACAAGAAACAGATGTTTACTATTTAGCACAAGGAGCTATAGTCACTATCTTGTAATAACCTATAACAGAAAATAATGTCAAAAGTAATATATGCGTATAAGTGACAAAAGATTCTACTTTTAGAAATTTGGTAATGTTTATCTTTGTCAGTTTTTCTAAATGGCCTATGGATATCTAATAACAATGTATGAGGTACAAAATGTTAAATATATTTTTATAGGATATAAGATTAAGATAAATTAATATAAATAGAAATCTATTATATTTAAATTATTAATGACATCATTCAAGATGCTCCCATTTTTATTTTTTCTGCGCTTTGATAAAATATTCTCAGAGAAATGTTAATATGTCTCATTATGATTATATGTTTTTTTCTTTTCCCTTATATTTCTCCTGATTTTTGCTTTAGGTATCTTTGTTTCTTTGTTGTTAGGTGTCTAACTGTTTATGATGTCGATTTCCTTGTGAATTGTACCTGTTTTTGGTATCATTTTTTTTGAATTGTACTTGTTTTTTTGAATTGCATCATTCAAAATATTCATCTCTGTTACATTTAAAAATAAATAAATAACATTTTTGAGAAAGGTATTGATCAGGAAGGGAAAAAGTGCTATAGGATGTCTTAAAGGCAAACATAAGCAAAACTAACCACTTTCATTTTTCAGACAAGCTTTTTTAGAACCAGTACCCGTAACTTCTGAGAGAAAGGAAGCAAGTATTAATCAATTGTCCACACCCATTAGTTTACAGTGAGTGCATATGTATGTATAATATGGTGTCTGTGTATATATACATACACATATGTATATAATCTATAGACAGATGACAGCAGAGATGATCAGTAAAACACTAACAATGATGAGCCCCACAATTTCAGATAATTAGTCTTTTCCACTTTACAACAGAGAGGTTCAAAAGATAAATAGATCAGGAAGAAAGAAACACTAAAACATGACATAACGATAAATCTGTACAAAAACTTACTGCTTTCATCGGTCAAATAATCATTTGGAGGCTCAGTAGTAGGAGGCTCAGTAGTAGGAGGCTCAGTAGTAGGAGGCTCAGTAGTAGGAGGCTCAGTAGTAGGGACAAGTGAGGTGACAACTACAAGAAATGAGAACAAGTAGTAATGAATTATCTGTGCCCATTATTTGATACTGTGAGTATGTTTCAGCAGTAAAGAATCCACCTGCAAGGCAGTAGTCACAGGAGACACAGGTTTGGTGCCTGGGTCAGGAAGATCCCCTGGAGGAGGGCACAGCAACCCATTCTGATAGTCTTGCCTGGAGACCCCCATGGACAGAGAAGCCCGGTGGGCTACAGTCCATGGGGTTGCAAAGATTTGGACACGACTGAAGCGACTTTGCACACATGCACATATGTTTATACGTGTATGTATATTGCAATAAATATGTATGTGTAATATACATATATTCCCTTGCTGCTGCTAAGTTGCTTCAGTCGTGTCCGACTCTGTGCGACCCCATACACGGCAGCCCACCAGGCTCCCCTGTCCCTGGATTCTCCAAGCAAGAACACTGGAGTGGGTTGCCATTTCCTTCTCCAAGGCATGAAAGTGAAAAGTGGAAGTGAAGTCGCTCAGTCATGTCTGACTCATGCTTTCTAAAAAATATATATATATATATATATGTATACAATAACTTTTCCACTATGCTTGACAAAGGTTTGATAAAGAACACCAAAAAAAAAACAAAAGAAGAGATGGAGAAATTGGAAAACATAAACTAAATGAAACGGGAGCACTGAATATGAAATACAATAAGTGAAACAAACTAGATAAATGTAAAAGATCCTCATATAGTCCAGTTGCTTTTAAACACAGTTGCTTTTTAGAAACATGTCTGGAACTCTGGCAAAAAGAAGCAGTACCTGGGCATTTGTATTTTTCAAAAAATTCCAAGTTAATTCTAATACACATCTGGATTTTAAAAAGTGTTTACAGGTTTTTCTATTAAATGGTAGTTTTGGTGATATAGAATTCTATTATTTTTCTGTTGACCAGTCATGATTCAACGGTATTAAGTGAGTACTAGTTAATGTTAGTGTTAGTCACTCAGTCGTGTCTGACTCTTTGCGACCCCATGGACTGTATAGCCTGCCATGTTCCTCCGTCCATAGGATTTTCCAGGCAAGAACCCTGGAGTGGGTTGCCATTTCATAATCACAATAGTGAAAGATGCTTATCACTTTTCACAATCAATAGCCAAACAAAAAGTAAAAGAGAATTACAATAGCAAGCCATAATGGGAACATGATTAACCTAACGATAGAAAACAATTACATACAGTTTGGGGGGTCAAGCAGAGTGACATGGTAAATGGGAGTGCATACATGCACATGTTTTCATCTGCCCAGCCAATCTGAATTATGACATTTTGATTTCATTTGTTTGACTTAGTTTGAATAAGATGCTAGATTTCTAATTAAAAAAAAAATAGATATGCAACAAGAAACAGATGTTTACTATTTAGCACAAGGAGCTATAGTCACTATCTTGTAATAACCTATAACAGAAAATAATGTCAAAAGTAATATATGCGTATAAGTGACAAAAGATTCTACTTTTAGAAATTTGGTAATGTTTATCTTTGTCAGTTTTTCTAAATGGCCTATGGATATCTAATAACAATGTATGAGGTACAAAATGTTAAATATATTTGTATAGGATATAAGATTAAGATAAATTAATATAAATAGAAATCTATTATATTTAAATTATTAATGACATCATTCAAGATGCTCCCATTTTTATTTTTTCTGCGCTTTGATAAAATATTCTCAGAGAAATGTTAATATGTCTCATTATGATTATATGTTTTTTTCTTTTCCCTTATATTTCTCCTGATTTTTGCTTTAGGTATCTTTGTTTCTTTGTTGTTAGGTGTCTAACTGTTTATGATGTCGATTTCCTTGTGAATTGTACCTGTTTTTGGTATCATTTTTTTTGAATTGTACTTGTTTTTTTGAATTGCATCATTCAAAATATTCATCTCTGTTACATTTAAAAATAAATAAATAACATTTTTGAGAAAGGTATTGATCAGGAAGGGAAAAAGTGCTATAGGATGTCTTAAAGGCAAACATAAGCAAAACTAACCACTTTCATTTTTCAGACAAGCTTTTTTAGAACCAGTACCCGTAACTTCTGAGAGAAAGGAAGCAAGTATTAATCAATTGTCCACACCCATTAGTTTACAGTGAGTGCATATGTATGTATAATATGGTGTCTGTGTATATATACATACACATATGTATATAATCTATAGACAGATGACAGCAGAGATGATCAGTAAAACACTAACAATGATGAGCCCCACAATTTCAGATAATTAGTCTTTTCCACTTTACAACAGAGAGGTTCAAAAGATAAATAGATCAGGAAGAAAGAAACACTAAAACATGACATAACGATAAATCTGTACAAAAACTTACTGCTTTCATCGGTCAAATAATCATTTGGAGGCTCAGTAGTAGGAGGCTCAGTAGTAGGAGGCTCAGTAGTAGGAGGCTCAGTAGTAGGAGGCTTAGTAGTAGGAGGCTCAGTAGTAGGGACAAGTGAGGTGACAACTACAAGAAATGAGAACAAGTAGTAATGAATTATCTGTGCCCATTATTTGATACTGTGAGTATGTTTCAGCAGTAAAGAATCCACCTGCAAGGCAGTAGTCACAGGAGACACAGGTTTGGTGCCTGGGTCAGGAAGATCCCCTGGAGGAGGGCACAGCAACCCATTCTGATAGTCTTGCCTGGAGACCCCCATGGACAGAGAAGCCCGGTGGGCTACAGTCCATGGGGTTGCAAAGATTTGGACACGACTGAAGCGACTTCGCACACATGCACATATGTTTATACGTGTATGTATATTGCAATAAATATGTATGTGTAATATACATATATTCCCTTGCTGCTGCTAAGTTGCTTCAGTCGTGTCCGACTCTGTGCGACCCCATACACGGCAGCCCACCAGGCTCCCCTGTCCCTGAGATTCCCAGGCAAGGACACTGGAGTGGGTTATATATTCCCTTACAATTACTTTATTCACTAAAAGATAAACAAACCTCTTATTAACATGCACTGGTTGAGGCAGAAACAATAAAGTAATAAAGTTTTATAATAAACTCTATGTGTTTATTATAAGTTCTCTTTCTCAGTGAAGGTTGGTCAAAAACTAGGACCAGATTAGATTTATTTCTCTGTAAAATCATTTCATTAATATGTACTTCATGTTATATTCTTAGCTTTTATCAAAAACAGAACAATTTTAAGAAACAGCATTGGAAATTTGCTATAGAATAACATTAACCGAAATGCCATCATTAGCTTTACAGCCATTAGAAACCCTTGGAATGCATTTGTTTCAGAATTGTGTTCAGGTAAAACACATTATGAACTGGAATATCTCTTAATATGGTAACTGTCACAATGAATCTTATATACTTATTTTTTTCTCATCACACACAAAAATTATAACCTAGTACTTTTAGTGTCCTTAAGTAGGACACTTAAAGCCATGATTACATTACACTGCAAATTTGCTTCTTTTCTATTAGAATAAAAATTAAGATTTAGAGCTATTTTGTAATTTTTTTAAATTAGTTTTAGAAGAGGATATCAATGGATATGATAAATATATGAATAGGTACAGCCATGTCATATTTTGGAAAGCAAGTGTTTTCTCTGATGTTATTTCATTTGTTCTTCATTGCAGCCCCAGGACAAAATCAAGTGTTCAAACCTGATTTGATCATTGGATAGACTAAGAATCAGAGAAGATAAAGACTTACTTCAGAAATTCAGACTGGTGCATAGCAAACATCTATGCACATTTTATGTGCTTGGTTCCCACTGCTTTAAAAAGGTTTCCTAACCACAGGTAAAAATACAAAATAATTCCTTCTGATGGGCACTTTGGAGCCTTTGGTCTGTTAGGTGAACATGCAGGACATTAAATCCTGAATCCAGGGAGTAAGGACCACTGCCAGGGCCGAGGCACATCCCAGCTCTCTGCCCACACTGTATGGACATGTCCAGCATCTGCTCACGGGGGCTGCTTTGAGATGTCATGCCTGGATCACAGGTGACCCTAAGTCATCAAGGAAAGTGTATATTCTCTTGACTGTAATGCATCCTCCTTGGGCAGTAATTCACCCCAGTGTGTCCATCCATACATCCCTCAAGACCTTGCATGTGCTAGGGCTGCAATAAAACTATCTTGAAAGACCTTTTCTAATAGCAAGAAATGCATTCATTAAGTAGAATGGGAGTAAGTTTGTATACTTTAGCATCACCCAATCTTTGATTACAAATTTTATCTTATAGTGGTATGTAAATACAAATTTCAAAAACCTAAGCCCTTAAAAAACCACCTGGTCAAATTATTCTTTTTGCTGAGTTGCAAATTGGCTCCCTTATACAAAGACCATTTTGTCATTTAATAACTCATTGCTTTGGAATTGTAAAGGAGAACTGAATTGAGAATGACTTTGCCTGCTGAAGGACATTCCTGAAAGATGTAGAAGTGTTATTATTTCCTGACCAACCAAGATCCCCAACAGTGAAGATCTGTTGTGTGCTTAGTTGCTCGATGCTTTCACATATGTTGTTTCGTTTAATCCATACAACAACTCTAACACTTAAACACCATATGATCTTAATATTTTGGAAGATGAAACTGAGGGTGAGAGAAGTAAAATTTTTTCTTTTCTATATTTCAAGGCCTATCCTATTTTAATCGTATGGGGAGATAGCTACCATTAAATGAAACATCATTTTATCAAGACATATTTGTTTGTTTTTCATTAACACTTAGCCAGAAAGGTGGGTATTACCTTTGAAAAACAGTATTTTGGGAGGTTATATTTACATTTATATTCACTTACCTTCTTTTATTGAAGGAAAAATAATCTCTTGATCAATTCCTCCTATATTTTTCTTGTGTTTGACAACACATACATGTTGTTTATCCATAGAGGTTTCGGTCACGGTCAGCCAGCTGAACTTCATGTATGTGTCCTTGGTCTTCATGGTATTTCCCTGCTGGGATGGCAGAGCTCTTTTGTCATATTTTGCTCTCCAAGAAACTGTAATAACATCAGGGAAAAATTTCTCCAGGAGACAAAGATATGTTCCAGCATTATCATGGTTGATTTCAGCAATTGAAGGAAGAAAAACAGTGGGCTTGGGGGAAGTGTCTGCCTCAAGGTTTCTCTCTGTAGGGGAATATGGAATAGTAATGAAAAAGAATGGTTAAAGAAATACCAACATGTTGTGGCTTGGAAAAACCTAGTGAGTAGTAAAAGAACAGAAGGCTACTGCTCACTATGGCCTTTCATCCACAGTACGTTGTTAGGTGCTTGCTGCTGCTGCTGCTACTAAGTCGCTTCAGTCGTGTCTGACTCTGCGTGACCCCATAGACAGCAGCCCACCAGGCTCCCCCGTCCCTGGGATTCTCCAGGCAAGAACACTGGAGTGGGTTGCCATTTCCTTCTCCAGTGCATGAAAGTGAAAAGTGAAAGTGAACTCGCTCAGTCGTGTCCAACTCTTCACGACCCCATGGACTGCAGCCTACCAGGCTCCTCTGTCCATGGGATTTTCCAGGCAAGGGTACTGGAGTGGGATGTCACTGCCCTGTCCCTAGGTGCCTAGTACTGTTCTATTTTTAATGGCAAGAGAAGTTCAAGACTTCATGGAACTTGCCCAAAGTCACAGCTGTTAAGTAGCAGAACTGGATTAAAACTTGACCTTCACTTTTTCTCCATATGCAGAGATGGGGTGCATCTTGTGCGCATGCCAAGTCGCTTCAGTCTTGTCTGACTCTTTATGACCTAATGACTCTAGCCTGCCAATCTCCTCTGTCCATGGGATTATGACTTTTAAATAACCCAAAGAAATACCCCACATCAAGACTTCCAACATTCATGAACATGTTTATTGATTGAATCCATGCTTCCTACAGTGGAAATGGGGAGTCCCAATCACTGGACCGCCAGAGAAGTCCCCAATTGATCTTTAAAAATCTCTTTTGTTCTATAATACTGGAGCCTGTTTTGAAGTAGATGGGTGGGTAGTGGGAATAGGGGCGGTGGGGGCAATTGGGTATGATGGTTTCTGTATTGGTGAAAATGTTTGCTAGCTTCTAAACTACTTCCTTTTCCCATCCTGTGTTTTGCACTTTATGCTCTCTTTGTCCAAATAACACATTCTCATATTCTGCAACTCTGTGGAATCTCACTCTTCATTTAACTGATTCTGGAATGAACCATAAAAATAAATACCCAGAGAAAATTTATTGGTTTTACAAAGCAATATAATTACTTTTGAGAATGGGAATCAACACCCATGTGTACTTGACACGTGTACTGTGAAGTTGAACTTTGAGCTCCAGATGTGGATCCCATGCCCGATTCTGAAGTGAGGAAATTCTCTTTATTTCTAATTTTATATGACCTCTCAATTTTATACCTGAACCACTCCAGATTTTGGAGTAGAGCAGCATGTTATTTATAGTGCCTTGATTGTATAACGGTACCTCCAAAACTTCTATTACAAATGTATTATTAATCCCAGACTCCTAATTTGGGATTAGCAGATACACACTATTGTATATAAAATAGATAAACAATAAGAACCTACTATGTAGAACAGAAAAGTTATGAAATATCTTGTAATAACCTTTAATGGAAAAGAATCTGAAAAATAATACGGACACACACACACACAAAAACTGAATCACTTTTCTGTACACCTGTAAATAACCCAACATTGTGAACTAACTATACTTTCATGTAAAAAAAATGTATTTTCAGAAAGGCTCTTATACTAAACTTATCAAGTAATCTACTTAGAATTTTTCCAAATTCAGAAAATGTTCACAACAGCATATTTTATTTTGGAATTTCATCTGAAATTTTAGCTTGAGTAATAATACACAATATTCTGGCTCTCAGTGTTTTCCCTATAATTTGAATTTGCCCCCTAAGGCTGCTGAACTGCTTTACTGCCAGTTTTCTTTTTTTCCACCAGCTGCATGAAGTATATATCCTGACTAGGGATGGAACCTGTGCCACCTGCATTGGAAGGTGGAGTCTTAGCCACTGGACCACTGGGAGAGTCCTTCAGGGGAAATATCTTAAGAAGGGAGAAACTGGACTTCTCATCTGAGAAGAAAAGACAATTCTTGGGAACTTCTGCCTGTGCAGCAAAGTTCCTGGTTTTTCTTCAAATCAGTAAGCAGACAGGGTTGATTTTTCACTCATGTTGTAAATAAAGTTGGGTTGTACTGTGCTATTTTAATTTTATACATCTTGCTTTTAGTACAAGTGGTATTTTACACATTATAAAAGCAAGAGACTGTATTTCTCCAACCATATACTTTGTTGATAGTGATTTAGGTCTTCCCTCTTTTTACCCCCTCTCATTTTTCTTTTACAAACTAAATAATTGAAGCTCTTTCACACTTAAATAAGAATTTTTAATTCATGAGATTACTAACTATATTTAATTGACTTCACTTCTTGATCATTTTCTTTATAAATTAAAACTTTTTTCTGATAAGTATGAGCATGAAGCCCAAGCTTACTGGTTATATATTTTAGAGCCAATAAATGTTGTTGTTAGAAATGATATCAATTAAATTAAAGGATTAAGATTTACAGCACATAGAACAACAGGACATACAAAAAATAAACATATTTTAATCTCATTTTTTCTTGCCATGTACCAAAGTCTGCTAAGGAGAGACAGATACCTTCCAATTCAATTTTATGCGTGTGAGGGAACCATAAGATAACTTTCCATTTGTTAGTAGTACAGCTGCATCCCCTGAAGAATTTCAATTCATCAACAGTTAGGCTACCAACACTCTGCCTCTTGGATGCAATTTTCCCTTTACATTTGAATAAACACCTATCCAACACGTATGACGTGTTAGCCAACAAAACGTATAGTGCTCAGTTGTGTCCAACTCTTTGCAAGCCTGCCTGGCTCCTCTGTCCACGGGCTTATCCAGACACGAATACTGATGCATTAGACAATGTGCTAAATACTTCATCACACAGTCTCATTTAATTCTCATATAACCCCTGCTGGATAATACCGTTATACTATTTTACAGATTAGGAGACTGAGTCCAGAGAATAACGTCCATGTTCATATTCATAGTTAGTGGTGGATCGGAAGTTCGAGGTCAGCCTGACTCCAAAGCCCACTTTCTTTGGAAATACCCCTTCAGCATCAGGAAAGGAGACATGTTAACTCATAAAACTTACCTGTAATGACAAACTTCAACCCTGGGCCAAATACTTTCATGATGATTATGTACATTATACATGAGCCCTTTATAGAAGTCCACACAGACACGAAGCCAAATTTTTTATAATATTTGTACAGTGTTGTCTATGCTCTCCTCTACTATGTGAATTTGTTGTAAAATCTCTCCTAAATCTCTACATCTAATTCCCATCCACTTTCATTTTTGGTAAATATAATTCCTATTTAATTATTTCTTACCTTCCCTCTATTACCTTGAAAAAAAATTATATTCTTCTGATACTTACCTGTGACAATGAGTTTTGCTCCAACATTGAAGTTTTTTATGTAATTATTCCACAGTGATTCAAGTCATATCAAAAACTTTAGACTAATTAGCTTCTCTGATTTCTTCAAATTCTAGTAGAACTATGATGACTTGGAATTCAAGACACTAGGCTTCTGGTCCTGGTTCATTTCGCTCCTAACAAGCTCTGTGGTTGAGCAAATCAAGTAAACTAACGCATTGGGTACCTTATTTATTTGAAAATGACGGTGCTACTGTTAAGTCAAATGAACATCCTTATTAGTGTTTTGGTGAGCTCAAAATGAAACAAGATCTGAAAAGTCATTTGCATAAAAATTATATAGAGGTAAGAGATTGTAAATATTACTATATTATCATTGATATTATTATTAGTATTTTTATTTGTGATAATTGTGTGGTCCAACATGACATTTTAATATCATGAGAGCAAATCTTGCCTATCTGATGGGAATTCAGTATCTGGGGTTTACAAGTAGATCCATAGCAACTGATGACTTGTTTGCATTCCTCTGTGTTTTGATATGTCTGGGATTCTCCAAGCCTGTATCACAGCTTTTCACACACCCAGTTAATAGGCAGTCATTTGTTCTGTTGTATTTGCTGCATTTCCAGGGTGAACAAAATCTAAGGGAACATTGGCTAAAGCCTAATGTATGCAGCCAGTATATGGAACGTCACTTCTGCTGTCCACAACAAATGGCTTTTTCCCCCAAAACAGCGCAATCTATGGGTATCTCAAGATTTTACCAGAAATTTCAGCTTCAAAAAATCTATCCAGTTCATGCCCAAAGTTCAGCTTGCAGCTCCAGGTATGGGCCTTATGACAAATGACCACAAAAATGGCAGGATGCCTGGTACTCAAATTCTCCTTTGTTAAGTTGGATTGCCTCATCTTATCAGCTGAGGGTCACCATTCATGAATGACATTACATTTTGGTGCCCATTGCATTGATGCATTGGGAGCATAAACATATTTGTTTGAAGACCATTTCTTCCATTTTATAAACTGGATATTGAAGGCAATGTCCCCTTTTTACTTCATTTTCCTACTAAAGACTTCCACATTGAAGTTCTTTTTTTTAATTTTGTGGTGGGAAAACATATTTGAAAATTTGGTGTGCTTATTTTAGTCGGTTAATATAGGGTATCTATTTCACCACATTTTTTTCTTGCTTTATTATTTCTTGTTTTTAATTCACTTCTTTTGGATTGAGATCGAACTGACACATATTCTGAATGTTTAATAAATGCACATTCATGTGACTTCCATGATCTTTGTGAGGGAAAGAGACGTCATTTCAGTGCTATGATTAAAATCAAGAGCATTGCTGTCATATGTGAGCAGCAATACAAAGTATGAGCTATTACTAATAGTTACAGAATTCAGGTCAGGCTACAGAAGGGTAAATATTCAGGATATAAAGACATGACTTAATGTTTGAAATATCACATAATGATCCAGTCCTCTTACTTTGACAAGTTTCTACTGGATCCCAAACTTAGCCACAGTAGCTAGTCATGTGACTTTAGGCAAGTAACTAAACTTCTCTAAACCTCAGTTTCTTTATCTATAAAATGGGAATGAAAGGATTACTGGTGAAGAAAGTATAAGGCATTGAAACTACGTATCATGGTGTCTGCTGCTAAGTCACTCCAGTCGTTTCCGACTCTGCGCACCCCATAGATGGGAGCCCACCAGGCTCCCCGTCCCTGGGATTCTGCAGACAAGAACACTGGAGTGGGTTGCCATTTCCTTCTCCAATGCATGAAAGTGAAAAGTGAAAGTGAAGTCGCTCAGTCGTGTGTGACTCTTAGCGACCCCATGCACTGCAGCCTACCAGGCTCCTTCATCCACAGGATTTTCCAGGCCAAGAGTACTGGAGTGGGGTGCCATTGCCTTCTCCGATCATGATGTCTATCCTTCAGTAAATATTAACTAATATTAAAATTCTCTTTAATGGCATGGTTTGAGGCCATTTCATCAAAATCTTCCATCAAACAAAAGATATGTTTTTAATCAGCAATAACTATTACACCAAGCTCAACAATCCAAGACATCCTACTTCTGCAGCCATGGACCATAGAAGACAGGTCTCAGGTAAGCCAGAATCTAGAATGCTTTTCCACTAGAATAGAAGCTGTTTGGTGTTGAGACTTGTTCTGTGTCTTGTTCACCCTTCTGTCTGCAGCTCCCAGCACAGAAACTGTCCTCAATAAATATTTGCTGAGAGAATGAAAGAGCAAAGGAGAATGCCCAGCCATGAAGACACTTTCATGAACTTTGGAGCTGAAATGGCTCATTGAGCTCACAAACTGGTCCATGTCCAGACAATTCCACAAGAGATGAGATAGTTTAAATTTCAAATAATCTCAGCCTCCTTCTAAGAGGCTAGAGTAATAAGAAGTGAGATTTATCAATGTTGTACAATTATTTACTGTAAGAATTTTCTTCCACTGCCCTTAGGGATGAAATGAAAATCAGTAATACTGGTTTTGCAGGAGATTCAGGAGCACAGTATTTTATCTCAAAATATAGAGACGAGATAGTAAGAAAAGTGTTTCTCACTTAATAGACTGCCTACAAGAAAAGGAACTTGAACTAATAACTTATACCAATGTGATGATATAATATGCTATTTATGTTAGAATATAGAAAGATAAACGAAGCAATAAGACAGACATGGTCTTCAGAATACTATCTAGCCTGATCTATTTTGTGTGTGTTTTCTAGAATACAAATTTCAACTGCTTACAAGCAGGGACAAGAATAAACCATTTACAAGGTGATTTAGTTTCCATATACTGTGACCAATAGCTGTAAAACTACTGTTTAGATGCTGAGGCCAAGAATGTGGCAGCCATATCAGGGAGATCCCAGGTTGTTTCTACAAAGCATCTACCAGTATTTTATGACTACAGTAAGAATAGAAAAATGATACTTACCAGGAGGAGTTACTATGATGTTAGCTCCGTCTCCAAATATCTTCCTCCAGCCTGAGCTGTCACAATGGTAAAAGCTCCTACAATAATCCAGCCTTTTTCTACCTTTATAAAGTGACTAGAAGTCAAAAACTTCATCCTGGCAGTTTGATCTGAATTCTTTTGGAAGTCCTTGGATATAGGTTTCACAGCATCCAATGTTTTATAAGTTTTCCTCAGATTTGTTGTTATTATTCAGTCACTAGGATGTGTTTGACTCCTTTGCAACCCCTTGGACTGTAGCCCGCCATGGGATTTCCCAGGGAAGAATACGGGAGTGGGTTGCCATTTCCTTCTCCAGGGAATCTTCCTGACTCAGGGATCCACTGGGGAAGCCACTTTCCTCAGATAAATGGACCCAAATATCTGCTTGCCAAGGAGTAGTAATCACTGAAAACATTGATGAAGATGAAAAGGATAAAAACAGGAAAGAACACACCACTGACACCAGCTGGTTACCCACCTGGGTTTCTAAATTTCCAGGAACGGTATTCAAAGGATCAAGATTTTTTTTTTTTATTTCCAGGTGTTCAGTTCTGTTGAAACTGCTCAGAGTTTGCATCAGTTGAAAGGCAATTCTCTTTTCACAAACACCAGGGCTGTTTAGTGATTTGGGAATGTATTGCTAAAAGGAGGAAAACCTTCAGTAACTGAAAATGCAAATACCCCATCAGCCATCACCCGTGGACTTGAGAAATGTGAACAAACTCTCCATTCATTGGGCAGCACAATTTTTTACCAAGGTAAAGGGAAATGAGA
This sequence comes from Bos javanicus, assembly GCF_032452875.1. NCBI lineage: Eukaryota > Metazoa > Chordata > Mammalia > Artiodactyla > Bovidae > Bos > Bos javanicus. The sequence goes on from NC_083871.1 coordinate 50,671,694, forward strand.
AAATAAGTCCTATGATGGCTTATTTAATATTATTTTTCCTAGGATAAAGGAAGAAATTTGCAGAATTCTCTCTCCATTGAAATAATACTTTCTTTAAACTAACACTTGAAAACAATATCCATTTCTCGGATAGTCAAAAGAAGTCTCTTTGTGGCTATTCTGTAATTTCAAGCCACTCATCTTGGGGCAGGGGGAAAGAAATTGCCAGGAGCAGCTGAGTACTCCTCTGAGCACAGACGAGCTGCCCATCTGCCAGGACGAGACAGGACAGGCTCTTACTGCCTCCATGTCTACTCCAGATGCACTTGTTCAAGGTCTAAGTCCCGTGAACAATCAGTTCCTCTGCCCCAAGGATGAAAGTAAGAGGGTCATGTTGGGCAACTGTCCATTCACACGAGCTCAGCTCACAGTCCCAACACAATGGGAGGGGATGAGAGATTCAGATGCCAATTATATTTAGATAGATTTTTTTTTTTTTAATTGAGAGTTCATGGGAATTTCCTGGCAGTACAGTGGTTAGGACTCTGCACTTTTACTGCTTTTACTGGGCTCAATCTCTTGTTGAGGAAATAAGATCTCATGATCCACAGAATGTCCACAGAAAAAACTGAGAATTCTAAGTTGTTAGTACTTAGGGCTGTCATATACCCTTTGCATCTATTGTAGTCATGAATGATGTCCCCTAAGTTCCTTTCTGAAAACTTGTCCTGTGGTTTTCCTTATTTCAAGACCATGAGCAGAATTATTGGGAGCTTTAGGAATTGTTTGTTTTTCAAAATAACATGAAAGATTTAAGCAATAAAATGCAAAAGAGTAACTAAAGAGTTATGCAGTTAATGTTTTATTAAACATAATAACAGTAAGAAGAAAGAGTATAAGGTTTTACTAAGGAGCATAAAATTAAATCTGCATAAATGGAGAGACATATGATATTCACGAAGGAAAAGCTCAATGTCATAAACATGCAAACTCTTCTTAAACTCATGTGTATAAATAGACTAATTCCAATGAGACTTAAGGTAACATTTTAGTTTTTTGTTCCATGTTGTAAAGATTGGGGCTGAGCTAGTTATATTTATTTTAAATTGATATAAAAGGTAAATATGAAGTAATTTAACTTTTTTTAATTAAAATAATTATTTTTAATAACTAATTTGGCATAGCAGCTCTTAACCCTTATTGCAAACTTACTGACATAACATGATAATGGAGTAAGAATACTGAGACACGAATAAAACACAAATCCTCCAAGCATATGTTAACATAAAAATATAATTAAGGCATTTTTAATTGTAGGGAAATGATAGATTGTCTTAAAATTAGTTTTGAACTTTTAATTATATGTTGGAAGAAAAAATAGCTCTCTATCAAATATCATAAAAGTTCAGTTCAGTTCAGTCGCTTAGTCGTGTCCAACTCTTTGCGACTTCATGAATAGCAGCACGCCAGGCCTCCCTGTCCATCACCAATACCCGGAGTTCACTGAGACTCACTTCCATCAAGTCAGTGATGCCATCCGGCCATCTCATCCTCTGTCGTCCCCTTCTCCTCCTGCCCCCAATCCCTCCCAGCATCAGAGTCTTTTCCAATGGGTCAGCTCTTCGCATGAGGTGGCCAAAGTACTGGAGTTTCAGCTTCAGCATCATTCCCTCCAAAGAAATCCCAGGGCTGATCTCCTTCAGAATGGACTAGTTGGATCTCCTTGCAGTCCAAGGGACTCTCAAGAGTCTTCTCCAACACAACAGTTCAAAAGCATCAATTCTTCGGCACTCAGCCTTCTTCACAGTCCAACTCTCACATCCATGCATGACCACAGGAAAAACCATGGCCTTGACTAGACGGACCTTTGTTGGCAAAGTAATGTCTCTGCTTTTGAATATGCTATCTAGGTTGCTCATAACTTTCCTTCCAAGGAGTAAGCGTCTTTTAATTTCATGGCTGCAGTCACCATCTGCAGTGATTTTGGAGCCCCCCAAAATAAAGTCTGACACTGTTTCCACTGTTTCCCCATCTATTTCCCATGAAGTGATGGGACCAGATGCCATGATCTTCGTTTTCTGGATGTAGAGCTTTAAGCCAATTTTTTCACTCTCCACTTGCACTTTTATCAAGAGGGTTTTTAGTTCCTCTTCACTTTCTGCCATAAGGGTGGTGTCATCTGCATATCTGAGGTTATTGAGATTTCTCCCGGCAATCTTGATTCCAGCTTGTGTTTCTTCCAGCCCAGTGTTTCTCATGATGTACTCTGCATAGAAGTTGAATAAGCAGGGTGACAATATACAGCCTTGACGGACTCCTTTTCCTATTTGGAACCAGTCTGTTTTTCCATGTCCAGTTCTAACTGTTGCTTCCTGACCTGCATACAGATTTCTCAAGAGGCGGGTCATGTGGTCTGGTATTCCCATCTCTTGAAGAATTTTCCACAGTTTATTGTGATCCACACAGTCAAAGGCTTTGGCATAGTCAATAAAGCAGAAATAGATGTTTTTCTTGAACTCTTGCTTTTTCCATGATCCAGCAGATGTTGGCAAGTTGATCTCTGGTTCCTCTGCCTTTTCTAAAACCAGCTTGAACATCAGGAAGTTCATGGTTCATGTATTGCTGAAGCCTGGCTTGGAGAATTTTGAGCATTACTTTACTAGCATGTCAGACAAGGGCAAGTGTGCGGTAGTTTGAGCATTCTTTGCCATTGCCCTTCTTTGGGATTGGAATGCAAACTGACATTTTCCAGTCCTGTGGCCACTGCTGAGTTAGGGTTGTATTAGGTTTGTATCATAAAAGTTAGGTTTGTATTAAAAGGCATCTAAAAGTGTGAGTTATAAAGAACAATGAATGAAGGTCACTCAGTTGGGTCCGCCTCTTGGGACCCCATGGACTGTAGCACACGAGGTTCCTCTGTCCATAGGATTCTCCAGGCAAGAATACTGGAGTGGGTTGCCATTTCCTTCTCCACGGGATCTTCCTGACCTAGGAATCAAACCCGAGTCTCTTGCTTTGCAGACAGATTCTTTACCGACTGAGCTATGAGTAGAGGACTAACTGAGTCCTTAGGCAGAAAATGTTGGAATGTGAAGAGGACAGGAGACACCTTTACTTAATGTTTAATTTTTAAGAAGGAGAAATTTGGAGAATTTTTTTCTCTTTTTTTAAAATTGAAGCATAATTGATTTACAATTTGTGCCAATCTCTGCTCTATAGCAAAGTGACTCGGTTTTACACGTATATATGTTCTTTTTTCTTCAACATTGTTTTCCATTATGATTCATCCCAGGATATTAGATGTAGTTCCTTGTGCAATACAGTAGGATCTTGTTGTTTATCCATTCTGAATGTAATAGTTTACATCTGCCAACTCCAACGGAGAAGGCAATGGCACCCCACTCCAGTACTCTTGCCTGGAAAATCCCATGGGCGGAGGAGCCTGGTAGGCTGCAGTCCATGGGGTGGCAAAGAGTCGAACATGACTTCACTTTCACTTTCCATTTTCATGCATTGGAGAAGGAAATGGCAACCCACTCCAGTGTTCTTGCTTGGAGAATCCCAGGGACGGGAAGCCTGGTGGGCTGCCGTCTATGGGGTCCCACAGAGTCAGACATGACTGAAGCGACTTAACAGCAGCAGCAGCAGCCAACTCCAAATTCCTAGGCCATCCCTCTTCTCCTCTTCCTCCCTGTTGGCAACCACAAGTCTGATCTCTATGTCTATGAGTCTGTTTCTGTTTCAAAGATAGATTTATTTGTGTCGTATTTTAGATTTCACATATAAGTAATATCGTATGGTATTTTCTTTCTTTTTCTGAGTTATTTCACTCAATATGATAATCTCTAGTTGTATCCATGTTGCTGCAAATTGCAGTGTTTTGTTCTACTTATGGCTAAGTAGTATTCCACTATAGATATGTACCACATCTTCCTTATCCATTCATCTGTCAATGGATATTTAGGCTGTTTCCATGTTCAGGTTGTTGTGAGTAGTGCTGCTATGAACAGAGGGGTGCAGGCACTATTCAGATGAGTGTTTTGTCCTGGTATATGGCCTCGAGTGGGCTTGCTAGGTCATACGGTAATTCTATTTTTAATTTTCTGGGAGACCTCCATACTGTTTTCCATAGTGGTTGCACCAATTTACATTCCCACTGACAGTGTATTAAGATTCCCTTTTCTTCACACCCTTTGCAGCATGTGTTATTTGTAGACATTTTAATGACAGCCATTCTGACTGGCATGAAGTTACACCTTGTTGTAGATTTGATTTGCATTTCTCTAATAATTAGTGATGTTGGGCATCTTTTCATGTGCCTAGTGGCCATCTGTATGTCTTCTTTGAGGAAATGTCTATTAAGGTGTTCAGCTCACTTTGCCTCTGAGTTGTTTGTTTTTTGTTTTTGTTGTATGATCTGTTTACATATTTTGAAAATTAAGCCCTTGTTGGTCACATCATTTATAAATAGTTTCTCCAATTCTATTGGTTGTCTTTTTTTTTTTTTATGGTTTATTTTGATGTGAAAAAGCTTGTAAGTTTGACTAGGTCCCATTTGTTTATTTTTGTTTTTATTTCTATTGCCTTCAGAGGCTGACCTAAGAAAACATTGGTATGAGTTATGTCAGAGAATGTTTTGCCTATGCTTTCTTCTAGGAAAGGTATGGTGTCATGTTTTATGTTTAAATCTTTAAGCCATTATGAGTTTATTTTTGTGTATGGGGTGAGAGTGTGTTCTAACTTCATTGATTTATGTGCATCTGTCCAACTTTCCCAGCACCACTTGCTGAAGAGACTTTCCCCCCCTGTTTTTATATTCTTGCTGGAGAACTTGTACTTTTTAGAACATTTCTAGGAATGTATTCATTTCTTCTAGGCAGTCTATTTTCTTGCCATGTATTGAGTAATTATTTGTAGTAATGAGTTACTGCCGTTTGTATTTTGGTGGTATCAGCTGTTAACTTCTTCTAATTTCATGTCTAATTTTGTATCTTTGAGTTTCCTCTCTCTCTCTCTTTTTTTTTCCTGATGAGTTTGGCTAAAGGTTTACCAATTTGTTTGTCTTTTCAAATAACCAGCTCTTGGTGTATTGATCTTTTCTATGATGTTTTTAGTCTCTATTTTACTTTACTCTGATTTTTATTCTCTTTCATTTACGTTTGGTTTTATTTGCTCTTTTTCCTAGTTCTTTTAGGTGTAAGATTAGGCTGTTTGTTTGAGGTTTTTCTTGTATCTTGAGGTAGGCTTGTATCACTATAAACTTCTCTCTTAGAACAGCTTTTGCTATATACCACAGAGTTTTTTTGTATGGTGTTTTCCCGTTTTCATTGTCTTCAAGGATTGTTTATTTCCTCTGATTTCTTCAATCACACCTGGGTTGTGTACAGCATACTGCTTATCCTACATGTGTCTTTGTTTCTCATACATACAGTGTCTCTACCTCTGGCTGTGTCCTTAGAGAAAATGACCCGGATAAACAGAGACAGAGAATGGAAACTGAGGGAGGGATCATAAGGTTTCTGTGAGTACATGGAAAAGTAGTTATCACAAAGTGCAAAGAAAAACAGTGATATAATAATGAGTCAGTAATTGGGGGAGAAATTGGATCTCCACATTAAGATTGCTACCTTACACCCATACACAAAAATTCAAATTAAAGTGGATCAAGGAATCAAAAGGCCAAAACAAAGTCTTAACACCATTGGAAAAGTATAAATGAAAATATATTTATGCTTCAGGCTTTCCTAAAGCTGCAAATAGTTATAGTATGTGGTTGCTGATACAGTAGAGCAAGCTAAAGCCAGTGCATTTACTATCCAATTCCTTGCTGTCTGCAGTCATTGAACTAAGAAGAATCTGAAGTTTTGACTTGTGGTGTGAGACTGTTTTGTTTTGTTTTGTTTTTATGCCAAGATTCTGATAGAGAAATGTGATGACCTGGAGAGCAGCAGCACCCAGGATGCAACAAGACAGATGGGGCTTTGGGGTTGGGGATAAGACCATGAACACTATTCTAGTAGGCATTCCTGTGCTAGTGCAGCAAGACTTACAAATCAACTTGAAGAAGAATCACTAGGAGTCTATCAAAAAATGCACATTTTCAGCCTTCATTCCATGATTCTGATTCACTCTGTTGAGTGCCACCCAGACCATGCACTTTAATTCCAATTCAGTTACTTCTGATGCAGGTGGTACGTGGACCACAGTTTGAGAAACACTGTTCTAGAAGCTCAGACACTGGTATAGATTTGGACGAACCAATGCACAAGAGACCATATACATGTGAGCTGGTATTTCTGTATTTCAATATCAATTTTGCTTCCTTAAACCTAGCCCAATAAGGCAGCCACAATCCTTGAGATATAACTTTTCAATTGAAATATATACCATTCTTTGATTGTTCACCCAAAGTGTTCTTTAATTTTAATTATTGAGAAAACTATGATCTGATAAGTTTCATTCTAGTTTGGCACTTGGCCTTGTTAATGGTAGGGAGTGGGGGTAGAAAGAAGCTTTGGCTTTACTTGTTGAAGACAGTTCTGGCTGTGGGCTGAACTTCAACAGAGGGTATAAGTAGAATACAACAACGGGGCTCTCTCGTAGCTCATTCAGTAAAGAATCTACCTGCAATAATGCAGGAGACCTGGGTTCAATTCCTGGGTCTGGAAGATCCCCTGGAGAAGGAAATGGCAACCCACTCCAATATTCTTGCCTGGAGAATTCTTGCCGTGGACAGAGGAGCCTGGCAAGCTACAGTCCAAGGGGTCTCAAGAGTTGGACACAACTTAGTGACTAAACCACCAACACCTAAAACAATCACTTTTCCCCCTACGCTTTCACTAGGTCAACCATGCCCTCATTGATTATGTAAGAGAGATATCAGTTTTTTTCCAAGAGATAAATTGGATACCAGCTTGAGGTTCAAGAAGTCTGAGTTTTCATTCCATCATTTCTCATTCTTCATACTCCTGGATAATAAAGATGCTCTATTCCCAGGCATTTTCTATGCATAATCATCAGGTGAATGGTTCAGTATTATCTAGCCTTTCCATTTTCCTCTCCTAAATATCTCCCCTCGCAGATAATCCTAGGTTCTCTGTCTGTCTTAATGAGAATATAATATGAACTCTACCAGCTTCTGGGAGAGCTAAGAATATGCTGCCTGCCAGACTGCTTGCCTATAGACTGGAGATGGAGGCCTGTTTTTAAGAAAAACTATGGCTATTGTGGGGAGGTAGAAGGTGGCCATGGAATATAAAGTTTGATTCATGGGCATCGAGTTCAGGGTTTTTCTTTGTTTAGAGTAAAAAGAAATTGGGGGAGGAAGTGAAGCAGCTGCTGATATCAGCTGCTTGTGGCTGATGTGGCTGATGGTGATTTGCAGCCACAAGCAAAATTTCCAGTGCAGTGTACAGGAAGTCTGAACCAACGTGCTTATCCCAGATAGCACAGTAGTATATGCCGGAATCACTTGCTTGCAGATTTAGGATTGCAAATGTATACCTCCTCCCTGTGCCCTTATAGACATGGTATTTTGTTCTACTGATTCCTGATTCAAGCACAGGGTTTGAGTTGTAGCTGTTGTAGTATAAAAGACGTCGGGGGGCTGTCCCCTCCTCATGTTTGTACAAATGGATATAGGTGGCGCCTTGTGTAAGATCACAAGGGAACGAAGCAGTCTCCCCAGTCTTACTAGTGATTAACATCAACTTGGAGGATACCTGCATGACTGCAATGGGAAAAGCAACAAAAAATAATGAGGAAGAGGAAACACTAATTTCTTATATGACCCTCTCCCCCACAACCCCCCACCCTCACCCCTACTCCCGCCACACACACATTGCCACAAAATACAGAAAAATTCCAGGAGCATCCAGGCAACACACTTACCGGGAGCCAGGACAACCAGAAGCAGTGCTGGGGCCCGCATCCTGCCCCAGCAGTGAGCTAGACTGGGATTCTGAGCAGATGTGACAGGCAGAGAAGTCAGGGAGGATCTCTCTTAAAGACCACCAGGCTCATCCCAGAGCGGGTGGGTGCTGGGGGAGGCCTGGGGAGGAGCCTCACCTCTCTGCACCAACCCTTTCTTGAGGGCCCCCCTGTGGCAGGCTGAGAGCTGCCATCTCCCCCACATGAGAGGAGAGGCCTGAGCACTGAGAACTCAGAACTGCAAGCAGATGGATCAAATGCAAACTGCGGGGAGGAGAGCCATGGACCAAGCTTGCCTGTTGCCTCGTGGAGTGAGCAGTTCTAAGTGAGCAGGAGCTAAGTTCCCTGTAGTTCAGCATTTCAGTGTTTATGCTGCTGCCACGGTCTTGTCCCGTGACATCTTTATATTCTTTCTCTGAACTACCTTTCCTTTTACCCCTGTAAGCAAACTCGGAGGCAACAACCAGAGAATCCAATAAGAACTGAACCTGCTTTATTATAAGAAAGTAAGATTGATTATGTTGGTCTACATTTGACTGTCCTTTAAATGGATGTGTGTTCTTGTGTGGGCATGTGTTATAAATCAATTGGAGAGAGGATTCATGTTCATCCTCAAGTAAAAGGCTGCCTCATACAGAGTGTCCAGATTTCATGAAAAAATAAGGAGCTTCACAATAGTTGGAACAGACAAACTAAAAACGTATATTTTTTCTGAAATCCAGGGACATGCAAATCAAAACTACAATGAGATATCACCTCACCCATATCAGAATGGCTATTATTGACAAGGCTAGAAATAACGTGTTGCAGATGGGCAGAAAATAGAACCCCTGTGCACTGTTGGTGGGGATGTAAATTGGTGTAGTCGCTATGAAAAACGGTATGGAGTTTCCTCAAAAAGTTAAAAATGAAACTACCACATGATCCAGCAATTCCACTTCTGAGTGTTTATCCATAGAAAACAAAAACACTCTGAGATGCCTGCACCCTTATGTTCACTGTTTAGAACAGCCAAGGCACGGAAACAAGCCAAGTGCCCATCAACAGAAGAATCAAGTACCTGTGGTGTGTGTATATACACATATATATGTGCAAGTAATCCCATTATGTGGCCCCTAATTATGTCATGGGTTTAGACAACTCTCCCGCCTGCTGTACATCTCTCCTCTTGACCAGTTCTTTCTCTACCATTCTGTTTCTCTACCTCCCTCTGTTAGTCCATCTCTGTGCACAGATCTTCTCGATTTCCTATTGCTACCCCACCCCCTCTTTCTTTCCAGCTCTGAATTTCTTCCCTCTCTTTCTATTTATCGCTCCTCTGTTTTACAGTTTGCTTCCTTATCTCATTTCTGTCACTTTCTGTCTCTCTTCTCGCCCATCTCTACCACCTGTCTCTCCTTTTCTAGTTCTCTATTTTTATTTCTTATTGATTTGACTTCTCTCTCTCTCCCTCTCCATTTTCTCTCATGATCAGCCTAACTACTTTAAATTTTCTGTGATTCCAACATCTGCGATATCTCAGGATTGGCATCTGTTTACTGATGATTCTGTGTTACCATGTTGTGATGTTCCTGGTTCTATAAGGTAAGGACTTTGGGATGATATCCTGCGCATTTGGAATATCATGTTATGGACTTCAGGCAGTGTTTAATACTGTGGAGTGTGCTGAGTTTTTTGTCAGCCGGGCATTGGCCCAGTTGTGGAATGCTCTCGCCGGGCAGGTGCAGATGGTGCAATTTTCAGACTTTGCAGTGCTATTCACACCGCATTGTGTGTACCACTCCGAGTGGTTTCAAATCAAAATTTAAAGAATATGGTTGTGATTACATAGCCATATTTTTATAATGTGGATTTTTAAAACATTTTCCTTAAAGGTATGCATCGGTGAAGAATGAAAACTACGTCAGAGTCCCACATTTCTGAATAAGGATGACTTAGTTCATTAAGGATTTTTTTGTACATTCCTTTACAAAAAAACTTTACTGACATAAACTTTGCCAACAACTTTACTGACATAATGACATATTATGCTAATGGTGTAAGTATATTGAAACATAAATGAAACAATGAAACAGATATGGTCCTTAAAATAGTTTAATATCTAGCCTGAGTCTATTGAGCATGTTTGGGTGTGTGTGTGTGTGTGTTCTAAAAGATGAATTTCAGTGGCTTACAAACAGGAAGTAGTTTTGTTTCCATGTACATCCATATACAGTGACCACTAGCTGCAAAATTGCTGTTCGCATGCTGAGGCCAAGTGTGGCAGTCAGATAAGGGGGACTGTAAGTTTTTTGTTTTTTGTTTTTTTTTTTTTTCTGAAAAGCATCTATCAGTCTTTCATGACTAAGGTAAAAATAGAAAAAAGTTACTTACCACAGGGAGCTACTATGAGCTTAGTCCCTTCTCCAAACATCTTCTTCCAACCTGAGCTGTCATACTGGCTCAGGCTCCTACCATGATCTCAGCCTTCTCCTACCTTCATGGAGTGACTAGCAGTTTAACAACTTTGGGCGGGCAATTTGACCTTCTGAGTTCTTTTGGAAGTCCTTGATAATGGGTTTTATGGCATCTGATATTTTATAAGTTTTCCTCAGATCAATGGGCTTAAATATCTGTTTTCCATGGTGGAAATTCCATTGACAATACTGATTAAAAATGAAAAGGATAAAAGCAGGAAAAGAAGTGTTTGACAGTAGTAGGTTAACCACATGTTCTGCTTTCCCATATTTCCAGGAAGAGTATTCAAAGAATTAAGAATTTTTTTTTAAATTTCCAGGTGTTCATCTGTGTTGAAACTGCTTGGAGTTCGCATCAAAGGAAAAGCTCTTCCGTTCTCACAAACACCAGGGCTGCTCAGTTGGTGATTTTGGAATATATTTCTGAAAGGAGGAAACTCTTCAGTAACTGAAAATGCAAATTTACCAATTCAAGTGTACTCGAGCAATGTGGACAAAGTTCTCCGTTCATTGAGTAACGTAATTCTGTTTTGGGGGAAGGGAGAGTATTGTTGACTTACAACGTTGTTAGTTTCTAAAATGAAAACCAATAATACATATTTTGCAAATTATTGGAGAAAGGAGAACAATTTTTTTTATCTTAAACAACAGAGAAAAGAAAATTCAGAAAAGTGTTTGTCACTTAATAGACCATTTACAACAAAGTGATTCAATTATACATATATACTGCAAGGAGATCCAACCAGTCCATTCTAAAGGAGATCAGTCCTGGGTGTTCTTTGGAAGGACTGATGGTAAAGCTGAAACTCCAATACTTTGGCCACCTCATGCGAAGAGTTGACTCATTGGTAAAGACCCTGATGCTGGGAGGGATTGGGGGCAGGAGGAGAAGGGGACAACAGAGGATGAGATTGCTGGATGGCATCACCGACTCGATGGACGTGAGTTTGGGTGAACTCCGGGAGTTGGTGAGGGACAGGGAGGCCTGGCATGCTGCGATTCATGGGGTCGCAAAGAGTCAGCCACGACTGAGTGACTGAACTGAACTGACTGATGTGTATATATATATATATATATATATTCTTTTCCAATATGTTTAACACAGGGTATTAAATATAGTTCCATATATGCCAAAGCCTTTGACTGTGTGGATCACAATAAACTGTGGGAGATTCTGAAAGAGATGGGAATACCAGACCACCTGACCTGCCTCTTGAGAAATCTATATGCAGGTCAGGAAGCAACAGTTAGAACTGGACATGGAACAACAGACTGGTTCCAAATAGGAAAAGGAATACGTCAAGGCTGTATATTCTCACTCTGCTTATTTAACTTATATGCAGAGTACATCATGAGAAACGCTGGACTGGAAGAAACACAAGCTGGAATCAAGATTGCTGGGAGAAATCTCAATAACCTCAGATATGCAGATGACACCACCCTTATGGCAGAAAGTGAAGAGGAACTCAAAAGCCTCTTGATGAAAGTGAAAGAGGAGAGTGAAAAAGTTGGCTTAAAGCTCAACATTCAGAAAACGAAGATCATGGCATCTGGTCCCATCACTTTATGGCAAATAGAAGGGGAAACAGTGGAAACAATGTCAGACTTTATTTTTTGGGGTCCAAAATCACTGCAGATAGTGACTGCAGCCATGAAATTAAAAGACGCTTACTCCTTGGAAGGAAAGTTATGAGCATTTTATCATGCAATAATTATTTTGTCAGCATTTAATAAGGATAATCTGTATGAATTAACTGTATACTGGCTCACCTTAGATATGTTAAAATCAACCTCAACACCTTATTAATGTATTTTTAAAATATTCTTATAAATTTTACTTATTGCAAACCTCCTTTTAGAGGAAAACAGTTGCATTAATTTCAGGAGAAGAAATGACTTTCTTAGTTTGAGAGGTTAGTAATTCAGTTTTTACAAAGGCAATACCTACTGAAGACATGCATAGAACTGTTTTCTTCTTATTTGATTTAGTGTCATAAACAAAAAGGGAAAAAATAATGCACAGGCTTAAGTCACATAGCCACAGTGGCTGAAAGCCCAAACTTAATCCTTTCCATATTGTGTGTGTGCAGAAAGGTGTATACTTTTCCTGTGTCAACTTGTTCATGTAAGACTTGGAGATACTGGGTTGTGTGGTGATAATAAATATTATGATAATTATCCCAGTATTAAGATCAAATATCAGGCTTATGAGAGTACTATTACAGGATTCTATGAAAAGTGAAATTTGCTCAGTCGTGTCCTACTCTTTGCAACCCCATGGACTATACAGTCCATGAATTTTCCAGGCCAGAATACTGGAGTTCCCTTCTCCAGTGGATCTCCCCAACCCAAGAATTGAACCGGGGTTTCCTGCTTTGCAAGGGGATTCTTTACCAGCTGCACTACCTTCATATTACCACAATAAGCATTAGAGAAATTTGGAAGGGGTCTTGTGATATAACAAGAAATATATTTGGTCTTTGTTCCTGATTTTAGCACAGAACTCCTAAAATCCCAGGAATTTCCTGAGTGATAAAAGCATCATTTTTATTCATAATAAGCCCCTTTTGTTCACATAACTTTATGTTAATAAATTGGCTAAGGGTAGAGCTCCTAGATAGGCTCCAGATGGGGCTGGTCACCTGAAAAAACAAGTGATGAGAGTTGGAACTTTAGGCCATCTACCAACTTCCCCTGGGAAAGGGAGAGGGGGCCAGGAGATTTAAAAATAGGTAAATAACTAGCACTCTTGAATAATGGGATTTGGCTTTTCCAGTAGTCATGTATGGATGTGAGGGTTGGGCCATAAACAACAATACAGTATACTAACGCATATATATGGAATTTAGAAAGATGGTCACAGTAACCCTGTGTACGAGACAGCAAAAGAGACACTGATGTATAGAACAGTCTTATGGACTCTGTGGGAGAGGGAGAGGGTGGGAAGATTTGGGAGAATGGCATTGAAACATGTAAAATATCATGTGTGAAACGAGATGCCAGTCCAGGTTTGATGCACGATACTGGATGCCTGGGGCTAGTGCACTGGGACGACCCAGAGGGATGGTATGGGGAGGGAGGAGGGAGGAGGGTTCAGGATGGGGAACACATGTATACCTGTGGTGGATTCATTTTGATATTTGGCAAAACTAATACAATTATGTAAAGTTTCAAAATAAAATAAAATAAAAAAAAACATTTCAAAAAAAAAAGAAGGCTGAGTTCTGAAGAATTGATGCTTTTGAACTGTGGTGTTAGAGAAGACTCTTGAGAGTCCCTTGGACTGCAAGGTTACCAAACCAGTCAATCCCAAAGGAAATCAATGCTGAATATTCATTGGAGGGACTGATGCTGAAGCTCCAAAACTTTGGCCACCTGATGAGAAGAGTCAACTCATTGGAAAAAACCCTGATGCTGGGAAAGACTGAAGGCAGGAGGAGAAGGTGATGACAGAGGACAAGATGGTTGGATGGCATCACCAATTCAATGGACATGAGTTTGAGCAAGCTTTGGGACTTAGTGAAGGACAGGGAAGACTGGCATGCTTCAGTCTATGGGGTTACAAAGAGCTGGACACAACTAAGTGACTAAACAACAACAGTGGGATTTGTAGAGTTTCTGGGTTGGTGAACAGATAAAGGGGGTGGTGGTCATAGTTGTGGTGGGGGGTGACAGTACCAGAAAATGCATGGAAACTCTGCACACACATACACACACCACACATTTTGACGTATACCTCTCTGCCATTAGACTGCTACTGAGATACATTCTTTATAATAAACCAGTAAATACGTTAATTATCTTCCTGTGTTCTGTGAGCATTTCTAGCATATTCTCAACCTGATAGAGGTGGAGAGGGTTTTGAGACACACCAAAATTGGAGATAAATCTGACAGAAGTGCAGGCAATCTTAGGCCTTAGTCCTCGGACAGACATCTTAAGTGAGGACAAACTTGTAGAACTGAACCCTTATATCTGGGGGTCTGAGGCTAACTCCAGGTAGTTGGTGCTAACTGGGTTGAACTGTAGGACACCCAGTTGGTCTCTGGAGAACTGGAAAGTAATTATTGAAAACACCCCTAAGGGCTATTTGCTTTATTTGGAAACAGAGGGAATGGAGCTTAAATTTTTCTTTCAGTTCAGTTTAGTTCAGTTACTTAGTTCTGTTCAACTATTTGCAACCCCATGGACTGCAGCTTGCCAGGCCTCCCTGTCCATTGCCAACTCCTGGAGTTACTCAAACTCATGTCCATTGAGTCAGTGATGTCATTCAACCATCTCATCCTCTGTTGTCCCCTTCTCCTCCTGCCTTCAATCTTTCCCAGCATCAAGGTCTTTTCAAATGAGTCAGTTCTTCACATCAGGTGGTCAAAGTATTGGAGTTTCAGATTCAACATCAATCCTTCCAATGAATGTTCAGGACTGATTTCCTTTAGGATGGACTGGTTGGATAGCCTTGCAGTCCAAGGGACTCTCAAGAGTCTTCTTCAACATCACATTTCAAAAGCATCAATTCTCCAGTGCTCAGCTGTATTTGTAGTCCAACTCTTATATTCATACATGACTACTGGAAAAAAGCATAGCTTTGACTAGACGGACCTTTGTTGGGAAAGTAATATCTCTGCTTTTTACTATGCTGTCTAGGTTGCTCATAACTTTTCTTCTAAGCAGCAAACGTCTTTTAATTTCATGGCTGTAATCACCATCTGCAGGGATTTTGGAGCCCCCCAAAATACAGTCTGCCACTGTTTCCCCATCTGTTTGGCATGAAGTGATGGGACCAAAGGCCATGATCTTCATCTTCTTAATGTTGAGTTTTAAGCCAACTTTTTCACTCTCCTCTTTCATTTTCTTCAAGAAGCTCTCTAGTTCTTCACTTTCAGCCATAAGGGTGGTGTCATCTGCATATCTGAGATTATTGATATTTCTCCCAGCAATCTTAATTCCAGCTTGTGCTTACTCCAGCCCAGCATTTCTCATGATGTACTTTGAATATAAGTTAAATAAGCAGGGTGACAATATACAGCCTTGACGTACTCCTTTTCCTATTTGGAACCAGTCTGTTGTTTCATGTCCAGTTCTAACAGTTGCTTCTTGACCTGTATACAGATTTCTCAGGAGGCAGGTCAGTGGTCTGGTATTCCCATCTCTCTAAGAATTTTCCACAGTTTTTGTGATCCACACAGTCAAAGACTTTGGGGTAGTCAATAAAGCAGAAGTAGATATTTTTCTGGAACTCTTTTTCTTTTTCAATGATCCAGTTGATGTTGGCAGTTTGATCTCTGGTTCCTCTGCCTTTACTAAATCCAGCTTGAACATCTGTAAGTTCACAGTTCACATACTGCTGAAGCCTGGCTTGGAGAATTTTGAGCATTGCTTTACTAGGGTGTGAGTTGAGTGCCACTGTGTGGTAGTTTGTGCATGCAGCACTTTCACAGCATCATCTTTTAGAATTTGAAATAGCTCAACAGGAATGCCATCACCTGCACTAGCTTTGTTCAAAGTGATGCTTCCTAAGACCCACTTGACTTCGCATTCCAGGATGTCTGGCTCTGGGTGAGTGAGCATATGATTGTGATTATCTGGGTCACGAAGATCTTTTTTGTTCAGTTCTTCTGTGTATTCTTTCCACCTCTTGTTAATATCTTCTGCTTCTGTTAGGTTCATACCATTTCTGTCTTTTATTGTGCCCATCTTTGTATGAAATATTCCCTTGGTATCTCTAATTTTCTTGAAGAGATCTCTAGTCTTTCTTATTCTATTGTTTTCCTTTTTTTTTTTTTTAACATTGATCACTGAGAAATAACTTTCTTATAAGAAAGATAACTTTCTTATCTCATTGCTATTTTTTGGATTGTGCATTCAAATGAGTGTATCTTTCCTTTTCTCCTTTGCCTTTAGCTTCTCTTCTTTTCTCAGCTATTTGTAAGGCCTCCTCAGACAACCATTTTGCTTTTTTACATTTCTTTTTTGGGGATGGTCTTGATCACTGCCTCCTGTACAATGTCACGAACCTCCTTCCCTAGTTCTTCAGGCATTCTGCCTATCAGATCTAATCCCTTCAATCTATTTGTCACTTCCACTGTATAATCATAAGGGATTTGATTTAGGTCATACCTGAATGGTCTAGTGGTTTTCCCTATTTTATTCAATTTGAGTCTGAATTTGGCAATAAGGAGTTCATGATCTGAGCCACAGTCAGCTCCAGCCTTTTGCTGACTATATAGAACTTCTCCATCTTTGGTTCAAAGAATATAATCAATCTGATTTCAGTATTGACCATCTGGTGATGTCCATGTGTAGAGTCTTCTCTTGTGTTGTTGCAAGAGGGTGTTCTGTATGACCAGTGTGTTCTCTTGACAAAACTCTGTGAGCCTTTGCCCTACCTTGTTTTATACTCCAAAAGAATTGTATACCTTGATACAAATATACATGTGTTCTTGATATAATTTTTCTCACACAATTACTGTACTACAAAAATATGCTTTAGTTCATGAAATATACTTAACTGCAAACTGTTATAAAATGTCCTGTATTTAAACATTTGTATCTTTTCTAAAGAATGTTTATACTGGTACCCATCTATGCTCATATCTTGTTTACCCACATAGCTCTTTCATAAGATTTAGAAATTGCCAAATAAACTAAATAATTACAGTGAGCTTTGCATTTGTATTGTTAACTATAAATTGTCACTTACCATGAACAATGCCAATGAGTGAACAACAAAGGCATTTACC
The DNA here is from genome assembly GCF_032452875.1 of Bos javanicus. Taxonomy (NCBI): domain Eukaryota; kingdom Metazoa; phylum Chordata; class Mammalia; order Artiodactyla; family Bovidae; genus Bos; species Bos javanicus. The sequence goes on from NC_083871.1 coordinate 50,688,798, forward strand.
ATCTACCTCTATGGAGATGGAACCAGGTGCTGATATAGCTCTTGACCTTCAACAACCCCTGAAGGAGTTTAGGGTGGCATGAGGCACTCTGTGCTGCAGGGAATCTGGTGAGACAGGTCTTTAGATAGTTGGATGTTTGTAGACACAGATTTTATGATCTCTGTTTAGAAACAGATTTTGAGATCATAAAATTTTATTGAGATCATAAAATCCTTGCATCTCCTCATATCTAGAGAAGCACCTAATCCCTTCATGGTGACATCAGATCCTCATGACTAACAAAAAACCTTTAGTGAAATGAGTGCTTCATGGTATTGAACTCCCCCTTCACCAGAACCTTATTTATTGACCTTCGCCCACTGCAGCTTCGGAGCAGTCTCTCAGAGTTATCTGAGATGCCTCCTCCCAGACTGCAGTCCTCATGTTGCCCCAAATAAAACTTAGCTCACAAGTCTCAAGTTGTACATCTTTTTTAGTCGACAGTATTTCTACAGGAAACATGATTTCTACAGATGAATCAAATCAATAACTTGGAAACCTATGTAAATCATACCTTTATTATAAAAAATTATACTTTTAATAAGTTTAGTCCTGTTTGGAGAGATTATTTAAATATTACTAATCTTATAAATTCTTAGATTTGTTTTATGTTTTAAAATTAATATGTATGTCTTAAGGCTATTCGTATGCATATTTGGAAAGGTGATTGAGTTTTAATGTCTAAAGTTATATATGTATAAACAAGGAATATGTTTGGATTAAAGTTCTAAAAGTTCTAAAGTTCTAAAAGCTAAAAAAAATTTGGAGAAAACAGACAGTGGGTGGAAGTACTGAGTTCCATTAACAACATATATGTTGAGAAAGGATTGTGAATAATAAGCTGGGTGAGTATAAGCATTTTGGTGGAAAGCACCATGGGAACTTTGGCTCAGGGGAGGTGTGATTAGATATGAAGTGTCTAGGCTGGAATTAGACATCTCACCCTTACGAGGAAGGCAGCCTCATGGGAAGCCTAGCTGAGGAGAATGAAGAGCAGTGTCATGACAGAGAACAGCCCAGGTGCTGTGACTTTTCCACATGGCAGAGCTGTCCTCCTGCATAGCACATTTGCACAGTCAACACGACTGAAGTGACTTAGCAGCAGCATTCCCATTTTCAGGTGCAGTTATATATCATTCCCTTATTTAAATGATGCTTCTTTCATGAAAGACCCTCTACTCTAAGGAAAAAACGTATGCAAAAATGCTTATGACAATCTTCTTAATCTGAATCAGTTCCAAATAGTCTTGAAGTAAAATCACAGTGGAAGAAGAAAAAGACAAACATTGTTAATCTTTTAACTAATATGGGATTAGTTTAATTCTTTTATTTCTTATTCCGTTCTTCAATTGATGTAATAAATAGACTGAACTTTAATTCAAGATTTACATTGATTCTATCTTCTGAAGTTACACTCTTAGAGGTAACTAGATTTCACCAAGCATAACTATACTAGCATGGGTAGCAGAGAGTACTATTTTCTTGTAGTATGTTGTAAAAATCAAATGTAATTTGCAAAAAACTTGGCACAAATTTCCTTAAAAGTATACTTTCTATTTTCCATTCCTCATCAATTTGTGCATTTTCAGGAATGATATGTAGTTGGCATACACCAATATAATGCTACACGCATGCTCAGTTGCTTCAGTCGTGTGTGACTCTTTGTGACCCTATGGACTGTAGCCCACCAGGCTCCTCTGTCAATGGGATTCTCCAGGCAAGAATACTGAGGTTGCCATGCCCTCTTCCATGGGATCTTCTGAACCCAGGAATATACCCATGTCTCCTGGGTCTCCTGCACTGCAGATAGATTCTTTACTGCTGAGCTACACAGGGAAGCCCAACAAATATAGGAATACAATTTTCTGCAAAGTCTTTTCTAAGACTAAAATTACAAACTCATTTCTCAACATTGACTATTCTCTAGGCATCAGATTTACAACTGAGATAATAATCCATGTAATAAAAAGGAGAAAGATGAACCAGACACTTCATTTTATTAAGGACATTCAGGTCTATTTAAAGAGATCAGTTGTATAACCTTGAAGTGAAATCTCAATCATTATTAAATTATGAATATCATCCATGAAACAATCTCAAGAATGAACACACAACTCCATTACTCATGGGTATAGAAATATTAGTTCTTCAAGAATGTAGCTCTGGATACACACCCATGGAAATACCCCAATGACCCTGCTATAACACACACACACACACACACACACACACACACACACACACACATACTGTCGTTGTTTAGTCACTAAGTTATGTATGACACTTTTGTGGCCCATAGTCTTTTGGACCCCACCAGACTCCTCTGTCCATGAGATTTCCTAGTCAAGAATACTGGAGTGGGTTGCCACTTCCTTCTCCAGGGAATCTTCCTAACCCAGGGACTGAGCCCTGGGTTTTCTGCATTGGCAGGTGGATTCTTTACCACTGAGTCACCAGGGAAGCCAGCCTCTGGTATATTAGGCAAAAGGTACTGGTAGTGAAAATGAAAACAATATTGGAGTTAAAAATAGCTGATTTTTCTTGTTCTTAGAAAGAGATATTTTCTCTAGAATCTATTTACGCTGATACATTCCTGTATCAAAACCATTCTCCTTTCATTCTTCTACTCAAAAAATTATATATATATATATATATAAATGATTAATGTCTGGATTAAATAGACATGATTTCCTACAAAAAAATTCTCATACAAGAAGAGTTTATTGTTTCTTTTTGAATTTTTAAAAATACTAAAAATGTAAATAGTATTCAAAAAGTGATGGAAAACACAAGTACTTTTTCTTAAAATATAAAAGTGCTTGGCTATTCCTCCCTTGGCTAAAAGAAAATAAAGTGAGCTGAAGGAGCAGAAAAGTAAAACTATGATAATCTCTAAAATGTTTTGGAAAAAATACACTTTTTACAATATTTGGAAAAAATATTATATTACGAGAAATCCTCAGAAGGTAAAGCAGATACTTTGTTGGGTCAGTAATTTGTGATTACTTTTATTCCATAGGAAAAAAAGCATCATGCTTTTTAGTGAATTGTGTCACTACTGTTTTTAAAAAAATGGAGACTATGGCAAATGTTTCAAAATCTATTCTTCAAATTCCTAAATAAATTTGTGTGGAATAGAAGAACAATTGCACATCCTGTAGCCTACTATGATATAGGTCAATTTTCAATTTTTTTTTTAACTTCTGAAAAAAATCTAATTGGACATAATTGATATCAAGATCCTTTAACCAGGAGACATTTAACAAGAGGAGTAGTGATTTTTCATAAGAATAAAGAATCTTGAGCTGTCCAATACAGTAGCAGGCACACACACACACACACACACACACACACACACACTTCATCATTGCCTATATCTGTTGTTTCTGGAGGCTTGATCAAAACATACAAGTGGCTTACATGGCATGCGTGTTTTGATATGCAGTTCAGTATTCAGTAGAGATAATACATGTTGTTGTTTTGGTACTTGCCTAAAGTTCTTTGTATCTAAGTAAATTTACACTAAGCAGATGGTATATCACAGAAGATTCTACAGATATTTAATGAATTAAAAGGAGATATTAGGAAATAATTTACACCAAAAAATTTGAAAACCTAGTTGAAATGGACAAAACCTTGACATCCAAAACTTACCAAAACAGACGTAGGAAGACCAGAGAATCTGAATAATCTCATCTGTTTGAATTTCAACAACAACAAAAACTTCCCTAAATACACCTGTAGGCCTGATTGACTTCATAATGAATCTGATTAAATATTTAAGGAGAAAATAATATTTTTATGTAAACTCTTTCAGAAAACAGAGAAGGAAACAAATCCAGACTTATATTCATAAGCCAGCAGTACAATGACTCTAAATTCCCCAAACAAATTTACAAGAATAGCAAATGACCAAACAATGTATTTGATGAACAGAGAAACACAGTTCTTAATAAAGTTTTAAAAGTGAAATGAATGCACCAGTTTATAAAAAGGGGAAATAACTCATGCCAAGCAGTTTTATCATAGGAATGCACAGCTGGGTAGCATATGAAAAGCAATCAATGTCAGGAACCATATCAAACCTGGATGGCTCAGCAGGCTACATCCATGGGGTCATATAGAGTAGGACATGACTGATGATAAGTGTGTGTGTGTGTGTGTATATATGTATATGTGTGTATGTATATATGTGTGTGTATATATATATATATATATATCAGATCAGTCCTCAGTCGTGTCTGGCTTTTTGCGACCCCATGAATCACAGCACGCCAGGCCTCCCTTCCATTACTAACTCCCGGAGTTCACCCAGATTCACGTCCATCGAGTCAGTGATGCCATCCAGCCATCTCATCCTTTGTCGTCCCCTTCTCCTCTTGCCCCCAATCCCTCCCAGCATCAGAGTCTTTTCCAATGAGTCAACTCTTCGCATGAGGTGGCCAAAGTACTGGAGTTTCAGCTTTCACATCATTCCTTCCAAAGAAATCCCAGGGCTGATCTCCTTTAGAATGGACTGGTTGGATCTCCTTGCAGTCCAAGGGACTCTTAAGAGTCTTTTCCAACACCACAGTTCAAAAGCATCAAGTCTTCGGCGCTCAGCCTTCTTCACAGTCCAACTCTCACATCCATACATGACCACAGGAAAAACCATAGCCTTGACTAGACGAACCTTTGTTGGCAAAGTAACGTCTCTGCTTTTGAATATGCTATCTAGGTTGGTCATAACTTTCCTTTCAAGGAGTAAGCGTCTTTTAATTTGATGGCTGCAGTCACCATCTGCAGTGATTTTGGAGCCCAGAAAAATAAAGTCTGACACTGTTTCCACTGTTTCCCCATCTATCTATCTATCTATCCATCTATCTATCTATCTATCTATATATATATATATATAAAGTGAAAGTGAAGTCACTCAGTCGTGTCTGACACTGTGACTCCATGGACTGTAGCCCACTAGCCTCCTCTGTCCATGGGATTCTCCAGGCAAGAATATTGGAGTGCGTTGCCATTTCCTTTTCCAGGGATCTTCCTGACCCAGGGATTGAACCCAGGTCTCCCACATTGCAAGCAGATGCTTAAACCTCTGAGCCACCAGGGAAACCCATATATATATGTTCATATCAAATCCATTTAAAGAAGAAAAATCATATAATTTTCTCAATAGCTGCAGAAAATATACTTCCCCAAACCAAATATTATTCATGATAAAAAATGTTATATAAACTGAGATCAGAAGGAAATACTCCCAGTCTGATTAAAAGTATCCATGAAACAATCATTTGTGACTTTTCTCATAGGGTTTAATATCAATACATAGAATGATGTTCTTTAGGAATAACTTTTCCCTCTAGATGAAAGTTTAAATCCTATTTAATTCATTTCTTGTGTTTTGGTTTAGACTTCAAGATATTGAACACAATTTCTTGTTCCTAATTATACTCAACATTAACATTAAAATGAGTATAAAAAGGACTTTGTGTCCACATTTTCTTTATCAGGCAATGTTCCAATAGCTTTGGAAATACAGGGAATTAAAATCTATTAGCAATAAACATTGCCCCTTGGGAAATCCAGCTCTTGGAAATGCCGTCTTAAATATCTATTTTATCTTTACAAACACTAATTTCAAAACTTCCATAAATTAAATTGTAAATTCAGTAAACCAAATGCCTCCTTGTTACATTTTAAAACCCAGTTTTTAGTACGTTTTTTCTTCCCTAAAAACCACTCTACTAAAGTGAGTGATCAAGCACATTATCACCATTACCAGTAGGTTCATTTTCTTATGCTGCAGGGCACTGTAGGTTCATTATAAAGCAATTGCTGTCCCTATAAGATGGATTTATTTTTGATAGGATTCCCTCTTTTATAGATAATCATGTGGGAATCATGTAGTTACCACATAATTGCAAGACACTCATTAAATTATGTAGTTTGCTAGTGGTTTATTAAATTAATACCTGGAGGTAGTCTGAACGTGTTCAGTGCATCAGAAAAGTGTCAGAAAAAAAGAGCACTACCTTCTAATATTTTTCTTAGCCAAAAACTCAATGGTTTGGTCAGCATTACATACACTTGTTAAAACAGCTAAAAGTTCAAATTAGTTCTTATTGTAGTGGCACTTAAACAACTATAAATTAATTTCCCAAAGATTTTTAAAGTACTCAGCTTGAAATCCTTGTATTTTTAGCATTTTTATTTTGATAATAAGGTTGAATTAAATGGACACATAAGTCATTTTCAGACTCATGAATCAGTCAATTTTTTCAGTTTTCCTTAAAATTTTTAATATCAAAACAATCTAATTGTGAGGTTTTACAATTTACTTTTCAACAGTCTACTTTTGAGACATGAATTTTGAGGAAATACCTGAATCATTGTACTTCTTTGGAACTCAATTTCAGTTATCATTATCATTATAAGTAATTTTAAATTCATTTATCAAACCCGGGCTGAGGAAAATAAACAGTTTGGTGCAACTTTTAGATCGAAACATGAGACCACAAATACAGTTACTGATTCGTAGACAGTTTCATTTCCCTCAGTAGCAGTTTTCATGAAGGAAATAGTAATAGATTAGTTGTTCCAAAGATGGAATGAAAACTCATAAAACAGATATAAAGCTCAAAGAAGAGTTGAACAAAAGTGCTAGGAAGGCATCTATGGCCTAAAAATAAAACCCTGAGAGAATCACATTAAATGATAAGTGGAATGGCTCTTGACTATTTCCTAATAGCTATATTCCATCTGCATTGCCTAAATTCCATCTGTATTCCTGCATTCTGTCTTGATGATTTGCAGAGCTATGGACATTTATAAAATAAAAACTTTCAGCTTTCCCTGGAGAAAGTACTGACCCACTAGCTTATAGTGACAGTACTGACCCACAAGCTTATAATATTGTTATTTATTCATATAATACATGGATAGGGGACAAAACTTTCAGCTTAATGACCAATTATCAGAAAAGAAACAAACATTATGCAATGAAAGCCTAACTTTCCTTTGTTATTTTCCTGTTTTGGGCTTTGAACTAAGTCATTTTAAGAGTGGCAAACTTGTCTTATTCTTATTTGGATTACAAAAAGGTAAGGAAAATTTGTTGGTTATTGAGTTTTTATTTTCCTTTTAATACCTGGTTCATACATAACTTTGATCATCCGATTATTTCTTTTAAGTATCTGGAAATGACAGCCTAAGGTAACGTTGGGTGCTTGGATTTTCTAATTAATCTCCAATGATAACAAAATTGACATTAAATACAACTAGAAAAGTCACAAGTGATGTGATATATAAAGTCATTTTCCCTTGTATTTAGTTAGTTTGAATTAAAATAAACTCAATTATATAGTGAGCTATTCTTTTTCAAATAAGAATGTTTAACATAATGCTTCGTAGGGAGGCAGCATGTGTACTTGTTTTTGGATTTTCTTTTTTATATTCATTGTTATTCAAGCAACGCTTAGTTGTGTATAGGTAAAATGGCACTGGTTTGGGTGGAAGCAGTCATTTGTGTGGATCTAATTGACTCCACCCATGCTCAGTCTAAGAATGGGCCACAGGACACAAATGCAGCTGGAGGCTCCCTGGGGAGCTGGGGCCTCATCCCAGGGAGCTTCTTACATGGAGAGAGGGGAGGGGGGAGCTCCAGGGTGTGGCCTTGGACTAAACCTCAAAACTGCAGTGGTGTCATTACGATGAGAGTATGCTGTCCCAGGAGTGAACCCGTGTCTACACCACGATCATAGCTGGGGTCTGAGCCAGACATCAGTGTGTGATTGTAACCTGAGAAAGAGCTCTCCTCCCATCTTGGGCTGGACCAGTATGACTCGGCTGTCTCCCTAGGAGGGCACATCCCCCTAGAAGTTGGCTTTCAGAGCAGAGACAAGAAGAATGAGGATGTGACTTGAATGTGCCCTGTGGTTGGACTGTGAGAGCTGAAGCCTTGACCTCAGCCATGAAGCCCTGCTTCCCTCTGGGACTGGATGGATGGAGTGCAGGGTTTGGACCCCACTCTGGACCTGCTGGGTGTGTGTGGGGAGGGATACCTGATCTTCATGCTCACATTGCAAACAACCCTCTGCTATTCACCTGTCACACTGTCATCTGATTTACTGTCCCCTAGTAAGCCTTGCTCAGGTTGACTCTAAAGTCATTTAGTCCCTTTATGGGGTCTTGGGTGACTCAGTATATGACACTCAATTGCATAGGTCAACCCTGGTCTTCTGTGTCTATTTTCTCGTGAGAAAAAAAGCATCTCACATCAGTCCATGCAGCTTGGTTCAGGGATTGGGTCTTGTGTCCTCCCATCTACACTGAGAAAATGAAACCAAGATGTACCAGTCTCAGTAAGTCACAGACTAAGGAAGAACACAGGTGGCTGGAGGAATGTCAAGAATGATCTTAGCGCTGCAAGGAGTCCTGTCTGCTCTTTCCTTCAGGGTCAAGGGCGTGGTCCAAGGTGCAGCATCTGAACATTCTGGGTGTAAGTTTCCCAACTCACTTAGGAGCTAATTGGAAGAAGTGTATATTTAAATGGGCTTCCCTGGTGGCTCAGCAGTAAAGAATCTGCCTGCAATGCAGGAGGCAAAGGAGACTTGGGTTCGATCCCTGGGTCAAGAAGATCTCCTGGAGGAGGGCATGGCAACCCACTCCAGTATTCTTGCCTGGAGAATCCCCATGGACAGAGGACCCTGGTAGGCTGCAGTCCATAGGGTCGCAAAGAGTCAGACAGCACTGAAGCAACTGAGTATGCACTTGCATATATTTCCATAATGGGGAACCATGACCCACAGCCTAGTATGTTTGATAACAATTACATGCCTGTGTAGAGAGATCTTTTCTTCCATTAGTTGTGACCTTTTGAAAGTGAGCAAAGTTGGTTGTGGTTTAACTGTGCTTATACTTTTTTGACACCTCAGCTAGCCTTGTACAGTCTCAACCAGTAGGGCCTGTTTGACTTTAAAGTTTCCACAAATCAACCAAAATGTGGTTTTGAGCATGTGAACAAAACTGAAGCCTGAGAGGATGAAACCCCATCAGCCACACCAGCGCCCTCCTGCTGCCACTCAGGCTGTCACCCTACCCACACTGCCCTCCCCTCTCTACCCCTCCCAGGCCAGGGCAGCCCAGGGCGAGAGGGGCAGGAAGTTGGACACCACAGGAGACGCTGCCCAGTATGGTCCTGGCCGGAAAATCAGCTGCACAAAACTTCTCAGAGATTTGCAAATTTCCCCTTTCCTAAATTTTATTGCTTCCTTTTTAAAATGTAATCTTTATTGTATAGTAGTGTATAGTTGATTTATAATGCTGTGTTAGTTTCAGGTGAACAGCAAAGTGATTCAGTCATACATATGCATGTATGCATTCTTCTTCAGATTCTTTTCTCATATAAGTTATCACAGAATATTGAGTAGAGTTCTTTGTGCTATGCAGTAGGTCCTTGTTGATCATCTGTTTTATATTTAGGAGTTTGTATATGTTAATCCTAAACTCCTAATATATCCCTGTCCCAACTTTTCCCCTTTGGTAACCGTAAAACTGTTTTCTAAGTCTGTGAATCTATTCTTTTTTTTAATATAAGTTTATTTGTATAATTTTTTTTTACATTTCATATATAAGTGTTGTCATACGATATTTGTCTTTCTCTGATTTACCTCACTTGGTATGATAATCTCCAGATCCATCCATGTTGCAATAAAATGACCATATGATCCAGCAATCCCACTCATGGGTGCATATCTGGAGAAAACCATAATTTGAAAAGATACTTGCACCCTAAAGTTCATCACAGCAGTTTGTGCAATAGCCAAGGTAAGTTTCCCCTCTTGGCTTCTGTACTTACTACATTATTTCTTCCCACTGAATAAATATTTCCAAATCACTAAGATGAGGGCAATGTATTTTACCTAAAGAGGACTGGTCAAGTTAATGTGAACCAAGGGATCAATCTAAGGACTTCCCTCATATCTCAGTCAGTAAAGAATCTGCCTGCGATGCAGGAGACCCATGTTCGATTCCTGGGGTGGGAAGATTCCATAGAGAAGGAAATAGCAACCCACTCCAGGATTCTTGCCTGGAGAATCCCATGGACAGAGGAGCCCGGCAGGCTATGGTCCATGGGGTCTCAAGAGTTGGACAAGACTCAGCAACTAAACCACCATTGTTTATCTGGTTGGTCTCTTTTTGTTTTCAAATGGGAACCTTTGTTTAATTTCCTAAGAACTTGTTTCATACACACTGAAGCCGATTATACACAAAGAAACAAACAATAAGCTTTTCTAATTTTAAATAAGACAGTGTTTCAATTCTAATACATGAAAAATTTCCTTTAAAAGGATTCATTAGAGGAAATAGAACATCCCTTATTTTTCCTTCCTTCTACCATGAATTTAACTTTTTGTTCTATGTCTGTACTTACAGAAATACACAGAAACACATATAATGAGTGTCCTGCTTATTAGTATTATTACTCAATAGGAAAAATGGTTGAAAGACATGAACAAATATTTCAGCAGAAAAGAAAAAGAAGTTGTAAAACCACATACATAGAATAAGGCAGGATTTCCACCATGTTGACAACCACGGGAGTAGATATGTGGAAACCAGAGTATATACGTAAGAAAAAGACAGATACAATCACAAATTCTTAAGAAAATTCTCTCCGAATCCTTGGAGGAAGCCTTTAGTAAAGAAGCAGTGTGTGTTTTGTCCTGTTGTAGTTTGTTTTTTCCCAGCAGAAAGTGAACTAAGGGAAAGCCATGTGATGCTAGATTACAAAATGTGAGCTCCAGGTTCAGAAAAACCTGAATGACTCTTATTTACAAAATAGTGACCGTGAACAGACAAATTAACCTCTCCAACCTATAAACTGTGAACTCCAACTGTTGCTTCTTCCAGGGGTTCTTAAATGATTAATGGGATTACCTGATGAACAGTAGAAACGGAGTCTCTGTTCCATCTACATCTGATTTCTTTGCAGGGAAGTAAGCTTAGAAATGAATCTCAGTGCATTTGTGTATGTGTGGAATCTATTGTTCCTACAGTAGATTAGGAACTACTGACAGTAGATACTAATGTTGAGAACTTGCATGGACCAGGCATCATGGACTTATCTAATCCTCACACTCCAGGAGACAGGGCTCTGTAACTTCATTACACAGATGCGGAAATGATGACACAGAGAGCTCGAAGAGCTGTCTGAGATCACACAAGTGCTAATACAGACCCAGCGTTCAAACCCAGGCCCTCGATGGCCACAGTCTGCATGCTTCATCCTGCACCCGATGCTCCTCTGGTGTTGGCGCAGGTCTCATCAGGGGTTAACACGAGGACCTGGAGTCAGGCTTGTGAGACCCTAGCACAGATCTGAGCACACACAGTGCAAGTCATGCTGGGTGTTATACTGTCACTATCCGAATGCCCCAACCCAATGAGTCTGCCTCTGGTGACTCTGAAAGAGAAGGAACACGGGCACCTTTGTTTGGCTCCTGTTGGACCAGCTCCACTGGTCGTCTTGCAGCCGGTGCCCCAGAGAAAGCACCATAACCACCATCTCAGTGAAAGACCTAGAAATGTGGTGTTGACCATTATTACATCAGCGCTAAATTTGATAGCCTGGTTATCATGCTGTTTCTCACCTTGGTTAGATTTCATGAAATTAAAGTACACAGACAAAAGGGGGCTTGTGATTCTTTTGTATTTATTGTGCATGTTATGAAAATGTAAGTACAGAATTCGAGCAGCAAAGCTGACTTCTCCAGGGTGTGTGACAGGGAGGGTCAGGGTCGTAGTCTGGCTGGAGGTGCTGAGGGAGGAGACAGGGAGCTGCCCACTGTTTGCGCTCAGGAGTTGAAAGGACTTGAGGGTGGGACAATTATGACATCATAGATAAATACACATCTGAACTGAGATAACCCAAACCAAAAAGCAAGCAGAGACTTTCTGGGACTGTAGAGGATGAAGGAAAGTTGATCTCTCGGTAGCCCCCCCATTACGAGATCTTCCCGTCTCAGCAGATGCCTGTTCTTCTAAACACACAGGAAATGATGACAACAAAGTAGACTGTGCTCAGGAAGAGGAGTAAGAGGTAGGTGTAATAGGCTGCAGAGGTGTTCATGAGCTGTAGCTGCAGGGTACCTAGGAGAAGTCATTTTGGTTAGTTTCAAGTGTTCTTTTGAGAGGAGAGGACATATTCACGGAAGTGGTCACAATGATTTATTTCTGGTGATCTGCAAAGAAGTGGCACCCCAAACCCTAAGAAAACAGATGCAACCACCATGAGCACCACCACCACCAGAACAACTCAGAATCTAGTTGACAATTCAAGTCAATCAACGACCTCAACTTAATCCAACAGAACCTTCCCAAATATTAAAAAGCAGGGTTGTGTTTTAAAAGAATGAGTCCAAATGGGAAAAATATCTATGATAAATAGCATTTTTTGCACCATCACATCTCTGAGTAACAATAAGAGGTGACGTTTGTTAACCCCTAACCAAATGTCAAACACTTATTCTGAGAGCTTTGCTTGCAAGATTCTAATCTTAGTTAAGTTTTCAAATAACCTATGAGATTATCATTTTCAACCCCTTTTACCAGTAAACTAAGGACAGAGAGAAATAATTTGCTTGGTGTCACTCATTTAGAAAGCACCAGAAATCACATTTCAATCCCAGCAACCTGAATCTGAAGAAGGTATTCTTAGCTGCTCTGTAGTCCTGCATTTCCATGTCCAATAAATATCCCAGACATCAAAGTTACGCATAAACAGCAAGTTGAATTGCTGATGTGGAAGCATCTGAGCCATTACATGTTGTGCACCAGTGAGATTCCTATGAAGGGGATAAGCCAGGGAAATCTGGTTGTGACACAGTGAGGTGGGTGGAAGGCTTTAGTAAAGAGAACTTTGTACAAAATGGAAGAGAGTGGTTAGTCCAAAATCCCCAAAACCTTAGGAGTTCAAGCCTCAGTCACCTGTCTTTCTTAGAAATCTAACCTCGTGCCCGTGATGTTCTAGGATGATTGCACTTACTCTCCTTCAAAGTTTTGCAAGAAATAGATGATGTCAAGAAGCAATTAACAATGATACTGGGCCTGACTTGCTACTCAATGGACTACAAGGCTGAGTTTCTTCCTGTATGTTCTATGCTTTACCTTCATGGAGTCAGAACTCCAGAATCACTAGTATGTGGTGTGGAAAGGATCTCAGGAGGAGGGACATGCTCATAACTCATGGCCTTGAGTCAGGTCAGATGTTAGCTAATGTTAGCTTGAGTCAGGTCAGATGTTCCAGGCCCCCTGACACACTGGGAACGGAGGAGGGATCAGCAGGACCATTGCCAGCTCTTCTAAATTCACTGAGACCCTTCATGTAGGGAGAAGGGGCCACCAACTAGTACTCATCCTGTGCCAGCTAAATGGATACCCTGTGGGAGACATTCCACATAGGTGACCTTATCTCTGTAATAACTGAGTTGGGTGCAATTGTTCCCAGTTGGCAGAAGAGGGCACTATTGCCCAGAAATAGAAGTAATTACCCACCTTCATGCAACTAATAATAAAAGAACCGGGGTTAAAGTGCTGTCTGGGATAGTTGGAAATCCACGCACTTATACCCTGCCCATGGGTCCACCCTGTCTCAGGGCCTCGGTTTTAGGATTCTTGCTCTATATCTTAGAGATGGAATAGAGAACTGAGGAAGTGTCTGAACCATGGATTCAGATGGCCTTTGTTGAATCCTCATATCTAGCTATGGAGCTTGGTACAAGGGATTTAAGTAATTTTGGCTAGTGGCCCTCATTGAAAAATTATCGGAAAATGTTGCACCACCTCATAGGAGTGTTATGATGAAAAAAAAATATTCACATAAGATCCAGCACAACACCTTATGTAGATCAAGCTCTCAGCCAGTGTCAGTTCACGTATTAGTTACCAGCAAGGCCAAAAACTCAAAAATACTCTAGAAGCAACTTGACATCAAGTTTCTGCAATTATTACACACAAAATCTACACAACTGGGCAAAGCCCACCTTTGAAATAATTTGCAACCTATCAGTTCATCCTCTCATTTAGAGTCATCTTACACCAAAACCAGCATTTAATGTGTTAATGACTCTTCGGGAACGATGGATTTACTTAAAATATGCAGTCTATTCTGCAATACCCAGAAATTTTGTTTTTTCTACCTTATATCAAGGAAGTCCAAAAGTTAAGTTTATCCAGAGGGAAAGGAGTGCTGTAACATGACACAAAGGCAGACAAAGACAGAACTTACTGCTTTCACCTTCCAGACATGCCTTTGTAGAATTAGTATCTAGAAGAAAGGAGAGCAGGTATTAATCAATTGTATTGACAGTCATTCATAAATATTATTAGACAGTGGCACATATGTGGTTAACTATGTGTGCGTTAATATGCATGTATATATAATAGAAGATCTGCTAACACAGACAGGAGAGATACTCTGATTAAATGTATGAGCACCACAGTTTCAGGAATAATTGACTTTTTCTTAACATTAACCAAGGAAGTTCAAGAGGTAATTGATAGGTAAAAATTCATGCTTTCTGCTGCTACTGCTAAGTCGCTTCAGTCATGTCTGACTCTGTGAGACCCCATAGACAGCAGCCCACCAGGCTCCCCTGTCCCTGGATTCTCCAGGCAAGAACACTGGAGTGGGTTGCCATTTCCTTCTCCAAGGCATGAAAGTGAAAAGTGGAAGTGAAGTCACTCAGTCATGTCCGACTCATGCTTTCTAAAATATATATATATTATATATATATATATATATATATATGAATACAATAACTTTTCTACTATGCTTGACAAAGGTTTGATAAAGAACATCAAAAAAAAAAAAGAAGAGATGGAGAAATTGGAAAACATAAACTAAATGAAACGGGAGCACTGAATATGAAATACAATAAGTGAAACAAACTAGATAAACGTAAAAGATCCTCATATAGTCCAGTTGCTTTTAAACACGCTTGCTTTTTAGAAACATATCTGGAACTCTGGCAAAAAAAAGCAGTACCTGGGCATTTGTATTTTTCAAAAAATTCCAAGTTAATTCTAATACACATCTGGATTTTAAAAAGTGTTTACAGGTTTTTCTATTAAATGGTAGTTTTGGTGATATAGAATTCTATTATTTTTCTGTTGACCAGTCATGATTCAACGGTATTAAGTGAGTACTAGTTAATGTTAGTGTTAGTCACTCAGTCGTGTCTGACTCTTTGCGACCCCATGGACTGTATAGCCTGCCATGTTCCTCCGTCCATAGGATTTTCCAGGCAAGAACCCTGGAGTGGGTTGCCATTTCATAATCACAATAGTGAAAGATGCTTATCAGTTTTCACAATCAATAGCCAAACAAAAAGTAAAAGAGAATTACAATAGCAAGCCATAATGGGAACATGATTAACCCAACGATAGAAAACAATTACATACAGTTTGGGGGGTCAAGCAGAGTGACATGGTAAATGGGAGTGCATACATGCACATGTTTTCATCTGCCCAGCCAATCTGAATTATGACATTTTGATTTCATTTGTTTGACTTAGTTTGAATAAGATGCTAGATTTCTAATTAAAAAAAAATAGATATGCAACAAGAAACAGATGTTTACTATTTAGCACAAGGAGCTATAGTCACTATCTTGTAATAACCTATAACAGAAAATAATGTCAAAAGTAATATATGTGTATAAGTGACAAAAAATTCTACTTTTAGAAATTTGGTAATGTTTATCTTTGTCAGTTTTTCTAAATGGCCTATGGATATCTAATAACAATGTATGAGGTACAAAATGTTAAATATATTTGTATAGGATATAAGATTAAGATAAATTAATATAAATAGAAATCTATTATATTTAAATTATTAATGACATCATTCAAGATGCTCCCATTTTTACTTATTCTGCGCTTTGATAAAATATTCTCAGAGAAATGTTAATATGTCTCATTATGATTATATGTTTTTTTCTTTTCCCTTATATTTCTCCTGATTTTTGCTTTAGGTATCTTTCTTTCTTTGTTGTTAGGTGTCTAACTGTTTATGATGTCTATTTCCTTGTGAATTGTACCTGTTTTTTGGTATCATTTTTTTGAATTGTACTTGTTTTTTGAATTGCATCATTCAAAATATTCATCTCTGTTACATTTAAAAATAAATAAATAACATTTTTGAGAAAGGTATTGATCAGGAAGGGAAAAAGTGCTATAGGATGTCTTAAAGGCAAACATAAGCAAAACTTACCACTTTCATTTTTCAGACAAGCTTTTTTAGAACCAGTACCTGTAACTTCTGAAAGAAAGGAAGCAAGTATTAATCAATTGTCCACACCCATTAGTTTACAGTGAGTGCATATGTATGTATAATATGGTGTCTGTGTATATATACATACACATATGTATATAATCTATAGACAGATGACAGCAGAGATGATCAGTAAAACACTAACAATGATGAGCCCCACAATTTCAGAAAATTGGTCTTTTCCACTTTACAACAGAGAGGTTCAAAAGATAAATAGATCAGGAAGAAAGAAACACTAAAACATGACATAACGATAAATCTGTACAAAAACTTACTGCTTTCATCGGTCAAACAATCATTTGGAGGCTCAGTAGTAGGAGGCTCAGTAGTAGGAGGCTCAGTAGTAGGAGGCTTAGTAGTAGGAGGCTCAGTAGTAGGGACAAGTGAGGTGACAACTACAAGAAATGAGAACAAGTATTAATGAATTATCTGTGCCCATTATTTGATACTGTGAGTATGTTTCAGCAGTAAAGAATCCACCTGCAGGGGAGTAGTCACAGGAGACACAGGTTTGGTGCCTGGGTCAGGAAGATCCCCTGGAGGAGGGCACAGCAACCCATTCTGATAGTCTTGCCTGGAGACCCCCATGGACAGAGAAGCCCGGTGGGCTACAGTCCATGGGGTTGCAAAGATTTGGACACGACTGAAGCGACTTTGCACACATGCACATATGTTTATACGTGTATGTATATTGCAATAAATATGTATGTGTAATATACATATATTCCCTTGCTGCTGCTAAGTTGCTTCAGTCGTGTCCGACTCTGTGCGACCCCATACATGGCAGCCCACCAGGCTCCCCTGTCCCTGGATTCTCCAAGCAAGAACACTGGAGTGGGTTTGCCATTTCCTTCTCCAAGGCATGAAAGTGAAAAGTGGAAGTGAAGTCGCTCAGTCATGTCCGACTCATGCTTTCTAAAATTTATATATATATTATATATATATATATATATGTATACAATAACTTTTCTACTATGCTTGACAAAGGTTTGATAAAGAACACCAAAAAAAAAAGAAGAGATGGAGAAATTGGAAAACATAAACTAAATGAAACGGGAGCACTGAATATGAAATACAGTAAGTGAAACAAACTAGATAAACGTAAAAGATCCTCATATAGTCCAGTTGCTTTTAAACACGCTTGCTTTTTAGAAACATATCTGGAACTCTGGCAAAAAAAAGCAGTACCTGGGCATTTGTATTTTTCAAAAAATTCCAAGTTAATTCTAATACACATCTGGATTTTAAAAGGTGTTTACAGGTTTTTCTATTAAATGGTAGTTTTGGTGATATAGAATTCTATTATTTTTCTGTTGACCAGTCATGATTCAACGGTATTAAGTGAGTACTAGTTAATGTTAGTGTTAGTCACTCAGTCGTGTCTGACTCTTTGCGACCCCATGGACTGTATAGCCTGCCATGTTCCTCCGTCCATAGGATTTTCCAGGCAAGAACCCTGGAGTGGGTTGCCATTTCATAATCACAATAGTGAAAGATGCTTATCAGTTTTCACAATCAATAGCCAAACAAAAAGTAAAAGAGAATTACAATAGCAAGCCATAATGGGAACATGATTAACCTAACGATAGAAAACAATTACATACAGTTTGGGGGGTCAAGCAGAGTGACATGGTAAATGGGAGTGCATACATGCACATGTTTTCATCTGCCCAGCCAATCTGAATTATGACATTTTGATTTCATTTGTTTGACTTAGTTTGAATAAGATGCTAGATTTCTAATTAAAAAAAAATAGATATGCAACAAGAAACAGATGTTTACTATTTAGCACAAGGAGCTATAGTCACTATCTTGTAATAACCTATAACAGAAAATAATGTCAAAAGTAATATATGCGTATAAGTGACAAAAGATTCTACTTTTAGAAATTTGGTAATGTTTATCTTTGTCAGTTTTTCTAAATGGCCTATGGATATCTAATAACAATGTATGAGGTACAAAATGTTAAATATATTTGTATAGGATATAAGATTAAGATAAATTAATATAAATAGAAATCTATTATATTTAAATTATTAATGACATCATTCAAGATGCTCCCATTTTTATTTTTTCTGCGCTTTGATAAAATATTCTCAGAGAAATGTTAATATGTCTCATTATGATTATATGTTTTTTTCTTTTCCCTTATATTTCTCCTGATTTTTGCTTTAGGTATCTTTGTTTCTTTGTTGTTAGGTGTCTAACTGTTTATGATGTCGATTTCCTTGTGAATTGTACCTGTTTTTGGTATCATTTTTTTTGAATTGTACTTGTTTTTTTGAATTGCATCATTCAAAATATTCATCTCTGTTACATTTAAAAATAAATAAATAACATTTTTGAGAAAGGTATTGATCAGGAAGGGAAAAAGTGCTATAGGATGTCTTAAAGGCAAACATAAGCAAAACTTACCACTTTCATTTTTCAGACAAGCTTTTTTAGAACCAGTACCTGTAACTTCTGAGAGAAAGGAAGCAAGTATTAGTCAATTGTCCACACCCATTAGTTTACAGTGAGTGCATATGTATGTATAATATGGTGTCTGTGTATATATACATACACATATGTATATAATCTATAGACAGATGACAGCAGAGATGATCAGTAAAACACTAACAATGATGAGCCCCACAATTTCAGATAATTGGTCTTTTCCACTTTACAACAGAGAGGTTCAAAAGATAAATAGATCAGGAAGAAAGAAACACTAAAACATGACATAAAGATAAATCTGTACAAAAACTTACTGCTTTCATCGGTCGAACAATCAATTGGAAGCTCAGTAGTAGGAGGCTCAGTAGTAGGAGGCTCAGTAGTAGGAGGCTTAGTAGTAGGAGGCTCAGTAGTAGGAGGCTTAGTAGTAGGAGGCTCAGTAGGGACAAGTGAGGTGACAACTACAAGAAATGAGAACAAGTATTAATGAATTATCTGTGCCCATTATTTGATACTGTGAGTATGTTTCAGCAGTAAAGAATCCACCTGCAGGGCAGTAGTCACAGGAGACACAGGTTTGGTGCCTGGGTCAGGAAGATCCCCTGGAGGAGGGCACAGCAACCCATTCTGATAGTCTTGCCTGGAGACCCCCATGGACAGAGAAGCCCGGTGGGCTACAGTCCATGGGGTTGCAAAGATTTGGACACGACTGAAGCGACTTTGCACACATGCACATATGTTTATACGTGTATGTATATTGCAATATATATGTATGTGTGATATACCTATATTCCCTTGCTGCTGCTAAGTTGCTTCAGTCGTGTCCAACTCTGTGCGACCCCATACACAGCAGCCCACCAGGCTCCCCTGTCCCTGGTATTCTCCAGGCAAGGACACTGGAGTGGGTTATATATTCCCTTACAATTACTTTATTCACTAAAAGATAAACAAACCTCTTATTAACATGCACTGGTTGAGGCAGAAACAATAAAGTAATAAAGTTTTATAATAAACTCTATGTGTTTATTATAAGTTCTCTTTCTCAGTGAAGGTTGGTCAAAAACTAGGACCAGATTAGATTTATTTCTCTGTAAAATCATTTCATTAATATGTACTTCATGTTATATTCTTAGCTTTTATCAAAAACAAAACAATTTTAAGAAACAGCATTGGAAATTTGCTATAGAATAACATTAACCGAAATGCCATCATTAGCTTTACAGCCATTAGAAACCCTTGGAATGCATTTGTTTCAGAATTGTGTTCAGGTAAAACACATTATGAACTGGAATATCTCTTAATATGGTAACTGTCACAATGAAACTTATATACTTATTTTTTTCTCATCACACACAAAAATTATAACCTAGTACTTTTAGTGTCCTTAAGTAGGACATTTAAAGCCATGATTACATTACACTGCAAATTTGCTTCTTTTCTATTAGAATAAAAATTAAGATTTAGAGCTATTTTGTAATTTTATTTTTAATTAGTTTTAGAAGAGGATATCAATGGATATGATAAATATATGAATAGGTACAGCCATGTCATATTTTGGAAAGCAAGTGTTTTCTCTGATGTTATTTCATTTGTTCTTCATTGCAGCCCCAGGACAAAATCAAGTGTTCAAACCTGATTTGATCATTGGATAGACTAAGAATCAGAGAAGATAAAGACTTACTTCAGAAATTCAGACTGGTGCATAGCAAACATCTATGCACATTTTATGTGCTTGGTTCCCACTGCTTTAAAAAGGTTTCCTAACCACAGGTAAAAATACAAAATGATTCCTTCTGATGGGCACTTTGGAGCCTTTGGTCTGTTAGGTGAACATGCAGGACATTAAATCCTGAATCCAGGGAGTAAGGACCACTGCCAGGGCCGAGGCACATCCCAGCTCTCTGCCCACACTGCATGGACATGTCCAGCATCTGCTCACGGGGGCTGCTTTGAGATGTCATGCCTGGATCACAGGTGACCCTAAGTCATCAAGGAAAGTGTATATTCTCTTGACTGTAATGCATCCTCCTTGGGCAGTAATTCACCCCAGTGTGTCCATCCGTACATCCCTCCAGACCTTGCATGTGCTAGGGCTGCAATAAAACTATCTTGAAAGACCTTTTCTAATAGCAAGAAATGCATTCATTAAGTAGAATGGGAGTAAGTTTGTACACTTTAGCATCACCCAATCTTTGATTACAAATTTTATCTTATAGTGGTATGTAAAATACAAATTTCAAAAATCTAAGCCCTTAAAAAGCCACCTGGTCAAATTATTCTTTTTGCTGAGTTGTAATTTGGCTCCCTTATACAAAGACCATTTTGTCACTTAATAACTCATTGCTTTGGAATTGTAAAGGAGAACTGAATTGAGAATGACTTTGCCTGCTGAAGGACATTCCTGAAAGATGTAGAAGTGTTATTATTTCCTGACCAACCAAGATCCCCAACAGTGAAGATCTGTTGTGTGCTAAGTTGCTCGATGCTTTCACATATGTTGTTTCGTTTAATCCATACAACAACTCTAACACTTAAACACCATATGATCTTAATATTTTGGAAGATGAAACTGAGGGTGAGAGAAGTAAAATTTTTTCTTTTCTATGTTCAAGGCCTATCCTATTTTAATCCTATGGGGAGATAGCTACCATTAAATGAAACATCATTTTATCAAGACATATTTGTTTGTTTTTCATTAACACTTAGCCAGAAAGGTGGGTATTACCTTTGAAAAACAGTATTTTGGGAGGTTATATTTACATTTATATTCACTTACCTTCTTTTATTGAAGGAAAAATAATCTCTTGATCAATTCCTCCTATATTTTTCTTGTGTTTGACAACACATACATGTTGTTTATCCATAGAGGTTTCGGTCACGGTCAGCCAGCTGAACTTCATGTAGGTGTCCTTGGTCTTCATGGTATTTCCCTGCTGGGATGGCAGAGCTCTTTTGTCATTTTTTGCTCTCCAAGAAACTGTAATAACATCAGGGAAAAATTTCTCCAGGAGACAAAGATATGTTCCAGCATTATCATGGTTGATTTCAGCAATTGAAGGAAGAAAAACAGTGGGCTTGGGGGAAGTGTCTGCCTCAAGGTTTCTCTCTGTAGGGGAATATGGAATAGTAATGAAAAAGAATGGTTAAAGAAATACCAACATGTTGTGGCTTGGAAAAACCTAGTGAGTAGTAAAAGAACAGAAGGCTACTGCTCACTATGGCCTTTCATCCACAGTACGTTGTTAGGTGCTTGCTGCTGTTGCTGCTGCTAAGTCGCTTGAGTCGTGTCTGACTCTGCGTGACCCCATAGACAGCAGCCCACCAGGCTCCCCCGTCCCTGGGATTCTCCAGGCAAGAACACTGGAGTGGGTTGCCATTTCCTTCTCCAGTGCATGAAAGTGAAAAGTGAAAGTGAACTCGCTCAGTCGTGTCCGACTCTTCATGACCCCATGGACTGCAGCCTACCAGGCTCCTCTGTCCATGGGATTTCCCAGGCAAGGGTACTGGAGTGGGATGTCATTGCCCTGTCCCTAGGTGCTTAGTACTGTTCTATTTTTAATGGCAAGAGAAGTTCAAGACTTCATGGAACTTGCCCAAAGTCACAGCTGTTAAGTAGCAGAACTGGATTATAACTTGACCTTCACTTTTTCTCCATATGCAGAGATGGGGTGCATCTTGTGCGCATGCCAAGTTGCTTCAGTCTTGTCTGACTCTTTATGACCTAATGACTATAGCCTGCCAATCTCCTCTGTCCATGGGATTATGACTTTTAAATAACCCAAAGAAATACCCCACATCAAGACTTCCAACATTCATGAACATGTTTATTGATTGAATCCATGCTTCCTACAGTGGAAATGGGGAGTCCCAATCACTGGACCGCCAGAGAAGTCCCCAATTGATCTTTAAAAATCTCTTTTGTTCTATAATACTGGAGCCTGTTTTGAAGTAGATGGGTGGGTAGTGGGAATAGGGGCGGTGGGGGCAATTGGGTATGATGGTTTCTGTATTGGTGAAAATGTTTGCTAGCTTCTAAACTACTTCCTTTTCCCATCCTGTGTTTTGCACTTTATGCTCTCTTTGTCCAAATAACACATTCTCATATTCTGCAACTCTGTGGAATCTCACTCTTCATTTAACTGATTCTGGAATGAACCATAAAAATAAATACCCAGAGAAAATTTATTGGTTTTACAAAGCAATATAATTACTTTTGAGAATGGGAATCAACACCCATGTGTACTTGACACGTGTACTGTGAAGTTGAACTTTGAGCTCCAGATGTGGATCCCATGCCCGATTCTGAAGTGAGGAAATTCTCTTTATTTCTAATTTTATATGACCTCTCAATTTTATACTTGAACCACTCCAGATTTTGGAGTAGAGCAGCATGTTATTTAAAGTGCCTTGATTGTATAACGGTACTTCCAAAACTTCTATTACAAATGTATTATTAATCCCAGACTCCTAATTTGGGATTAGCAGATACAGACTACTGTATATAAAATAGATAAACAATAAGAACCTACTATGTAGAACAGAAAAGTATATGAAATATCTTGTAATAACCTTTAATGGAAAAGAATCTGAAAAATAATACACACACACACAAAAACTGAATCACTTTTCTGTACACCTGTAAATAACCCAACATTGTGAACTAACTATACTTTCATGTAAAAAAAATGTATTTTCAGAAAGGCTCTTATACTAAACTTATCAAGTAATCTACTTAGAATTTTTCCAAATTCAGAAAATGTTCACAACAGCATATTTTATTTTGGAATTTCATCTGAAATTTTAGCTTGAGTAATAATACACAATATTCTGGCTCTCAGTGTTTTCCCTATAATTTGAATTTGCCCCCTAAGGCTGCTGAACTGCTTTACTGCCAGTTTTCTTTTTTTCCACCAGCTGCATGAAGTATATATCCTGACTAGGGATGGAACCTGTGCCACCTGCATTGGAAGGTGGAGTCTTAGCCACTGGACCACTGGGAGAGTCCTTCAGGGGAAATATCTTAAGAAGGGAGAAACTGGACTTCTCATCTGAGAAGAAAAGACAATTCTTGGGAACTTCTGCCTGTGCAGCAAAGTTCCTGGTTTTTCTTCAAATCAGTAAGCAGACAGGGTTGATTTTTCACTCATGTTGTAAATAAAGTTGGGTTGTACTGTGCTATTTTAATTTTATACATCTTGCTTTTAGTACAAGTGGTATTTTACACATTATAAAAGCAAGAGACTGTATTTCTCCAACCATATACTTTGTTGATAGTGATTTAGGTCTTCGCTCTTTTTACCCCCTCTCATTTTTCTTTTACAAACTAAATAATTGAAGCTCTTTCACACTTAAATAAGAATTTTTAATTCATGAGATTTCTAACTATATTTAATTGACTTCACTTCTTGATCATTTTCTTTATAAATTAAAACTTTTTTCTGATAAGTATGAGCATGAAGCCCAAGCTTACTGGTTATATATTTTAGAGCCAATAAATGTTGTTGTTAGAAATGATATCAATTAAATTAAAGGATTAAGATTTAAAGCACATAGAACAACAGGACATACAAAAAATAAACATTTTAATCTCATTTTTTCTTGCCATGTATCAAAGTCTGCTAAAGAGAGACAGATACCTTCCAATTCAATTTTATGTGTGTGAGGGAACCATAAGATAACTTTCCATTTGTTAATAGTACAGCTACATCCCCTGAAGAATTTCAATTCATCAACAGTTAGGCTACCAACACTCTGCCTCTTGGATGCAATTTTCCCTTTACATTTGAATAAACACCTATCCAACACATATGACGTGTTAGCCAACAAAACGTATAGTGCTCAGTTGTGTCCAACTCTTTGCAAGCCTGCCTGGCTCCTCTGTCCACGGGCTTATCCAGACACGAATACTGATGCATTAGACAATGTGCTAAATACTTCATCACACAGTCTCATTTAATTCTCATACACCCCCTGCTGGATAATACCGTTATACTATTTTACAGATAGTCCAGAGAATAACGTCCATGTTCATATACATAGTTAGTGGTGGATCGGAAGTTCGAGGTCAGCCTGACTCCAAAGCCCACTTTCTTTGGAAATACCCCTTCAGCATCAGGAAAGGAGACATGTTAACTCATAAAACTTACCTGTAATGACAAACTTCAACCCTGGGCCAAATACTTTCATGATGATTATGTACATTATACACGAGCCCTTTATAGAAGTCCACACAGACACGAAGCCAAATTTTTTATAATATTTGTACAGTGTTGTCTATGCTCTCCTTTACTATGTGAATTTGTTGTAAAATCTCTCCTAAATCTCTACATCTAATTCCCATCCACTTTCATTTTTGGTAAATATAATTCCTATTTAATTATTTCTTACCTTCCCTCTATTACCTTGAAAAAAAATTATATTCTTCTGATACCTACCTGTGACAATGAGTTTTGCTCCAACATTGAAGTTTTTTAAGTAACTATTCCACAGTGATTCAAGTCATATCAAAAACTTTAGACTAATTAGCTTCTCTGATTTCTTCAAATTCTAGTAGAACTATGATGACTTGGAATTCAAGACACTAGGCTTCTGGTCCTGGTTCATTTCGCTCCTAACAAGCTCTGTGGTTGAGCAAATCAAGTAAACTAACGCCTTGGGTACCTTATTTATTTGAAAATGACCGTGCTACTGTTAAGTCAAATGAACATCCTTATTAGTGTTTTGGTGAGCTCAAAATGAAACAAGATCTGAAAAGTCATTTGCATAAAAATTATATAGAGGTAAGAGATTGTAAATATTACTATATTATCATTGATATTATTATTAGTATTTTTATTTGTGATAATTGTGTGGTCCAGCATGACATTTTAATATCATGAGAGCAAATCTTGCCTATCTGATGGGAATTCAGTATCTGGGGTTTACAAGTAGATCCATAGCAACTGATGACTTGTTTGCATTCCTCTGTGTTTTGATATGTCTGGGATTCTCCAAGCCTGTATCACAGCTTTTCACACACCCAGTTAATAGGCAGTCATTTGTTCTGTTGTATTTGCTGCATTTCCAGGGTGAACAAAATCTAAGGGAACATTGGCTAAAGCCTAATGTATGCAGCCAGTATATGGAACGTCACTTCTGCTGTCCACAACAAATGGCTTTTTCCCCCAAAACAGCGCAATCTATGGGTATCTCAAGATTTTACCAGAAATTTCAGCTTCAAAAAATCTATCCAGTTCATGCCCAAAGTTCAGCTTGCAGCTCCAGGTATGGGCCTTATGACAAATGACCACAAAAATGGCAGGATGCCTGGTACTCAAATTCTCCTTTGTTAAGTTGGATTGCCTCATCTTATCAGCTGAGGGTCACCATTCATGAATGACATTACATTTTGGTGCCCATTGCATTGATGCATTGGGAGCATAAACATATTTGTTTGAAGACCATTTCTTCCATTTTATAAACTGGATATTGAAGGCAATGTCCCCTTTTTACTTCATTTTCCTACTAAAGACTTCCACATTGAAGTTCTTTTTTTTAATTTTGTGGTGGGAAAACATATTTGAAAATTTGGTGTGCTTATTTTAGTCGGTTAATATAGGGTATCTATTCCACCACATTTTTTTCTTGCTTTATTATTTCTTGTTTTTAATTCACTTCTTTTGGATTGAGATCGAACTGACACATATTCTGAATGTTTGATAAATGCACATTCATGTAACTTACATGATCTTTGTGAGGGAAAGAGACGTCATTTCAGTGCTATGATTAAAATCAAGAGCATTGCTGTCATATGTGAGCAGCAATACAAAGTATGAGCTACTACTAATAGTTAGTTACGGAATCCAGGTCAGGCTACAGAAGGGTAAATATTCAGGATATAAAGACATGACTTAATGTTTGAAATATCACATAATGATCCAGTCCTCTTACTTTGACAAGTCTCTACTGGATCCCAAACTTTGCCACAGTAGCTAGTCATGTGACTTTAGGCAAGTAACTAAACTTCTCTAAACCTCAGTTTCTTTATCTATAAAATGGGAATGAAAGGATTACTGGTGAAGAAAGTATAAGGCATTGAAACTACGTATCATGGTGTCTGCTGCTAAGTCACTCCAGTCGTGTCCGACTCTGCACACCCCATAGACGGGAGCCCACCAGGCTTCCCCGTCCCTGGGATTCTCCAGACAAGAACACTGGAATGGGTTGCCATTTCCTTCTCCAATGCATGAAAGTGAAAAGTGAAAGTTAAGTCGCTCAGTCATATCCAACTCCTAGCGACCCCATGGACTGCAGTGTACCAGGCTCCTCCATCCATGGGATTTTCCAGGCCAAGAGTACTGGAGTGGGGTGCCATTGCCTTCTCAGATCATGATGTCTATCCTTCAGTAAATATTAACTAATATTAAAATTCTCTTTAATGGCATGGTTTGAGGCCATTTCATCAAAATCTTCCATCCAACAAAAGATACGTTTTTAATAAGCAATAACTATTACACCAAGCTCAACAATCCAAGACGTCCTACTTCTCCAGCCATGGACCATAGAAGACAGGTCTCAGGTAAGCCAGAATCTAGAATGCTTTTCCACTAGAATAGAAGCTGTTTGGTGTTGAGACTTGTTCTGTGTCTTGTTCACCCTTCTGTCTGCAGCTCCCAGCACAGAAACTGTCCTCAATAAATATTTGCTGAGAGAATGAAAGAGCAAAGGAGAATGCCCAGCCATGAAGACACTTTCATGAACTTTGGAGCTGAAATGGCTCATTGAGCTCACAAACTGGTCCATGTCCAGACAATTCCACAAGAGATGAGATAGTTTAAATTTCAAATAATCTCAGCCTTCTTCTAAGAGGCTAGAGTAATAAGAAGTGAGATTTATCAATGTTGTATAATTATTTACTGTAAGAATTTTCTTCCACTGCCCTTAGGGATGAAATGAAATTCAGTAATACTGGTTTTGCAGGAGATTCAGGAGCACAGTATTTTATCTCAAAATATAGAGACGAGATAGTAAGAAAAGTGTTTCTCACTTAATAGACTGCCTACAAGAAAAGGAACTTGAACTAATAACTTATACCAATGTGATGATATAATATGCTATTTATGTTAGAATATAGAAAGATAAACGAAGCAATAAGACAGACATGGTCTTCAGAATACTATCTAGCCTGATCTATTTTGTGGTGTTTTCTAGAACACAAATTTCAACTGCTTACAAGCAGGGACAAGAATAAACCATTTACAAGGTGATTTAGTTTCCATATACAGTGACCAATAGCTGTAAAACTACTGTTTAGATGCTGAGGCCAAGAATGTGGCAGCCATATCAGGGAGAGCCCAGGTTGTTTCTACAAAGCATCTACCAGTATTTTATGACTACAGTAAGAATAGAAAAATGATACTTACCAGGAGGAGTTACTATGATGTTAGCTCCGTCTCCAAATATCTTCCTCCAGCCTGAGCTGTCACAATGGTAAAAGCTCCTACAATAATCCAGCCTTTTTCTACCTTTATAAAGTGACTAGAAGTCAAAAACTTCATCCTGGCAGTTTGATCTGAATTCTTTTGGAAGTCCTTGGATATAGGTTTCACAGCATCCAATGTTTTATAAGTTTTCCTCAGATTTGTTGTTATTATTCAGTCACTAGGATGTGTTTGACTCCTTTGCAACCCCTTGGACTGTAGCCCGCCATGGGATTTCCCAGGGAAGAATACTGGAGTGGGTTGCCATTTCCTTCTCCAGGGAATCTTCCTGACTCAGGGATCCACTGGGGAAGCCACTTTCCTCAGATAAATGGACCCAAATATCTGCTTGCCAAGGAGTAGTAATCACTGAAAACATTGATGAAGATGAAAAGGATAAAAACAGGAAAGAACACACCACTGACACCAGCTGGTTACCCACCTGGGTTTCTAAATTTCCAGGAACGGTATTCAAAGGATCAAGACTTTTTTTTTATTTCCAGGTGTTCAGTTCTGTTGAAACTGCTCAGAGTTTGCATCAGTTGAAAGGCAATTCTCTCTTCACAAACACCAGGGCTGTTTAGTGATTTGGGAATGTATTGCTAAAAGGAGGAAAACCTTCAGTAACTGAAAATGCAAATACCCCATCAGCCATCACACGTGGATTTGAGAAATGTGAACAAACTCTCCATTCATTGGGCAGCACAATTTTTTACCAAGGTAAAGGGAAATGAGAAAATAAGTCCTATGATGGCTTATTTAATATTATTTTTCCTAGGATAAAGGAAGAAATTTGCAGAATTCTCTCTCCATTGAAATAATACTTTCTTTAAACTAACACTTGAAAACAATACCCATTTCTCGGATAGTCAAAAGAAGTCCCTTTGTGGCTATTCTGTAATTTCAAGCCACTCATCTTGGGGTAGGGGGAAAGAAATTGGCAGGAGCAGCTGAGTACTCCTCTGAGCACAGATGAGCTGCCCATCTGCGAGTACCAGACAGGACAGGCTCTTACTGCCTCCATGTCTACTCCAGATGCACTTGTTCAAGGTCTAAGTCCCGTGAACAATCAGTTCCTCTGCCCCAAGGATGAAAGTAAGAGGGTCATGTTGGGCAACTGTCCATTCACACGAGCTCAGCTCACAGTCCCAACACAATGGGAGGGGATGAGAGATTCAGATGCCAATTATATTTAGATAGATTTTTTTTTTTTTTAATTGAGAGTTCATGGGAATTTCCTGGCAGTACAGTGGTTAGGACTCTGCACTTTTACTGCTTTTACTGGGCTCAATCTCTTGTTGGGGAAATAAGATCTCATGATCCACAGAATGTCCACAGAAAAAACTGAGAATTCTAAGTTGTTAGTACTTAGGGCTGTCATATACCCTTTGCATCTATTGTAGTCATGAATGATGTCCCCTAAGTTCCTTTCTGAAAACTTGTCCTGTGGTTTTCCTTATTTCAAGACCATGAGCAGAATTATTGGGAGCTTTAGGAATTGTTTGTTTTTCAAAATAACATGAAAGATTTAAGCAATAAAATGCAAAAGAGTAACTAAAGAGTTATGCAGTTAATGTTTTATTAAACATAATAACAGTAAGAAGAAAGAGTATAAGGTTTTACTAAAGAGCATAAAATTAAACCTGCATAAATGGAGAGACATATGATATTCACGAAGGAAAAGCTCAATGTCATAAACATGCAAACTCTTCTTAAACTCATGTGTATAAATAGACTAATTCCAATGAGACTTAAGGTAACATTTTAGTTTTTTGTTCCATGTTGTAAAGATTGGGGCTGAGCTAGTTATATTTATTTTAAATTGATATAAAAGGTAAATATGAAGTAATTTAACTTTTTTTAATTAAAATAATTATTTTTAATAACTAATTTGGCATAGCAGCTCTTAACTCTTATTGCAAAGTTACTGACATAACATGATAATGGAGTAAGAATACTGAGACACGAATAAAACACAAATCCTCCAAGCATATGTTAATATAAAAATATAATTAAGGCATTTTTAATTGTAGGGAAATGATAGATTGTCTTAAAATTAGTTTTGAACTTTTAATTATATGTTGGAAGAAAAAATAGCTCTCTATCAAATATCATAAAAGTTCAGTTCAGTTCAGTCGCTTAGTCGTGTCCAACTCTTTGCGACTTCATGAATAGCAGCACGCCAGGCCTCCCTGTCCATCACCAATACCCGGAGTTCACTGAGAGTCACGTCCATCAAGTCAGTGATGCCATCCGGCCATCTCATCCTCTGTCGTCCCCTTCTCCTCCTGCCCCCAATCCCTCCCAGCATCAGAGTCTTTTCCAATGGGTCAGCTCTTCGCATGAGGTGGCCAAAGTACTGGAGTTTCAGCTTCAGCATCATTCCCTCCAAAGAAATCCCAGGGCTGATCTCCTTCAGAATGGACTAGTTGGATCTCCTTGCAGTCCAAGGGACTCTCAAGAGTCTTCTCCAACACAACAATTCAAAAGCATCAATTCTTCCGCGCTCAGCCTTCTTCACAGTCCAACTCTCACATCCATGCATGACCACAGGAAAAACCATAGCCTTGACTAGACGGACCTTTGTTGGCAAAGTAATGTCTCTGCTTTTGAATATGCTATCTAGGTTGCTCATAACTTTCCTTCCAAGGAGTAAGCGTCTTTTAATTTCATGGCTGCAGTCACCATCTGCAGTGATTTTGGAGCCCCCAAAAATAAAGTCTGACACTGTTTCCACTGTTTCCCCATCTATTTCCCATGAAGTGATGGGACCAGATGCCATGATCTTCGTTTTCTGGATGTAGAGCTTTAAGCCAATTTTTTCACTCTCCACTTGCACTTTTATCAAAAGGGTTTTTAGTTCCTCTTCACTTTCTGCCATAAGGGTGGTGTCATCTGCAGATCTGAGGTTATTGAGATTTCTCCCGGCAATCTTGATTCCAGCTTGTGTTTCTTCCAGCCCAGTGTTTCTCATGATGTACTCTGCATAGAAGTTAAATAAGCAGGGTGACAATATACAGCCTTGACGGACTCCTTTTCCTATTTGGAACCAGTCTGTTTTTCCATGTCCAGTTCTAACTGTTGCTTCCTGACCTGCATACAGATTTCTCAAGAGGCGGGTCATGTGGTCTGGTATTCCCATCTCTTGAAGAATTTTCCACAGTTTATTGTGATCCACACAGTCAAAGGCTTTGGCATAGTCAATAAAGCAGAAATAGATGTTTTTCTGGAACTCTTGTTTTTTCCATGATCCAGCAGATGTTGGCAAGTTGATCTCTGGTTCCTCTGCCTTTTCTAAAACCAGCTTGAACATCAGGAAGTTCATGGTTCATGTATTGCTGAAGCCTGGCTTGGAGAATTTTGAGCATTACTTTACTAGCATGTCAGACAAGGGCAAGTGTGCGGTAGTTTGAGCATTCTTTGCCATTGCCCTTCTTTGGGATTGGAATGCAAACTGACATTTTCCAGTCCTGTGACCACTGCTGAGTTAGGGTTGTATTAGGTTTGTATCATAAAAGTTAGGTTTGTATTAAAAGGCATCTAAAAGTGTGAGTTATAAAGAACAATGAATGAAGGTCACTCAGTTGGGTCCGCCTCTTGGGACCCCATGGACTGTAGCACACGAGGTTCCTCTGTCCATAGGATTCTCCAGGCAAGAATACTGGAGTGGGTTGCCATTTCCTTCTCCACGGGATCTTCCTGACCTAGGAATCAAACCCGAGTCTCTTGCTTTGCAGACAGATTCTTTACCGACTGAGCTATGAGTAGAGGACTAACTGAGTCCTTAGGCAGAAAATGTTGGAATGTGAAGAGGACAGGAGACACCTTTACTTAATGTTTAATTTTTAAGAAGGAGAAATTTGGAGAATTTTTTTCTCTTTTTTTAAAATTGAAGCATAGTTGATTTACAATTTGTGGCAATCTCTGCTCTATAGCAAAGTGACTTGGTTTTACACGTATATATGTTCTTTTTTCTTCAACATTGTTTTCCATTATGATTCATCCCAGGATACTATATGTAGTTCCTTGTGCAATACAGTAGGATCTTGTTGTTTATCCATTCTGAATGTAATAGTTTACATCTGCCAACTCCAACGGAGAAGGCAATGGCACCCAGTCCAGTACTCTTGCCTGGAAAATCCCATGGGCGGAGGAGCCTGGTAGGCTGCAGTCCATGGGGTGGCAAAGAGTCGAACACGACTTCACTTTCACTTTCACTTTTCACTTTCATGCAATGGAGAAGGAAATGGCAACCCACTCCAGTGTTCTTGCTTGGAGAATCCCAGGGACGGGAAGCCTGGTGGGCTGCCGTCTATGGGGTCCCACAGAGTCAGACATGACTGAAGCGACTTAACAGCAGCAGCAGCAGCCAACTCCAAATTCCTAGGCCATCCCTCTTCTCCTCTTCCTCCCTGTTGGCAACCACGAGTCTGATCTCTATGTCTATGAGTCTGTTTCTGTTTCAAAGATAGATTTATTTGTGTCGTATTTTAGATTTCACATATAAGTAATATCGTATGGTATTTTCTTTCTTTTTCTGAGTTATTTCACTCAATATGATAATCTCTAGTTGTATCCATGTTGCTGCAAATTGCAGTGTTTTGTTCTTCTTATGGCTAAGTAGTATTCCACTATAGATATGTACCACATCTGCCTTACCCATTCATCTGTCAATGGATATTTAAGCTGTTTCCATGTTCAGGTTGTTGTGAGTAGTGCTGCTATGAACAGAGGGGTGCAGGCACTATTCAGATGAGTGTTTTGTCCTGGTATATGGCCTCGAGTGGGCTTGCTAGGTCATACGGTAATTCTATTTTTAATTTTCTGGGAGACCTCCATACTGTTTTCCATAGTGGTTGCACCAATTTACATTCCCACTGACAGTGTATTAAGATTCCCTTTTCTTCACACCCTTTGCAGCATGTGTTATTTGTAGACATTTTAATGATAGCCATTCTGACTGGCATGAAGTTACACCTTGTTGTAGATTTGATTTGCATTTCTCTAATAATTAGTGATGTTGGGCATCTTTTCATGTGCCTAGTGGCCATCTGTATGTCTTCTTTGAGGAAATGTCTATTAAGGTGTTCAGCTCACTTTGCCTCTGGGTTGTTTGTTTTTTGTTTTTGTTGTATGATCTGTTCACATATTTTGGAAATTAAGCCCTTGTTGGTCACATCATTTATAAATAGTTTCTCCAATTGTATTGGTTGTCTTTTTTTTATGGTTTATTTTGATGTGAAAAAGCTTGTAAGTTTGACTAGGTCCCATTTGTTTATTTTTGTTTTTATTTCTATTGCCTTCAGAGACTGACCTAAGAAAACATTGGTATGAGTTATGTCAGAGAATGTTTTGCCTATGTTTTCTTCTAGGAAAGGTACGGTGTCATGTTTTATGTTTAAATCTTTAGCCATTATGAGTTTATTTTTGTGTATGGGGTGAGAGTGTGTTCTAACTTCATTGATTTATGTGCATCTGTCCAACTTTCCCAGCACCACTTGCTGAAGAGACTTTTCCCCCCTGTTTTTATATTCTTGCTGGAGAACTTGTACTTTTTAGAACATTTCTAGGAATGTATTCATTTCTTCTAGGCAGTCTATTTTCTTGCCATGTATTGAGTAATTATTTGTAGTAATGAGTTACTGCCGTTTGTATTTTGGTGGTATCAGCTGTTAACTTCTTCTAATTTCATGTCTAATTTTGTATCTTTGAGTTCTCTCTCTCTCTCTCTTTTTTTTTCCTGATGAGTTTGGCTAAAGGTTTACCAATTTGTTTGTCTTTTCAAATAACCAGCTCTTGGTGTATTGATCTTTTCTATGATGTTTTTAGTCTCTATTTTACTTTACTCTGATTTTTATTCTCTTTCATTTACGTTTGGTTTTATTTGCTCTTTTTCCTAGTTCTTTTAGGTGTAAGATTAGGCTGTTTGTTTGAGGTTTTTCTTGTATCTTGAGGTAGGCTTGTATCACTATAAACTTCTCTCTTAGAACAGCTTTTGCTGTATACCACAGAGTTTTTTTGTATGGTGTTTTCCCATTTTCATTGTCTTCAAGGATTGTTTATTTCCTCTGATTTCTTCAATCACACCTGGGTTGTGTACAGCATACTGCTTATCCTACATGTGTTTTTGTTTCTCGTACATACAGTGTCTCTACCTCTGGCTGTGTCCTTAGAGAAAATGACCCGAATAAACAGAGACAGAGAATGGAAACTGAGGGAGGGATCATAAGGGTTCTGTGAGTACATGGAAAAGTAGTTATCACAAAGGGCAAAGAAAAACAGTGATATAATAATGAGTCAGTAATTGGGGGAGAAATTGGATCTCCACATTAAGATTGCTACCTTACACCCATACACAAAAATTCAAATTAAAGTGGATCAAGGAATCAAATGTGCAAAACAAAGTCTTAACACCACTGGAAAAGTAGAAATGAAAATATATTTATGCTTCAGGCTTTCCTAAAGCTGCAAATAGTTACTGTATGTAGTTGCTGATACAGTAGAGCAAGCTAAAGCCAGTGCATTTACTATCCAATTCCTTGCTGTCTGCAGTCACTGAACTAAGAAGAATCTGAAGCTTTGACTTGTGATTTGAGACTGTTTTGTTTTGTTTTGTTTTGTTTTTATTCCGAGATTCTGATAGAGAAATGTGATGACCTGGAGAGCAGCAGCACCCAGGATGCAACAAGACAGATGGGGCTTTGGGGTTGGGGATAAGACCATGAACACTATTCTAGTAGGCATTCCTGTGCTAGTGCAGCAAGACTTACAAATCAACTTGAAGAAGAATCACTAGGAGTCTATCAAAAAATGCACATTTTCAGCCTTCATTCCATGATTCTGATTCACTCTGTTGAGTGCCACCCAGACCATGCACTTTAATTCCAATTCAGTTACTTCTGATGCAGGTGGTACGTGGACCACAGTTTGAGAAACACTGTTCTAGAAGCTCAGACACTGGTATAGATTTGGACGAACCAATGCACAAGAGACCATATACATGTGAGCTGGTATTTCTGTATTTCAATATCAATTTTGCTTCCTTAAACCTAGCCCAATAAGGCAGACACAATCCTTGAGATATAACTTTTCAATTGAAATATATACCATTCTTTGATTGTTCACCCAAAGTGTTCTTTAATTTTAATTATTGAGAAAACTATGATCTGATAAGTTTCATTCTAGTTTGGCACTTGGCCTTGTTAATGGTAGGGAGTGGGGGTAGAAAGAAGCTTTGGCTTTACTTGTTGAAGACAGTTCTGGCTGTGGGCTGAACTTCAACAGAGGGTATAAGTAGAATACAACAATGTGGCTCTCTCGTAGCTCATTCAGTAAAGAATCTACCTGCAATAACGCAGGAGACCTGGGTTCAATTCCTGGGTCTGGAAGATCCCCTGGAGAAGGAAATGGCAACCCACTCCAATATTCTTGCCTGGAGAATTCTTGCTGTGGACAGAGGAGCCTGGCAAGCTACAGTCCAAGGGGTCTCAAGAGTTGGACACAACTTAGTGACTAAACCACCAACACCTAAAACAATCACTTTTCCCCCTACATTTTCACTAGGTCAACCATGCCCTCATTGATTATGTAAGAGAGATATCAGTTTTTTCCAAAAGATAAATTGGATACCAGCTTGAGGTTCAAGAAGTCCAAGTTTTCATTCCATCATTTCTCAGTCTTCATACTCCTGGATAATAAAGATGCTCTATTCCCAGCCATTTTCTCTGCATAATCATCAGGTGAATGGTTCAGTATTATCTAGCCTTTCCATTTTCCTCTCCTAAATATCTCCCCTCACAGATAATCCTAGGTTCTCTGTCTGTCTTAAAGAGAATATAATATGAACTCTACCAGCTTCTGGGAGAGCTGAGAATATGCTGCCTGCCAGACTGTTTGCCTATAGACTGGAGATGGAGGCCTGTTTTTAGGAAAAACTATGGCTATTGTGGGGAGGTAGAAGGTGGCCATGGAATATAAAGTTTGATTCATGGGCATTGAGTTCAGGGTTTTTTTTTGTTTAGAGTAAAAAGAAATTGGGGGAGGAAGTGAAGCAGCTGCTGATATCAGGGCTGTGATTTGCAGCCACAAGCAAAATTTCCAGTGCAGTGTACAGGAAGTCTGAACCAACGTGCTTATCCCAGATAGCACAGTAGTATATGCCGGAATCACTTGCTTGCAGATTTAGGATTGCAAATGTATACCTCCTCCCTGTGCCCTTATAGACATGGTATTTTGTTCCACTGATTCCTGATTCAAGCACAGCCTTTGAGTTGTAGCTGTCGTAGTATAAAAGGCGTCGGGGGGCCGTCCCCTCCTCATGTTTGTACAAGTGGATATAGGTGGCCCCTTGTGTAAGATCACAAGGGAACGAAGCAGTCTCCCCAGTATTACTAGTGATTAACATCAAGTCGGAAGATACCTGCATGACTGCAATGGGAAAAGCAACAAAAAATAATGAGGAAGAGGAAACACTAATTTCTTATATGACCCTCTCCCCCACAACCCCCCACCCTCACCCCTACTCCCGCCACACACACATTGCCACAAAATACAGAAAAATTCCAGGAGCATCCAGGCAACACACTTACCGGGAGCCAGGACAACCAGAAGCAGTGCTGGGGCCCGCATCCTGCCCCAGCAGTGAGCTAGACTGGGATTCTGAGCAGATGTGACAGGCAGAGAAGTCAGGGAGGATCTCTCTTAAAGACCACCAGGCTCATCCCAGAGTGGGTGGGTGCTGGGGGAGGCCTGGGGAGGAGCCTCGCCTCTCTGCACCAACCCTTTCTTGAGGGCCCCCCTGTGGCAGGCTGAGAGCTGCCATCTCCCCCACATGAGAGGAGAGGCCTGAGCACTGAGAACTCAGAACTGCAAGCAGATGGATCAAATGCAAACTGCGGGGAGGAGAGCCATGGACCAAGCTTGCCTGTTGCCTCGTGGAGTGAGCAGTCCTAAGTGAGCAGGAGCTAAGTTCCCTGTAGTTCAGCATTTCAGTGTTTATGCTGCTGCCACGGTCTTGTCCTGTGACATCTTTATATTCTTTCTCTGAACTACCTTTCCTTTTACCCCTGTAAGCAAACTCGGAGGCAACAACCAGAGAATCCAATAAGAACTGAACCTGCTTTATTATAAGAAAGTAAGATTGATTATGTCGGTCTACATTTGACTGTCCTTAAAATTAAATGGATGTATGTTCGTGTGTGTGCATGTGTTATAAATCAATTGGAGAGAGGATTCATGTTCATCCTCAAGTAAAAGGCTGCCTCATACAGAGTGTCCAGATTTCATGAAAAAATAAGGAGCTTCACAATAGTTGGAACAGACAAACTAAAAACATATATTTTTTCTGAAATCCAGGGACATGCAAATCAAAACTACAATGAGATATCACCTCACCCATATCAGAATGGCTATTATTGACAAGGCTAGAAATAACGTGTTGAAGATGGGCAGAAAATAGAACCCCTGTGCACTGTTGGTGGGGATGTAAATTGGTGTAGTCGCTATGAAAAACGGTATGGAGTTTCCTCAAAAAGTTAAAAATGAAACTACCACATGATCCAGCAATTCCACTTCTGAGTGTTTATCCATAGAAAACAAAAACACTCTGAGATGCCTGCACCCCTATGTTCACTGTTTAGAACAGCCAAGGCACGGAAACAAGCCAAGTGCCCATCAACAGAAGAATCAAGTACCTGTGGTGTGTGTGTATATATACATATATATGTGCAAGTAATCCCATTATGTGGCCCCTAATTATGTCATGGGTTTAGACAGCTCTCCCGCCTGCTGTACAGCTCTCCTCTTGACCAGTTCTTTCTCTACCATTCTGTTTCTCTACCTCCCTCTGTTAGTCCATCTCTGTGCACAGATCTTCTCGATTTCCTATTGCTACCCCACCCCCTCTTTCTTTCCAGTTCTGACTTTCTTCCCTCTCTTTCTCTTTATCGCTCCTCTGTTTTACAATTTCCTTCCTCGTCTCTATTTCTGTCACTTTCTGTCTCTCTTCTCGCCCATCTCTACCACCTGTCTCTCCTTTTCTAGTTCTCTATTTTTATTTCTTATTGATTTGACTTCTCTCTCTCTCCCTCTCCATTTTCTCTCATGATCAGCCTAACTACTTTAAATTTTCTGTGATTCCAACATCTGCGATATCTCAGGATTGGCATCTGGTAACTGACGATTCTATGTTACCATGTTGTGATGTTCCTGGTTCTATAAGGTAAGGACTTTGGGATGATATCCTGCGCATTTGGAATATCATGTTATGGACTTCAGGCAGTGTTTAATACTGTGGAGTGTGCTGAGTTTTTTGTCAGCCGGGCATTGGCCCAGTTGTGGAATGCTCTCGCCGGGCAGGTGCAGATGGTGCAATTTTCAGACTTTGCAGTGCTATTCACACCGCATTGTGTGTACCACCCCGAGTGGTTTCAAATCAAAATTTAAAGAATATGGTTGTGAATACATAGCCATATTTTTATAATGTGGATTTTTAAAACATTTTCCTTAAAGGTATGCATCGGTGAAGAATGAAAACTACGTCAGAGTCCCACATTTCTGAATAAGGATGACTTAGTTCATTAAGGATTTTTTTGTACATTCCTTTACAAAAAAACTTTACTGACATAAACTTTGCCAACAACTTTACTGACATAATGACATATTATGCTAATGGTGTAAGTATATTGAAACATAAATGAAACAATGAAACAGATATGGTCCTTAAAATAGTTTAATATCTAGCCTGAGTCTATTGAGCATGTGTGTGTGTGTGTGTGTGTGTGTGTTCTAAAAGACGAATTTCAGTGGCTTACAAACAGGAAGTAGTTTTGTTTCCATGTACATCCATATACAGTGACCACTAGCTGCAAAATTGCTGTTCGCATGCTGAGGCCAAGTGTGGCAGTCAGATAAGGGGGACTGTAAGTTTTTTGTTTTTTTTTTTCTGAAAAGCATCTATCAGTCTTTCATGACTAAGGTAAAAATAGAAAAAAGTTACTTACCACAGGGAGCTACTATGAGCTTAGTCCCTTCTCCAAACATCTTCTTCCAACCTGAGCTGTCATACTGGTTCAGGCTCCTACCATGATCTCAGCCTTCTCCTACCTTCATGGAGTGACTAGCAGTTTAACAACTTTGGGCTGGCAATTTGACCTTCTGAGTTCTTTTGGAAGTCCTTGATAATGGGTTTTATGGCATCTGATATTTTATAGGTTTTCCTCAGATCAATGGGCCTAAATATCTGTTTTCCATGGTGGAAATTCCATTGACAATACTGATTAAAAATGAAAAGGATAAAAGCAGGAAAAGAAGAGCTTGACAGTAGTAGGTTAACCACATGTTCTGCTTTCCCATATTTCCAGGAAGAGTATTCAAAGAATTAAGAATTTTTTTTTAAAATTTCCAGGTGTTCATCTGTGTTGAAACTGCTTGGAGTTCACATCAAAGGAAAAGCTCTTCCGTTCTCACAAACACCAGGGCTGCTCAGTTAGTGATTTGGGAATATATTTCTGAAAGGATGAAACTCTTCAGTAACTGAAAATGCAAATTTACCAATTCAAGTGTACTTGAGCAATGTGGACAAAGTTCTCCATTCATCGAGTAACATATTTCTGTTTTGGAGGAGGGAGAGTATTGTTGACTTACAGTGTTGTTAGTTTCTAAAATTAAAACCAATAATACATATTTTGCAAATTATTGGAGAAAGTAGAACAATTTTTTTTTATCTTAAACAACAGAGAAAAGAAAATTCAGAAAAGTGTTTGTCACTTAATAGACCATTTACAACAAAGTGATTCAATTATACATATATACTGCAAGGAGATCCAACCAGTCCATTCTAAAGGAGATCAGTCCTGGGTGTTCTTTGGAAGGACTGATGGTAAAGCTGAAACTCCAATACTTTGTCCACCTCATGCGAAGAGTTGACTCATTGGTAAAGACCCTGATGCTGGGAGGGATTGGGGGCAGGAGGAGAAGGGGACAACAGAGGATGAGATTGCTGGATGGCATCACCGACTCGATGGACGTGAGTTTGGGTGAACTCCGGGAATTGGTGATGGACAGGGAGGCCTGGCATGGGGCAATTCATGGGGTCGCAAAGAGTCAGCCACGACTGAGTGACTGAACTGAACTGACTTCTTTTCCAATATGTTTAATACAGGGTACTAAATATAGTTCCGTATATGCCAAAGCCTTTGACTGTGTGGATCACAATAAACTGTGGAAAATTCTGAAAGAGATGGGAATATCAGACCACCTGACCTGCCTCTTGAGAAATCTATATGCAGGTCAGGAAGCAACAGTTAGAACCAGACATGGAGCAACAGACTGGTTCCAAATAGGAAAAGGAGTACATCAAGGCTATATAATGTCACCCTGTTTATTTAACTTATATGCAGAGTACATCATGAGAAACGCTGGGCTGGAAGAAACACAAGCTGGAATCAAGATTGCCGGGAGAAATCTCAATAACCTCAGATCTGCAGATGACACCACCCTTATGGCAGAAAGTGAAGAGGAACTCAAAAGCCTCTTGATGAAAGTGAAAGAGGAGAGTGAAAAAGTTGGCTTAAAGCTCAACATTCAGAAAACGAAGATCATGGCATCCGGTCCCATCACTTCATGGCAAATAGAAGGGGAAACAGTGGAAACAGTGTCAGACTTTATTTTGAGGGGCTCCAAAATCACTGCAGATTGGGACTTCAGCCATGAAATTAAAAGACACTCATTCCTTGGAAGCAAAGTTATGACCAACCTAGATAGCATATTCAAAAGCAGAGACATTACTTTGCCAACAAAGGTCTGTCTGGTCAAGGCTATGGTTTTTCCTGTGGTCATGTGTGGATGTGAGAGTTGAACTGTGAAGAAGGCTGAGCACCAAAGAATTGATGCTTTTGAACTGTGGTGTTCGAGAAGACTCTTGAGGGTCCCTTGGACTGCAAGGAGATCCAACTAGTCCATTCTGAATGAGATCAGCCCTGGGATTTCTTTGGAAGGAATGATGCTAAAGCTGAAACTCCAGTACTTTGGCCACCTCATGCAAAGAGCTGACTCATTCGAAAAGACTCTGATCCTGGGAGGTATTGGGGGCAGGAGGCAAAGGGGACGACAGTGGATGAAGTGGCTGGATGGCATCACTGCCTCGATGGACGTGAGTCTCAGTGAACTCCGGGAGTTGGTGTTGGACAGGGAGGCCTGGTGTGCTGTGATTCATGGGGTCGCAAAGAGTCGGACACGACTGAGTGACTGATCTGATCTGATCTGATCTGATGCTATACAGTAGGACCTTGTTGTTTATATATTTTATGTGTAATAGTTTGTATCTGCTCATCCCAAACTCCTAATCTATCCCCTTCCCACCCCTTTCCCTTTTGGGAGCTATAAGCTTTTTTTCTATGACTGAGTCTGTTTCTCTTTTGTAAAGAAGTTCATCTGTGTCATATTTTAGATTCCACATGTAAGTGATATCACACTTACTCTGTCTGACTTCATTTATAATAGCATCTCTAGGCCCATCCATGTCACTGTGAATGGTGTTATTTAATTCTTTTTTAGGGCTGAGTAGTATTCCACTGTGTATATATACAGCCTCTTCTTCATCCATTCATCTGTCAATGAACATTAGGTAGGTTCCATGTCTTGGCTATTGTAAATATTGGTGCTATGAAACTTGAGTGCATACATCTTTTTGAATTATAGTTTTGTCCAGGTATATGCCTAGGAGTGAGATTGCTGGATCATATGGCAACTCTATTTTTAGTTTTTTAAGGAAGCTCCATAATGTTCTCCACAGTGTCTGCAGCAATGTACATTCCCATCAACAGTGTAAGAGGGTTCCTTTCTTCACCATGTCTCCAGCATTTGTTATTTGTAGACTTTTTAATGATACATTCTGACCAGTGTGAGGTGAATCTTCATTGTTTTGATTTGCATTTCTGTAATAATTAGTGACAGGCAACATGATTCTTTACCACAATAATTAGAAATGAGAACACAAGTTCTGTGATGACTTACTATCTTTCATAGGATAAAAGAAGAAATTTGTAGAATACTATTTTCCTTGAAATTATAGATTCCTTATTTAAACTGAAATTTGGGAGCTAAGGCCAGTTCTCTTATGATGAAAGAAGAAATGTCTTCCTGACTGTTCTGTAATTTTAAGCACTCAATTGGGTAAAGAGAAAAGGAATTGCCAGAAGTAACTGAATGCTCCTCTGAGCACAGATAAGCTATCCATTTGCCAGGACAGAGACAGGACTGACCCTGATTTCCCCATGTCTGCTCCAGACCCACCCTGTCATTTTAAATCCCTTACTGCATCAAGCATAGTGCCTTCCCTATGGAGATAAATCTATATGATTGATATTATTGGTACAAAAGAAAAATGTTAAAATAAAGCTGTAATTCTTGAATATAGTGTTTACACTATATTTTCAAAAACAGTTACACTCATTAGCTCCTTTTATGTAAATGATGGTATTTTGAGCCAAGAAACAAGTCTCCACAGAGATCAGGATGTGACATAAGGATGGATGATCAGGTAGAAAATGATAGAGCTGGAATGCAAACATTTATGTAATACCAAGTGCCCAGTGTGCTACTGAAGGGAACACAGAATCATTCAATACTGCCTTTCATTCTTTTAAAAACAATTTTTAGTTCCTTTTGGAATATAGTTGATTAACAACGTTCTGTCAGTTTCTAGTGTACAGCAAAGTGATTTTAATTCTAATTTTGCCTATTACCTGCTTGATTTATTTGCTATCTAACACTCAGTGTTCTAACTCTGAAAATGTAGTAAGAACACCTATGTCTCACATCATTATAGGAAGATGCATAGCACAATCCAGATATAACACGGGAGTTCAGTGGATCCGTGACCTGTATCTCCTTCCTCTCTGCTCCTTCTCGTTTTGGAAGGAGGCAGGTCACAGAGACACCACTGAGGGGACCTAATGTGGACTGGGGTACACCCTTTGCATCCCCTTAGTTCCTTGACTTGAATGATATGATTGGTATCTCCTGACAGAAGAACTCTCTGTCAGGGCTGCTAGAGATCTCAGCCTTGCCTCCCAGTATGCACTCTGTGAGGGAGCTTCATGGTCAAGACTGTGGTGCAGCCACATCCATCTTTGTCCTTCAGGGAGCTCCCCACCCATCTCACACCTAACATGAGCAAGGAAGGAGCTGACTGTAAATGTCCTATATTTCCTGTGCCAAAGAGGTATGGAAAATTGTCAGAAAAGTTTGATTCAAAAATTCATAACTATATACCAATAAAGTTTTTAAAAACTTAGTAAAAATCTATTACTCTTCTACTCTATCACACTGCCCTCAATGAACATGACCTGGGGCATGAGCACAATGCATAACCACGCCTTTGCCAGCCTACATCCCTCACTTGAGAGAGACAGACTAGCTGAAGTGCTTCCCAAAGTAAGTGACGGTCTTGGGACCATTTCTTTCATCCTGGCAGTGATTACCCTGAAAACGAGATCACCCAAGAAAGATATACTCTAGGTTTCTAAATATGTCTCAGTAGGATTTTCATGCAGAAAAGAGCTAATCTACCACCATGGAGGTTGCAACTGACATTAAGTGGTATATTTCCAAGACAGAGACATTTTGGAATGGTTATATTCTGCTTTAGACCTGAGAAAACTGATGCCTAAAAGTGTGAAGATCTTGCTCAAGGTCACAGAGCTCATAAGGGAAAAGCCAGAGTCAGTGAGGGGTGAGAATAGGGTTCACGCCATAGCTGAGGTTCACAGCAGAGGCACTGGGCTGTCCCTTCCCAGGGACTGTGGACCATGTATTAATAGCTCTGTAAGGACATGGGTGACGAGCTGGTTCTTCTTGTTGGCCACATTGTCACCAGTTCAAAAAATTCACTCTCTGTGGAGTCTGGCATTGGTGTGACTGCAAGAACAGGAAAGAGTTGTATTAGGATGATGGGGAAGATGAAGTAAACGAATGTGAAACAGAGCTAGAGTAAGTTTCTGTCCCCTTTAGCTCCACCTCTTCTAACACATACTGGGGGATCTTAGCTTTGAATTAGGCCTTCAGTGAAGGGTTGGGCTCTTTCAGAAGGAAAGCATATATGAATTATACATTTCTAACTGCAAAATGAGAGCTCAGGGAGGTAGACAATGAGTTTAGGAATCTTTTATTAATTGTTTTACCATTGCTATTAAGCTGTACATAAACTTTGACTTTCCACTTGAAAAGGGTCTAAATTCACCTTAAACTTCAAAAGGATTTTCTTTCTCTTCCTCATACAGCATCAGGGGCTTTTCTGTTTTGGGCTTGAAGAATCAGTGACACAGGCTTTCTTTGTATTTTTCTTCTTCTTTTCATAAGAAGGTAGTGAATATAGTGATAAGTGATTTGTGTGATTTTCCTATAAATGCAGAGATTAGAGGCATATATTTTTAGCTGTTCAACCTCCTCATTTTATAGAAGAGAGCAGAGTAGCCAGAGATTCACTCAAAAGTCCATATGTGGTGACATTCAAGGAGACGTGTATAACAGGATATTGAATATTGAATAGCTCCCTGTGCTATACAGTAGGACCTTTTTGCCAATCCATTCTATACACAATAGTTTGCATCTGCTAATCCCAAGCTCCAGTCCTTCCCTCCCGACCCTCCTTCCCGTTGGCAATCGCACGTCTGTTCTCTGTGCCCCTGAGTCTGTTTCTGTTTCACAGATGGGTTAATT
Source organism: Bos javanicus (assembly GCF_032452875.1). Lineage (NCBI taxonomy): Eukaryota > Metazoa > Chordata > Mammalia > Artiodactyla > Bovidae > Bos > Bos javanicus. The sequence continues at coordinate 50,733,770 of NC_083871.1, forward strand.
AGTGCCATATTTCAGATTCCACATATATGTGATATAAAAGGGTATCTGTCTTTCTATTTTTAACTTACTTCACTTAGGATGATAATCTCTGGTTGTATTCATGTTGCTGCAAATGGCATTATTTTATTCTTTTTTATGACTGAGTAGTATTCCATTGTGTATATGACCACATCTTCTCTATTCATTCATTTGTTGATGGAAGTTTAGGTTGTTTGCATGTTTGGGCTATTGTGAACTATACTTCAATGAAAATAAATTAAATTTAAAAAAACAACAACAGAGAGAAATGAGAACCTGATGTCTCATCCAGGGTTAACTGCATCACCATGAGGATTTTTATCAACTCAAACTCATGAGTGCCAGGCATGCCAATAGAGGAGGACACTGAGACATTGCCAATATTGTTTTCTGGGCTTCTAACTGCTGTCTCTTCCCCCGCAAAATGGTAACAATGGGTGAACAGCTTAGAGACTGGGATCAGACATGCACTTCCAGGCTCAGCTTTCAAACATTTTGTGGCAGATCTAGACTGTCCCTCACCCTTGAAATCATTTATGTGACATTTTGTCTGTGCATCCTTCAAGGGAAATGGTCAGATTTTTATCTTTTCAGTCAATACCAGAGCTGTCCGTTAGAAATAAATGTGAGTCACCAATTCAAGCCATAGATGAAAATGTTTTGGCTTCTGCGTTAAAAAAAATGAAGGTTAGGACTATTTTTACTTAGTCCAAGATGTCCAAAATATTTCAACAGTAAGACAATATAAAAATAATTAAAGAGATATTCCACTTTTTTTTTCTTTGGCTATCTTCAATATATAGCTTGTGTTATAGACATACAGCCCATCTCAGCTTGGGCTCTTGAACTAAATACATTTCAAGGGCTCAATAGCTGTATGTGTTTAGTAGCTGGTGGATTGAGCAGCCCAGATTCCCCTCCAAATGCTCCAGACAAGCTGAACTGGACAATCTTTGGAAAAGTCCCTGCCACCTGCACAGCATTTTCCCTGGGTCAGCTTCAGCTCCCATCAGATTTTATCTGCAGAAGCCCTAGAGTGGGGGGAGTCGTCAGGATACTGAGAGGTCACCCCAAGGCAACCTAAGGGACCTGGAGGCGGTGGCAGTTGCCAGGTCTGGGAGAGCAGTGGGTCTCAGCGCTTTTTGTGCAGATCCCGGGGCTGCGCGCACTGCTGTGCCGATCCCCAGGTAGCACAGTAGTACAGTCCTTCGTCGCTCTTCGCCAGCTTCCTCAAGGACATGGTGTAGCTCTTGCCATCCGCGCCGCGGGCCGCGTTGCCTTTATCACCTCTTAGGACCGAATCCCACTGCACATCCCGCTTGGACAAGGCTAGATAGAGAAGCCTCTCAGGGGCCTGGCCCTCCAGTTGGCGGAACCAGTAGACGTAATCCACAGACCTACTGATCTGACAGGGCATAGTGATAGCTCCACCCGCGTGCCCCACCATCACGGACCGCTGGAACACCCTGATCTCCTGCTGGATGTCTGCAAGGGATGAGATGAGGGCAGGTTGAGTCCGCAGCCTCCGGGTGCATCCCGCCCGGCCCACCGGGGAAGCCGCAGGGACTCACCTGGAACCACGAGGGCCCAGAGGAGGGCCAGGCGGCCCAGAACGGCTCTGCCCCCTGCCCCGAGAGAAGAGCCCATGGTGGTGGGGCTCAAGTTGCTCGGAGGCGCCGCACCTGGGTGTGTGATGGAGGTCAGGTCAGGGTCTCAGTGGGTGCTTCTCCCAGGCTACCCGGGGCAACTGATGAGAGAAATAAGGGAGGGGTGGAAGAGGGAGGAGCCAGAGGGAGGAGACAAGAGTCTGACCACAGGGTGAGGGGAGGAATGGTAAACAGGAAAGTTTGAGAAACACTAACGAATATTGGTGGAATAATGAAATAGGAATACAGAGATCGGTGATTGGGCATCAAATATACTTTGGCAGTGTGCTAACTGATTTATGTTCATTGTTTTATTAAATCCTGAAACCTTGTGGGATAAATAATATCTTCGGTTTAGAAACGGGGAAAGCTGGGGCTATTTTATTTCATTTTGTTTTAACTTTTATTTTAGAGTATAATATAGTCTATTTACAATGTTGTGTTAGTTTCAGCTGTACAGCAAAGTGACATATATATATATATATATATGAATATATGTATGAATATTTTCACACGTGTATGAATCTGAATCCCTTTTCAGATTCTTTTCCCATATAGTTTATTACAGAATATGGAGTAGAGTTCGCTGTGGTATACAGTAGGTCCTTGTTGTTTATTTTATATATGGTGGTGGTTTAGTCTCCAAGTTGTGTCCTTTGCTTTGCGACCCCATGGACTGTAGCCTACAAGGCTCCTCTGTCCATGGGGATTCTCCTGGCAAGAATACTGGAGTGGGTTGCCATGCAATACTCCAGGGGATCTTCACAACCCAGGATCGAACCTGGTCTCTTGCATTGCAGGCATATATTTTTACCAACTGAGCTCCCAGGGAAGCCCATTTTATATATAGATGCTGGGAGGGATTGGGGACAGGAGGAGAAGGGGACGACAGAGGATGAGACGGCTGGATGGCATCACTGACTCGATGGACGTGAGTCTGAGTGAACTCCGAGAGTTGGTTTTAGACAGGGAGACCTGGCGTGCTGCGATTCATGGGGTCTCGAAGAGTCGGACACGACTGAGCGACTGTACTAAACTGAACTGAACTGAGTGTGTATATATTAATCTCAAATTCCTAATTTATCCCTTCCCCAAAGGAGATAGTTTTTAAGTCACTGCATGCCCAAGAAGAATTAGGTTGGGATTTGAAGCCAGGTCTGGCTGGAGACAAATCTCATGCTCTCTTTGGCCACTTTCTACTCACAGAGCAGTGAATGCCCTGCTAATTTGGGAGGAGAAGACAAACCCAGAACAACCATCCTTGCTGAAAGGTCCTGCTACCATCTGAGCCAGCATTGGGTTGTATCCTCCAAGGGTCTCATCAGAGGGGGCTAAATTTTCTGAATAATATGATAGCTGTGTAGTTTTGGCAAGGAGCTTCACTTCCTTTTTTCCGTCTGTGAAAAGGGAAGTCATGGGGTTGTATGGAGAGTAAACAGGATCATGTGAACACAGTGTGTAGTCCAGTCCCAGAGGCAGAGGAAGAGCTCCGGAAATGGTAGGGCTTATTGTTTACCTTGAACCCAGATGTGTGTGCATGCTCAGTCATTCTGTTGTGTCCAACTATCTGTGACCCCAGGGACTGTAGCCCACCAGGCTCCTCTACCCATGGGATTCTCTAGGCAAGAATACTGGAGTGAGTTGCCATGCCCTCCTCCAGGGGATCTTTCTGACCCAGGGGTCGAACCCAAATCTCCTGTGTCTCCTGCACTGCAGGTAGGTTCTTCACCTTCTGAGCCACTAGGGAAGACTGAATCTGGACAGTTTCTTGTAAATGATGTCTGGGGTCCACTTAACATGGAAATTATAGGGAAGATTGCAGTTTTGGAGAATCAGGTGTGTGTGTGTTCAAAGGAGGACTCCTAAATTGAACCAGGGGTCAGTGAGGACCAGGGGACAGGGCCAGGTCCCCCTATCTCTGCATCATATCCTCAGAAATTTTAAAGGTAGGGCACTGGGAGCGATCAGCTGAAGGATCCACCCGAAATGAAGCTTTGAGAATAAAGATAGCAATCACTTCCAGTTGAAATACAGGTTCCTTTCCAGTTATATTAATTGTACCCAGGGCCTCCTTAGTATGTACTTTTTTTTAATCACTCAGTCGTGTGTATAGCTATGCTAATTTTCAGGCTAATTTTGCCTTGAAGCCCAGGAAAAGGGTGGTGAGGGTATGGTGAGGAAAGGGGACTTGGGTTGGGCAGGGAAGCTGTGAGTCCCTCAGCACGCACACCAGGCCTAGTTCCTGAGCTTCTCTTCTGCAGCACAAAGTCAGACGTGCTCAGCTGCAACCTAGATGCAAGACTCAGTGTCCTGAAATGAAGGCTTTGGTGAGGTGTGAGCCAAATAAAAAGCTAATGGAATACTTGCTGAAAGAGTATTCCAGGACTATCACTTACACCATCCTGAGATGTATAGCCCAGCTGTGGTAAAATGTTAGGTAGAAAATAAAGTGACAATTGAGGTGACATCTACACAGACAAACAACAGTGTAAGAAAGACAAGCGTGGTAGTTGGAAGCCTTGTACTGCGTCAGTGGAACTCAACATACTTCAACCTGTCTTTCTTCAGTAGTGTTCAGACATAAAACAAAAATGTGGGCGTGGAAATAGTAGATCCCTTTCTAAAATTTATTCTAAAAATAAATCCTTCGATAGCCTTCCATATGGTTCTTTAAGTGTCTAAAACACAGTCCATGTTCAGTACATAAAGTTCTTAATGAAAACACAGGGCAAATGTAGCATTTTGCCTTTTTACACCATGTCTCAAATATTCTTATTTCCTCTCTTTCTAATCATGAAAAAACCCTCACTGATAGTCACCAAAAAACAGAACAACACCAGAGATGAGATCGTCCTTTTGAAGGCTGAAAAGGTGCCATTCACTGCTGATGTTATTGAACAGCTAATAAAGAATTTATTGATTGCAGTATCTCATGACACAGTGCCATATCCATATATATTTAGTCACCTGCCTGAGGATGGTAAGATAATGTCATGGTCCACTCTGTATTTAGAGGAGACTGAATCTGATCTCTTAATGAAAAGTTGCCAGTAGTATTTCATCATAAGCAAAATATCTTTTTGACTTGCAGAATGGAATTCTTGTTTCATGTCTGAGATTTCTTTTATATTTCTTCTAGTGTATGTGCTCAGTTGTTTCTAACTCTTTGGGACCCCATGGACTGTAGCCCATTGGATTCCTCCGTCCATGTAATTTTCCAGGCAAGAATACTGGAGAGGTTGCCATTTCCTACTCCAATATTTCTTAAGACCCTACGTTTGTCTTGCCTTTAAAACAAACAAACAAACAAACAAAAAACCTCATGCACATGCCCTTTTTGTACAATTTTAAAAAGTACATATCAAAATATTTAGTTTTATTTTTCCCGTTTTTCATCATACATTTGGCCGAACGTGTTGGAATAAGGGGGACACGAGGGATTATGAATACATACCAAAGGTCTCCAGAAACAGTATCTTTCTCTTAAGAGAATGATCTAAATTAGTCTGGATACTCTTCTTTGAAACTACACCATGAAATCATTGCCGTCATTTTCCCTTGTATTTAGTTAGTTTGAATTAAAATAAACTCAATTATATAGTGAGCTATTCTTTTTCAAATAAGAATGTTTAACATAATGCTTCGTAGGGAGGCAGCATGTGTACTGGTTTTTGGATTTTCTTTTTTATATTCATTGTGTTATTCAAGCAACACTTAGTTGTGTATAGGTAAAATCACACTGGTTTGGGTGGAAGCAGTCATTTGTGTGGATCTAATTGACTCCACCCATGCTCAGTCTAAGAATGGGCCACAGGACACAAATGCAGCTGGAGGCTCCCTGGGGAGCTGGGGCCTTGTCAGGGGGAGCTTCTTACATGGAGAGAGGGGAGAGGGGAGCTCCAGGGTCTGGCCTTGGACTAAAACTTCAAGACTTCAGTGGTGTCATTACGATGAGAGTATCCTGTCCCAGGAGTGAACCCGTGTCTACACCACGATCATAGCTGGGGTCTGAGCCAGACATCAGTGTGTGATTGTAACCTGAGAAAGAGCTCTCCTCCCATCTTGGGCTGGACCAGTATGACTCGGCTGTCTCCCTAGGAGGGCACGTCCCCCTAGAAGTTGGCTTTCAGAGCAGAGACAAGAAGAATGAGGATGTGACTTGAATGTGCCCTGTGGTTGGACTGTGAGAGCTGAAGCCTTGACCTCAGCCATGAAGCCCTGCTTCCCTCTGGGACTGGATGGATGGAGTGCAGGGTCTGGACCCCACTCTGGACCTGCTGGGTGTGTGTGTGGGGGGACACCTGCTCTTCATGCTCACATTGCAAACAACCCTCTGCTATTCACCTGTCACACTGTCATCTGATTTACTGTCCCCTAGTAAGCCTTGCTCAGGTTGACTCTAAAGTCATTTAGTCCCTTTACGGGGTCTTGGGTGACTCAGTATATGACACTCAATTGCATAGGTCAACCCTGGTCTTCTGTGTCTATTTTCTCGTGAGAAAAAAAGCATCTCACATCAGTCCATGCAACTTGGTTCAGGGATTGGGTCTTGTGTCCTCCCATCTACACTGAGAAAATGAAACCAAGATGTACCAGTCTCAGTAAGTCACAGACTAAGGAAGAACACAGGTGGCTGGAGGAATGTCAAGGATGATCTTAGCACTGCAAGGAGTCCTGTCTGCTCTTTCCTTCAGGGTCAAGGGCGTGGTCCAAGGTACAGCATCTGAACATTCTGGGTGTAAGTTTCCCAACTCACTTAGGAGCTAATTGGAAGAAGTGTATATTTAAATGGGCTTCCCTGGTGGCTCAGCAGTAAAGAATCTGCCTGCAATGCAGGAGGCAAAGGAGACTTGGGTTCGATCCCTGGGTCAAGAAGATCTCCTGGAGGAGAGCATGGCAACCCACTCCAGTGTTCTTGCCTGGAGAATCCCCATAGACAGAGGACCCTGGCAGGCTGCAGTCCATAGGGCCGCAAAGAGTCAGACAGCACTGAAGCAACTGAGTATGCACTTGCATATATTTCCATAATGGGGAACCATGACCCACAGCCTAGTATGTTTGATAACAATTACATGCCTGTGTAGAGAGATCTTTTCTTCCATTAGTTGTGACCTTTTGAAAGTGAGCAAAGTTGGATGTGGTTTAACTGTGCTTATACTTTTTTGACACCTCAGCTAGCCTTGTACAGTCTCAACCAGTAGGGCCTGTTTGACTTTAAACAGTTTCCACAAATCAACCAAAATGTGGTTTTGAGCATGTGAACAAAACTGAAGCCTGAGAGGATGAAACCCCATCAGCCACACCAGCGCCCTCCTGCTGCCACTCAGGCTGTCACCCCACCCGCACTGCCCTCCCCTCTCTACCCCTCCCATGCCAGGGCAGCCCAGGGCTAGAGGGGCAGGAAGTTGGACACCACAGGAGACGCTGCCCAGTATGGTCCTGGCCAGAAAATCAGCTGCACAAAACTTCTCAGAGATTTGCAAATTTGCCCTTTTCTAAATTTTTATTGCTTCCTTTTTAAAATGTAATCTTTATTTTATAGTAGTGTATAGTTGATTTATAATGCTGTGTTAGTTTCAGGTGAACAGCAAAGTGATTCAGTTATACATATGCATATATGCATTCTTCTTCAGATTCTTTTCTCATATAAGTTATCACAGAATATTGAGTAGAGTTCTTTGTGCTATGCAGTAGGTCCTTGTTGATCATCTGTTTTATATTTAGGAGTTTGTATATGTTAATCCTAAACTCCTAATATATCCCTGTCCCAACTTTTCCCCTTTGGTAACCGTAAACCTGTTTTCTAAGTCTGTGAATCTATTCTTTTTTTTTAATATAAGTTTATTTGTATAATTTTTTTTTTACATTCCATATATAAGTGTTGTCATACGATATTTGTCTTTCTCTGATTTACCTCACTTGGTATGATAATCTCCAGATCCATCCATGTTGCAATAAAATGACCATATGATCCAGCAATCCCACTCATGGGTGTATATCTGGAGAAACCATAATTTGAAAAGATACTTGCACCCTAAAGTTCATCACAGCAGTTTGTGCAATAGCCAAGGTAAGTTTCCCCTCTTGGCTTCTGTACTTACTACATTATTTCTTCCCATTGAATAAATATTTCCAAATCTCTAAGATGAGGGCACTGTATTTTACCTAAAGAGGACTGGTCAAGTTAACGTGAACCAAGGGATCAATCGAAGGGCTTACCTCATAGCTCAGTCGGTAAAGAATCTGCCTGTGATGCAGGAGACCCATGTTCGATTCCTGGGGTGGGAAGATTCCACGGAGAAGGAAATAGCAACCCACTCCAGGATTCCTGCCTGGAGAATCCCATGGACAGAGGAGCCTGGCAGGCTATGGTCCATGGGGTCTCAAGAGTTGGACAAGACTCAGCAACTAAACCACCATTGTTTATCTGGTTGGTCTCTTTTTGTTTTCAAATGGGAACCTTTGTTTAATTGCCTAAGAACTTGTTTCATACACACTGAAGCCGATTATACACAAAGAAACAAACAATAAGCTTTTCCAATTTTAAATAAGACAGTGTTTCAATTCTAATACATAAAAAATTTCCTTTAAAAGAATTCATTAGAGGAAATAGAACATCCCTTATTTTTCCTTCCTTCTACCATGAATTTAACTTTTTGTTCTATGTCTGTACTTACAGAAATACACAGAAACACATATAATGAGTGTCCTGTTTATTCATATTATTACTCAATAGGAAAAATGTTTGAAAGACATGAACAAATATTTCAGCAGAAAAGAAAAAGAAGTTGTAAAACCACATACATAGAATAAGGCAGGATTTCCACCATGTTGACAACCACGGGAGTAGATATGTTGAAACCAGAGTATATACGTAAGAAAAAGACAGATACAATCACAAATTCTTAAGAAAATTCTCTCCGAATCCTTGGAGGAAGCCTTTAGTAAAGAAGCAGTGTGTGTTTTGTCCTGTCGTAGTTTGTTTTTTCCCAGCAGAAAGTGAACCAAGGGAAAGCCATGTGATGCTAGATTACAAAATGTGAGCTCCAGGTTCAGAAAAACCTGAATGACTCTTATTTACAAAATAGTGACTGTGAACAGACAAATTAACCTCTCCAACCTATAAACTGTGAGCTCTAACTGTTGCTTCTTCCAGGGGTTCTTAAATGATTAATGGGATTACCTGATGAACAGTAGAAACGGAGTCTCTGTTCCATCTACATCTGATTTCTTTGCAGGGAAGTAAGCTTAGAAATGAATCTCAGTGCATTTGTGTATGTGTGGAATCTATTGTTCCTACAGTAGATTAGGAACTACTGACAGTAGATACTAATGTTGAGAACTTGCATGGACCAGGCATCATGGACTCATCTAATCCTCACACTCCAGGAGACAGGGCTCTGTAACTTCATTACACAGATGAGGAAATGATGACACAGAGAGCTCGAAGAGCTGTCTGAGATCACACAAGTGCTAATACAGACCCAGGGTTCAAACCCAGGCCCTCGACGGCCACAGTCTGCATGCTTCATCCTGCACCCGATGCTCCTCTGGTGTTGGCCCAGGTCTCATCAGGGGTTAACACGAGGACCTGGAGTCAGGCTTGTGAGACCCTAGCACAGATCTGAGCACACACGGTGCAAGTCATGCTGGGTGTTATACTGTCACTATCCGAATGCCCCAACCCAATGAGTCTGCCTCTGGTGACTCTGAAAGAGAAGGAACACGGGCACCTTTGTTTGGCTCCTGTTGGACCCGCTCCACCAGTCGTCTTGGAGCCGGTGCCCCAGAGAAAGCACCATAACCACCATCTCAGTGAAAGACCTGAGTAACATTATTACAGTCATCGCTGAATTTGATAGCGTGGTTATCATGCTGTTTCTCACCTTGGTTAGATTTCATGAAATTAAAGTACACAGACAAAAGGGGGCTTGTGATTCTTTTGTATTTATTGTGCATGTTATGAAAATCTAAGTATGGAATTCGAGCAGCAAAGCTGACTTCTCCAGGGTGTGTGACAGGGAGGGTCAGGGTCGTGGTCTGGCTGGAGGTGCTGAGGGAGGAGACAGGGAGCTGCCCACTGTGTGCGCTCAGGAATTGAAAGGACTTGAGGGTGGGACAATTATGACATCATAGATAAATACACATCTGAACTGAGATAACCCAAACCAAAAAGCAAGCAGAGACTTTCTGGGACTGTAGAGGATGAAGGAAAGTTGATCTCTCGGTAGCCCCCCCATTACGAGATCTTCCTGTCACAGCAGACGCCTGTTCTCCTAAACACACAGGAAATGATGACAACAAAGTAGACTGTGCTCAGGAGGAGGAGTAAGAGGTAGGTGTAATAGGCTGCAGAGGTGTTCATGAGCTGCAGCTGCAGGGTACCTAGGAGAAGTCATTTTGGTTAGTTTCAAGTGTTCTTTTGAGAGGAGAGGACATATTCACGGAAGTGGTCACAATGATTTATTTCTGGTGATCTGCAAAGAAGTGGCACCCCAAACCCAAAGAAAACAGATGCAACCACCATGAGCACCACCACCACCAGAACAACTCAGAATCTAGTTGACAATTCAAGTCAATCAACGACCTCAACTAAATTCAACAGAACCTTCCCAAATATTAAAAAGCAAGGTTGTGTTTTTAAAGAATGAGTCCAAATGGGAAAAATATCTATGATAAATAGCATTTTGCATTTTTTGTGCCATCACATCTCTGAGTAACAATAAGAGGTGACGTTTGTTAACCCCTAACCAAATGTCAAACACTTATTCTGAGAGCTTTGCATGCAAGATTCTAATCTTAGTTAAGTTTTCAAATAACCTATGAGATTATCATTTTCAACCCCTTTTACCAGTAAACTAAGGACAGAGAGAAATAATTTGCTTGGTGTCACTCATTTAGAAAGCACCAGAAATCACATTTCAATCCCAGCAACCTGAATCTGAAGAAGGTATTCTTAGCTGCTCTGTAGTCCTGCATTTCCATGTCCAATAAATATCCTAGACATCAAAGTTACGCATAAACAGCAAGTTGAATTGCTGATGTGGAAGCATCTGAGCCATTACATGTTGTGCACCAATGAGATTCCTATGAAGGGCATCAACCAGGGAAATCTGGTTGTGACACAGTGAGATGGGTGGAAGGCTTTAGTAAAGAGAACTTTGTACAAAATGGAAGAGAGTGGTTAGTCCAAAATCCCCAAAACCTTAGGAGCTCATGCCTCAGTCACCTGTCTTTCTTAGATGTCTAACCTCGTGCCCGTGATGTTCTAGGATAATTGCACTTACTCTCCTTCGAAATTTTGCAAGAAATAGATGATGTCAAGAAGAAATTAACAATGATACTGGGCCTGACTTGCTACTCAATGGACTACAAGGCTGAGTTTCTTCCTGTATGTTTCCCTTTTCTATGCTTTACCTTCATGGAGTCAGAACTCCAGAATCACTAGTATGTGGTGTGGAAAGGATCTCAGGAGGGGACATGCTCATAACTCATGGCCCTGAGTCAGGTCAGATGTTAGCTGAGTTCCAGGCCCCCTGACACACTGGGAACGGAGGAGGGATCAGCAGGACCATTGCCAGCTCTTCTAAATTCACTGAGACCCTTCATGTAGGGAGAAGGGGCCACCAACTAGTACTCATCCTGTGCCAGCTAAATGGATACCCTGTGGGAGACATTCCACATAGGTGACCTTATCTCTGTAATAACTGAGTTGGGTGCAATTGTTCCCAGTTGGCAGAAGAGGGCACTATTGCCCAGAAATAGAAGTAATTACCCACCTTCGTGCAACTAATAATAAAAGAACCGGGGTTAAAGTGCTGTCTGGGATAGTTGGAAATCCACGCACTTATACCCTGCCCATGGGTCCACCCTGTCTCAGAGCCTCGGTTTTAGGATTCTTGCTCTATATCTTAGAGATGGAATAGAGAACTGAGGAAGTGTCTGAACCATGGATTCAGATGGCCTTTGTTGAATCCTCATATCTAGCTATGGAGCTTGGTACAAGGGATTTAAGTAATTTTGGCTAATGGCCCTCATTGAAAAATTATTGGAAAATGTTGCACCACCTCATAGGAGTGTTATGATGAAGAAAAAAAATATTCACATAAGATCCAGCACAACACCTTATGTATATCAAGCTCTCAGCAAGTGTCAGTTCATGTATTAGTTACCAGCAAGGGCTAAAACTCAAAAATACTCTAGAAGCAACTTGATATCAAGTTTCTGCAATTATTACAAACAAAATCTACACAACTGGGTAAAGCCCACCTTTGAAATAATTTGGAGCCTATCAGTTCATCCTCTCATTTAGAGTCATCTTACACCAAACCCAGCATTTAATGTGTTAAGACGACTCTTCAGGAACGATGGATTTACTTAAAATATGCAGTCTATTCTGCAATATCCAGACATTTTGTTTTTTCTACCTTATATCAAGGAAGTCCAAAAGTTAAGTTTATCCAGAGGGAAAAAATGCTGTAACATGACACAAAGGCAGACAAAGACAAAACTTACTGCTTTCACCTTCCAGACATGCCTTTGTAGAATTAGTATCTAGAAGAAAGGAGAGCAGGTTTAATCAATTGTATTGTCAGTCATTCATATATATTATTAGACAGTGGCACAAATGTGGTTAACTATGTGTGCGTTAATATGCATGTATATATAATAGAAGATCTGCTAACACAGACAGGAGAGATACTCTGATTAAATGTATGAACACCACAGTTTCAGGAATAATTGACTTTTTCTTAACATTAACCAAGGAAGTTCAAGAGGTAATTGATCAGGTAAAAATTCATGCTTTCTGCTGCTGCTGCTAAGTCGCTTCAGTCATGTCCGACTCTGTGAAACCCCATAGACGGCAGCCCACCAGGCTCCCCTGTCCCTGGATTCTCCAGGCAAGAACACTGGAGTGGGTTGCCATTTTCTTCTCCAATGCGTGAAAGTGAAAAGTGAAAGTGAAGTCGTTCAGTCATGTCCGACTCATGCTTTCTAAAAAAAAAAATATATATATATATATATATATATATGTATACAATAACTTTTCTACTATGCTTGACAAAGGCTTGATAAAGAACATCAAAAAAAAAAAAAGAGATGGAGAAATTGGAAAACATAAACTAAATGAAATGGGAGCACCGAATATGAAATAGAAAAAGTGAAACAAACTAGATAAAAGTAAAAGATTCTCATATAGTCCAGTTGCTTTTAAACACGCTTGCTTATTAGAAACATATCTGGAGCTCTGGCGGAAAAAAAAGCAATACCTGGGCATTTGTATTTTTCAAAAAATTCCAAGTTAATTCTAATACACATCTGGATTTTAAAAAGTGTTTACAGGTTTTTCTATTAAATGGTAGTTTTGGTGATATAGAATTCTATTATTTTTCTGTTGACCAGTCATGATTCAACGGTATTAAGTGAGTACTAGTTAATGTTAGTGTTAGTCACTCAGTCGTGTCTGACTCTTTGCGACCCCATGGACTGTATAGCCTGCCATGTTCCTCCGTCCATAGGATTTTCCAGGCAAGAACCCTGGAGTGGGTTGCCATTTCATAATCACAATAGTGAAAGATGCTTATCAGTTTTCACAATCAATAGCCAAACAAAAAGTAAAAGAGAATTACAATAGCAAGCCATAATGGGAACATGATTAACCTAACGATAGAAAACAATTACATACAGTTTGGGGGGTCAAGCAGAGTGACATGGTAAATGGGAGTGCATACATGCACATGTTTTCATCTGCCCAGCCAATCTGAATTATGACATTTTGATTTCATTTGTATGACTTAGTTTGAATAAGATGCTAGATTTCTAATTAAAAAAAAATAGATATGCAACAAGAAACAGATGTTTACTATTTAGCACAAGGAGCTATAGTCACTATCTTGTAATAACCTATAACAGAAAATAATGTCAAAAGTAATATATGTGTATAAGTGATTGACAAAAAAATTCTATTTTTAGAAATTTGGTAATGTTTAGTGAAAAAGTTGGCTTAAAGCTCAACATTCAGAAAACAAAGATCGTGGCATCCGGTCCCATCACTTCATGGGAAATAGATGGGGAAACAGTGGAAACAGTGTCAGACTTTATTTTTATGGGCTCCAAAATCACTGCAGATGGTGACTGCAGCCATGAAATTAAAAGATGCTTACTCCTTGGAAGGAAAGTTATGACCAACCTAGATAGTATATTCAAAAGCAGAGACGAAGGTCCAACGAAGGACCAACGAAGGTCCGTCTAGTCAAGGCTATGGTTTTTCCTGTGGTCATGTATGAATGTGAGAGTTGAACTGTGAAGAAGGCTGAGTGCCGAAGAATTGATGCTTTTGGACTGTGGTGTTGGAGAAGACTCTTGAGAGTCCCTTGGACTGCAAGGAGATCCAACCAGTCCATTCTAAAGGAGATCAGCCCTGGGATTTCTTTGGAGGGAATGATGCTGAAGCTGAAAGAAACTCCAGTACTTTGGCCACCTCACGTGAAGAGTTGACTCATTGGAAAAGACTCTGATGCTGGGAGGATTGGGGGCAGGAGGAGAAGGGGACGACAGAGGATGAGATGGCTGGATGGCCTCACTGACTTGATGGATGTGAGTCTCAGTGAACTCCGGGAGTCGGTGATGGACAGGGAGGCCTGGCGTGCTGCGATTCATGGGGTCTCGAAGAGTCGGACACGACTGAGCGACTGAACAGAACTGAATGTTTATCTTTGTCAGTTTTTCTAAATGGCCTGTGGATATCTAATAACAATGTATGAGATACAAAATGTTAAATATATTTGTATAGGATATAAGATTAAGATAAATTAATATAAATAGAAATCTATTATATTTGAATTATTAATGACATCATTCAAGATGCTCCCATTTTTATTTTTTCTGTGCTTTGATAAAATATTCTCAGAGAAATGTCAATATGTCTCATTATGATTATATGTTTTTTTCTTTTCCCTTATATTTCTCCTGATTTTTGCTTTAGGTATCTTTGTTTCTTTGTTGTTAGGTGTCTAACTGTTTATGATGTCTGTTTCTTTGTGAATTGTACCTGTTTTTTGGTATCATTTTTTTTGAATTGTACTTGTTTTTTGAATTGCATCATTCAAAATATTCATCTTTGTTACATTTAAAAATAAATAGATAACATTTTTTAGAAAGGTAATTGATCAGGAAGGAAAAAAGTGCTATAGGATGTCTTAAAGGCAAACATAAGCAAAACTTACCACTTCCATCTTTCAGACAAGCTTTTTTAGAACCAGTATCTGTAACTTATAAAAGCAAAGGAAGCAAGTATTAATCAACTGTCCACACTCATTATTTTACAGTCAGTGCATATTATGTATAATATGGTGTCTGTGAATATATACATACACATATGTATATAATCTATTGACAGATGACAGTAGAGATGATCAGTAAAACTATAACAATAATGAGCCCCACAATTTCAGATAATTGGTCTTTTCCACTTTAAAACAGAGAAGTTCAACAGAAAGAAAGAAAAACTAAAACATGACATAAAGATAAATCTGTACAAAAACTTACTGCTTTCATCAGTCAAACAATCATTTGGAGGCTCAGTAGTAGGGACAAGTGAGGTGACAACTACAAGAAATGAGAACAAGTAGTAATGAATTATCTGTGCCCATTATTTGATACTGTGAGTATGTTTCAGCAGTAAAGAATCCACCTGCAAGGCAGTAGTCACAGGAGACACATGTTTGGTGCCTGGGTCAGGAAGATCCCCTGGAGGAGGGCACAGCAACCCATTCTGATAGTCTTGCCTGGAGACCCCCATGGACAGAGAAGTCCGGTGGTCTACAGTCCATGGGGTTGCAAAGATTTGGACACGACTGAAGCGACTTCGCACACATGCACATATGTTTATACGTGTGTGTATATTGCAATCAGAGAAGGTGATGGCACCCCACTCCAGTACTCCTGCCTGGAACATCCCGTGGATGGAGGAGCCCAGTAGGCTGCAGTCCATGGGGTTGCTCAGAGTCGGACACGACTGAGCTACTTCACTTTCACTTTTCACCTTCATACATTGGAGAAGGAAATGGCAACCCACTCCAGTATTCTTGCCTGGAGAATCCCAGGGACAGGGGAGCCTGGTGGGCTGCCGTCTATGTGGTTGCACAGAGTCGGACATGACTGAAGCGACTCAGCAGCAGCAGCAGCAGTATATTGCAATATATATGTATGTGTAATATACATATATTCCCTTACAATGACTTTATTCACTAAAAGATAAACAAACCTCTTATTAACATGCATTGGTTGAGGCAGAAACAATAAAGTATTAAAGTTTTATAATCAACTCTATGTGTTTAAGTTCTCTTTCTCAGTGAAGGTTGGTCAAAAACTAGGACCAGATTAGATTTATTTCTCTGTAAAATCATTTCATTAATATGCACTTCATGTTATATTCTTAGCTTTTATCAAAAACAAAACAATTTTAAGAAACAGCATTGGAAGTTTGCTATAGAATAACATTAACCGAAATGCCATCATTAGCTTTACAGCCATTAGAAACCCTTGGAATGCATTTGTTTCAGAATTGTGTTCAGGTAAAACACATTATGAACTGGAATATCTCTCTAATATGGTAACTGTCACAATGAAACTTATATACTTATTTTTTTCTCATTACAAGAAAAAAGTACTAAAACCTAGTACGTTTAGTGTCCTTAAGTAGGACTCTTAAAGCCACGATTACCTTAAACTGCAAATTTGCTTCTGTTCTATTAGAATAAAAATTAAAATTTAGAGCTATTTTTGTAATTTTATTTTTAATTAGTTTTAGAAGAGGATATAAATGGATTTGATGAATATATGAATAGGTACAGCCATGTCATATTTTGGAAAGCAAGTGTTTTCTCTGATGTTATTTCATTTGTTCTTCATTGCAGCCCCAGGACAAAACCAAGACAAGTGTTCAAACCTGATTTGATCATTGGATAAACTAAGAATCAGAGAAGATAAAGACTTACTTCAGAAATTCGGACTGGGGCATAGCAAACATCTATGCACATTTTATGTGCTTGGTTCCCACGGCTTTAAAAAGGTTTCCTGCTGCTGCTCCTGTGAAGTCGCTTCAGTCATGTCCGACCCCATGGACGTCAGCCCACCAGGCTCCCCGTCCCTGGGATTCTCCAGGCAAGAACACTGGAGTGGGTTGCCATTTTCTTCTCCAATGCGTGAAAGTGAAAAGTGAAAGTGAAGTCGTTCAGTCGTGTCTGATTCTTAGCAACCCCACGGACTGCAGCCTACCAAGCTCCTCCATCCATGGGATTTTCCAGGCAGGAGTACTGGAGTGGGGTGCCATTGCCTTCTCTGAAAAAGGTTTCCTAGCCACAGGGAAAAGAACAAAATGATTCCTTCTGATGGGCGCTTTGGAGACTTTGGTCTGTTAGGTGAACATGCAGGACATTAAATCCTGAGTCCAGTGAGTTACAGGACCACTGTCAGGGCCGAGGCACATCCCAGCTCTCTGCCCACACTGCATGGACATGTCCAGCATCTGCTCATGGGGGCTGCTTTGAGATGTCATGCCTGGATCACAGGTGACCCTAAGTCATCAAGGAAAGTGTATATTCTCTTGACTGTAATGCATCCTCCTTGGGCAGTAATTCACCCCAGTGTGTCCATCCGTACATCCCTCCAGACCTGGCATGTGCTAGGGCTGCAATAAAACTATCTTGAAAGACCTTTTCTAATAGCAGGAAATGCATTCATTGTGTAATGGGAGTAAGTTTGTACACTTTAACATCACCCAATCTTTGATTACAAATTTTATCTTATAGTGGTATGTAAAATACAAATGTCAAAAACCTAAGCCCTTAAAAAACCACCTGGTCAAATTATTCTTTTTGCTGAGCTGCAATTTGGCTCCCTCATACGAAGACCATTTTGTCATTTAATAACTCATTGCTTTGGAATTGTAAAGGAGAACTGAATTGAGAATGACTTTGCCTGCTGAAGGACATTCCTGAAAGATGTAGAAGTGTTGTTATTTCCTGACCAACCAAGATCCCCAACAGTGAAGATCTGTTGTGTGCTAAGTTGCTCGATGCTTTCACATATGTTGTTTCATTTAATCCATACAACAACTCTAACACTTAAACATCATATGATCTTAATATTTTGGAAGATGAAACTGAGGGTG
Organism: Bos javanicus; assembly: GCF_032452875.1. Taxonomy (NCBI): domain Eukaryota; kingdom Metazoa; phylum Chordata; class Mammalia; order Artiodactyla; family Bovidae; genus Bos; species Bos javanicus. The sequence continues at coordinate 50,751,608 of NC_083871.1, forward strand.
AGAGAAGTAAAATTTTTTCTTTTCTATGTTTCAAGGCCTATCCTATTTTAATCGTATGGGGAGATAGCTACCATTAAATGAAACATCATTTTATCAAGACATATTTGTTTGTTTTTCATTAACACTTAGCCGGAAAGGTGGGTATTGCCTTTGAAAAACAGTGTTTTGGGAGGTTATATTTACATTTATATTCACTTACCTTCTTTTATTGAAGGAAAAATAATCTCTTGATCAATTCCTCCTATATTTTTCTTGTGTTTGACAACACATACATGTTGTTTATCCATAGAGTTTTCGGTCACGGTCAGCCAGCTGAACTTCATGTATGTGTCCTTGGTCTTCATGGTATTTCCCTGCTGGGATGGCAGAGCTCTTTTGTCATTTTTTGCTCTCCAAGAAACTGTAATAACATCAGGGAAAAATTTCTCCAGGAGACAAAGATATGTTCCAGCATTATCATGGTTGATTTCAGCAATTGAAGGAAGAAAAACAGTGGGCTTGGGGGAAGTGTCTGCCTGGAGGTTTCTCTCTGTAGGGGAATATGGAATAGTAATGAAAAAGAATGGTTAAAGAAACACCAACATGTTGTGGCTTGGAAAAACCTAGTGAGTAGTAAAAGAACAGAAGGCTGCTGCTCACTATGGCCTTGCATCGACAGTACGTTGTTAGGTGCTTGCTGCTGCTGCTGCTGCTAAGTCGCTTCAGTCGTGTCTGACTCTGCGTGACCCCATAGACCGCAGCCCACCAGGCTCCCCGGTCCCTGGGATTCTCCAGGCAAGAACACTGGAGTGGATTGCCATTTCCTTCTCCAATGCATGAAAGTGAAAAGTGAGAGTGAACTCGCTCAGTCGTATCCAAATCTTCGAGACCCCATGGATTGCAGCCTACCAGGCTTCTCCGTCCATGGGATTTTCCAGGCAAGGGTACTGGAGTGGGGTGCCACTGCCCTGTCCCTAGGTGCTTAGTAGTGTTCTATTTTTAATGGCAAGAGAAGTTCAAGACTTCATGGAACTTGCCCAAAGTCACAGCTGTTAAGTAGCAGAGCTGGATTATAACTTGACCTTCACTTTTTCTCTATATGCATAGATGGAGTGCATCTTGTGTGCATGCCAAGTCGCTTCAGTCGTATCTGACTCTTTATGACCTAATGACTATAGCCTGCCAGTCTCCTCTGTCCATGGGATTATGACTTTTAAATATCCCATATAAATACCCCCCATCAAGACTTCCAACATTCATGAACATGTTTATTGATTGAATCCATGCTTCCTACAGTGGAAATGTGGAGTCCCAATCACTGGACTGCCAGGGAAGTCCCCAACTGATCTTTAAAAATCTCTTTTGTTCTGTAATACTGGAGCCTGTTTTGAAGTAGATGGGTGGGTGGTGGGATTAGGGGCGGCGGGGGCAATTGGGTATGATGGTTTCTGTATTGGTGAAAATCTTTGCTAGTTTCTAAACTACTTCCCTTTCCCATCCTGTATTTTGCAATTTATGCTCTCTTTGTCCAAATAACACATTCTCATATTCTGCAACTCTGTGGAATCTCACTCTTCATTTAACTGATTCTGGAATGAATCATAAAAATAAATACCCAGAGAAAATTTATTGGTTTTACAAAGCAATATAGTTACTTTTGAGAATGGGAATCAACACCCATGTGTACTTGACACGTGTACTGTGAAGTTGAACTTTGAGCTCCAGATGTGGATCCCATGCCCGATTCTGAAGTGAGGAAATTCTCTTTATTTCTAATTTTATATGACCTCTCAATTTTATACCTGAACCACTCCAGATTTTGGAGTAGAGCAGCATGTTATTTAAAGTGCCTTGATTGTATAACGGTACTTCCAAAACTTCTATTAAAAATGTATTATTAATCCCAAACTTCTAATTTGGGATTAGCAGATACAGACTACTGTATATAAAATAGATAAACAATAAGAACCTACTATGTAGAACAGAGAAGTATATGAAATATCTTGTAATAACCTTTAATGGAAAAGAATCTGAAAAATAATACACACACAAAAAAAAACTGAATCACTTTTCTGTACACCTGTAAATAACCCAACATTGTGAACTAACTATACTTTCATGTAAAAAAAATGTATTTTCAGAAAGGCTCTTATACTAAACTTATCAAGTAATCTACTTAGAATTTTTCCAAATTCAGAAAATGTTCACAACAGCATATTTTATTTTGGAATTTCATCTGAAATTTTAGCTTGAGTAATAATACACAATATTCTGGCTCTCAGTGTTTTCCCTATAATTTGAATTTGCCCCCTAAGGCTGCTGAACTGCTTTACTGCCAGTTTTCTTTTTTTCCACCAGCTGCATGAAGTATATATCCTGACTAGGGATGGAACCTGTGCCACCTGCATTGGAAGGTGGAGTCTTAGCCACTGGACCACTGGGAGAGTCCTTCAGGGGAAATATCTTAAGAAGGGAGAAATTGGACTTCTCATCTGAGAAGAAAGGACAATTCTTGGGAACTTCTGCCTGTGCAGCAAAGTTCCTGGTTTTTCTTCTAAATCAGTAAGCAGACAGGGTTGATTTTTCACTCATGTTGTAAATTAAGTTGGGTTGTACTGTGCTATTTTAATTTTATACATCTTGCTTTTAGTACAAGTGGTATTTTACACATTATAAAAGCAAGAGACTGTATTTCTCCAACCATATACTTTGTTGATAGTGATTTAGGTCTTCCCTCTTTTTACCCCCTCTCATTTTTCTTTTACAAACTAAATATTTGAAGCTCTTTCACACTTAAATAAGACTTTTTAATTCATGAGATTTCTATCTATATTTAATTGACTTCACTTCTTGATCATTTTCTTTATAAATTAAAACTTTTTTCTGATAAGTATGAGCATGAAGCCCAAGCTTACTGGTTATATATTTTAGAGCCAATAAATGTTGTTGTTAGAAATGATATCAGTTAAATTAAAGGATTAAGATTTAAAGCACATAGAACAATAGGACATATAAAAAAAAAACCATATTTTAATCTCATTTTTTCATGCCGTGTACCAAAGTCTGCTAAAGAGAAACAGATACCTTCCAATTCAATTTTATGTGTGTGAGGGAACCATAAGATAACTTTCCATTTGTTAATAGTACAGCTGCATCCCCTGAAGAATTTCAATTCATCAACAGTTAGGCTACCAACACTCTGCCTCTTGGATGCAATTTTCCCTTTACATTTGAATAAACACTTATCCAACATGTATGACGTGTTAGCCAACAAAACGTACGGTGCTCAGTCGTGTCCAACTCTTTGCAACCCCATGGACTGTAGCCCTCCTGGCTCCTCTGTTCACGGGCTTATCCAGATAGGAATACTGATGCATTAGACAATGTGCTAAATACTTCGTCACACTGTCGCATTTAATTCTCATACAACCCCTGCTGGATAATACTGTTATACTATTTTACAGATTAGGAGACTGAGTCCAGAGAATAACATCCATGTTCTTATACATAGTTAGTGGTGGATCAGAAGTTCGAGGTCAGCCTGACTCCAAAGCCCATTTTCTTTGGAAATACCCCTTCAGCATCAGGAAAGGAGACATGTTAACTCATAAAACTTACCTGTAATGACAAACTTCAACCCTGGGCCAAATACTTTCATGATGATTATGTACATTATACATGAGCCCTTTATAGAAGTCCACACAGACACGAAGCCAAATTTTTTATAATATTTGTACAGTGTTGTCTATGCTCTCCTTTACTATGTGAATTTGTTGTAAAATCTCTCCTAAATCTCTACATCTAATTCCCATCCACATTCCCATTTTTAGTAAATATAATTCCTATTTGATTATTTCTTACCTTCCATTACCTTGAAAAAAATTATGTTCTTCTGATACCTACCTGTGACAATGAGTTTTGCTCCAACATTGAAGTTTTTTAAGTAACTATTCCACAGTGATTCAAGTCATATCAAAAACTTTAGACTAATTAGCTTCTCTGATTTCTTCAAATTCTAGTAGAACTATGATGACTTGGAATTCAAGACACTAGTCTTCTGGTCCTGGTTCATTTTGCTCCTAACAAGCTCTGTGGTTGAGCAAATCAAGTAAACTAACGCCTTGGGTACCTTATTTATTTGAAAATGACCGTGCTACTGTTAAGTCAAATGAACATCCTTATTAGTGTTTTGGTGAGCTCAAAATGAAACAAGATCTGAAAATTCATTTGCATAAAAATTATATAGCGGTAAGAGGTTGTAAATATTACTATATTATCATTGATATTATTATTAGTATTTTTATTTGTGATAATTGTGTGGTCCAACATGACATTTTAATATCATGAGAGCAAATCTTGCCTATCTGATGGGAATTCAGTATCTGGGGTTTACAAGTAGATCCATAGCAACTGATGACTTGTTTGCATTCCTCTGTGTTTTGATATGTCTGGGATTCTCCAAGCCTGTATCACAGCTTTTCACACACCCAGTTAATAGGCAGTCATTTGTTCTGTCGTATTTGCTGCATTTCCAGGGTGAACAAAATCAAAGGGAATATTGGCTAAAGCCTAATGTATGCAGCCAGTATATGGAATGTCACTTCTGCTGTCCACAACAAATGGCTTTTTCCCCAAAAACAGCACAATCGATGGGTATCTCAAGATTTTACCAGAAATTTCAGCTTCAAAAAATCTATCCAGTTTATGCCCAAAGTTCAGCTTGCAGCTCCAGGTATGGGCCTTACGACAAATGACTACAAAAATGGCAGGATGCCTGGTACTCAAATTGTCCTTTGTTAAGTTGGATTGCCTCATCTTATCAGCTGAGGGTCACCATTCATGAATGACATTACATTTTGGTGCCCATTGCATTGATGCATTGGGAGCATAAACATATTTGTTTGAAGACCATTTCCTCCATTTTAAAACTGGATATTGAAGGCAATGTCCCCTTTTTACTTCATTTTCCTACTAAAGACTTCCACATGGAAGTTCTTTTTCTTAATTTTGTGGTGGGAAAACATATTTGAAAATTTGGTGTGCTTATTTTAGTCAGTTAATATAGGGTATCTATTCCACTACATTTTTTTCTTGCTTTATTAATTCTTATTTTTAATTCACTTCTTTTGGATTGAGATAGAACTGACACATATTCTGAACGTTTAATAAATGCACATTCATGTGACTTCCATGATCTTTGTGAGGGAAAGAGACGTCATTTCAGTGCTATGATTAAAAGCAAGAGCATTGCTGTCACATGTGAGCAGCAATACAAAGTATGAGCTATTACTAATAGTTAGTTACAGAATCCAGGTCAGGCTACAGAAGGGTAAATATTCAGGATATAAAGACATAACTTAATGTTTGAAATATCACATAATGATCCAGTCCTCTTACTTTGACAAGTCTCTACTGGATCCCAAACTTTGCCACAGTAGCTAGTCATGTGACTTTAGGCAAGTAACTAAACTTCTCTAAACCTCAGTTTCTTTATCTATAAAATGGGAATGAAAGGATTACTGGTGAGGAAAGTATAAGGCATTGAAACTACGTATCATGGTGTCCACTGCTAAGTCACTCCAGTCGTGTCCAACTCTGTGAGACCCCATAGATGGGAGCCCACCAGGCTCCCCGTCCCTGGAATTCTCCAGGCAAGAACACTGGAGTGGGTTGCCATTTCCTTCTCCAATGCATGAAAGTGGAAAGTGAAAGTGAATTCGCTCAGTCGTGTCCAACTCTTCTCGACTCCATGGACTGCAGCCTACCAGGCTCCTCCATCTATGGATTTTCCAGGCAAGAGTACTGGAGCGGGGTGCCATTGCCTTCTCCGATCATGGTGTCTATCCTTCAGTAAATATTAACTAATATTAAAATTCTCTTTAATGGCATGGTTTGAGGCCATTTCATCAAAATCTTCCATCAAACAAAAGATACATTTTTTATAAGCAATAACTATTACACCAAGCTCAACAATCCAAGACGTCCTACTTCTGCAGCCATGGACCATAGAAGACAGGTCTCAGGTAAGCCAGAATCTAGAATGCTTTTCCACTAGAATAGAAGCTGTTTGGTGTTGAGACTTGTTCTGTGTCTTGTTCGCCCTTCTGTCTGCAGCTCCCAGCACAGAAACTGTCCTCAATAAATATTTGCTGAGAGAATGAAAGAGCAAAAGAGAATGCCCAGCCATGAAGGCACTTCCATGAACTTTGGAGCTGAAATGGCTCATTGAGCTCACAAACTGGTCCATGTCCAGACAATTCCACAAGAGATGAGATAGTTTAAATTTCAGATAATCTCAGCCTCCTTCTAAGAAGCTAGAGCAATAAGAAGTGAGATTTATCAATGTTGTATAATCATTTACTGTAAGAATTTCCTTCCACTGCTCTTAGGGATGAGATGAAAATCAGGAATATTGGTTTTGCAGGAGATTCAGGAGCACAGTATTTTATCTCAAAATATAGAGAAGATATAGTAAGAAAAGTGTTTCTCACTTAATAGACTGCCTATAAGGAAAGGAACTTGAACTAATAACTTATACCAATGTGATGTCATAATATGCTATTTATGTTGGAATATAGAAAGATAAACGAAGCAATAAGACAGACATGTTCAGAATACTTTACTATCTAGCCTGAGTCTATTTTGTGTGTGTTTTCTAGAACAAATTTCAACTGCTTACAAGCAGGGACAAGAATAAACCATTTACAAGGTGATTTAGTTTCCATATACTGTGACCAATAGCTGTAAAACTACTGTTTAGATGCTGAGGCCAAGAATGTGGCAGCCATATCAGGGAGAGCCCAGGTTGTTTCTACAAAGCATCTCTCAGTATTTTATGACTACAGTAAGAATAGAAAAATGATACTTACCAGGAGGAGTTACTATGATGTTAGCTCCTTCTCCAAATATCTTCCTCCAGCCTGAGCTGTCACAATGGTAAAAGCTCCTACAATAATCCAGCCTTTTTCTACCTTTATAAAGTGACTAGAAGTCAAAAAACTTCATACTGGCGGTTTGATCTGAATTCTTTTGGAAATCCTTGGATATAGGTTTCACAGCATCCAATATTTTATAAATTTTCCTCAGATTTGTTGTTATTATTCAGTCACTAGGGTGTGTCCGACTCCTTTGCAACCCCTTGGACTGTAGCCCGCCATGGGATTTCCCAGGGAAGAATACGGGAGTGGGTTGCCATTTCCTTCTCCAGGGAATCTTCCTGACTCAGGGATCCACTGGGGAAGCCACTTTCCTCAGATAAATGGACCCAAATATCTGCTTGCCAAGGAGTAGTAATCACTGAAAACATTGATGAAGATGAAAAGGATAAAAACAGGAAAGAACACACCACTGACACCAGCTGGTTACCCACCTGGGTTTCTAAATTTCCAGGAACGGTATTCAAAGAATCAAGACTTTTTATTTCCAGGTGTTCAGTTCTGTAGAAACTGCTCAGAGTTTGCATCAGTTGAAAGGCAATTCTCTCTTCACAAATACCAGGGCTGTTTAGCGATTTGGGAATGTATTGCTAAAAGGAGGAAAACCTTCAGTAACTGAAAATGCAAATACCCCATCAGCCATCACACGTGTATACCTGAGAAATGTGAACAAAGCTCTCCATTCATTGGGCAGCACAATTCTTTACCAAGGTAAAGGGAAATGAGAAAATAAGTCCTATGATGACTTATTTAATATTATTTTTCCTACGATGAAGGCAATGGCACCCCACTCCAGTACTCTTGCCTGGAAAATCCCATGGATGGGGGAGCCTGGTAGGCTGCAGTCCATGAGGTTGCTAAGAGTCGGACACGACTGAGCGACTTCATTTTCACTTTTCTCTTTCATGCATTGGAGAAGGAAGTTGCAACCACTCCAGTGTTCTTGCTTGGAGAATCCCAGGGACGGGAAGCCTGTTGGGCTGCCATCTGTGGGGCTGCACAGAGTCGGACACGACTGGAGCGACTTAGCAGCAGCAGGATAAAGGAAGAAATTTGCAGAATTCTCTTTCCTTTGAAATAATACTTTCTTTAAACTAACACTTGAAAACAATACCCATTTCTCTGATAATCAAAAGAAGTCTCTTCGTGGCTATTCTGTAATTTCAAGCCACTCATTTTGGGGCAGGGGGAAAGAAATTGGCAGGAGCAGCTGAGTACTCCTCTGAGCACAGATGAGCTGCCCATCTGTGAGGACCAGACAGGACAGGCTCTTACTGCCTCCATGTCTACTCCAGATGCACTTGTTCATGGTCTCAGTCCCGTGAGCAATCAGTTCCTCTGCCCCAAGTATGCAAGTAAGAGGAGGTCATGTTGGGCAACTGTCCATTCACAGGAGCTCAGCTCACAGTCCCAACACAATGAGAAGGGATGAGAGATTCAGATGCCAATTATATTTAGATAGATTTTTTTTTTTTTAACTGAGAGTTCATGGGAATTTCCTGGCAGTACAGTGGTTAGGACTCTGAACTTTTACAGCTTTTACTGGGTTCAATCTCTGGTTGGGGAAATAAGATCTCATGATCCACAGAATGTCCACAGAAAAAACTGAGAATTCTTTTTATTTTATTTTATTTTATTTTTAAACTTTACATAATTGTATTAGTTTTGCCAAATATCAAAATTAATCCGCCACAGGTATACATGTGTTCCCCATCCTGAACCCTCCTCCCTCCTCCCTCCCCATACCATCCCTCTGGGTCGTCTCAGTGCACTAGCCCCAAGCATCCAGTATCGTGCATCGAACCTGGACTGGCAACTCGTTTCATACATGATATTTTACATGTTTCAATGCCACTCTCCCAAATCTTCCTACCCTCTCCCTCTCCCACAGAGTCCATAAGACTGTTCTATACATCAGTGTCTCTTTTGCTGTCTCGTACACAGGGTTATTGTTTCCATCTTTCTAAATTCCATATATATGCATTAGTATACTGTATTGGTGTTTTTCTTTCTGGCTTACTTCACTCTGTATAATAGGCTCCAGTTTCATCCACCTCATTAGAACTGATTCAAATGTATTCTTTTTAATGGCTGAGTAACACTCCATTGTGTATATGTACCACAGCTTTCTTATCCATTCATCTGCCGATGGACATCTAGGTTGCTTCCATGTCCTGGCTATTATAAACAGTGCTGCGATGAACACTGGGGTACATGTATCTCTTTCCCTTCTGGTTTCCTCAGTGTGTATACCCAGCAGTGGGATTGCTGGATCATAAGGCAGTTCTATTTCCAGTTTTTAAAGGAATCTCCACACTGTTCTCCATAGTGGCTGTACTAGTTTGCATTCCCACCAACAGTGTAAGAGGGTTCCCTTTTCTCCACACCCTCTCCAGCATTTATTATTTGTAGACTTTTGGATTGCAGCCATTCTGACTGGTGTGAAATGGTACCTCATAGTGGTTTTGATTTGCATTTCTCTGATAATGAGTGATGTTGAGCATCTTTTCATGTGTTTGTTAGCCATCTGTATGTCTTCTTTGGAGAAATGTCTATTTAGTTCTTTGGCCCATTTTTTGATTGGGTCGTTTATTTTTCTGGAGTTGAGCTGTAGGAGTTGCTTGTATATTTTTGAGATTAGTTGTTTGTCGGTTGCTTCATTTGCTATTATTTTCTCCCATTCTGAAGGCTGTCTTTTCACCTTGCTAATAGTTTCCTTTGATGTGCAGAAGCTTTTAAGTTTAATTAGGTCCCATTTGTTTATTTTTGCTTTTATTTCCAATATTCTGGGAGGTGGGTCATAGAGGATCCTGCTATGATGTATGTCAGAGAGTGTTTTGCCTATGTTCTCCTCTAGGAGTTTTATAGTTTCTGGTCTTATGTTTAGATCTTTAATCCATTTTGAGTTTATTTTTGTGTATGGTGTTAGAAAGTGTTCTAGTTTCATTCTTTTACAAGTGGTTGACCAGATTTCCCAGCACCACTTGTTAAAGAGATTGTCTTTAATCCATTGTATATTCTTGCCTCCTTTGTCAAAGATAAGGTGTCCAAATGTGTGTGGATTTATCTTTGGCCTTCTATTTTGTTCCATTGATCTATATTTCTGTCTTTGTGCCAGTACCATACTGTCTTGATAACTGTGGCTTTGTAGTAGAGCCTGAAGTCAGGTAGGTTGATTCCTCCAGTTCCATTCTTCTTTCTCAAGATCGCTTTGGCTATTCGAGGTTTTTTGTATTTCCATACAAATTGTGAAATTATTTGTTCTAGCTCTGTGAAGAATACTGTTGGTAGCTTGATAGGGATTGCATTGAATCTATAAATTGCTTTAGGTAGTATACTCATTTTCACTATATTTATTCTTCCAATCCATGAACATGGTATATTTCTCCATCTATTAGTGTCCTCTTTGATTTCTTTCATCAGTGTTTTATAGTTTTCTATATATAGGTCTTTAGTTTCTTTAGGTAGATATATTCCTAAGTATTTTATTCTTTCCGTTGCAATGGTGAATGGAACTGTTTCCTTAATTTCTCTTTCTGTTTTCTCATTATTAGTGTATAGGAATGCAAGGGATTTCTGTGTGTTGATTTTATACCCTGCAACTTTATTGTAGTCATTGATTATTTCTAGTAATTTTCTGGTGGAGTCTTTAGGGTTTTCTATGTAGAGGATCATGTCATCTGCAAACAGTGAGAGTTTTACTTCTTCTTTTCCAATTTGGATTCCTTTTATTTCTTTTTCTGCTCTGATTGCTGTGGCCAAAACTTCCAAAACTATGTTGAATAGTAATGGTGAAAGTGGGCACCCTTGTCTTGTTCCTGACTTTAGAGGAAATGCTTTCAATTTTTCACCCTTGAGGATAATGTTTGCTGTGGGTTTGTCATATATAGCTTTTATTATGTTGAGGTATGTTCCTTCTATTCCTGCTTTCTGGAGAGTTTTTATCATAAATGGATGTTGAATTTTGTCAAAGGCTTTTCTGCATCTATTGAGATAATCATATGTTTTTTATTTTTCAATTTGTTAATGTGGTGTATTACATTGATTGATTTGTGGATATTGAAGAATCCTTGCATCCCTGGGATAAAGCCCACTTGGTCATGGTGTATGATCTTTTTAATGTGTTGTTGGATTCTGATTGCTAGAATTTTGTTAAGGATTTTTGCATCTATGTTCATCAGTGATATTGGCCTGTAGTTTTCTTTTTTTGTGGGATCTTTGTCAGGTTTTGGTATTAGGGTGATGGTGGCCTCATAGAATGAGTTTGGAAGTTTACCTTCCTCTGCAATTTTCTGGAAGAGTTTGAGCAGGATAGGTGTTAGCTCTTCTCTAAATTTTTGGTAGAATTCAGCTGTGAAGCTGTCTGGACCTGGGCTTTTGTTTGATGGAAGATTTTTGATTACAGTTTCAATTTCCATGCTTGTGATGGGTCTGTTAAGATTTCCTATTTCTTCCTGGTCGAGTTTTGGAAAGTTGTACTTATCTAAGTATTTGTCCATTTCTTCCACGTTGTCCATTTTACTGGCATATAATTGTTGATAATAGTCTCTTATGATCCTTTGTATTTCTGTGTTGTCTGTTGTGATCTCTCCATTTTCGTTTCTAATTTTATTGATTTGATTTTTCTCCCTTTGTTTCTTGATGAGTCTGGCTAATGGTTTGTCAATTTTATTTATCCTTTCAAAGAACCAGCTTTTGGTTTTGTTGATTTTTGCTATGGTCTCTTTTGTTTCTTTTGCATTTATTTCTGCTCTAATTTTTAAGATTTCTTTCCTTCTACTAACCCTGGGGTTCTTCATTTCTTCCTTTTCTAGTTGCTTTAGGTGTAGAGTTAGGTTATTTATTTGACTTTTTTCTTGTTTCTTGAGGTGTGCCTGTATTGCTATGAACTTTCCCCTTAGGACTGCTTTTACAGTGTCCCACAGGTTTTGGGTTGTTGTGTTTTCATTTTCATTCGTTTCTATGCAAATTTTTATTTCTTTTTTGATTTCTTCTGTGATTTGTTGGTTATTCAGCAGCGTGTTGTTCAGCCTCCATATGTTGGAATTTTTAATAGTTTTTCTCCTGTAATTGAGGTCTAATCTTACTGCATTGTGGTCAGAAAAGATGCTTGGAATGATTTCTATTTTTTGAATTTACCAAGGCTAGCTTTATGGCCCAGGATGTGATCTATCCTGGAGAAGGTTCCATGTGCTCTTGAGAAAAAGGTGAAATTCATTGTTTTGGGATGAAATGTCCTATAGATATCAATTAGGTCTAACTGGTCTATTGTATCGTTTAAAGTTTGTGTTTCCTTGTTAATTTTCTGTTTAGTTGATCTATCCATAGGTGTGAGTGGGGTATTAAAGTCTCCCACTATTATTGTGTTATTGTTAATTTCTCCTTTCATACTTGTTAGCATTTGTCTTACATACTGCGGTGCTCCCGTGTTGGGTGCATATATATTTATAATTGTTATATCTTCTTCTTGGATTGATCCTTTGATCATTATGTAGTGACCTTCTTTGTCTCTTTTCACAGCCTTTGTTTTAAAGTCTATTTTATCTGATATGAGTATTGCTACTCCTGCTTTCTTTTGGTCCCTATTTGCACGGAAAATCTTTTTCCAGCCCTTCACTTTCAGTCTGTATGTGTCCCCTGTTTTGAGGTGGGTCTCTTGTAGACAACATATGTAGGGGTCTTGTTTTTGTATCCATTCAGCCAGTCTTTGTCTTTTGGTTGGGGCATTCAAGCATTTACGTTTCAGGTAATTACTGATAAGTATGATCCCGTTGCCATTTACTTTATTGTTTTGGGTTCGAATTTATACACCGTCTTTGTGTTTCCTGTCTAGAGAATATCCTTTAGTATTTGTTGGAGAGCTGGTTTGGTGGTGCAGAATTCTCTCAGCTTTTGCTTGTCTGAAAAGCTTTTGATTTCTCCTTCATACTTGAATGAGATCCTTGCTGGGTACAATAATCTGGGCTGTAGGTTATTTTCTTTCATCATTTTAAGTATGTCTTGCCATTCCCTCCTGGCTTGATGAGTTTCTATTGAAAGATCAGCTGTTATCCTTATAGGAATTCCCTTGTGTGTTATTTGTTGTTTTTCCCTTGCTGCTTTTAATATTTGTTCTTTGTGTTTGATCTTTGTTAATTTGATTAATATGTGTCTTGGGGTGTTTTGCCTTGGGTTTATCCTGTTTGGGACTCTCTGGGTTTCTTGGACTTGGGTGATTATTTCCTTCCCCAGTTTAGGGAAATTTTCAACTATTATCTCCTCAAGTATTTTCTCATGGTCTTTCTTTTTGTCTTCTTCTTCTGGGACCCCTATGATTCGAATGTTGTAGCGTTTAATATTGTCCTGGAGGTCTCTGAGATTGTCCTCATTTCTTTTAATTCGTTTTTCTTTTATCCTCTCTGATTCATTTATTTCTACCATTCTATCTTCTAATTCACTAATCCTATCTTCTGCCTCTGTTATTCTACTATTTGTTGCCTCCAGAGTGTTTTTAATTTCACTTATTGCATTATTCATTATATATTGACTCTTTTTTATTTCTTCTAGGTCCTTGTTAAACCTTTCTTGCATCTTCTCAATCCTTGTCTCCAGGCTATTTATCTGTGATTCCATTTTAATTTCAAGATTTTGGATCAATTTCACTATCATTATTCGGAATTCTTTATCAGGTAGATTCCCTATCTCTTCCTCTTTTGTTTGGTTTGGTGGGCATTTATCCTGTTCCTTTATCTGCTGGGTATTCCTCTGTCTCTTCATCTTGTTTAAATTGCTGATTTTGGGGTGTCCTTTCTGTATTCTGGCAGTTTGTGGAGTTCTCTTTATTGTGGCGTTTCCTCGCTGTGTGTGGATTTGTACAGGTGGCTTGTCAAGGTTTCCTGGTTAGGGAAGCTTGTGTCGGTGTTCTGGTGGGTAGAGCTGTATTTCTTCTCTCTGGAATGTAATGAAATGTCCAGTAATGAGTTATGAGATGTCTATGGTTTTGGGGTGACTTTGGGCAGCCTGTATCTTGAAGCTCAGGACTGTGTTCCTGTGTTGCTGGAGAATTTGCTTGGTGTGTCTTGTCCTGGAACTTGTTGGCCCTTGTGTGGTGCTTGGTTTCAGTGTCGGTATGGAGGCATTTGATGAGCTCCTGTCAATTAATGTTCCTTGGAGTCAGGAGTTCCCTGGAATCAGGGTTTGGACTTAAGCCTCCTGCTTCCAGTTATCGGTCTTATTTTTACAGTAGTTTCAAAACTTCTCCTTCTATACAGCACCATTGATAAAACATCTACGTTAAAGATGAAAGGTTCTCTATTGTGAGGGTCACTCAGAGAGGTTCACAGCGTTACATGGAGAAGAGAAGAGGGAGGAGGGAGTTAGAGGTGACCCAAATGAGATGAGGTGGAATCAATAGTGGAGAGAGTGGGCTAGCCAGTAGTCACTTCCTTATGTGCACTTCACAACTGGACCGCTCAGAGATGTTCACGGAGTTATACAGAGAAGAGAAGAAGGAGGAAGGAGACAGAGGTGGCCAGAAGGATAAAAGGGGGGAATGAAAAGGGGGGAGACAGATCCAGCCAGTAATCAGTTCCCTAAGTGTTCTCCACCGTCTGGAACACACAGAAATTCACAGAGTTGGGTAGAGTAGAGAGGGGTTAGGGAGGAGACACAGGCGACCTGGTGGAGAAAAAGGAGAGTCCAAAGGGAGAGAGAGCAGTCAAGCCAGTAATCTCGCTCCCTAGTGAAAAATGGGTCCTGAAGATTGGGTTCTTAAAGGTACAAAATTGGTAACAAATACATAAAAGCAAAAATTAAAAATCTAGAGTAGAGTTTGGAATTTCAAAAATATGATGTTAAAGAAAAGAAGAAGGAAAAGAAAGAGAGAAAAAACGAACAAAGAAAAACAAACATGGTCGCGAATATTATAAAGAAAATACAGGTACAAAATTGATAACTAATACCAAAAAGCAAAAATTAAAAATCTAGAGGAGAGTTTGGAATTTCAAAAATACAATGTTAAAAAAAAGGAAGAAGAAAAATAAAGAGAGAAAACAAACAAACAAAAACAAACAATGTTGCAAAAATTCTAAAGAAAATACAGGTAGAAAATTGATATCAAATACCAAAAAGCATAAATTAAAAATCTAGAGTAGAGTTTGGAATTTCAGGTATACAATGTTATATAAAAGAAGAAGAGAAAGAAACAGAGGGAAAAAAAAGTCACAGAAATTATAAAAAAAAACTATAGGTACAAAATTGATAACATATACCAAAAAGCTAAAATTAAAAATCTGGAGTAGAGTTTGGAATTTCAAAAATACAATGTTAAAGAAAAGAAGAAAACAAACAAACCAACAAACAAAAAACAAAACAAGGTCAAAAAATTATAAAATACATATATATGAAGTTTGCTGAAGAAGAAAAAAATAGGGTTTTTTTTTTTTGTTTTTTTGCAAAGTAATAGGTTATAAAATTGAAAATTGAAGGAACAATAGAGGACTTAAAAATTTTTTTTTAATTAAAAAAAAAGAAAAGAAAGAAAGAATGATCGTAAAAATAGTAAATATGTATCTAGGACTTTCTCTGTTTTTGTTTTGAGTATTGTGGGTTCAGTTCATTTTTGGCTAGTTACTTGGTCTGACTTATATTTCTCAAGATCTATAGGCGGCCCCTTCCTATGTAGTCCGTAGTAACCACGAGGTTTTAATCTATTGCCTGTAGCTTCCAAGGTGTTTCCCTCTGTTAAAGCTTCTTCTGTTTGCTGGTCTCTTCAGTGTCTGGTTTCCGCCCTGACACAAAGGGGACGGTGGAGGCAACTTTTTTTTTTTTTTTTCAGGCTCACTTGTTCAGTCGCGCTGTGGGGAGGGAGGGAGGGATGCTGCAAACAAATAACACTGGCCTGCGCTCTCAGTGCCTCAGCCACACTGGGTCTGCCCCCGCCCAGTAGCCTCCCTGTCCACACTGCTCGGGCTCTAGGTTGTTCCGCCGGGAACAATCCGAGGCTGGCCCTGGGCTGCACGTACCTTCCAGGTCCAAGCCGCTCAGGTTCAGGCACTCGGGTAGTCCTCAGAGGCGCAGACTCAGTTGGGCCTGCGTTTTGTGCTCTTCCCAGGTCCGAGCAGCTCAGGTGATGAGGTGTTTGGCGAGCGCCAATGCTGCGACTTATCACCTCCCCGCCACTTGGTTATCTGGGTGTAAAACCAGCGCACCTTCTCAGGCAGATGTTTACCGTCCAGACCCCCAAGAAGTTTTAGTTAGCAAAGAAGCCTGCTTACAGTTTTATAGATAATGTCTCTCTGGGGCTGCGATTGCCCCCTTCCGGCTCTGGCTGCCTGTCACCGGAGGGGGAAGGTCTGCAGCCGGCTATCTCTGTTCAGTCCTTTGTTCCGTGCGCGGGCCTGGCAGTGTCTTAGGTTAGGGCTGGCTTTTCGCGAGGTAGATATCCCACAGTCTGGTTTGCTAGCCCAAATTATTTCGCTCAGATAGCGCTCAGGGTATTCAGGCCAGGTCCTTACTCTAAGCGATGCAGCCCGCGCCGTGCCTCCCTGCCCAGCCCCTGCTTGACAATGGCGTGTGCAGGCGTCTGCGCTGCTTCTCCGCTGGGGGAGTTACCGTAGGGCTCAAAATCTGTGAGTTTTAATTGTTTATTCATTTTTTCTCCCTGTTATGTTGCCCTCTGTGCTTCCAAAGCTCGGCACAGATTCGGCAGTGAGAAGGTTTCCTGGTGTTTGGAAACCTCTCTCTTTTTAAGACTCCCTTCCCGGGACGGAACTCCGTCCCTCCCTCTTTGTCTCTTTTTTTGTCTTTTATATTTTTTCCTACCTCCTTTCGAAGAGTTGGGTTGCTTTTCTGGGTGCCTGATGTCCTCTGCCGGCATTCAGAAGTTGTTTTGTGGAATTTACTCGATGTTTAAATGCTCTTTTGATGAATTTGTGGGGGAGAAAGTGTTCTCCCCGTCCTACTCCTCCACCATCTTGGCTCCTCCCCAAAACTGAGAATTCTAAGTTGTTAGTACTTAGGGCTGTCATATACCCTTTGCATCTATTGTAGTCATGAATGATGTCCCCTCAGTTCCTTTCTGAAAACTTGTCCTGTGATTTTCCTTATTCCAAGACCATGAGCAGAATTATCAGGAGCTTTAGGAATTGTTTGTTTTTCAAAATGCATGAAAGATTTAAGCAATAAAATGCAAAAGAGTAACTAAAGAGTTATGTAACTAATAAGTTTTATTAAATATAAGAACAGTAAGAAGAAGGAGTATAAGGTTTTACTAAAGGGAATAAAATTAAACCTGGATAAATGGAGAGACATATCATATTCATGAAGGTAAAGCTCAATGTCATAAACATGCAAACTCTTCTTAAAATCATGTGTATAATTAGACTAATTCCAATGAGACTTAAGGTAACATTTTATTTTTCTGTTCCATGTTGTAAAGATTGAGGCTGAGCTAGTTATATTTACTTTCAATTGATATAAGAAGTAAATATAAAATAATTTAAAAATGTTTATTAAAATAATGATTTTAAATAACTAATTTGGCATAGCAGCTCTTAACCCTTATTGCAAAGTTACTGACATAACATGATAATGGAGTAAGAATACTGAGACACGAATAAAACACAAATCCTCCAAGCATATGTTAATATAAAAATATAATTAAGGCATTTTTAATTTTAGGGAAATGATGGATTGTCTTAAAATTAGTTATGAACTATTAATTATATGTTGGAAGAAAAAATAGCTCTCTATCAAATATCATAAAAGTTCAGTTCAGTTCAGTTCAGTCGCTCAGTCGTGTCCGACTCTTTGGACCCCATGAATAGCAGCACGCCAGGCCTCCCTGTCCATCACCAACTCCCCAAGTTCACTCAGACTCACATCCATCGAGGCAGTGATGCCATCCAGCCATCTCATCTTCTGTTGTCCCCTTCTCCTCTTGCCCCCAATCCCTTCCAGCATCAGAGTCTTTTCCAATGAGTCAGCTCTTCGCATGAGGTGGCCAAAATACTGGAGTTC
The DNA here is from genome assembly GCF_032452875.1 of Bos javanicus. Taxonomy (NCBI): domain Eukaryota; kingdom Metazoa; phylum Chordata; class Mammalia; order Artiodactyla; family Bovidae; genus Bos; species Bos javanicus. The sequence continues at coordinate 50,769,520 of NC_083871.1, forward strand.
CAGCTTTAGCATCATTCCCTCCAAAGAAATCCCAGGGCTGATCTCCTTCAGAATGGACTGGTTGGATCTCCTTGCAGTCCAAGGGACTCTCAAGAGTCTTCTCCAACACCACAGTTCAAAAGCATCAATTCTTCGACGCTCAGCCTTCTTCACAGTCCAACTCTCACATCCATACATGACCACAGGAAAAACCATAGCCTTGACTAGATGGACCTTTGTTGGCACAGTAATGTCTCTGCTTTTGAATATGCTATCTAGGTTGCTCATAACTTTCCTTCCAAGAAGTAAGCATCTTTTAATTTCATGGCTGCAGTCACCATCTGCAGTGATTTTGGAGCCCAGAAAAATAAAGTCTGACACTGTTTCCACTGTTTCCCCATCTATTTCCCATGAAGTGATGGGACCAGATGCCATGATCTTTGTTTTCTGAATGTTGAGCTTTAAGCCAACTTTTTCACTCTCCTCTTTCACTTTCATCAAGAGGCTTTTGAGTTCCTCTTCACTTTCTGCCATAAGGGTGGTGTCATCTGCATATCTGAGGTTATTGATATTTCTCCTGGCAATCTTGAGTCCAGCTTGTGTTTCTTCCAGTCCAGCGTTTCTCATGATGTACTCTGCATAGAAGTTAAATAAGCAGGGTGACAATATACAGCCTTGACGTACTCCTTTTCCTATTTGGAACCAGTCTGTTGTTCCATGTCCAGTTCTAACTGTTGCTTCCTGACCTGCATACAGATTTCTCAAGAGGCAGGTCAGGTGGTCTGGTATTCCCATCTCTTTCAGAATTTTCCGCAGTTTATTGTGATCCACACAGTCAAAGGCTTTGGCATAGTCAATAAAGCAGAAATAGATGTTTTTCTGGAACTCTCTTGCTTTTTCCACGATCCAGTGGATGTTGACAACTTGATCTCTGGTTCCTCTGCCTTTTCTAAAACCAGCTTGAACATCAGAAAGTTCACGGTTCACATATTGCTGAAGCCTGGCTTGGAGAATTTTGAGCATCATTTTACTAGCATGTGAGATGAGTGCAATGGTGTGGTCGTTTGAGCATTCTTTGGCATTGCCTTTCTTTGGGATTGGAATGAAAACTGACCTTTTCCGGTCCTGTGACCACTGCTGAGTTAGGTTTGTATTGAGTTAGGTTTGTATTGAGTTAGGTTTGTATTAAAAGGCATCTAAAAGTGTGAGTTATAAAGAACAATGAATGAAGGTCACTCAGTCGGGTCTGACTCTTGAGACCCCATGGACTGTAGCACACGAGGTTCCTCTGTCCATAGGATTCTCCAGGCAAGAATACTGGAGTGGGTTGCCATTTCCTTCTCCAGGGGATCTTCCCGACTTAGGAATCAAATCCGGGTCTCTTGCATTGCAGGCAGATTCTTTATCACCTGAGCTATGAGTAGGGGACTAACTGAGTCCTTGGGCAGAAAATCTTGGAATATGAAGAGGACAGGAGACACCTTTACTTAATGTTTAATTTTTAAAAAGGAGAAATTTGGAGAATTTTTTCTCTCTTTTTTTTAAATTGAAGCGTAGTTGATTTACAATTTGTGCCAATCTCTGCTGTATAGCAAAGTGACTCGGTTTTACACGTATATATGTTCTTTTTTTTTCAACATTGTTTTCCATTGTGATTCATCCCAGGATATTAGATGTAGTTCCTTGTGCAATACAGTAGGATCCTGTTGCTTATCGATTCTAAATGTAATAGTTTACATCTGCCAACTCCAACGGAGAAGGCAATGGCAACCCACTCCACTACTCTTGCCTGGAAAATCCCATGGGCGGAGGAGCCTGGTAGGCTGCAGTCCATGGTCGCGAAGAGTCGGACACGACTGAGCGACTTCACTTTCACTTTTCACTTTCATGCATTGGAGAAGGAAATGGCAACCCACTCCAGTGTTCCTGCCTGGAGAATCCCAGGGACGGGGAGCCTGGTGGGCTGCCGTCTATGGGGTCGCACAGAGTCCGACCCGACTGAAGTGACTTAGCAGCAGCAGCAGCAGCCAACTCCAAATTCCTAGTCCATCCCTCTTCTCCTCCCTGCTGGCAACCACGAGTCTGATCTCTATGTCTATGAGTCTGTTTCTCTTTCAAAGATAGATTCATTTGTGTCATATTTTAGATTCCAAATATAAGTAATATCATATGGTATTGGTCTTTTTCTGACTTACTTCACTCAATATGATAATCTCTAGTTGTATCCATGTTGCTGCAAATTGCAGTGTTTTGTTCTTCTTATGGCTAAGTAGTATTCCACTATAGATATATACCACATCTTCCTTATCCATTCATCTGTCAATGGATATTTAGGCTATTTCCATGTTCTGGTTGTTGTGAATAGTGCTGCTATGAACAGAGGGGTGCAGGCACTTTTCAGATGAGTGTTTTGTCCTGGTATATGGCCTGGAGTGGGCTTGCTAGGTCATACGTAATTAGATTTTTAATTTTCTGAGAGACCTCCATACTGTTTTCCATAGTGGTTGTACCAATTTACATTCCCACTGACAGTGTATTAAGATTCCCTTTTCTTCACACCCTTTCCAGCACGTGTTATTTGCAGACATTTTAATGATAGCCATTCTGACTGGCATGAAGTTACACCTTGTAGATTTGATTTGCATTTCTCTAATAATTAGTGATGTTGGGCATCTTTTCATGTGCCTAGTGGCCATCTGTATGTCTTCTTTGAGGAAATGTCTATTAAGGTGTTCAGCTCACTTTGCCTCTGGGTTGTTTGTTTTTTGTTTTTGTTGTATGATCTGTTCACATATTTTGGAAATTAAGCCCTTGTTGGTCACATCATTTATAAATAGTTTATCCAGTTCTATTGGTTGTCTTTTTTTATGGTTTATTTTGATGTGAGAAAGCTTGTAAGTCTGACTAGGTCCCATTTGTTTATTTTTGTTTTTATTTCTATTGCCTTCAGAGACTGACCTAAGAAAACATTGGTATGAGTTATGTCAGAGAATGTTTTGCCTATGCTTTCTTCTAGGCAAGTTATGGTGTCATGTTTTATGTTTAAATCTTTAAGCCATTATGAGTTTATTTTTGTGTATGGGGTGAGAGTGTGTTCTAACTTCATTGATTTACGTGCATCTGTCCAACTTTCCCAGCACCACTTGCTGAAGAGACTTTTCCCCCGTGTTTTTATATTCTTGCTGGAGAACTTGTACTTTTTAGAACATTTCTAGGAATGTATTCATTTCTTCTAGGCAGTCTATTTTCTTGCCATGTATTGAGTAATTATTTGTAGTAATGAGTTATTGCCGTTTGTATTTTGGTGGTATCAGCTGTTAACTTCTTCTAATTTCATGTCTAATTTTGTATCTTTGAGTTCTCTCTCTCTCTCTCTTTTTTTTTCCTGATGAGTTTGGCTAAAGGTTTACCAATTTGTTTGTCTTTTCAAATAACCAGCTCTTGGTGTATTGATCTTTTCTATGATGTTTTTAGTCTCTATTTTACTTTACTCTGATTTTTATTCTCTTTCATTTATCTTTGGTTTTATTTGCTCTTTTTCCTAGTTCTTTTAGGTGTAAGATTAGGCTGTTTGTTTGAGGTTTTTCTTGTATCTTGAGGTAGGCTTGTATCACTATAAACTTCTCTCTTAGAACAGCTTTTGCTATATACCACAGAGTTTTTTTGTATGGTGTTTTCCCGTTTTCATTGTCTTCAAGGATTGTTTATTTCCTCTGATTTCTTCAATCACACCTGGGTTGTGTATAGCATACTGCTTATCCTACATGTGTCTTTGTTTCTCGTACATACAGTGTCTCTACCTCTGGCTGTGTCCTTAGAGAAATTGACCTGTATAAACAGAGACAGAGAATGGAAACTGAGGGAGAGATCATAAGGGTTTCTGTGAGTACATGGAAAAGTAGTTATCACAAAGGGCAAAGAAAAACAGTGATATAATAATGCTTTAGTCAGTAATTGGGGGAGAAATTGGATCTCCACATTAAGATTGCTACCTTACACCCATACACAAAAATTCAAATTAAAGTGGATCAAGGAATCCAAAGGGCAAAACAAAGTCTTAACACCATTGGAAAAGTATAAATGAAAATATGTTTATGCTTCAGGCTTTCCTAAAGCTGCAAATAGTTACAGTATGTGGTTGCTGATACAGTAGAGCAAGCTAAAGCCAGTGCATTTACTATCCAATTCCTTGCTGTCTGCAGTCATTGAACTAAGAAGAATCTGAAGCTTTGACTTGTGGTGTGAGACTGTTTTTTTTTTTTTTAACTCCAAGATTCTGATAGAGAAATGTGATGACCTGGAGAGCAGCAGCACCCAGGATGCAACAAGACAGATGGGGCTTCAGGGTTGGGGATAAGACCATGAACACTATTCTAGTAGGCATTCCTGTGCTAGTGCAGCAAGACTTACAAATCAACTTGAAGAAGAATCACTAGGAGTCTATCAAAAAATGCACATTTTCAGCCTTCGTTCCGTGATTCTGATTCACTCTGTTGAGTGCCACCCAGAACATGCACTTTTATTCCAATTCAGGTACTTCTGATGCAGGTGGTACGTGGACCACAGTTTGAGAAACACTGTTCTAGAAGCTCAGACACTAGTACAGATTTGGAGGAACCAATGCACAAGAGGCCGTATACACATGAGCTGATATTTCTGTATTTCAATATCAATTTTTCTTCCTTAAACCTGCCCAATAAGGCAGCCACAATCCTTGGAGATATAACTTTTCAATTGAAATATATACCATTCTTTGATTGTTCACCCAAAGTGTTCTTTAATTTTAATTATTGAGAAAACTATGATCTGATAAGTTTCATTCTAGTTTGGCACTTGGCCTTGTTAACGGTAGGGAGTGGGGGTAGAAAGAAGCTTTGGCTTTACTTGTTGAAGACAGTTCTGGCTGTGGGCTGAACTTCAACAGAGGGTATAAGTAGAATACAACAACGGGGCTCTCTCGTAGCTCATTCAGTAAAGAATCTACCTGCAATAATGCAGGAGACCTGGGTTCAATTCCTGGGTCTGGAAGATCCCCTGGAGAAGGAAATGGCAACCCACTCCAATATTCTTGCCTGGAGAATTCTTGCTGTGGACAGAGGAGCCTGGCAAGCTACAGTCCAAGGGGTCTCAAGAGTTGGACACAACTTAGTGACTAAACCACCAACACCTAAAACAATCACTTTTCCCCCTACATTTTCACTAGGTCAACCATGCCCTCGTTGATTATGTAAGAGAGATATCAGTTTTTTCCAAAAGATAAATTGGATACCAGCTTGAGGTTCAAGAAGTCTGAGTTTTCATTCCATCATTTCTCAGTCTTCATACTCCTGGATAATAAAGATGCTCTATTCCCAGCCATTTTCTATGCATAATCATCAGGTGAATGGTTCAGTATTATCTAGCCTTTCCATTTTCCTCTCCTAAATATCTCCCCTCACAGATAATCCTAGGTTCTCTGTCTGTCTTAACGAGAAAATAATATGAACTCTACCAGCTTCTGGGAGAGCTGAGAATATGCTGCCTGCCAGACTGCTTGCCTGTAGACTGGAGATGGAGGCCTGTTTTTAGGAAAAACTATGGCTATTGTGGGGAGGTAGAAGGTGGCCATGGAATATAAAGTTTGATTCATGGGCATTGAGTTCAGGGTTTTTTTTTGTTTAGAGTAAAAAGAAATTGGGGGAGGAAGTGAAGCAGCTGCTGATATCAGGGCTGTGATTTGCAGCCACAAGCAAAATTTCCAGTGCAGTGTACAGGAAGTCTGAACCAACGTGCTTATCCCAGATAGCACAGTAGTATATGCCGGAATCACTTGCTTGCAGATTTACGATTGTAAATGTATAGCTCCTCCCTGTGCCCTTATAGACATGGTATTTTGTTCCACTGATTCCTGATTCAAGCACAGCCTTTGAGTTGTAGCTGTCGTAGTATAAAAGACGTCGGGGGGCCGTCCCCTCCTCATGTTTGTACAAGTGGATATAGGTGGCCCCTTGTGTAAGATCACAAGGGAACGAAGCAGTCTCCCCAGTATTACTAGTGATTAACATCAAGTCGGAAGATACCTGCATGACTGCAATGGGAAAAGCAACAAAAAATAATGAGGAAGAGGAAACACTAATTTCTTATATGACCCTCTCCCCCACAACCCCCCACCCTCACCCCTACTCCCGCCACACACACATTGCCACAAAATACAGAAAAATTCCAGGAGCATCCAGGCAACACACTTACCGGGAGCCAGGACAACCAGAAGCAGTGCTGGGGCCTGCATCCTGCCCCAGCAGTGAGCTAGACTGGGATTCTGAGCAGATGTGACAGGCAGAGAAGTCAGGGAGGATCTCTCTTAAAGACCACCAGGCTCATCCCAGAGTGGGTGGGTGCTGGGGGAGGCCTGGGGAGGAGCCTCGCCTCTCTGCACCAACCCTTTCTTGAGGGCCCCCTGTGGCAGGCTGAGAGCTGCCATCTCCCCCACATGAGAGGAGAGGCCTGAGCACTGAGAACTCAGAACTGCAAGCAGATGGATCAAATGCAAACTGCGGGGAGGAGAGCCATGGACCAAGCTTGCCTGTTGCCTCGTGGAGTGAGCAGTCCTAAGTGAGCAGGAGCTAAGTTCCCTGTAGTTCAGCATTTCAGTATTTATGCTGCTGCCACGGTCTTGTCCTGTGACATCTTTATATTCTTTCTCTGAACTACCTTTCCTTTTATCCCTGTAAGCAAACTCGGAGGCAACAACCAGAGAATCCAATAAGAACTGAACCTGCTTTATTATAAGAAAGTAAGATTGATTATGTCGGTCTACATTTGACTGTCCTTAAAATTAAATGGATGTGTGTTCATGTGTGTGCATGTGTTATAAATCAATTGGAGAGAGGATTCATGTTCATCCTCAAGTAAAAGGCTGCCTCATACAGAGTGTCCAGATTTCATGAAAAAATAAGGAGCTTCACAATAGTTGGAACAGACAAACTAAAAACGTATATTTTTTCTGAAATCCAGGGACATGCAAATCAAAACTACAATGAGATATCACCTCACCCATTTCAGAATGGCTATTATTGACAAGGCTAGAAATAACGTGTTGAAGATGGGCAGAAAATAGAACCCCTGTGCACTGTTGGTGGGGATGTAAATTGGTGTAGTCGCTATGAAAAACGGTATGGAGTTTCCTCAAAAAGTTAAAAATGAAACTACCACATGATCCAGCAATTCCACTTCTGAGTGTTTATCCATAGAAAACAAAAACACTCTGAGATGCCTGCACCCCTATGTTCACTGTTTAGAACAGCCAAGGCACGGAAACAAGCCAAGTGCCCATCAACAGAAGAATCAAGTACCTGTGGTGTGTGTGTGTATATATACATATATATGTGCAAGTAATCCCATTATGTGGCCCCTAATTATGTCATGGGTTTAGACAGCTCTCCCGCCTGCTGTACAGCTCTCCTCTTGACCAGTTCTTTCTCTACCATTCTGTTTCTCTACCTCCCTCTGTTAGTCCATCTCTGTGCACAGATCTTCTCGATTTCCTATTGCTACCCCACCCCCTCTTTCTTTCCAGCTCTGACTTTCTTCCCTCTCTTTCTCTTTATCGCTCCTCTGTTTTACAATTTCCTTCCTCGTCTCTATTTCTGTCACTTTCTGTCTCTCTTCTCGCCCATCTCTACCACCTGTCTCTCCTTTTCTAGTTCTCTATTTTTATTTCTTATTGATTTGACTTCTCTCTCTCTCCCTCTCCATTTTCTCTCATGATCATCCTAACTACTTTAAATTTTCTGTGATTCCAACATCTGCGATATCTCAGGATTGGCATCTGGTAACTGACGATTCTATGTTACCATGTTGTGATGTTCCTGGTTCTATAAGGTAAGGACTTTGGGATGATATCCTGCGCATTTGGAATATCATGTTATGGACTTCAGGCAGTGTTTAATACTGTGGAGTGTGCTGAGTTTTTTGTCAGCCGGGCATTGGCCCAGTTGTGGAATGCTCTCGCCGGGCAGGTGCAGATGGTGCAATTTTCAGACTTTGCAGTGCTATTCACACCGCATTGTGTGTACCACCCCGAGTGGTTTCAAATCAAAATTTAAAGAATATGGTTGTGATTACATAGCCATATTTTTATAATGTGGATTTTTAAAACATTTTCCTTAAAGGTATACATCGGTGAAGAATGAAAACTACGTCAGAGTCCCACATTTCTGAATAAGGATGACTTAGTTCATTAAGGATTTTTTTGTACATTCCTTTACAAAAAAACTTTACTGACATAAACTTTGCCAACAACTTTACTGACATAATGACATATTATGCTAATGGTGTAAGTATATTGAAACATAAATGAAACAATGAAACAGATATGGTCCTTAAAATAGTTTAATATCTAGCCCGAGTCTATTGAGCATGTGTGTGTGTGTGTGTGTGTTCTAAAAGATGAATTTCAGTGGCTTACAAACAGGAAGTAGTTTTGTTTCCATGTACATCCATATACAGTGACCACTAGCTGCAAAATTGCTGTTTGCATGCTGAGGCCAAGTGTGGCAGTCAGATAAGGGGGACTGTAAGTTTTTTGTTTTTTGTTTTTTTTTTTTCTGAAAAGCATCTATCAGTCTTTCATGACTAAGGTAAAAATAGAAAAAAGTTACTTACCACAGGGAGCTACTATGAGCTTAGTCCCTTCTCCAAACATCTTCTTCCAACCTGAGCTGTCATACTGGTTCAGGCTCCTACCATGATCTCAGCCTTCTCCTACCTTCATGGAGTGACTAGCAGTTTAACAACTTTGGGCGGGCAATTTGACCTTCTGAGTTCTTTTGGAAGTCCTTGATAATGGGTTTTATGGCATCTGATATTTTATAAGTTTTCCTCAGATCAATGGGCCTAAATATCTGTTTTCCATGGTGGAAATTCCATTGACAATACTGATTAAAAATGAAAAGGATAAAAGCAGGAAAAGAAGAGCTTGACAGTAGTAGGTTAACCACATGTTCTGCTTTCCCATATTTCCAGGAAGAGTATTCAAAGAATTAAGAATTTTTTTTTAAATTTCCAGGTGTTCATCTGTGTTGAAACTGCTTGGAGTTCACATCAAAGGAAAAGCTCTTCCGTTCTCACAAACACCAGGGCTGCTCAGTTGGTGATTTGGGAATATATTTCTGAAAGGAGGAAACTCTTCAGTAACTGAAAATGCAAATTTACCAATTCAAGTGTACTCGAGCAATGTGGACAAAGTTCTCCGTTCATTGAGTAACGTAATTCTGTTTTGGGGGAAGGGAGAGTATTGTTGACTTACAACGTTGTTAGTTTCTAAAATGAAAACCAATAATACATATTTTGCAAATTATTGGAGAAAGGAGAACAATTTTTTTTAATCTTAAACAACAGAGAAAAGAAAATTCAGAAAAGTGTTTGTCACTTAATAGACCATTTACAACAAAGTGATTCAATTATACATATATACTGCAAGGAGATCCAACCAGTCCATTCTAAAGGAGATCAGTCCTGGGTGTTCTTTGGAAGGACTGATGGTAAAGCTGAAACTCCAATACTTTGGCCACCTCATGTGAAGAGTTGACTCATTGGTAAAGACCCTGATGCTGGGAGGGATTGGGGGCAGGAGGAGAAGGGGACAACAGAGGATGAGATTGCTGGATGGCATCACCGACTCGATGGACGTGAGTTTGGGTGAACTCCGGGAGTTGGTAATGGACAGGGAGGCCTGGCATGCTGCGATTCATGGGGTCGCAAAGAGTCAGCCACGACTGAGTGACTGAACTGAACTGACTGATGTGTATATATATATATATATTCTTTTCCAATATGTTTAATACAGGGTATTAAATATAGTTTCATATATGCCAAAGCCTTTGACTGTGTGGATCGCAATAAACTGTGGGAGATTCTGAAAGAGATGGGAATACCAGACCACCTGACCTGCCTCTTGAGAAATCTGTATGCAGGTCAGGAAGCAACAGTTAGAACTGGACATGGAACAACAGACTGGTTCCAAATAGGAAAAGGAATACGTCAAGGCTGTATATTCTCACTCTGCTTATTTAACTTATATGCAGAGTACATCATGAGAAACGCTGGACTGGAAGAAACACAAGCTGGAATCAAGATTGCTGGGAGAAATCTCAATAACCTCAGATATGCAGATGACACCACCCTTATGGTAGAAAGTGAAGAGGAACTCAAAAGCCTCTTGATGAAAGTGAAAGAGGAGAGTGAAAAAGTTGGCTTAAAGCTCAACATTCAGAAAACGAAGATCATGGCATCTGGTCCCATCACTTTATGGCAAATAGAAGGGGAAACAGTGGAAACAATGTCAGACTTTATTTTTGGGGTCCAAAATCACTGCAGATAGTGACTGCAGCCATGAAATTAAAAGACGCCTACTCCTTGGAAGGAAAGTTATGAGCAATCTAGATAGCATATTCAAAAGCAGAGACATTACTTTGCCAACAAAGGTCTGTCTAGTCAAGGCTATGGTGTTTCCAGTAGTCATGTATGGATGTGAGAGTTGGACTGTGAAGAAGGCTGAGCGTCGAAGAATTGATGCTTTGGAACCGTGGTGTTGGAGAAGACTCTTGAGAGTCCCTTGGACTGCAAGGAGATCCAACCAGTCCATTCTGAAGGAGATCAGCCCTGGGATTTCTTTGGAAGGAATGATGCTGAGGCTGAAACTCCAGTACTTTGGCCACCTCATGCGAAGAGTTGACTCATTGGAAAAGACTCTGATACTGAGATGGATTGGGGGCAGGAGGAGAAGGGGATGACAGAGGATGAGATGGCTGGATGGCATCACTGACTCGATGGACATTGAGTCTGGGTGAACTCCGGGAGTTGGTGTTGGACAGGGAGGCCTGGTGTGCTGTGATTCATGGGGTCGCAAAGAGTTGGACACGACTGAGCGACTGATCTGATCTGATGCTATACAGTAGGACCTTGTTGTTTATATATTTTATGTATAATAGTTTGTATCTGCTCATCCCAAACTCCTAATCTATCCCCTTCCCAGCCCTTTCCCTTTTGGGAGCTATAAGCTTGTTTTCTATGACTCAGTCTGTTTCTGTTTTGTAAAGAAGTTCATCTGTGTCATATTTTAGATTCCACATGTAAGTGATATCACACTTACTCTGTCTGACTTCATTCAGCATAGCATCTCTAGGCCCATCCATGTCACTGGGAATGGTGTTATTTAATTCTTTTTTAGGGCTGAGTAGTATTCCATTGTGTATATATACCACTTCTTCTTAATCCATTGATCTGTCAATGAACATTAGGTAGGTTCCATGTCTTGGCTATTGTAAATATTGGTGCTATGAGTGCATACATCTTTTTGAATTATAGTTTTGTCCAGATATATGCCTAGGAGTGAGATTGCTGGATCATATGGCAACTCTATTTTTAGTTTTTTAAGGAAGCTCCATAATGTTCTCCACAGTGTCTGCAGCAATGTACATTCCCATCAACAGTGTAAGAGGGTTCCTTTCTTCACCATGTCTCCAGCATTTGTTATTTGTAGACTTTTTAATGATACATTCTGACCAGTGTGAGGTGAATCTTCATTGTTTTTATTTGCATTTCTGTAATAATTAGTGACAGGCAACATGATTCTTTACCACAATAATTAGAAATAAGAACACAAGTTCTGTGATGACTTATTATCTTTCATAGGATAAAAGAAGAAATTTGTAGAATACTATTTTCCTTGAATATAGATTCCTTATTTAAACTAAAATTTGAGAGCTAAGGCCAGTTCTCTTATGATGAAAGAAGAAATGTCTTCCTGACTGTTCTGTAATCTTAAGCCACTCAATTGGATAAAGAGAAAAAGAAATTGCCAGAAGCAACTGAATGCTCCTCTGAGCACAGATAAGCTGTCCATTTGCCAGGACAGAGACAGGACTGACCCTGATTTCCCCACGTCTGCTCCAGACCCACCCTGTCATTGTTAAATCCCTTACTGCATCAAGCATAGTGCCTTCCCTATGGAGATAAATCTATATGATCGATATTATTGGTACAAAAGAAAAATGTTAAAATAAAGCTGGAATTCTTGAATATAGTGTTTACACTATATTTTCAAAAACAGTTACACTCATTAGCTCCTTTTATGTAAATGATGGTATTTTGAGCCAAGAAACAAGTCTCCACAGAGATCAGGATGTGACATAAGGATGGATGATCAGGTAGAAAATGATAGAGCTGGAATGCAAACATTTATGTAATACCAAGTGCCCACAGTGTGCTACAGAAGGGAACACAGAATCATTCAATACTGCTTTTCATTCTTTTAAAAACAATTTTTAGTTCCTTTTGGAATATAGTTGATTAACAATGTTCTGTCAGTTTCTAGTGTACAGCAAAGTGATTTTAATTCTAATTTTGCCTATTACCTGCTTGATTTATTTGCTATCTAACACTCAGTGTTCTAACTCTGAAAATGTAGTAAGAACACCTATGTCTCACATCATTATAGGAAGATGCATAGCACAATCCAGATATAACACGGGAGTTCAGTGGATCCGTGACCTGTATCTCCTTCCTCTCTGCTCCTTCTCTTTTTGGAAGGAGGCAGGTCACAGAGACACCACTGAGGGGACCTAATGTGGACTGGGGTACACCCTTTGCATCCCCTTAGTTCCTTGACTTGAATGATATGATTGGTATCTCCTGACAGAAGAACTCTCTGTCAGGGCTGCTAGAGATCTCAGCCTTGCCTCCCAGTATGCAATCTGTGAGGGAGCTTCATGGTCAAGGCTGTGGGGCAGCCACACCCATCTTTGTCCTTCAGGGAGATCCCCACCCATCTCACACCTAACATGAGCAAGGAAGGAGCTGACTGTAAATGTCCTATATTTCCTGTGCCAAAGAGGTGTGGAAAATTAATGTCAGAAAAGTTTGATTCAAAAATTAATAACTATATACCAATAAAGTTTTTAAAAACTTAGTAAAAATCTCTTATTCTTCTACTCTATCACACTGCCCTCAATGAACATGACCTGGGGCATCAGCACAATGCACAGCCACGCCTTTGCTATCCTACATCCCTCACTTGGAGAGAGACAGACTAGCTGAAGTGCTTCCCAAAGTAAGTGACGGTCTTGGGACCATTTCTTTCATCCTGGCAGTGATTACCCTGAAAACAAGATCACTCAAGAAAGATATACTCTAGGTTTCTAAATATGTCTCAGTAGGATTTTCATGCAGAAAAGAGCTAATCTACCACCGTGGAGGTTGCAACTGACATTAAGTGGTATAAATCCAAGACAGAGACATTTTGGAACGGTTATATTCTGCTTTAGACCTGAGAAAACTGATGACTAACAGCGTGAAGATCTTGCCCAAGGTCACAGAGCTCATAAGGGAAAAGCCAGAGTCAGTGAGGGGTGATAATAGGGTTCACTCCATAGTTGAGGTTCACAGCAGAGGCACTGGGCTGTCCCTTCCCGGGGACTGTGGACCACGTATTAATAGCTCTGTAAGGACATGGGTGACGAGCTGGTTCTTCTTGTTGGCCACATTGTCACCAGTTCAAAAAATTCACTCTCTGTGGAGTCTGGCATTGGTGTGACTGCAAGAACAGGAAAGAGTTGTATTAGGATGATGGGGAAGATGAAGTAAACGAACGTGAAACAGAGCTAGAGTAAGTTTCTGACCCCTTTAGCTCCACCTCTTCTAACACATACTGGGGGATCTTAGCTTTGAATTAGGCCTTCAGTGAAGGGTTGGGCTCTTTCAGAAGGAAAGCATATATGAATTATACATTTCTAACTGCAAAATGAGAGCTCAGGGAGGTAGACAATGAGTTTAGGAATCTTTTATTAATTGTTTTACCATTGCTATTAAGCTGTACATAAACTTTGACTTTCCACTTCAAAAGGGTCTAAATTCACCTTAAACTTCAAAAGGATTTTCTTTCTCTCCCTCATACAGCATCAGGGGCTTTTCTGTTTCGGGCTTGAAGAATCAGTGACACAGGCTTTCTTTGTTTTTTTTTCTTCTTCTTTTCTTAAGAAGGTAGTGAATATAGTGATAAGTGATTTGTGTGATTTTCCTATAAATGCAGAGATTAGAGGCATATATTTTTAGCTGTTCAACCTCCTCATTTTATAGAAGAGAGCAGAGTAGCCAGAGATTCACTCAAAAGTCCATATGTGGTGACATTCAAGGAGACGTGTATAACAGGATATTGAATATTGAATAGCTCCCTGTGCTATACAGTAGGACCTTTTTGCCAATCCATTCTATATACAATAGTTTGCATCTGCTAATCCCAAGCTCCAGTCCTTTCCTCCCGACCCTCCTTCCCGTTGGCAATCGCACGTCTGTTCTCTGTGCCCCTGAGTCTGTTTCTGTTTCACAGATGGGTTAATTAGTGCCATATTTCAGATTCCACATATATGTGATATAAAAGGGTATCTGTCTTTCTATTTTTAACTTACTTCACTTAGAATGATAATCTCTGGTTGTATTCATGTTGCTGCAAATGGCATTATTTTATTCTTTTTTATGACTGAGTAGTATTCCATTGTGTATATGACCACATCTTCTCTATTCATTCATTTGTTGATGGAAGTTTAGGTTGTTTGCATGTTTGGGCTATTGTGAACTATACTTCAATGAAAATAAATTAAATTTAAAAAAACAACAACAGAGAGAAGTGAGAACCTGATGTCTCATCCAGGGTTAACTGCATCACCATGAGGATTTTTATCAACTCAAACTCATGAGTGCCAGGCATGCCAATAGAGGAGGACACTGAGACATTGCCAATATTGTTTCCTGGGCTTCTAACTGCTGTCTCTTCCCCCGCAAAATGGTGACAATGGGTGAACAACTTAGAGACTGGGATCAGACATGCACTTCCAGGCTCAGCTTTCAAACATTTTGTGGCAGATCTAGACTGTCCCTCACCCTTGAAATCATTTATGTGACATTTTGTCTGTGCATCCTTCAAGGGAAATGGTCAGATTTTTATCTTTTCAGTCAATACCAGAGCTGTCCGTTAGAAATAAATGTGACTCACCAATTCAAGCCATAGATGAAAATGTTTTGGCTTCTGCGTTAAAAAAAATGAAGGTTAGGACTATTTTTACTTAGTCCAAGATGTCCAAAATATTTCAACAGTAAGACAATATAAAAATAATTAAAGAGATATTCCACTTTTTTTTTCTTTGACTATCTTCAATATATAGCTTGTGTTATAGACATACAGCCCATCTCAGCTTGGGCTCTTGAACTAAATACATTTCAAGGGCTCAATAGCTGGATGTGTTTAGTAGCTGGTGGATTGAGCAGCCCAGATTCTCCTCCAAATGCTCCAGACAAGCTGAACTGGACAATCTTTGGAAAAGTCCCTGCCACCTGCACAGCATTTTCCCTGGGTCAGCTTCAGCTCCCATCAGATTTTATCTGCAGAAGCCCTAGAGTGGGGGGAGTCGTCAGGATACTGAGAGGTCACCCCAAGGCAACCTAAGGGACCTGGAGGCGGTGGCAGTTGCCAGGTCTGGGAGAGCAGTGGGTCTCAGCGCTTTTTGTGCAGATCCCGGGGCTGCGCGCACTGCTGTGCCGATCCCCAGGTAGCACAGTAGTACAGTCCTTCGTCGCTCTTCGCCAGCTTCCTCAAGGACATGGTGCAGCTCTTGCCATCCGCGCCGCGGGCCGCGTTGCCTTTATCACCTCTTAGGACCGAATCCCACTGCACATCCCGCTTGGACAAGGCTAGATAGAGAAGCCTCTCAGGGGCCTGGCCCTCCAGTTGGCGGAACCAGTGGACGTAATCCACAGACCTACTGATCTGACAGGGCATAGTGAGAGCTCCACCTGCGTGCCCCACCATCACGGACCGCTGGAACACCCTGATCTCCTGCTGGATGCCTGCAAGGGATGAGATGAGGGCAGGTTGAGTCCGCAGCCTCCGGGTGCATCCCGCCCGGCCCACCGGGGAAGCCGCAGGGACTCACCTGGAACCACGAGGGCCCAGAGGAGGGCCAGGCGGCCCAGAACGGCTGTGCCCCCTGCCCCGAGACAAGAGCCCATGGTGGTGGGGCTCAAGTTGCTCGGAGGCGCCGCACCTGGGTGTGTGATGGAGGTCAGGTCAGGGTCTCAGTGGGTGCTTCTCCCAGGCTACCCGGGGCAACTGATGAGAGAAATAAGGGAGGGGTGGAAGAGGGAGGAGCCAGAGGGAGGAGACAGGAGTCTGACCACAGGGTGAGGGGAGGAATGGTAAACGAGAAAGTTTGAGAAACACTAACGAATATTGGTGGAATAATGAAATAGGAATACAGAGATCGGTGATTGGGCATCAAATATACTTTGGCAGTGTGCTAACTGATTTATGTTCATTGTTTTATTAAATCCTGAAACCTTGTGGGATAAATAATATCTTCGGTTTAGAAACGGGGAAAGCTGGGGCTATTTTATTTCATTTTGTTTTAACTTTTATTTTAGAGTATAATATAGTCGATTTACAATGTTGTGTTAGTTTCAGCTGTACAGCAAAGTGACATATATATATATATGAATATATGTATGAATATTTTCATACGTGTATGAATCTGAATCCCTTTTCAGATTCTTTTCCCATATAGTTTATTACAGAATATGGAGTAGAGTTCGCTGTGGTATACAGTAGGTCCTTGTTGTTTATTTTATATATGGTGGTGGTTTAGTCTCCAAGCTGTGTCCTGTGCTTTGCGACCCCATGGACTGTAGCCTACAAGGCTCCTCTGTCCATGGGGATTCTCCTGGCAAGAATACTGGAGTGGGTTGCCATGCAATACTCCAGGGGATCTTCCCAACCCAGGATCGAACCTGGTCTCTTGCATTGCAGGCATATATTTTTACCAACTGAGCTCCCAGGGAAGCCCATTTTATATATAGATGCTGGGAGGGATTGGGGGCAGGAGGAGAAGGGGACGACAGAGGATGAGATGGCTGGATGGCATCACTGACTCGATGGACGTGAGTCTGAGTGAACTCCGAGAGTTGGTTTTGGACAGGGAGGCCTGGCGTGCTGCGATTCATGGGGTGGCGAAGAGTCGGACACGACTGAGCGACTGTACTGAACTGAACTGAACTGAGTGTGTATATATTAATCTCAAATTCCTAATTTATCCCTTCCCCAAAGGAGATAGTTTTTAAGTCACTGCATGCCCAAGAAGAATTAGGTTGGGATTTGAAGCCAGGTCTGGCTGGAGACAAATCTCATGCTCTCTTTGGCCACTTTCTACTCACAGAGCAGTGAATGCCCTGCTAATTTGGGAGGAGAAGACAAACCCACAACAACCATCCTTGCTGAAAGGTCCTGCTACTATCTGAGCCAGCACTGGGTTGTATCCTCCAAGGGTCTCATCAGAGGGGGACTAAATTTTCTGAATAATATGATAGCTGTGTAGTTTTGGCAAGGGGTTTCACCTCCTTTTTTCCGTCTGTGAAAAGGGAAGTCATGGGGTTGTATGGAGAGTAAACAGGATCATCTGAACACAGTGTGTAGTCCAGTCCCAGAGGCAGAGGAAGAGCTCCGGAAATGGTAGGGCTTATTGTTTACCTTGAACCCAGGTATGTGTGCATGCTCAGTCATTCTGTTGTGTCCAACTATCTGTGACCCCAGGGACTGTAGCCCACCAGGCTCCTCTACCCATGGGATTCTCTAGGCAAGAATACTGGAGTGAGTTGCCATGCCCTCCTCCAGGGGATCTTTCTGACCCAGGGGTCAAACCCAAATCTCCTGTGTCTCCTGCATTGCAGGTAGGTTCTTCACCTTCTGAGCCACTAGGGAAGACTGAATCTGGACAGTTTCTAGTAAATGATGTCTGGGGTCCACTTAACATGGAAATTATAGGGAAGATTGCAGTTTTGGAGAATCAGGTGTGTGTGTGTTCAAAGGAGGACTCCTAAATTGAACCAGGGGTCAGTGAGGACCAGGGGACAGGGCCAGGTCCCCCTATCTCTGCATCGTATCCTCAGAAATTTTAAAGGTAGGGCACTGGGAGCGATCAGCTGAAGGACCCACCCGAAATGAAGCTTTGAGAATAAAGATAGCAATCACTTCCAGTTGAAATACAGGTTCCTTTCCAGTTATATTAATTGTACCCAAGGCCTCCTTAGTATGTACTTTTTTTTAATCACTCAGTCGTGTGTATAGCTATGCTAATTTTCAGGCTAATTTTGCCTTGAAGCCCAGGAAAAGGGTGGTGAGGGTATGGTGAGGAAAGGGGACTTGGCTTGGGCAGGGAAGCTGTGAGTCCCTCAGCACGCACACCAGGCCTAGTTCCTGAGCTTCTCTTCTGCAGCACAAAGTCAGACGTGCTCAGCTGCAACCTAGATGCAAGACTCAGTGTCCTGAAATGAAGGCTTTGGTGAGGTGTGAGCCAAATAAAAAGCTAATGGAATACTTGCTGAAAGAGTATTGCAGGACTATCACTTACACCATCCTGAGATGTATAGCCCAGCTGTGGTAAAATGTTAGGTAGAAAATAAAGTGACAATTGAGGTGACATCGACACAGACAAACAACAGTGTAAGAAAGACAAGCGTGGCAGTTGGAAGCCTTGTACTGCGTCAGTGGTACTCAACATACTTCAACCTGTCTTTCTTCAGTAGTGTTCAGACATAAAACAAAAATGTGGGCGTGGAAATAGTAGATCCCTTTCTAAAATTTATTCTAAAAATAAATCCTTCGATAGCCTTCCATATGGTTCTTTAAGTGTCTAAAACACAGTCCATGTTCAGTACATAAACTTCTTAATGAAAACACAGGGCAAATGTAGCATTTTGCCTTTTTACACCATGTCTCAAATATTCTTATTTCCTCTCTTTCTAACCATGAAAAAACCCTCACTGATAGTCACCAAAAAAGAGAACAACACCAGAGATGAGATCGTCCTTTTGAAGGCTGAAAAGGTGCCATTCACTGCTGATGTTATTGAACAGCTAATAAAGAATTTATTGATTGCAGTATCACATGACACAGTGCCGTATCCATATATATTTAGTCACCTGCCTGAGGATGGTAAGATAATGTCATGGTCCACTCTATTTAGAGGAGACTGAATCTGATCTCTTAATGAAAAGTTGCCAGTAGTATTTCATCGTAAGCAAAATATCTTTTTGACTTGCAGAATGGAATTCTTGTTTCATGTCTGAGATTTCTTTTATATTTCTTCTAGTGTATGTGCTCAGTTGTTTCTAACTCTTTGGGACCCCATGGACTGTAGCCCATTGGATTCCTCCATCCATGTAATTTTCCAGGCAAGAATACTGGAGAGGTTGCCATTTCCTACTCCAATATTTCTTAAGATGCTACGTTTGTCTTGCCTTTAAAACAAACGAACAAAAAACCTCATGCACATGCCCTTTTTGTACAATTTTAAAAAGTACATATCAAAATATTTAGTTTTATTTTTCCTGTTTTTCATCATACATTTGGCCTAATGTGTTGGAATAAGGGGGACACAAGGGATTATGAATACATACCAAAGGTCTCCAGAAACAGTATCTTTCTCTTAAGAGAATGATCTAAATTAGTCTGGATACTCTTCTTTGAAACTACACCATGAAATCATTGCCATCATTTTCCCTTGTATTTAGTTAGTTTGAATTAAAATAAACTCAATTATATAGTGAGCTATTGTTTTTCAAATAAGAATGTTTAACATAATGCTTCGTAGGAAGGCAGCATGTGTACTTGTTTTTGGATTTTCTTTTTTATATTCATTGTTATTCAAGCAACGCTTAGTTGTGTATAGGTAAAATGGCACTGGTTTGGGTGGAAGCAGTCATTTGTGTGGATCTAATTGACTCCACCCATGCTCAGTCTAAGAATGGGCCACAGGACACAAATGCAGCTGGAGGCTCCCTGGGGAGCTGGGGCCTCATCCCGGGGAGCTTCTTACATGGAGAGAGGGGAGGGGGGAGCTCCAGGGTCTGGCCTTGGACTAAACATCAAAACTGCAGTGGTGTCATTACGATGAGAGTATCCTGTCCCAGGAGTGAACCCGTGTCTACACCACGATCATAGCTGGGGTCTGAGCCAGACATCAGTGTGTGATTGTAACCTGAGAAAGAGCTCTCCTCCCATCTTGGGCTGGACCAGTATGACTCGGCTAGTCTCCCTAGAAGGGCACGTCCCCCTAGATGTTGGCTTTCAGAGCAGAGACAAGAAGAATGAGGATGTGACTTGAATGTGCCCTGTGGTTGGACTGTGAGAGCTGAAGCCTTGACCTCAGCCATGAAGCCCTGCTTCCCTCTGGGACTGGATGGATGGAGTGCAGGGTCTGGACCCCACTCTGGACCTGCTGGGTGTGTGTGGGGAGGGATACCTGATCTTCATGCTCACATTGCTGAACAACCCTCTGCTATTCACCTGTCACACTGTCATCTGATTTACTGTCCCCTAGTAAGCCTTGCTCAGGTTGACTCTAAAGTCCTTTAGTCCCTTTATGGGGTCTTGGGTGACTCAGTATATGACACTCAATTGCATAGGTCAACCCTGGTCTTCTGTGTCTATTTTCTCGTGAGAAAAAAAGCATCTCACATCAGTCCATGCAGCTTGGTTCAGGGATTGGGTCTTGTGTCCTCCCATCTACACTGAGAAAATATAACCAAGATGTACCAGTCTCAGTAAGTCATAGACTAAGGAAGAACACAGGTGGCTGGAGGAATGTCAAGGATGATCTTAGCGCTGCAAGGAGTCCTGTCTGCTCTTTCCTTCAGGGTCAAGGGTGTGGTCGAAGGTGCAGCATCTGAACATTCTGGGTGTAAGTTTCCCAACTCACTTAGGAGCTAATTGGAAGAAGTGTATATTTAAATGGGCTTCCCTGGTGGCTCAGCAGTAAAGAATCTGCCTGCAATGCAGGAGGCAAAGGAGACTTGGGTTCGATCCCTGGGTCAAGAAGATCTCCTGGAGGAGAGCATGGCAACCCACTCCAGTGTTCTTGCCTGGAGAATCCCCATGGACAGAGGACCCTGGCAGGCTGCAGTCCATAGGGTCGCAAAGAGTCAGACAGCACTGAAGCAACTGAGTATGCACTTGCATATATTTCCATAATGGGGAACCATGACCCACAGCCTAGTATGTTTGATAACAATTACATGCCTGTGTAGAGAGATCTTTTCTTCCATTAGTTGTGACCTTTTGAAAGTGAGCAAAGTTGGTTGTGGTTTAACTGTGCTTATACTTTTTTGACACCTCAGCTACCCCTTGTACAGTCTCAACCAGTAGGGCCTGTTTGACTTTAAACAGTTTCCACAAATCAACCAAAATGTGGTTTTGAGCATGTGAACAAAACTGAAGCCTGAGAGGATGAAACCCCATCAGCCACACCAGCGCCCTCCTGCTGCCACTCAGGCTGTCACCCCACCCGCACTGCCCTCCCCTCTCTACCCCTCCCAGGCCAGGGCAGCCCAGGGCTAGAGGGGCAGGAAGTTGGACACCACAGGAGACGCTGCCCAGTATGGTCTTGGCCGGAAAATCAGCTGCACAAAACTTCTCAGAGATTTGCAAATTTCCCCTTTCCTAAATTTTATTGCTTCCTTTTTAAAATTTAATCTTTATTTTATAGTAGTGTATAGTTGATTTATAATGCTGTGTTAGTTTCAGGTGAACAGCAAAGTGATTCAGTCATACATATGCATGTATGCATTCTTCTTCAGATTCTTTTCTCATATAAGTTATCACAGAATATTGAGTAGAGTTCTTTGTGCTATGCAGTAGGTCCTTGTTGATCATCTGTTTTATATTTAGGAGTTTGTATATGTTAATCCTAAACTCCTAGTATATCCCTGTCCCAACTTGTCCCATTTGGTAACCATAAACCTGTTTTCTAAGTCTGTGAATCTATTCTTTTTTTAATATAAGTTTATTTGTATAATTTTTTTTTACATTCCATATATAAGTGTTGTCATACGATATTTGTCTTTCTCTAATTTACCTCACTTGGTATGATAATCTCCAGATCCATCCATGTTGCAATAAAATGACCATATGATCCAGCAATCCCACTCGTGGGTGTATATCTGGAGAAAACCATAATTTGGAAAGATACTTGCACCCTAAAGTTCATCACAGCAGTTTGTGCAGTAGCCAAGGTAAGTTTCCCCTCTTGGCTTCTGTACTTACTACATTATTTCTTCCCATTGAATAAATATTTCCAAATCTCTAAGATGAGGGCACTGTATTTTACCTAAAGAGGACCGGTCAAGTTAACGGGAACCAAGGGATCAATCTAAGGGCTTCCCTCATAGCTCAGTCAGTAAAGAATCTGCCTGCGATGCAGGAGACCCATGTTCGATTCCTGGGGTGGGAAGATTCCATGGAGAAGGAAATAGCAACCCACTCCAGGATTCTTGCCTGGAGAATCCCATGGACAGAGGAGCCCGGCAGGCTATGGTCCATGGGGTCTCAAGAGTTGGACAAGACTCAGCAACTAAACCACCATTGTTTATCTGGTTGGTCTCTTTTTGTTTTCAAATGGGAACCTTGTTTTAACTGCCTAAGAACTTGTTTCATACACACTGAAGCCGACTATACACAAAGAAACAAACAATAAGCTTCTCCAATTTTAAATAAGACAGTGTTTCAATTCTAATACATAAAAAATTTCCTTTAAAAGGATTCATTAGAGGAAATAGAACATCCCTTATTCTTCTTTCCTTCTACCATGAATTTAACTTTTTGTTCTATGTCTGTACTTACAGAAATACACAGAAACACATATAATGAGTGTCCTGTTTATTCGTATTATTACTCAATAGGAAAAATGGTTGAAAGACATGAACAAATATTTCAGCAGAAAAGAAAAAGAAGTTGTAAAACCACATACATAGAATAAGGCAGGATTTCCACCATGTTCACAACCACGGGAGTAGATGTGTGGAAACCAGAGTATATACGTAAGAAAAAGACAGATACAATCACAAATTCTTAAGAAAGTTCTCTCTGAATCCTTGGAGGAAGCTTTTAGTAAAGAAGCAGTGTGTGTTTTGTCCTGTCGTAGTTTGTTTTTTCCCAGCAGAAAGTGAACCAAGGGAAAGCCATGTGATGCTAGATTACAAAATGTGAGCTCCAGGTTCAGAAAAACCTGAATGACTCTTATTTACAAAATAGTGACTGTGAACAGACAAATTAACCTCTCCAACCTATAAACTGTGAGCTCTAACTGTTGCTTCTTCCAGGGGTTCTTAAATGATTAATGGGATTACCTGATGAACAGTAGAAACGGAGTCTCTGTTCCATCTACATCTGATTTCTTTGCAGGGAAGTAAGCTTAGAAATGAATCTCAGTGCATTTGTGTATGTGTGGAATCTATTGTTCCTACAGTAGATTAGGAAGTACTGACAGTAGATACTAATGTTGAGAACTTGCATGCACCAGGCATCATGGACTCATCTAATCCTCACACTCCAGGAGACAGGGCTCTGTAATTTCATTACACAGATGAGGAAATGATGACACAGAGAGCTCGAAGAGCTGTCTGAGATCACACAAGTGCTAATACAGACCCAGGGTTCAAACCCAGGCCCTCGACAGCCACAGTCTGCATGCTTCATCCTGCACCCGATGCTCCTCTGGTGTTGGCGCAGGTCTCATCAGGGGTTAACACGAGGACCTGGAGTCAGGCTTGTGAGACCCTAGCACAGATCTGAGCACACACGGTGCAAGTCATGCTGGGTGTTATACTGTCACTATCCGAATGCCCCAACCCAATGAGTCTGCCTCTGGTGACTCTGAAAGAGAAGGAACACGGGCACCTTTGTTTGGCTCCTGTTGGACCAGCTCCACTGGTCGTCTTGGAGCCGGTGCCCCAGAGAAAGCACCATAACCACCATCTCAGTGAAAGACCTAGAAATGTGGTGTTGACCATTATTACAATCAGCGCTGAATTTGATAGCCTGGTTATCATGCTGTTTCTCACCTTGGTTAGATTTCATGAAATTAAAGTACACAGACAAAAGGGGGCTTGTGATTCTTTTGTATTTATTGTGTATGTTATGAAAATCTTAGTACAGAATTCGAGCAGCAAAGCTGACTTCTCCAGGGTGTGTGACAGGGAGGGTCAGGGTCGTGGTCTGGGTGGAGGTGCTGAGGGAGGAGACAGGGAGCTGCCCACAGTGTGCGCTCAGGAGTTGAAAGGACTTGGGGGTGGGACATTATGACATCATAGATAAATACACATCTGAACTGAGATAACCCAAACCAAAAAGCAAGCAGAGACTTTCTGGGACTGTAGAGGATGAAGGAAAGTTGATCTCTCGGTAGCCCCCCCATTACGAGATCTTCCCGTCTCAGCAGACGCCTGTTCTTCTAAACACACAGGAAATGATGACAACAAAGTAGACTGTGCTCAGGAAGAGGAGTAAGAGGTAGGTGTAATAGGCTGTAGAGGTGTTCATGAGCTGCAGCTGCAGGGTACCTAGGAGAAGTCATTTTGGTTAGTTTCAAGTGTTCTTTTGAGAGGAGAGGATATATTCACGGAAGTGGTCACAATGATTTATTTCTGGTGATCTGCAAAGAAGTGGCACCCCAAACCAAAAGAAAACAGATGCAACCACCATGAGCACCACCACCACCAGAACAACTCAGAATCTAGTTGACAATTCAAGTCAATCAACGACCTCAACTAAATTCAACAGAACCTTCCCAAATATTAAAAAGCAGGGTTGTGTTTTTAAAGAATGAGTCCAAATGGGAAAAATATCTATGATAAATAGCATTTTTTGCACCATCACATCTCTGAGTAACAATAAGAGGTGACGTTTGTTAACCCCTAACCAAATGTCAAACACTTATTCTGAGAGCTTTGCTTGCAAGATTCTAATCTTAGTTAAGTTTTCAAATAACCTACGAGATTATCATTTTCAACCCCTTTTACCAGTAAACTGAGGACAGAGAGAAATAATTTGCTTGGTGTCACACATTTAGAAAGCACCAGAAATCACATTTCAATCCCAGCAACCTGAATCTGAAGAAGGTATTCTTAGCTGCTCTGTAGTCCTGCATTTCCATGTCCAATAAATATCCCAGACATCAAAGTTACGCATAAACAGCAAGTTGAATTGCTGATGTGGAAGCATCTGAGCCATTACATGTTGTGCACCAATGAGATTCCTATGAAGGGGATAAGCCAGGGAAATCTGGTTGTGACACAGTGAGGTGGGTGGAAGGCTTTAGTAAAGAGAACTTTGTACAAAATGGAAGAGAGTGGTTAGTCCAAAATCCCCGAAACCTTAGGAGCTCATGCCTCAGTCAACTGTCTTTCTTGGATGTCTAACCTCGTGCCCGTGATGTTCTAGGATGATTGCACTTACTCTCCTTCGAAGTTTTGCAAGAAATAGATGATGTCAAGAAGCAATTAACAATGATACTGGGCCTGACTTGCTACTCAATGGACTACAAGGCTGAGTTTCTTCCTGTATGTTCTATGCTTTACCTTCATGGAGTCAGAACTCCAGAATCACTAGTATGTGGTGTGGAAAGGATCTCAGGAGGGGACATGCTCATAACTCATGGCCCTGAGTCAGGTCAGATGTTAGCTGAGTTCCAGGCCCCCTGACACACTGGGAATGGAGGAGGGATCAGCAGGACCATTGCCAGCTCTTCTAAATTCACTGAGACCCTTCATGTAGGGAGAAGGGGCCACCAACTAGTACTCATCCTGTGCCAGCTAAATGGATACCCTGTGGGAGACATTCCACATAGGTGACCTTATCTCTGTAATAACTGAGTTGGGTGCAACTGTTCCCAGTTGGCAGAAGAGGGCACTATTGCCCAGAAATAGAAGTAATTACCCACCTTCGTGCAACTAATAATAAAAGAACCGGGGTTAAAGTGCTGTCTGGGATAGTTGGAAATCCACGCACTTATACCCTGCCCATGGGTCCACCCTGTCTCAGGGCCTCGGTTTTAGGATTCTTGCTCTATATCTTAGAGATGGAATAGAGAACTGAGGAAGTGTCTGAACCATGGATTCCGATGGCCTTTGTTGAATCCTCATATCTAGCTATGGAGCTTGGTACAAGGGATTTAAGTAATTTTGGCTAATGGCCCTCATTGAAAAATTATGGGAAAATGTTACACCACCTCATAGGAGTGTTATGATGAAAAAAAAATATGCACATAAGATCCAGCACAACACCTTATGTAGATCAAGCTCTCAGCCAGTGTCAGTTCATGTATTAGTTACCAGCAAGGGCTAAAACTCAAAAATACTCTAGAAGCAACTTGATATCAAGTTTCTGCAATTATTACAAACAAAATCTACACAACTGGGCAAAGCCCACTGTTGAAATAGTTTGGAGCCTATCAGTTCATCCTCTCATTTAGAGTCATCTTACACCAAAACCAGCATTTAATGTGTTAAGATGACTCTTCGGGAACGATGGATTTACTTAAAATATGCAGTCTATTCTGCAATATCCAGACATTTTGTTTTTTTCTACCTTGTATCAAGGAAGTCCAAAAGTTAAGTTTATCCAGAGGGAAAAGAGTGCTGTAACATGACACAAAGGCAGACAAAGACAGAACTTACTGCTTTCACCTTCCAAACATGCCTTTGTAGAATTAGTATCTAGAAGAAAGGAGAGCAGGTATTAATCAATTGTATTGTCAGTCATTCATAAATATTATTAGACAGTGGCACATATGTGGTTAACTATGTGTGCATTAATATGCATGTATATAAATAGAAGATCTGCTAACACAGACAGGAGAGATACTCTGATTAAATGTATGAACACCACAGTTTCAGGAATAATTGACTTTTTCTTAACATTAACCAAGGAAGTTCAAGAGGTAATTGATAGGTAAAAATTCATGCTTTCTGCTGCTGCTGCTAAGTTGCTTCAGTCATGTCTGACTCTGTGCGACCCCATAGACGGCAGCCCACCAGGCTCCCCGTCCCTGGGATTCTCCAGGCAAGAACACTAGAGTGGGTTGCCATTTCCTTCTCCAATGCATGAAAGTGAAAAGTGGAAGTGAAGTAGCTCAGTCATGTCTGACTCATGCTTTCTAAAAAATATATATATATGTATATTATATATATATATATATATATATGTATACAATAACTTTTCTACTATGCTTGACAAAGGCTTGATAAAGAACATCAAAAAAAAAAAGAAGAGATGGAGAAATTGGAAAACATAAACTAAATGAAACGGGAGCACTGAATATGAAATACAATAAGTGAAACAAACTAGATAAACGTAAAAGATCCTCATATAGTCCAGTTGCTTTTAAACACGCTTGATCAGTAAAACACTAACAATGATGAGCCCCACAATTTCAGATAATTGGTCTTTTCCACTTTAAAACAGAGAAGTTCAAAAGATAAATAGATCAGGAAGAAAGAAAGACTAAAACATGACATAAAGATAAATCTGTACAAAAACTTACTGCTTTCATCGGTCAAACAATCATTTGGAGGCTCAGTAGTAGGAGGCTCAGTAGTAGGAGGCTTAGTAGTAGGAGGCTCAGTAGTAGGGACAAGTGAGGTGACAACTACAAGAAATGAGAACAAGTATTAATGAATTATCTGTGCCCATTATTTGATACTGTGAGTATGTTTCAGCAGTAAAGAATCCACCTGCAGGGGAGTAGTCACAGGAGACACAGGTTTGGTGCCTGGGTCAGGAAGATCCCCTGGAGGAGGGCACAGCAACCCATTCTGATAGTCTTGCCTGGAGACCCCCATGGACAGAGAAGCCCGGTGGGCTACAGTCCATGGCGTTGCAAAGATTTGGACACGACTGAAGCGACTTCGCACACATGCACATATGTTTACAGGTGTATGTATATTGCAATATATATGTGTGTGTAATATACATATATTCCCTTGCTGCTGCTAAGTTGCTTTAGTCGTGTCCGACCCTGTGCCACCCCATACACGGCAGCCCACCAGGCTCCCCGTCCCTGGGATTCTCCAGGCAAGAACACTGGAGTGGGTTATATATTCCCTTACAATTACTTTATTTACTAAAAGATAAACAAACCTCTTATTAACATGCATTGGTTGAGGCAGAAACAATAAAGTAATAAAGTTTTATAATAAACTTTATGTGTTTATTATAAGTTCTCTTTCTCAGTGAAGGTTGGTCAAAAACTAGGACCAGATTAGATTTATTTCTCTGTAAAATCATTTCATTAATATGTACTTCATGTTATATTCTTAGCTTTTATCAAAAACAAAACAATTTTAAGAAACAGCATTGGAAATATAGCATTAACCAAAATGCCATCATTAGCTTTACAGCCATTAGAAACCCTTGGAATGCATTTGTTTCAGAATTGTGTTCAGGTAAAACACATTATGAACTGGAATATCTCTTAATATGGTAACTGTCACAATGAAACTTATATACTTATTTTTTTCTCATCACACACAAAAATTATAGCCTAGTACTTTTAGTGTCCTTAAGTAGGACACTTAAAGCCATGATTACATTACACTGCAAATTTGCTTCTTTTCTATTAGAATAAAAATTAAGATTTAGAGCTATTTTTGTAATTTTATTTTTAATTAGTTTTAGAAGAGGATATAAATGGATATTATAAATATATGAATAAGTACAGCCGTGTCATATTTTGGAAAGCAAGTGTTTTCTCTGATGTTATTTCATTTGTTCTTCATTGCAGCCCCAGGACAAAACCAAGTGTTCAAACCTGATTAGATTATTGGATAGACTAAGAATCAGAGAAGATAAAGACTTACTTCAGAAATTCAGACTGGTGCATAGCAAACATCTATGCACATTTTATGTGCTTGGTTCCCACTGCTTTAAAAAGGTTTCCTAACCACAGGTAAAAATACAAAATGATTCCTTCTGATGGGCACTTTGGAGCCTTTGGTCTGTTAGGTGAACATGCAGGACATTAAATCCTGAGTCCAAGGGAGTACAGGACCACTGCCAGGGCCGAGGCACATCCCAGCTCTCTGCCCACACTGCATGGACATGTCCAGCATCTGCTCACAGGGGCTGCTTTGAGATGTCATGCCTGGATCACAGGTGACCCTAAGTCATCAAGGAAAGTGTGTATATTCTCTTGACTGTAATGCATCCTCCTTGGGCAGTAATTCACCCCAGTGTGTCCATCCGTACATCCCTCCAGACCTTGCATGTGCTAGGGCTGCAATAAAACTATCTTGAAAGACCTTTTCTAATAGCAAGAAATGCATTCATTAAGTAGAATGGGAGTAAGTTTGTACACTTTAGCATCACCCAATCTTTGATTACAAATTTTATCTTATAGTGGTATGTAAAATACAAATTTCAAAAATCTAAGCCCTTAAAAAACCACCTGGTCAAATTATTCTTTTGCTGAGCTGAAATTTGGCTCCCTTATACAAAGACCATTTTGTCATTTAATAACTCATTGCTTTGGAATTGTAAAGGAGAACTGAATTGAGAATGACTTTGCCTGCTGAAGGACATTCCTGAAAGATGTGGAAGTGTTGTTATTTCCTGACCAACCAAGATCCCCAACAGTGAAGATCTGTTGTGTGCTAAGTTGCTCGATGCTTTCACATATGTTGTTTCATTTAATCCATACAACAACTCTAACACTTAAACATCATATGATCTTAATATTTTGGAAGATGAAACTGAGGGTGAGAGAAGTAAAATTTTTTCTTTTCTATGTTCAAGGCCTATCCTATTTTAATCGTATGGGGAGATAGCTACCATTAAATGAAACATCATTTTATCAAGACATATTTGTTTGTTTTTCATTAACACTTAGCCGGAAAGGTGGGTATTACCTTTGAAAAACAGTATTTTGGGAGGTTATATTTACATTTATATTCACTTACCTTCTTTTATTGAAGGAAAAATAATCTCTTGATCAATTCCTCCTATATTTTTCTTGTGTTTGACAACACATACATGTTGTTTATCCATAGAGGTTTCGGTCACGGTCAGCCAGCTGAACTTCATGTAGGTGTCCTTGGTCTTCATGGTATTTCCCTGCTGGGATGGCAGAGCTCTTTTGTCATTTTTTGCTCTCCAAGAAACTGTAATAACATCAGGGAAAAATTTCTCCAGGAGACAAAGATATGTTCCAGCATTATCATGGTTGATTTCAGCAATTGAAGGAAGAAAAACAGTGGGCTTGGGGGAAGTGTCTGCCTGGAGGTTTCTCTCTGTAGGGGAATATGGAATAGTAATGAAAAAGAATGGTTAAAGAAACACCAACACGTTGTGGCTTGGAAAAACCTAGTGAGTAGTAAAAGAACAGAAGGCTACTGCTCACTATGGCCTTTCATCCACAGTACGTTGTTCGGTGCTTGCTGCTAAGTCGATTCAGTCATGTCTGACTCTGTGCGACCCCAGAGATGACAGTCCACCAGGCTCCCCCATCCCTGGGATTCTCCAGGCAAGAACACTGGAGTGGGTTGCCATTTCCTTCTCCAATGCATGAAAGTGAACAGTGAAAGTGAACTCGCTCAGTTGTGTCCGACTCTCAGCGACCCCATGGACTGCAGTCTACCAGGCTCCTCGGTCCATGGGATATTCCAGGCAAGAGTACTGGAGTGGGGTGCCATTGCCTTCTCCTGTTAGGTGCTTAGTACTGTTCTATTTTTAATGGCAAGAGAAGTTCAAGACTTCATGGGACTTGCCCAAAGTCACAGGTGCTAAGTAGCAGAGCTGGATTATAACTTGACCTTCACTTTTTCTCCATATGTAGAGATGAGGTGCATCTTGTGTGCGTGCCAAGTCGCTTCAGTCGAGTCTGACTCTTTATGACCTAATGACTATAGCCTGCCAGTCTCCTCTGTCCATGGGATTATGACTTTTAAATATCCCATATAAATACCCCACATCAAGACTTCCAACATTCATGAACATGTTTATTGATTGAATCCATGCTTCCTACAGTGGAAATGGGGAGTCCCAATCACTGGACCGCCAGAGAAGTCCCCAATTGATCTTTAAAAATCTCTTTTGTTCTATAATACTGGAGCCTGTTTTGAAGTAGATGGGTGGGTAGTGGGAATAGGGGCGGTGGGGGCAATTGGGTATGATGGTTTCTGTATTGGTGAAAATCTTTGCTAGCTTCTAAACTACTTCCTTTTCCCATCCTGTGTTTTGCAATAAATGCTCTCTTTGTCCAAATAACACATTCTCATATTCTGCAACTCTGTGGAATCTCACTCTTCATTTAACTGATTCTGGAATGAATCATAAAAATAAATACCCAGAGAAAATTTATTGGTTTTGCAAAGCAATATAGTTACTTTTGAGAATGGGAATCAACACCCATGTGTACTTGACACGTGTACTGTGAAGTTGAACTTTGAGCTCTAGATGTGGATCCCATGCCCGATTCTGAAGTGAGGAAATTCTCTTTATTTCTAATTTTATATGACCTCTCAATTTTATACCTGAACCACTCCAGATTTGTAGAGTAGAGCAGCATGTTATTTATAGTGCCTTGATTGTATAACGGTACTTCCAAAACTTCTATTAAAAATGTATTATTAATCCCAAACTCCTAATTTGGGATTAGCAGATACACACTACTGTATATAAAATAGATAAACAATAAGAACCTACTATGTAGAACAGAGAAGTATATTAAATATCTTGCAATAACCTTTAATCAGAGAAGGCAATGGCACCCCACTCCAGTACTCTTGCCTGGAGAATCCCATGGATGGAGGAGCCTGGTAGGCTGCAGTCCATGGGGTCGCTAAGAGTCAGGCATGACTGAGCGACTTCACTTTCACTTTTCACTTTCATGCATTGGAGAAGGAAATGGCAACCCACTCCAGTGTTCTTGCCTGGAGAATCTCAGGGACGGGGAAGCGTGGTGGGCTGCTGTCTCTGGGGTCGCACAGAGTCGGACACAACTGAAGCGAAATAGCAGCAGCAGCAATAACCTTTAATGGAAAAGAATCTGAAAAATAATACACACACACAAAAAAACTGAATCACTTTGCTGTATACCTGAAAATAACCCAACGTTGTGAACGAACTATACTTTCATGTCAAAAAAAATTTTTTTTATTATTACAAACTAAATATTTGAAGCTCTTTCACACTTAAATAAGAATTTTTAATTCATGAGATTTCTATCTATATTTAATTGACTTCACTTCTTGATCATTTTCTTTATAAATTAAAACTTTTTTCTGATAAGTATGAGCATGAAGCCCAAGCTTACTGGTTATATATTTTAGAGCCAATAAATGTTGTTGTTAGAAATGATATCAATTAAATTAAAGGATTAAGATTTAAAGCACATAGAAAAATAGGACATATAAAAAATAAACATATTTTAATCTCATTTTTTCTTGCCATGTACCAAAGTCTGCTAAAGAGAAACAGATACCTTCTAATTCAATTTATGTGTGTGAGGGAACCATAAGATAACTTTCTATTTGTTAATAGTACAGCTGCATCCCCTGAAGAATTTCAATTCATCAACTGTTTAGCTACCAACACTCTGCCTCTTGGATGCAATTTTCCCTTTACATTTGAATAAACACCTATGCAACACATATGACGTGTTAGCCAACAAAACGTACGGTGCTCAGTCGTGTCCAACTTTTTGCAACCCTATGGTCTGTAGCCCGCCTGGCTCCTCTGTCCACGGGCTTATCCAGACAGAAATACTCATGCATTAGACAACATGCTAAATACTTCATCACACAGTCTCATTTAATTCTCATATAACCCCTGCTGGATAATACCGTTATACTATTTTACAGATTAGGAGACTGAATCCAGAGAATAACGTCCATGTTCATATACATAGTTAGTGGTGGATCGGAAGTTCGAGGTCAGCCTGACTCCAAAGCCCACTTTCTTTGGAAATGCCCCTTCAGCATCAGGAAAGGAGACATGTTAACTCATAAAACTTACCTGTAATGACAAACTTCAACCCTGGGCCAAATACTTTCATGATGATTATGTACATTATACATGAGCCCTTCATAGAAGTCCACACAGACACGAAGCCAAATTTTTTATAATATTTGTACAGTGTTGTCTATGCTCTCCTTTACTATGTGAATTTGTTGTAAAATCTCTCCTAAATCTCTACATCTAATTCCCATCCACTTTCATTTTTGGTAAATATAATTCCTATTTAATTATTTCTTACCTTCCCTCTATTACCTTGAAAAAAAATTATATTCTTCTGATACTTACCTGTGACAATGAGTTTTGCTCCAACATTGAAGTTTTTTATGTAATTATTCCACAGTGATTCAAGTCATATCAAAAACTTTAGACTAATTAGCTTCTCTGATTTCTTCAAATTCTAGTAGAACTATGATGACTTGGAATTCAAGACACTAGACTTCTGGTCCTGGTTCATTTCGCTCCTAACAAGCTCTGTGGTTGAGCAAATCAAGTAAATTAACGCCTTGGGTACCTTATTTATTTGAAAATGACCATGCTACTGTTAAGTCAAATGAACATCCTTATTAGTGTTTTGGTGAGCTCAAAATGAAACAAGATCTGAAAAGTCATTTGCATAAAAATTATATAGAGGTAAGAGATTGTAAATATTACTATATTATCATTGATATTATTATTAGTATTTTTATTTGTGATAATTGTGTGGTCCAGCATGACATGTTAATATCATGGGAGCAAATCTTGCCTATCTGATGGGAATTCAGTATCTGGGGTTTACAAGTAGATCCATAGCAACTGATGACTTGTTTGCATTCCTCTGTGTTTTGATATGTCTGGGATTCTCCAAGCCTGTATCACAGCTTTTCACACACCCAGTTAGTAGGCAGTCATTTGTTCTGTCGTATTTGCTGCATTTCCAGGGTGAACAAAATCTAAGGGAACATTGGCTAAAGCCTAATGTATGCAACCAGTATATGGAACGTCACTTCTGCTGTCCACAACAAATGGCTTTTTCCCCAACAACAGCACAATCGATGGGTATCTCAAGATTTTACCAGAAATTTCAGCTTCAAAAAATCTATCCAGTTCATGCCCAAAGTTCAGCTTGCAGCTCCAGGTATGGGCCTTATGACAAATGACCACAAAAATGGCAGGATGCCTGGTACTCAAATTCTCCTTTGTTAAATTGGATTGCTTCATTACCTGCCTCATCTTATCAGCTGAAGGTCACCATTCATGAATGACATTACATTTTGGTGCCCATTGCATTGATGCATAAACATATTTGTTTGAAGACCATTTCTTCCATTTTATAAACTGGATATTGAAGGCAGTGTCCCCTTTTTACTTCATTTTCCTACTAAAGACTTCCACATGGAAGTTCTTTTTTTTAATTTTGTGGTGGGAAAACATTTGAAAATTTGGTGTGCTTATTTTAGTCGGTTAATATAGGGTATCTATTCCACCACATTTTTTTCTTGCTGTATTATTTCTTATTTTTAATTCACTTCTTTTAGATTGAGATCGAACTGACACATATTTGAATGTTTAATAAATGCACATTCATGTGACTTCCATGATCTTTGTGAGGGAAAGAGACGTCATTTCAGTGCTATGATTAAAAGCAAGAGCATTGTTTTCACATGTGAGCAGCAATGCAAAGTATGAGCTATTACTAATAGTTACAGAATCCAGGTCAGACTACAGAAGGGTAAATATTCAGGATATAAAGATGTGACTTAATGTTTCAAATATCACATAATGATCCAGTCCTCTTACTTTGACAAGTCTCTACTGGATCCCAAAGTTTGCCACAGTAGCTAGTCATGTGACTTTAGGCAAGTAACTAAACTTCTCTAAACCTCAGTTTCTTTATCTATAAAATGGGAATGACAGGATTACTGGTGAGGAACGTATAAGGCATTGAAACTACATATCATGGTGTCTGCTGCTAAGTCACTCCAGTCGTGTCCGACTCTGTGGGACCCCATAGACGGCAGCCCACCAGGCTCCCCGTCCCTGGGATTCTCCAGGCAAGAACACTGGAGTGGGTTGCCATTTCCTTCTCCAATGCGTGAAAGTGGAAAGTGAAAGTGAAGTCACTCAGTTGTGTCCGACTCTTCGCGACCCCATGGACTGCAGCCCACTGGGCTCCTCCGTCTATGGGATTTTCCAGGCCAAGAGTACTGGAGTGGGGTGCCATTGCCTTCTCCGATCATGATGTCTATCCTTCAGTAAATATTAATTAACATTAAAATTCTCTTTAATGGCATGTTTTGAGGCCATTTCATCAAAATCTTCCACCAAACAAAAGATACGTTTTTTATAAGCAATAACT
Source organism: Bos javanicus (assembly GCF_032452875.1). NCBI lineage: Eukaryota > Metazoa > Chordata > Mammalia > Artiodactyla > Bovidae > Bos > Bos javanicus. The sequence goes on from NC_083871.1 coordinate 50,804,703, forward strand.
ATTACACCAAGCTCAACAATCCAAGACGTCCTACTTCTCCAGCCATGGACCATAGAAGACAGGTCTCAGTTGAGCCAGAATCTAGAATGCTTTTCCACTAGAATAGAAGCTGTTTGGTGTTGAGACTTGTTCTGTGTCTTGTTCGCCCTTCTGTCTGCAGCTCCCAGCACAGAAACTGTCCTCAATAAATATTTGCTGAGAGAATGAAAGAGCAAAGGAGAATGCCCAGCCATGAAGACACTTTCATGAACTTTGGAGCTGAAATGGCTCATTGAGCTCACAAACTGGTCCATGTCCAGACAATTCCACAAGAGATGAGGTAGTTTAAATTTCAAATAATCTCAGCCTCCTTCTAAGAAGCTAGAGTAATAAGAAGTGAGATTTATCAATGTTTTATAATCATTTACTGTAAGAATTTTCTTGCACTGCTCTTAGGGATGAGATGAAAATCAGTAATACTGGTTTTGCAGGAGATTCAGGAGCACAGTATTTTATCTCAAAATATAGAGAAGAGATAGTAAGAAAAGTGTTTCTCACTTAATAGACTGCCTACAAGAAAAGGAACTTGAACTAATAACTTATACCAATGTGATGATATAATATGCTATTTATGTTAGAATATAGAAAGATAAACGAAGCAATAAGACAGACATGGTCTTCAGAATACTTTACTATCTAGCCTGAGTCTATTTTGTGTGTGTTTTCTAGAACAAATTTCAACTGCTTACAAGCAGGGACAAGAATAAACCATTTACAAGGTGATTTAGTTTCCATATACAGTGACCAATAGCTGTAAAACTACTGTTTAGATGCTGAGGCCAAGAATGTGGCAGCCATATCAGGGAGAGCCCAGGTTGTTTCTACAAAGCATCTCTCAGTATTTTATGACTACAGTAAGAATAGAAAAATGATACTTACCAGGAAGAGTTACTATGATGTTAGCTCCTTTTCCAAATATCTTCCTCCAGCCTGAGCTGTCACAATGGTAAAAGCTCCTACAATAATCCAGCCTTTTTCTACCTTTATAAAGTGACTAGAAGTCAAAAACTTCATCCTGGCAGTTTGATCTGAATTCTTTTGGAAGTCCTTGGATATAGGTTTCACAGCATCCAATGTTTTATAAGTTTTCCTCTGATTTGTTGTTATTATTCAGTCACTAGGATGTGTTTGACTCCTTTGCAACCCCTTGGACTGTAGCCCGCCATGGGATTTCCCAGGGCAGAATACTGGAGTGGGTTGCCATTTCCTTCTCCAGGGAATCTTCCTGACTCAGGGATCCACTGGGGAAGCCACTTTCCTCAGATAAATGGGCCCAAATATCTGCTTTCCAAAGAGTAGTAATCACTAAAATCACTGATGAAAGATGAAAAGGATAAAAACAGGAAAGAACACACCACTGACACCAGCTGGTTACCCACCTGGGTTTCTAAATTTCCAGGAATGGTATTCAAAGGATCAAGACTTTTTTTTTTTTATTTCCAGGTGTTCAGTTCTGTAGAAACTGCTCAGAGTTTGCATCAGTTGAAAGGCAATTCTCTTTTCACAAACACCAGGGCTGTTTAGTGATTTGGGAATGTATTGCTAAAAGGAGGAAAACCTTCAGTAACTGAAAATGCAAATACCCCATCCGCCATCACACGTGGACTTGAGAAATGTGAACAAACGCTCCATTCATTGGGCAGCACAATTCTTTACCAAGGTAAAGGGAAATGAGAAAATAAGTCCTATGATGGCTTATTTAATATTATTTTTCCTAGGATAAAGGAAGAAATTTGCAGAATTCTCTCCGTTGAAATAAAACTTTCTTTCAACTAACACTTGAAAACAATATCCATTTCTCTGATAGTCAAAAGAAGTCCCTTTGTGGCTATTCTGTAATTTCAAGCCACTCATCTTGGGGCAGGGGGAAAGAAATTGCCAGGAGCAGCTGAGTACTCCTCTGAGCACAGATGAGCTGTCCACCTGCCAGGACGAGACAGGACAGGCTCTTACTGCCTCCATGTCTACTCCAGATGCACTTGTTCATGATCTCAGTCCCGTGAGCAATCAGTTCCTCTGCCCCAAGGATGAAAGTAAGAGGGTCATGTTGGGTAACTGTCCATTCACAGGAGCTCAGCTCACAGTCCCAACACAATGGGAGGGGATGAGAGATTCAGATGCCAATTATATTTAGACAGATTGTTTTTTTTAAATTGAGAGTTCATGGGAATTTCCTGGCAGTACAGTGGTTAGGACTCTGCACTTTTACTGCTTTTACTGGGCTCAATCTCTGGTTGGGGAAATAAGATCTCATGATCCACAGAATGTCCACAGAAAAAACTGAGAATTCTTTTTTTTTTAATTTTATTTTATATGTTTACAGAAAAAATTGGGAATTCTAAGTCATTAGTACTTCGGGCTGTCATATACCCTTTGCATCTATTGTAGTCATGAATGATGTCCCCTCAGTTCCTTTCTTAAAACTTGTCCTGTGATTTTCCTTATTCCAAGACCATGAGCAGAATTATCGGGAGCTTTAGGAATTGTTTGTTGTTCAAAATACATGAAAGATTTAAGCAATAAAATGCAAAAGAGTAACTAAAGAGTTATGCAATTAATAAGTTTTATTAAATATAAGAACAGTAAGAAGAAAGAGTATAAGGTTTTACTAAAGGGCATAAAATTAAACCTGCATAAATGGAGAGACAGATGATATTCACGAAGGAAAAGCTCAATGTCATAAACATGCAAACTCTTCTTAAACTCATGTGTATAGATAGACTAATTCCAATGAGGCTTAAGGTAACATTTTATTTTTTTGTTCCATGTTGTAAAGATTGGGGCTGAGCTAGTTATGTTTACTTTAAATTGATATAAAATGTAAATATAAAATAATTTTAAAATTTTTATTAAAATAATGATTTTAAATAACTAATTTGGCATAGCAGCTCTTAACCCTTATTGCAAAGTTACTGACATAACATGATAATGGAGTAAGAATACTGAGACACGAATAAAACACAAATCCTCCAAGCATATGTTAATATAAAAATATAATTAAGGCATTTTTAATTGTAGGGAAATGATAGATTGTCTTAAAATTAGTTATGAACTATTAATTATATGTTGGAAGAAAAAATAGCTCTCTATCAAATACCATAAAGGTTAGGTTTGTATTAAAAGGCATCTAAAGTGTGAGTTATAAAGAACAATGAATGAAGGTCACTCAGTTGGGTCTGACTCTTGCGACCCCATGGACTGTAGCACACGAGGTTCCTCTGTCCATAGGATTCTCCAGGCAAGAATACTGAAGTGGGTTGCCATTTCCTTCTCCATGGGATCTTCCTGACCTAGGAATCAAACCTGAGTCTCTTGCATTGCAGGCAGATTCTTGACTGAGCTATGAGTAGGGGACTAACTGAGTCCTCCGGCAGAAAATCTTGCAATGTGAAGAGCACAGGAGACACCTTTACTTAATGTTTAACTTTTAAGAAGTAGAAATTTGGAGAATTTTTTTCTCTTTTTTTTAAAATTGAAGCATAGTTGATTTACAATTTGTGGCAATCTCTGCTGTATAGCAAAGTGACTCGGTTTTACACGTATATATGTTCTTTTTTTTTCAACATTGTTTTCCATTATGATTCATCCCAGGATATTAGATGTAGTTCCTGGTGCAATACAGTAGGATCCTGTTGCTTATCGATTCTAAATGTAATAGTTTACATCTGCCAACTCCAACGGAAAAGGCAATGGCACCCCACTCCAGTACTCTTGCCTGGAAAATCCCATGGGCGGAGGAGCCTGGTAGGCTGTAGCCCTTGTGTGCAAAGAGTCGGACACGACTGAGCGACTTCACTTTCATTTTCCCTTTCCACTTTCATGCATTGGAGAAGGAAATGGCAACCCACTCCAGTGTTCTTGCTTGGAGAATCCCAGGGACGAGGGAACCTGGTGGGCTGCCGTCTATGGGGTCGCACAGAATCAGACACTACTGAAGCGACTTAGCAGCAGCAGCAGCAGCCAACTCCAAATTCCTAGTCCATCCCTCTTCTCCTCTTCCTCCCTGTTGGCAACCACGAGTCTGATCTCTATGTCTATGAGTCTGTTTCTGTTTCAAAGATAGATTTATTTGTGTCATATTTTAGATTCCACATATAAGTAATATCATATGGTATTTTCTTTCTTTTTCTGACTTACTTCACTCAATCTCTAGTTGTATCCATGTTGCTGCAAATTGCAGTGTTTTGTTCTTCTTATGGCTAAGTAGTATTCCACTATAGATATATACCACATCTTCCTTACCCATTCATCTGTCAATGGATATTTAGGCTGTTTCCATGTTCAGGTTGTTGTGAGTAGTGCTGCTATGAACAGAGGGGTGCAGGCACTATTCAGACAACTGTTTTGTCCTGGTATATGGCCTGGAGTGGGCTTGCTAGGTCATACGGTAATTCTATTTTTAATTTTCTGGGAGACCTCCATACTGTTTTCCATAGTGGTTGCACCAATTTACATTCCCACTGACAGTGTATTAAGATTCCCTTTTCTTCACACCCTTTCCAGCATGTGTTATTTGCAGACATTTTAATGATAGCCATTCTGACTGGCATGAAGTTACACCTTGTTGTAGATTTGATTTGCATTTCTCTAATAATTAGTGATGTTGGGCATCTTTTCATGTGCCTAGTGGCCATCTGTATGTCTTCTTTGAGGAAATGTCTATTAAGGTGTTCAGCTCACTTTGCCACTGGGTTGTTTGTTTTTTGTTTTTGTTGTATGATCTGTTTACATATTTTGGAAATTAAGCCCTTGTTGGTCACATCATTTATAAATAGTTTCTCCAATTCTATTGGTTGTCTTTTTTTATGGTTTATTTTGATGTGAAAAAGCTTGTAAGTTTGACTAGGTCCCATTTGTTTATTTTTGTTTTTATTTCTATTGCCTTCAGAGACTGACCTAAGAAAACATTGGTATGAGTTATGTCAGAGAATGTTTTGCCTATGTTTTCTTCTAGGAAAGGTATGGTGTCATGTTTTATGTTTAAATCTTTAAGCCATTATGAGTTTATTTTTGCGTATGGGGTGAGAGTGTGTTCTAACTTCATTGATTTATGTGCATCTGTCCAACTTTCCCAGCACCACTTGCTGAAGAGACTTTTCCCCCCTGTTTTTATATTCTTGCTGGAGAACTTGTACTTTTTAGAACATTTCTAGGAATGTATTCATTTCTTCTAGGCAGTCTATTTTCTTGCCATGTATTGAGTAATTATTTGTAGTAATGAGTTACTGCTGTTTGTATTTTGGTGGTATCAGCTGTTAACTTCTTCTAATTTCATGTCTAATTTTGTATCTTTGAGTTCTCTCTCTCTCTCTTTTTTTTTTTCCTGATGAGTTTGGCTAAAGGTTTACCAATTTGTTTGTCTTTTCAAATAACCAGCTCTTGGTGTATTGATCTTTTATATGATGTTTCTAGTCTCTATTTTACTTTACTCTGATTTTTATTCTCTTTCATTTACCTTTGGTTTTATTTGCTCTTTTTCCTAGTTCTTTTAGGTGTAAGATTAGGCTGTTTGTTTGAGGTTTTTCTTGTATCTTGAGGTAGGCTTGTATCACTATAAACTTCTCTCTTAGAACAGCTTTTGCTGTATACCACAGAATTTTTTTGTATGGTGTTTTCCCGTTTTCATTGTCTTCAAGGATTGTTTATTTCCTCTGATTTCTTCAGTCACACCTGGGTTGTGTACAGCATACTGCTTATCCTACATGTGTCTTTGTTTCTCATACATACAGTGTCTCTACCTCTGGCTGTGTCCTTAGAGAAAATGACCTGGATAAACAGAGACAGAGAATGGAAACTGAGGGAGGGATCATAAGGGTTCTGTGAGTACATGGAAAAGTAGTTATCACAAAGTGCAAAGAAAAACAGTGATATAATAATGAGTCAGTAATTGGGGGAGAAATTGGTTCTCCACACTAAGATTGCTACCTTACACCCATACACAAAAATTCAAAATAAAGTGGATCAAGGAATCAAAAGGCCAAAACGAAGTCTTAACACCATTGGAAAAGTAGAAATGAAACTATATTTATGCTTCAGGCTTTCCTAAAGCTGCAAATAGTTACAGTATGTGGTTGCTGATACAGTAGAGCAAGCTAAAGCCAGTGCATTTACTATCCAATTCCTTGCTGTCTGCAGTCATTGAACTAAGAAGAATCTGAAGCTTTGACTTGTGGTGTGAGACGGTTTTTTGTTTTGTTTTGTTTTTATTCCGAGATTCTGATAGAGAAATGTGATGACCTGGAGAGCAGCAGCACCCAGGATGCAACAAGACAGATGGGGCTTCAGGGTTGGGGATAAGACCATGAACACTATTCTAGTAGGCATTCCTGTGCTAGTGCAGCAAGACTTACAAATCAACTTGAAGAAGAATCACTAGGAGTCTATCAAAAAATGCACATTTTCAGCCTTCGTTCCGTGATTCTGATTCACTCTGTTGAGTGCCACCCAGAACACGCACTTTTATTCCAGTTCAGGTACTTCTGATGCAGGTGGTACGTGGACCACAGTTTGAGAAACACTGTTCTAGAGCTCAGACACTGGTACAGATTTGGAGGAACCATATACACGTGAGCTGACATTTCTGCATTTCAATATCAATTTTGCTTCCTTAAACCTAGCCCAATAAGGCAGCCACAATCCTTGGCTATATAACTTTTCAATTGAAATATATACCATTCTTTGATTGTTCACCCAAAGTGTTCTTTAATTTTAATTATTGAGAAAATTATGATCTGATAAGTCTGATTCTAGTTTGGCACTTGGCCTTGTTAACGGTAGGGAGTGGGGGTAGAAAGAAGCTTTGGCTTTACTTGTTGAAGACAGTTCTGGCTGTGGGCTGAACTTCAACAGAGGGTATAAGTAGAATACAACAACGGGGCTCTCTCGTAGCTCAGTCGGTAAAGAATCTACCTGCAATAATGCAGGAGACCTGGGTTCAATTCCTGGGTCTGGAAGATCCCCTGGAGAAGGAAATAGCAACCCACTCCAATATTCTTGCCTGGAGAATTCTTGCCGTGGACAGAGGAGCCTGGCAAGCTACAGTCCAAGGGGTCTCAAGAGTTGGACACAACTTAGTGACTAAACCACCAACCACCAACACCTAAAACAATCACTTTTCCCCCTACCCTCGTTGATTATGTAAGAGAGATATCAGTTTTTTCCAAAAGATAAATTGGATACCAGCTTGAGGTTCAAGAAGTCCGAGTTTTCATTCCATCATTTCTCATTCTTCATACTCCTGGATAATAAAGATGCTCTATTCCCAGCCATTTTCTCTGCATAATCATCAGGTGAATGGTTCAGTATTATCTAGCCTTTCCATTTTCCTCTCCTAAATATCTCCCCTCACAGATAATCCTAGGTTCTCTGTCTGTCTTAAAGAGAATATAATATGAACTCTACCAGCTTCTGGGAGAGCTGAGAATATGCTGCCTGCCAGACTGTTTGCCTATAGACTGGAGATGGAGGCCTGTTTTTAGGAAAAACTATGGCTATTGTGGGGAGGTAGAAGGTGGCCATGGAATATAAAGTTTGATTCATGGGCATTGAGTTCAGGGTTTTTCTTTGTTTAGAGTAAAAAGGAATTGGAGGAGGAAGTGAAGCAGCTGCTGATATCAGGGCTGTGATTTGCAGCCACAAGCAAAATTTCCAGTGCAGTGTACAGGAAGTCTGAACCAACGTGCTTATCCCAGATAGCACAGTAGTATATGCCGGAATCACTTGCTTGCAGATTTAGGATTGCAAATGTATACCTCCTCCCTGTGCCCTTATAGACATGGTATTTTGTTCCACTGATTCCTGATTCAAGCACAGCCTTTGAGTTGTAGCTGTCGTAGTATAAAAGGCGTCGGGGGGCCGTCCCCTCCTCATGTTTGTACAAGTGGATATAGGTGGCCCCTTGTGTAAGATCACAAGGGAACGAAGCAGTCTCCCCAGTATTACTAGTGATTAACATCAAGTCGGAAGATACCTGCATGACTGCAATGGGAAAAGCAACAAAAAATAATGAAGAGGAAGCATTAATTTCTTAGTATGACCCTCTTCCCCACAATCCACCACCCCACCCTCCAACATTGCCACAAAATACAGAAAAATTCCAGGAGCATCCAGGCAGCACACTTACCGGGAGCCAGGACAACCAGAAGCAGTGCTGGGGCCTGCATCCTGCCCCAGCAGTGAGCTAGACTGGGATTCTGAGCAGATGTGACAGGCAGAGAAGTCAGGGAGGATCTCTCTTAAAGACCACCAGGCTCATCCCAGAGTGGGTGGGTGCTGGGGGAGGCCTGGGGAGGAGCCTCACCTCTCTGCACCAACCCTTTCTTGAGGGCCCCCCTGTGGCAGGCTGAGAGCTGCCATCTCCCTCACAGGAGAGGAGAGGCCTGAGCACTGAGAACTCAGAATTGAAAGCAGATGGATCAAATGCGAACTGAGGGGAGGAGAGCCATGGACCAAGCTTGCCTGTTGCCTGGTGGAGTGAGCAGTCCTAAGTGAGCAGTTCAGCATTTCAGTATTTATGCTGCTGCCACAATCTTGTCCGGTGACATCTTTATATTCCTTCCCTGAACTACCTTTCCTTTTACCCCTGTAAGCAAACTCGGAGGCAACAACCAGAGAATCCAATAAGAACTGAACCTGCTTTATTATAAGAAAGTAAGATTGATTATGTCGGTCTACATTTGACTGTCTTTAAAATTAAATGGATGTGTGTTCATGTGTGTGCATGTGTTATAAATCAATTGGAGAGAGGATTCATGTTCATCCTCAAGTAAAAGGCTGCCTCATACAGAGTGTCCAGATTTCATGAAAAAATAAGGAGCTTCACAATAGTTGGAACAAACTAAAAACATATATTTTTTCTGAAATCCAGGGACATGCAAATCAGAACTACAATGAGATATCACCTCACCCATGTCAGAATGGCTATTATTGACAAGGCTAGAAATAACGTGTTGAAGATGGGCAGAAAATAGAACCCTTGTGCACTGTTGTGGGGATGTAAATTGGTGTAGTCGCTATGAAAAACGGTATGGAGTTTCCTCAAAAGGTTAAAAATGAAACTACCACATGATCCAGCAATTCCACTTCTGAGTGTTTATCCATAGAAAACAAAAACACTAAGAGATGCCTGCACCCATATGTTCACTGTTTAGAACAGCCAAGGCACGGAAACAAGCCAAGTGCCCATCAACAGAAGAATAAAGTACCTGTGGTGTGTGTGTGTATATATACATATATATGTGCATACAATAATGTGGAAACAGTGTCAGACTTTATTTTTGGGGGCTCCAAAATCACTGCAGATGGTGACTGCAGCCATGAAATTAAAAGACGCTTACTCCTTGGAAGGAAAGTTATGACCAACCTAGATAGCATATTCAAAAGCAGAGACATAAGTTTGCCAACAAAGGTCTGTCTAGTCAAGGCTATAGTTTTTCCTGTGGTCATGTGTGGATGTGAGAGTTGGACTGTGAAGAAGGCTGAGCGCTGAAGAATTGATGCTTTTGAACTGTGGTGTTGGAGAAGACTCTTGAGAGTCCCTTGGACTACAAGGAGATCCAACCAGTCCATTCTGAAGGAGATCAGCCCTGGGATTTCTTTGGAAGGAATGATGCTAACGTTGAAACTCCAATACTTTGGCCACCTCATGCGAAGAGTTGACTCATTGGAAAAGACTCTGATGCTGGGAGGGATTGGGGGCAGGAGGAGAAGGGGACGACAGAGAATGACATGGCTGGATGGCATCACTGCCTCGATGGACGTGAGTCTGAGTGAATTCCTGGAGTTTGTGATGGACAGGGAGGCCTGGCGTGCTGCGATTGATGGGGTCGCAAAGAGTCGGACACGACTGAGCGACTGAACTGAACTCAACTGATGTGCATATAATACCATTATGTGGCCACTAATTATGTCATGGGTTTAGACAGCTCTCCCGCCTGCTGTACAGCTCTACTCTTGACCAGTTCTTTCTCTACCATTCTGTTTCTCTACCTCCCTCTGTTAGTCCATCTCTGTGCACAGATCTTCTCGATTTCCGATTGCTACCCCACACCTTTCTTTCCAGCTCTGACTTTCTTCCCTCTCTTTCTCTTTATCTCTCCTCTGTTTTACAATTTCCTTCCTCATCTTTATTTCTGTCACTTTCTGTCTCTCTTCTCGCCCACCTCTACCACCTGTCTTTCCTTTTCTAGCTCTCTATTTATATTTCTTATTGATTTGACTTCTCTCTCTCTCCCTCTCCATTTTCTCTCATGATCATCCTAACTACTTTAAATTTTCTGTGATTCCAACATCTGCGATATCTGAGGATTGGCATCTGGTAACTGACGATTCTGTTACCATGTTGTGATGTTCCTGGTTTCTATAAGGTAAGGACTTTGGGATGATATCCTGCGCATTTGGAATATCATGTTATGGACTTCAGGCAGTGTTTAATACTGTGGAGTGTGCTGAGTTTTTTGTCAGCCGGGCATTGGCCCAGTTGTGGAATGCTCTCGCCGGGCAGGTGCAGATGGTGCAATTTTCAGACTTTGCAGTGCTATTCACACCGCATTGTGTGTACCACCCCGAGTGGTTTCAAATCAAAATTTAAAGAATATGGTTGTGATTACATAGCCATATTTTTATAATGTGGATTTTTAAAACATTTTCCTTAAAGGTATGCATCGGTGAAGAATGAAAACTACATCAGAGTCCCACATTTCTGAATAAGGATGACAGTTCATTTTTGTTTATTGTAGCCAGAGTGTCTCCATGTCAGGCAGGATTTAATGACAAACCCTAACTTCTGAGGGCGCCAAGGTCAGCAGTCCCGGGAGGTAGTACTGCCCTTGTCCCCACTGGCAGGGAAGACTGAGGGTGAGTGACTGGTCCAGGGTCCCACAGCTGGCAGGGGCAGGGCCAGGACTCAGGCGCCCCGTCTGTACCAGCATCCACCCTGGTCCGCACAGGACGGTCGTCTCTGGAGTGTGTTGGAGCTTCTGCGATGACAGGTGTGGTCCAGTCACAGCAGTCGGGCTCCACGTGCCTCCAGGTCAGGGCACATTGTTCAGTCCCTTCAAATCATCAAAGGAAACATTTCAACCTCACAAATATGAGCGAATAAACAGTCAGTTGTAAAAGCTGTATTTCTGCTTAATTATTTAACCACAGAAGGAAAAGAGTAGATCTTAAAACTTCATCTCATAAGAAACAAAGATTGTGTATCTACATTCAGTGAGGGATGTTGGTTTGGTGTGGTGACCATTTCAAAATATGTACAAATATTGAATCGTTGTGTTGTGTAACTGAGCCTAATGTAATATTTTATGCCAATTTTATTTTTTAAAATACATTTGTTTAAAAAAAGAAAGGAAAAGTAGTGACTGAATGGAGTAGTTGGGGGCACTGGTAGGGACAGACAGATGGCAGAGGCAGCCATAGTCGTGGCAAACAGAGGCCCTGCCTGTATCAATGTATCCAACACGCTTCGTCCTCTTTTCCACAGCAGTGTTCAGACATAAAGCAAAATGTGGGTGTGTGAATAGTAGATCCTTTTCTAAAATACTTTATAATACATTCTTGAGTGACCTCAAGCATGGTCTGTTCAGTGTCACAGCTCATGTTTGTCACATAAGCTCGTGTTTGGTACATAAGCTTTGTTATAAGAACACAGAGTAAAAATGTAGCTTTTTGCCCTTTCATGTTACACCTCAAATATTTGATGTGTTCTGTCTTTTTCTGCAGGAAAAGACCCTTCATTGAAAGTCATCAGATGGGTCTCCTTTTTTGAAAGTTGAAATGAAGACACCTACTGCTGATGTTATTGAATGGCTAATAAAGAATTTATTTATTGTGTTATCTCACAGACATGGTATCATATTCCCAAACATTAAAGTGTTGCCTGCCCATGGATCATACGATAGTGTCATGAAGTGAAGTGAAAGTCATTTGGTCATGTTGAACTCTTTGCAACCCCATGGACTGTAGCCTGACAGGCTCCTCTGTCCATGGAATTTTCCAGGCAAAATATTGGAGTGGATGGCCATTGCCTTCTCCAGAGAATCTTCCCAACCCAGGGATAGAACCCAGGTCTCTCTCATTGCAGGTGGATTCTTCCATTTGAGCCACCAGGGAGATCTTGGACTCCCTATATTCAGTGAGACTGAGTCTGATCTCTTAATGAAGAGTTACAGAAAAGTCTTGTGCTGTCTTTCTAATCAAAAGACCTCTTAATATATTGGAATGGCATTACATTGTAAGCAAAATCTCTATTTTGATTTGCAGAATGGAATTTTTGTTTCATGTCTCAGATTTCTTTAGTATTTTTTCAACATCCTACATTTCTCTTCTATTTATTAGCTCATGAACATGCAATATATGTACAATTGTAAAAAGTAATAAAACTGAATATATCAAAATGATTAGCTTTATTTTTCTTGTTTTACATTATGCATTTGGCCTAAAGTATTAGAATTACAACAGGAAGACAAGATAGATTGTGAATACATATAAAAAATACCATTTTGTATTATGTATCATGAAATAATCACTTTCTCTTGACATATCGCCTAAAATAGTCTGAGTAATCTTATTTTGAACCAACTCTATGAAATCATTCTCCCTTGTGTTTAGCTAGTTTGAATTAAAATGAACTCAATTATATTATGAGTTGTTTTGTTAAACAGGAACATTAAACTCAATGCTTCATAGGAAGACAGTGTTAACTGTCAGTTTCCTTTCATTATTCATTGTCATTCAAGAAAAATCCAACTGTGTGTGATGGAAATGGTGCTGGTTTGGGTGGAAACTGGCCACCCAAATCTAATCGGCTCCATCTGTGCTTGGTCTAAGAATGGACCATAGAATAGAGGTAAGCTGGAGACTCCCTGGGAGCCTGGGGCCTCACCAGGGGAGCTTCTTATATGGAAAGAGGTGGAGAGGGAGCTCCAGAGTCCAGCCATGGACTAAAACCTCAAGACTTCAGTGGTGTCATCACAATGAGAATATCCTGTGTCAGGAGTGGACCCATGTCTACACCATGACCATAGCTGGGGCCTGAGTTGGAGATCAGTGTGTGACTTTAATCTGAGAAGAAGCTCTCCCCTGATGCTCAGGCTGGACGAGAAGGCTGTGTGTGGCCAGTCCTCCTAGGAGGGCAAAGACCCCAGATGTTGGCTCTCAGATTTTCCTTTAAAAGGATCCATTAGAGAAAATAGGAAAAATATACAATCATTTATTTTTATCTCTCGTACTATGAATTGAACATTATTTTATGCCTATGCCTTTTATAGAAATACACAGACACACATAGAAATGAGGGTCATACCTGTTAATATAGTTACCTAATAGAAAATATGGTTAAACAAGAGACAAGAGGACTCAGGATGTGACTTGAATGTGCGAGAGGTCAGACTGTGCAAGCTGAAGCCTTGACCTTAGTCATGGGGCCCTGCTTCCCTCTGGGGCTGAATGGATGGAGTGTAGGGCATGGACTCCTACTCTGGACCTGCTGGGTTGTGGGGGACAGCTGCTCTTCATGCTCACGTTGCTGAGCTACCCTCTGCTATTCACTCATCACACTGTCATCTGATGTCAGTGCTCCTAGTAAGCCTTGCTTGGGTTGACTCTGAAGTCATTTTGTCCTTTTGGGGGGACTTAGATGTCTCAGTATATGAGATTCCATTGCACAGATGAGGTTAGGACCTCCATATCTCTGTTCTTATGAGGAAGAAAGCATCTCACATCTGTCCACACAGCTTGGTTCAGGGATCGGGTCTTGGGTCACCCCATCTGCACTGAGAAAATGAATCAAGATGTCCCAGCCTCAGTAAGTCACAGATGATGGAAGACCACCGGTGACTGGTGGAACGTCAGGGATGACCTTAGTGCTGCAAGGAGTCGTGTCTGCTCTTTCCTTCAGGGTCATGAGCATGGTTGAAGGTGCAGCATCTGACATCCCGGGTGTAAGTATCCCAACTCATCTAGGAGCTCATTGGAGGAACTGTATACAGAAACAATGGGGAATCCAGATCACAAAGCCTAGAGTATGTGTGATAACAATCGCGTGCCTGTGCAGAAGGACCTTTTCTTCCGTTAGCTGTGACCCTTTGAAAGTGAACAAAGTAAGTTGTGGTTTAATTGTGCTTATTTTCTTGTGACATCCCAGCTACCCCTTGCACAAACCCAAACAGTAGAGGCTAGTTTGAGCATTTTCCAAGAATCAACCACATTTGACAGAGCAGGTGAACAAAGAAGCCTGAAAGAGTGAAACCCCATCAGCCGCACCAGCGCCCTCCTGCTGCCACTCAGGCTGTCCCCCCACCTCCCGCCCTCCCTGCTCTGCACCTAGCAGGCCAGGGCAGCCCAGAGCGAGAGGGGCAGGAAGTTGCTGAGAAGCTGGAAACCACAGCAGACACTGCCCTTGGGGCCCTGGTGGGGAAATCAGCTGCACTAAATTTTCAGCGATTTGCAAGTTTACCCTCTCACCTTCTATGCTTAATACACTGTTCCTTCCCAATGAAGAAATAGTTTCAAATCTCTAAGACGAGGGCGGTGTGTTTTGTCTAGAGAAGTCTGATGAAATTCATGAGAACCAAGGAGCTGACCTAGATTAGATTTCATCTATCTTGTGGCTGGTTGTTTATTTATTTTCAGATGGAGACCTCCTTTTGGTTTCACATGAATTTGTTTCACACACACTGAAGCTGAGTGTAAACAGACAAGCAAAAAGCCTTCCCAGTCGTAAATGAGACATTGTTGTAATTCTAGTACGTAAAATTTTCCGTTAAAAGGATATATTAGAGAAAATTGGAAAAATATGCCATCACTTATTTTTTCTCCCTTGTCCTGTAAATTGAACATTTTTTTATGTCTTTGCCTTTTTTAGAAATACACAGACACACCTAGAAATGTTGTACACGTAGACATACATAGTGCTGTACTTGTTCGTATCGTTTCCTAGGAGAAAATATGGTTAAAGGACATGAACATTATTTCATAGAAAAGAAAATTTAATAGACTTAAATATGTGAAAAATGCTTATGCTCACTCATAATAAAAGAAAAGCAAATTAAAATAGCAAACATATACTACTGTTTACTCATCCAATTAGCAAAATCCTGACATTTCACAGCACCCTCCTGGCATTCATATACCTCTGGTACAAATGCAAAATGGTGATATCTCCACTGGCCATATCTATTAAAATGA
Source organism: Bos javanicus (assembly GCF_032452875.1). NCBI lineage: Eukaryota > Metazoa > Chordata > Mammalia > Artiodactyla > Bovidae > Bos > Bos javanicus. The sequence goes on from NC_083871.1 coordinate 50,819,928, forward strand.
CCAATACACACAGTCTTAATGACATAAAACACTATTAGAATTTTAGCATTTTAAAAGTGTAGAAAAATGTGTAAATAAAACAGTAGTGTATTATGAGGAAATGATTTTATAAGCTATTGTACATTCACCAGCAAAATATGATCTAGCAGTCTAAGCATGTCTACATTTACAGTAAAGGAGCTCTCAGTGGAGAGAAGTACAAAACAATATATTCTGTATGCCACCTTTGAGCATAAAGAGGGAAATTAGAATATTACACTTGCATATATTTATTTATATGTACACTCATATTTACTATAAAGGATGCAGAGAAAACAAAATCATGACTTGAAAGAGGAGGAGAAGTAGAGACTAATGCATTTTTTTAGAGGGTTTTGATTGATTTTCGATCCATGCAAAGATATTATCTGACAATTTTAGAAGGTCCCTGAAATGCAGATTATTTTTTCAATGACACTTCCTGACCAAGGTTCCATTTCTTTAAATAACTATATTTTTTGAAGACGCATAGTAGTCTGTCATAGGACATTGTTTACTTCTCGGTTTCTTCTTGGTGATTATGGTTCATTGGGGGCTGCAGTAAGTGGTGCTGCAGTGAATGAACATCTGGGCACATAAATCTTAGTACATACATTTTGTTTCCTTAGGAACCTGATGAGTGAATGGTAAGATAACTTTCCGTGTAAAGCATGTGGTAGCTTGTGTAATGAACTCTGTGATCGTTCCTTGGTGCCTGAGATCTGAGCTGGCAGTGCTGAAACTATTTCAGTCACTTGATGCCTCAACCCCTGGCTGCACGTTAGAATTACCGAAGGAGCATTTTTAAAGTCTGATACCTGGGCTATGATGAAGGCTGTAACTTTTCTCTTATACAGTTATGTATTTATCTGTTTACTATGTCTATGTATTATTTACTTATCTATCACTGTAATCATTTATTTACAGCTATAATAAGAGAGCCACTGGTATAATGAAACAGCAGCAGGATTTCTGTCAGGTGGACTTGGCCCGTGAAGACTCTGGCACTGCTCTGTGTTTAATTTGGGCATATTTCATAGACTCTCTGGGACCTCCTCTTCTTATCAGCGAACTGGAGATACTAGGTGACAAAATACAGGCTTGGCGATCAGAGAGACCCAGCTCTAAAATGGCTGTGACGAGCACATACCTCCACGTTTTCAACTGTAAACTGTGAACTATAACTGTACCTCCCTCCAAAGGGCTCTAAGAGGGTTAAAAAAACTACCTAGTGAAGAGTAGAAACTGAGTCCCTGCTCTATCCATATCTAACCTGTCTGCAGGGGAAATGAGATTAGAGATGGCTTTCAGGGCTTATGGGTATGTGTGGAATCTACTGTTTCTCCAGCAGAGGTACCAACAGTAGAAGCTATAACGCTGTTGAGAACTTGCACGGACCGAGCATGGTTAACTCATCAATTCCACATGCTCCAGGAGATAGGGTGCTGCAACTTTATTACACGGATGAGGAAATGATAGCACAGAGAGTTCCAATAGTTGCCTGAAGTCACACAGATGCTAATAGAGACCCAGGGTTTAAATCCAAGCCCACGAGGGTCAGAGTCTACATGCTTTGCCCTCCACTCGCTGCCCCTCTGGTGTTGGTGCAGTTCTCATGGGATTAATGTCAAGAGCAGGTGGCAGTGCCTGTGAGACACTAGTACAGAGCTGAGCACACCCAGTGTAAGTCATGCTGGGTATCACACTGTCACCACAGGAGCATCCCAAACCAATGGGTCTGAGTCTGATGACTCTGGAAGAAAAGGAACGTGGGCACCTTTGTTTGGCGGTAGTTTCACTTGGAGCCAGTGCTCCAAAGAAGCACCGTAACTACCATCTCAGGGAAAGACCTGGACATGTGGTGTGGACTTCATCACGATCAGTGCTGAATCTGACGGCTCGGCTGCCATGCTGCTTCTTACCTTGGTTAGATTTCATGAAATTAAAGTACAGACACAAAGGGGACTTCTGAGCATTTTTAAATTTTTTGCGCCTATTATGAAAATCAATGATTTGAAAAAATGTTATGCAATAATGACATCATAGATAAACACACATATGAACTGAGATATCTTAAACCCACCAAGAAAGTAAAGAGTTTCTGGGACAATAGAGGATGAAGGAAAGTTGACCTCTTTGTAGCAACCCCCCGTCACGAGATCTTCCCGTCACAGCAGACGCCTGTTCTCCTAAACACACAGGAGGCGATGACAACGAAGTGGACTGTGCTCATAAGGAGGAGGACGAGGTAGGTGTGAGAGGCAGAGGTGTTCATGAGCTGCAGCCGCAGGGTACCTAGGAGAAGTCATTTTGGTTAGTTTCAAGTGTTCTTTTGAAAGGATAGGGCATATTATTGAAAGCAGTGGTCACAATTATTTATTTTCGGTGACCTACAATGAAATAGTACTTCTCATACCCCAAACCCCAAACAAAACATGTACAACCACCATGACCACCTCCACCAGGAAAAATCAGAATCCAGTTGACAATTCAAGTCCATCAACAACCTCAGCTAAATTCACTAGAACCTTCCAAAGTATTAAAATGCAAGATTATGTTTTTATTGAATGAGTCCAAAGGGAAAAGTTTTGTGATAAATAGCATTTAGCATCCCCTTCATCTCTGAGTAATAATAACAGGCAATATTAATTAAGAAAGTGAAAGTATTAGTCACTCAGTCCTGTTTGACTCATTGTGACCCCACAGAATATAGCCCACCAGGCTTCTCTGTCCATGGGATTTCCCAGGCAACAATACCAGAGTGGGTTGCCATTTCCTTCTCCAGGGGATCTTCACAACCCAAAGATTGAACCTGGGTTGCCTGCATTGCATGCAGATTCTTGACCATCTAAACCACCAGGGAAGCCCACTAACCAAATATCAAACACTTATTCTGAGAGCTCTGCATGCAAAACCCCAATCTTATTTAAGTTTTCAAATAACCTATGAGGTTATTATTTTCAACCCCATTTTACCAGTAAACTGAGGACAGTTGTCTGGTGTCACACATTTAGAAAGTACCAGAAACTACATTTCAATCCCAGCAACCTGATTCTGAAGAACACATTCTTAGCTGCTCTGTAGTCCTGCATCTCATGTGCGATAAATACCCAGACATCAAAGTTAAGCATAAATAGCAAGTTGAATTGCTGATACGGAAGTATCTGAGCCATTGCATGTTGTACGTCAGTGAAATTCCTCTGAAGGGTATAAACCAGGGAAACCTGGCTGTGACACATTGGGGTGGGCGAGAGGTTTTGGTAAAGAGGACATTTCACAAAATGGAAGAAAGTCTTTAGTCCAAAACTCCTGAAACATCAGGAGCTCATGCCTCACTTATCTATCTTTCTTGGATGTCTAACATCATGACTGTGATGTCATAGGATAACTGCCTTTATGCTCCTTTGAAGTTTTGCAACAAATACATGATGTCAAAAAAATAATTAACAACAACACTGATGATGAGCCTGACTTGGCTACTCGATGGACCACAAGGCTGACTTTCTTCCTATATAAGTTTCGCTTTTCTATATTTTATCTTTATGGAGTCAGAACTCCAGAATCACTAGCACTTGGTGTGGAAAGGATCTCAGAAGGTGACATGCTCGTAACTCACTGCCCAGGGTCAGTTCAGGTGTTAGCTGAGTTCCAGGCCCCCTGACACTGGGGATGGAGGAGGGATAAGCAGGACCAGAGCCAGTGCTTCTAAATTCACTCAGAACTTTCATACAGGGAGAAGGAGCCACCAACTAGTACTGATCCTGTGCCAGCTAAATGGATACCCTATGGAGACATGCCACGTAGGCAAACTTTGTAGTAATAAAGTTGGGTGCAATTGTTCCCAGTTAGCAGAAGAGGGCAGTATTGCTCAGAAATAGAAGTAATGTACCCACATTCGTGCAACAAATAATAAAAGAACTGGGGTTGAAATGCAGGCTGGGATAATTCAGAAGCCCATGTACTTACACCCCTGCCCATGGATCCACCCTGTGTCAGGGCCTTAGCTTTGGGATTCTTGTTCTTTCTCTATATCTTAAAGGAGGAATAGAGAACTAAGTGTATGAACCGTTGATTCAGATGGCCCGTGTTGAGTCCCCAGATCTGGCTACGTGGCTTTGCACACGGGACTGAGACAGCTTGTTTTGACCTGTATATAAACAGGTTAAAGTTCTGAGATATCTTCCCCACATAGCGATTTTCACATGTAAAAAGTTGTCTGTAACTGTTTCCTGGCAATAATGAGCTTGCAGAGCCTGTTCAGGCCACTCACGATTTAAGATAATAATATAACCACATCATCAGTCTACAAAACAGTGTTCATCTTTCTCCTCTCTGTGGGACTGTGTCCAACTCATCGGAAGTGGTATCTCATCATTAAGAATCAAGTTAGCAAGAATGGTGGGGGTGATCACTTTACTTCGTCCTTGTGGAAAATTTTAGCTCTTCTCTCAGAAGTCCACTTTTGATAAATTTAAGAATTGTTCTAGAGCAAGGACTGCCATCATGTCCTACCTGCTGTCTGCTGCACACAGGGGAGGTGTTGCTCCAGGACCTTACTTCAGACGTTAAGCTCCCCCATCCATTAAATCATTGATGTCTCTTAAAAAAAAAAAAAAAAGAAAGAAAAGAAAAAATAATTGTTTTATGCTGCTAAGAATAGTTGTTATGTACTTTAAAAATTAGTATGTTTACGACCCATCTATCCCACTGCTGGGCATACCCACCGAGGAAACCAGAATTGAAAGAGATACATGTACCCCAATGTTCATTGCAGCACTGTTTACAATAGCTAGGACATGTAAGCAACCTAGATGTCCATTGGTAGATGAAAGGATAAGAAAGATGTGGTGCATATACACAATGGAATATTACTTAGCTATTAAAAAGAATGTATTTGAATCAGTTTTAAGGAGGTGGATGAAACTGGAGTCTATTTTACAGAGTGGTAAGCCAGAAAGAAAAAAACACCAACACAGTATATTAACACATATATATGAAATTTAGAAAGATGGTAATGATGACCCTATATACAAGACAACAAAAGAGACACGAATATAAAGAACAGACTTTTGGACTCTGTGGGAGAAGGCGAGGGGGGGATGATTTGAAAGAATAAAATTGAAACATGTATATTACCATATATGAAATAGATTACCAGCCCAGGTTTGATGCATGAAACAGGGCACTCAAAGCTGGTGCACTGGGACAACCCTGAGGGATGGGATGGGGAGGGGTGTGGGAAGGGGGGGATACATGTACACCCATGGCTGGTTCAGGTCAATGTATGGCAAAAACCACTACAAAATTGGAAAGTAATTAACCTCTAATTAAAATAAATAAATAAAATTTTTAAAATACATAAAAATGAAAAAATAGTATGTTTAATCAGCTATCAATGATCTGGGCATCCCCAGGATAATGTTTGCAAACCCATTACTCCAATTTATCAAGATTGATCCTACACGTTCCCTTTGTCACCAGCTCAAGAAGTTTGGTGTTAGCTCTTTTTTTCCCCTTTTATCTTAACTCCCCTTCCCCAACACGGTTATTTCAGCTCTAGAACTTTGCTCTCAGCAGGCTGTGCCTTTGTAATAGCAGTGGCCTTCGCCAAACCACTTAACCTGTCCATGTCTCAGATTCCTCAGGTGAAAACTCCTGAGGAATTATGGTTGTGGTAATTTAAATGAGTTAATTTAATACAAATGTACTGTGTAGAAGGGAAATGTTTTTTCCCCCTACCCTCTTAAGTTTTATGGCTGAGGCCTTATAAATTGGACTAACAAAAGACAGATTAATTGGGGGGAAAAAGTGAGTTATTCATATGTACATTGCATAGACATATGGGAGACATACTCAGAGATGAGTAACTCAAAGGGGTCCTTAGAGCTGAGGACCTAACTCGGTTAGGTTTACCTAACTCGGAGGCAGGGAAGAGCCTTTATGGAAAAGCAAATGACTCTTTGAACAGATAAATGGGCCCTTGAGGGGATATACGGGAGAGGTGATGGTGGCTTTGTGTGTCTGGGTGTCTGTGTGTCTGGGTGTGGTGTTGGCTTCTCCTCTTCCAAAAGAGATTATAGTTGCTACCTACAGGGGACTTATGACAGTTGAGTTCTTTGGGGAGGCTCTGCTCTTAAGCAGATAAGGAATTTCAGGAACTGAAATGCATTCAGCTTAAAATAATCCTTATGTTAAGTGGCATATTTGGGGATGGTGTATCCTGATCCCCTTCAATATATAAGACCATTAATAATGCTAGAACATTCCTGACAAGCAGCAAGCACTCTCTGAGTGTGTATAGCTGTGACTGCTGTGACTGTCATGTAGGATCCTCTGTGAGCATCTATAATGGAGGTTTGGGTCCAGCTCGCCTGTACCACAGTTTGTGTCCTTAGAGTTAAAGGTGAGGGAGAACCTTATGCCTTACCACTCCTTCCTTCAAGATTCTGAACCACTAGAGAAAACAGACATAAGAAGCCAGTAGAACCAGATGGAGCAGAGACATGTGGGTAGATGTGATCCCCTGAGCCCCTGGTTCTCCCTGGAAGGTGAGCACTTGAGGACAACTTGACTTGAGCCAAGAAAAGTACAAGGTCAGAGGTCTCTGTCTCAGAGAGCAGATGTTTGCTTCATATTTAAAAATTAGAGCTGCAGTGTTCCTGCTGCCACTGTAAAACCTGAGTTCTTTCTTTCCTGCAGAAGATTATAATTCCTCTGCTCTCCTTTGGCTAAGGAAAAATTGAGTATGAACTGACTTGCTTTCTGTGTTAACCTGATTAACACAGGCCTATTTACCAATTATGTGTGAGCTAAATCACGTTACAGAGTTATGTGTAGCAGCCTGTTCCATGACGGTGGGACTCGAGTGTGCTCTTTCATTTTAAGGTTAAATCTGAATGTCAGCTATTTGCTCCTGCCGGTGCAAGGCAAGTGGAAGCGGGCCTCAGCAATTGCAGGTGGGGTCCTGCAAGCTTACCAACCATGGGAGGGAGTAGACACCCACAGATGATCAGTTCTGCCACGGACTCGTGGAGTGAATTTAATGCACACATACGCACACAGAGTAAACCGTGTGGCCCAAAGTAGACTCTGCCGGGGATTTTGGTTTTGTTTTGCTTGTGCATTTGCAACATCCTCTGTGGCATCCTCCAGCCATGCTGAATTGCATTCCTAGGCATTCCAAGTTTTCTCTGAGATTATTATTTTTTTGTTTTTATTTGTTTGTTTTTATTATTTGGTCACCAAGTTACACAGACTTTGAGTCATCCACTCATACTCTGATAATTCTATTATTAAGCTCTAGTAATTTTACTGAACAACACATATGCTTCCTTATGTAGTCAGTTCAGTTCAGTTCAGTCGCTCAGTCGTGTCCGACTCTTCGAGACCCCATGAATCGCAGCACGCCAGGCCTCCCTGTCCATCACCAACTCCCAGAGTTCACTCAGACTCATGTCCATCGAGTCAGTGATGCCATCCAGCCATCTCATCCTCTGTCATCCCCTTCTTCTCCTGCCCCCAATCCCTCCCAGCATTAGAGTCTTTTCCAATGAGTCAACTCTTTGCATGAGGTGGCCAAAGTATTGGAGTTTCAGCTTCAGCATCAGTCCTTCCAAAGAACACCCAGGACTGATCTCCTTTAGAATGGACTCTAATGGTTGGATCTCCTTGCAGTCCAAGGGACTCTCAAGAGTCTTCTCCAACACCACAGTTCAAAAGCATCAATTCTTTGGCACTCAGCTTTCTTCACAGTCCAACGCCCACATCCATACATGACTACTAGAAAAACCATAGCCTTGACTAGACGGATCTTTGTTGGCAAAGTAATGTCTCTGCTTTTCAATATGCTATCTAGGTTGAACATAACTTTCCTTCCAAGGAGTAAGCGTCTTTTAATTTCATGGCTGCAGTCACTATCTGCAGTGATTTTGGGGCCCCCCAAAATAGTCTGACACTGTTTCCTCTGTTTACGCATCTATTTCCCATGAAGTGTAGAAACACATATATCTTGACTGATTAAAATTACAGCATATTCCAAGAGAAAGTGGAGAATGGGGCTTCCCTGCTCTGTCTGATCTATTTGTTCTGTAGGTAGGACTTGTATCTTTGGTCTGTACTTGGTCTGTTCATGACATGGAAGCCAGAAGTAACAGAGAACTCTGGTCTTTTAAAAATTTATGTGGAAAGAAGTATAAGAGAGTGAGAAATCTACAAGAAAGGCTATTCATAAACTCTGACCTGTGACGTCATGGTTAAGGATGTGGACCCTACAGTCTAGCTCCCTCGGTTCAAATCCTGGCTCCTCCACTGATTAGCTCTGTGACCTGGGAAAGTGTGCACCGTTTCTCCCCTGGAACAATACAGATGACATCAGTACCCATTGTCCAGACTTATGTTTTAAGAATTTAGAGAAGTAACCCATATGTAGCATGTTGAAGTATGGTCCTTCAAAAGATATGTCCAGGTTCTAATCCCCAGAATGCATGAATGTTACCTTTTTGGAAGAAAAGGGGGCTTTGCTGATTTAATAAAGTTAAAGACTGTGAGACAAGGAGGCTGTCTTAGATTATCTGGAGAGGTCTTAAATCAAATGACAAGTATCCTTACAAGAGTGAAGCTGAGAAAGATGAGATCAACAGGTGAGGAAGCGGGTATGTGGCCAGGGAGGCAGAGATCAGACTGACTCAGCCATAAGTGAAGCGAAGCTAACAGCCACAAGAAGTGGGAAGAGGCAAGGAATTGATTCTCCGATATATTACCTCTGGAGGGAGCACAACCTGTCAACACCTTGATTTCAAACTTTGGCCTCCAGAACTATGAGAGAATACATTTCTGTTGTTTTAAACCAAGTTTGTAGTAGTTTGTTTTAACAGCCAAGGGAAATACTACAAAATACAAACTATGTAAAGTTCCTGGTGTATAGCAACTAATAAATATTAGGCATCATTATAATTTCCCCTGAACTATAGAAAAATGTGGCGTAATGGATCCTGGTTTCTTTGTGGTCTATCGGATCACTTAAGTTACTCCTCCTTGCATGAGGAGTCGCTAGTACCGAGTTGCCAAGAATAGGAGATTTTTCTTTGGCACTTTGGAGAGGGCAGAAGTGTTTGTCAAAGTCTCCAACACTTTCCTTAGAGAAAGGAAATGTTGATGGCAGTTCCTACATTTTGAGCCAAGGCAGAAACACACAGTGCACAGATAATGAAGTTTCTATTTATAACACAGACTTGTACAGATTTCTCCACCAGTAGAACTCTGGCAGTTGGACTACAGATCCCACATGTGTCCAAATATATTTTGTGTGACTTAGACAATCTCAAGGCTTCCTGGAGCTGCAAACACAAGCAGATGGTCCTGGCAGGGGTGACACCACAGCATGTTTGCTGAAAGCGTCCTCTGGAAGCTTCTTATAGGAGAGGGATTTTGCATGTTAAGTAGGGTGATCATGACAATGAGCCTGGTTTGTCTGACTGCCTAGTGTTCTCCTGTTGCACTAGCACCCCAAATGGCTTAGCAGTTGTCACTCTCAAAAATGTCCCAGTTTAGGTGATAAATTCTGTGCTTACTTCAATGTGAAGACACATCATAGGCAGCTTGCCAAGGAGCAAGATCTAAACTCACAGGAAAAGGTTTCTCTCCTAATGAGTTAGGCAATTTTGTAACAGTAGCTCTAAGACTGACAGAGGTAAGGATGATAGATCCATGTGTATCTCTGTAAGATATTTTTTCCCCTCATGGCTGGAAAATTAAAAGGCCCCAAAGACCAAATAGAAATGGATAATGAAAAATCCAGAATTCTAGCAGATACTTAATATTAGAAGTCCTTAACATTGTGGAGAACTTACTACCAGAGTCCCAACCAGTCACAATGAATGAAGGGATTCTTGGAGACCGGAATTCATACTCCAGATCTACCAAGGTTAAAAAAGATATGCTCATTGCTGGTGCTGTGTGACTCGTGGTATGCAGGGGTATACTGTTTCCTGTGGAGCAGTGCATCCCACATCCAGCTGGCCATGCCAACCTGGGCCAACATGGTGAATGAGTCTACAGGATTTCTAACTGACCATTATCCCTACTGCATTGGGAGATGGCTGGAATCAAGCTGTAGGGCAGATCCTTCCAACTGGAGGGAGTGAAATGACATCCCATTTTCTGAAACTTTGTGGTGTGTTTGAGATGGCACAGTGGAGAGGTAAGAAGAAGGCAGAAAGATAACAATATTGGGGAAGAATCATTTCAGTGGGAAAATCCTTCTCTCAGTGGAGGACACAAAGCCAACAAGAGATTTAGTTGAAAGAGGGAACTATTATCAGAATTATTGGTATGGCTTAGATCCAAATTTGATAAAGTGTCCTTTGAGGGAGTCTAGTTTTCTCAGGATACCATCCTAAACTCTCCAGAGAGGAAGGAAAAAGGTTGGAAAAGCCCAGCCCAGCCATATTTCTGTGATTTCAGAATTTGGGGGAAAGAGGGAGGTTGTACGAAGGGGTAATAGAGGTAAAGGGGAGACCTGGACATGATTGAAAAGTAGGAAAAAAGGTACAAACTATTGTAAGTATCATATAACATGCAATAATGCTATATATTGTTGGTCAGTTCAGTTCAGTCGCTCAGTCGTGTCCGACTCTTTGCGACCCCATGAATCGAAGCACACCAGGCCTCCCTGTCCATCACCAACTCCCAGAGTTCACTCAGACTCACGTCCATCGAGTCAGTGATGCCACCCAGCCATCTCATCCTCTGTCATCCCCTTCTCCTCCTGCCCCCAATCCCTACCAGCATCAGAGTCTTTTCCAATGAGTCAACTCTTCTCATGAGGTAGCCAAAGTACTGGAGTTTCAGCCTCAGCATCATTCCCTCCAAAGAAATCCCAGGGCTGATCTCCTTCAGAATGGACTGGTTGGATCTCCTTGCAGTCCAAGGGACTCTCAAGAGTCTTCTCCAACACCACAGTTGAAAAGCATCAATTCTTTGGCACTCAGCCTTCTTCACAGTCCAACTCTCACATCCATACATGACCACAGGAAAAACCATAGCCTTGACTAGATGGACCTTTGTTGGCAAAGTAATGTCTCTGCTTTTGAATATGCTATCTAGGTTGGTCATAACTTTCCTTCCAAGGAGTAAGCGTTTTTTAATTTCATGGCTGCAGTCACTATCTGCAGTGATTTTGGAGCCCCCCAAAATAAAGTCTGACACTGTTTCCACTGTTTCCCCATCTATTTCCCATGAAGTGATGGGACCACGTGCCATGATCTTCGTTTTCTGAATGTTGAGCTTTAAGCCAACTTTTTCAATCTCCTCTTTCACTTTCATCAAGAGGCTTTTTAGTTCCTCTTCACTTTCTGCCATAAGGGTGGTGTCATCTGCAGATCTGAGGTTATTGAGATTTCTCCCGGCAATCTTGATTCCAGCTTGTGTTTCTTCCAGTCCAGTGTTTCTCATGATGTACTCTGCATAGAAGTTAAATAAACAGGGTGACAATATACAGCCTTGACGTACTCCTTTTCCTATTTGGAACCAGTCTGTTGTTCCATGTCCAGTTCTAACTGTTGCTTCCTGACCTGCATACAGATTTCTCAAGAAGCAGGTCAGGTGGTCTGGTATTCCCATCTCTTGAAGAATTCCCCACAGTTTATTGTGATCCATGCAGTCAAAGGCTTTGGCATAGTTAAGGCACACAGATAAAGCTTCCCAGGTGACGCAGTGGTAAAGAATCTGCCTGCTGATGCAGAAAACACAAGAGATGTGGGTTTGATCCCTGGGTTGGGAAGATCCTCTGGAGGAGGAAATGGCCATCCACTCCAGTATTCTTGCCTGGAATATTCCATGGACAGAGGAGCCTGGAGGGCTACAGTCCATGGGGTCACAAAGAGTTGGACACAACTGAAGCAACTGAACACCCCCCCCCCACACACACACATATAGATAATAAAATTATGCCAACATGCTGGGAAGAGTACACATTCACTGGATGAACCAGTTATACCTGGGGAGAAGAAAAAGAGACAGAGATGAGCCATGGCGGGGGTTGTCTCTGTCATTATTCTCTCCAAATTATATTAGAAGCAATAATTTTGAAAGCAGAGATGGGAACCTGACTTCCATGTCCTTGAGCTCCTGTCCCTCTCGAGTGCCATTATTTCTGGATCCTCACAAGGTTCAGGCCAGAACTGTGTTTTCTTTGGTATGAGATTTACTATACTCTTCCTGCCTAGCAGGCAACTGTCAAACTTTGCCTAAAACCCAATTATTATATATTCTGGATCCGTGGATTCAAAGTTACATATTTCCTCATGGGCAAAATAGTGTGAAATTTTAGCAAGTAACTTTTTCAGCCAATCAACAACCCATATATACATGAGGTTAATTGCTCCAGGATAAGCTCAGACTAATCATGGAGTGGAATGTGTTGGGGAGAATCTAATAAACCTGTGGGTACCTGGGAAGAAATGAGTTAGGCTGCATGGAAAGGGTTTATAATAAGGACTCTCTCCCCTTTATATACTCCTCCAGACGACTGTTTCCCAAAATGTGGTCACCAATTGACACTCCAATAAACTTACTGAGCCCAACCTAGACCCGCTGAATCAGAAACTCTGGGAGTGGTGCTGTCTATCTTTGTTTTAACAAGCCCTTTAGGTGATCCTGAGGGACACTGAAGTGTGGTAACCACTTCTCCAGACTCACACCTTTGCCCATGATGATTAAAAATCATCATGACTATGATTGCTTTGTAGAGGATACAGATGTCAAATTAAAATGTTGTATTCCTGAAAACTCACATAATGTCATACAGCAATTTTATCTTAAAGTCAGAAAACTGGAAGTAAATGACCACTACCCTCCTAATAGACCCCATTCCCATCACCCTATCCCATTCAACCAACAGCAGAACAAAGAGGTGGGCAAAACCCAGTTGAAGGACAGACCTAAACTAACCATTGGAGTAAATTATTGGAGAATGTTAATGGTAAAGAAAATTAATTAATCACAATGATATTAAATGATAGTGAAAACTAAAAATAAAAAAGAACTAATATAATGCTGAAATTAAAATCCAATAAAATAAGCTAAAGGTTAGAATCAGAGGAGTACCAGTGAAATTTTTATAAAACTAATAACATCTGGCCTCCTTCATATCAGACAGAAGGGGAAAACAAAAGAGAAGAAACAAAAAGAAGCAAGGTCCCTGATGGAGTGGGGCAGTGGGTGTGCCTTCCCAGGGTCTGGGGTCAAACCGACCTACTGTTCCTGGTGAAGAAGTGATGGGGGAGAGGGGGGCACACCCTCATCACCTTCCCTTCTACTCAGCCCCTCTCAGGACCTTTCAAATCTCCATAGAAGCCAAAGCAGATCTTCTTAGACCCATAAAAATCCCTGTAACATAAATACCATGTCTGTTACAGCGACAGTGCCTCATTTGGTTCTTTTATTTATTTATTTTACCAAAGGTACAAAACATTTGGTCTGTGTTGGTTAATTAGGAGTTAATTTGCTTTGAATTGGTTCAAGTTCTTTGCTTTTGTTTTGTTTCCTTGGAATCTTGGCTCTAATCATTTCAAAGACATGCATTTTCCACTAACCATCCAGCAGAGATAAGAACCCTAAGCCCATTGAAATAGCTATTACTATCAGCTGGGTTTAACAACAATTAAAACGGCTCTTCTAAGTTTTGTTAAGTGTTTTTTTCCTCTTCCTTGTCTTACTTTTTCTCTTAAATGAGGAGGCACTATTATAAATATCCAAGAGCACAGACAATACCCAAGCAGCCCACATCATTGCCCGGATCTTGGAGGCCGAGGGGAGAACAAGGGCTTTTAGTTTGACCCATCCAACAGAGTCCACGAGTCCCTGTGCAACTGAGGGTGAACTGCCTACAGCTGTGGCTAATGAGCAGTGATGGCCTGAAAGTTGGTGGGGAGTTTTTTCCTTCTTCCAGAAGAGGCTGGAAGAGAGGTGACCGCCTTCCCAACTACAGATGAGCAGGGTGAAGTGCTAGATCAAATTGGAGGTAAGAATGCAATTGGGGGTGACTATGGCAGGGGCTGCCAGCCTCTGGGATCTAATGCCTAGTGATCTGAGGTGGAGCTGACATAATAATCCTAGACATAATATGCACAATACATGTCATATGCTCGAGTCCTCCCCAAACCATTCCCCACTACCCACCCCGCCCCACTATCCCGCCCGCATTTGTGGGAAAATTGTGTTCCATGAAACCAGTCTCTGGTACCAAGAATGTTGGGGACCTCTGCTCTATGGGATAAAAAACTGATACATGTATTATTTCTGGAAAAAAAAAACTTTTAGAATTCATGTTCTCTTCTACTAAAAGAGAAAAAATAAATGTTGGGAATAATAAAACTGAAGGGGAAATTGTACAGTATTAAATAGGGTTCAGAGTGGGTATGTTTTCATTAATCACATTTTGCTTTGGTAATATCTGCATATAGTACAAAAATTTTAGACTAGTATCAAAAATGCCATTAAGATGAATTCTCCCTTCTATTCCTGTACCCTGAATCTCAAGATTTTCCCACTCAGGAGGCAACCAAATATATATTGTTAAATTTAGTTCAAAGATTTTTAAATGTTTTAAGTTGTTGGTCAATTATTCTATATTTCATTTTATTTTATTTTAGGGGAGAGGGCAGACTATGAATTGCCTGTGGTCAGCTTGCTGTGCTTTTTTTCTTGGCAAATGTCTGTAAACAACCTTTCCATAATGCTTGAGCCAATACTTCCATGTTATAAATATACCTGTACTCCGAAATAGGATTTTCTAGATTCTGGGATCAGCATGTGGGTAGAACCTAGAATGTCTTTTGCTATTAAAAACAGCTTGACAAAGGGAATTTTAATAAAATATGTTGGAGATGCTGTAAGATTGGCCTTGAGAAAAAACGAGAGAAGGAATGATAATGATGATGATTATAGATGGTTCCCAGCTGATGATGGTTCAACTTGATTTTTTGACTTTACAGTGGCCTTCCCAGGTGGTACTAGTGGTAAAGAATCTGCCTGCCAATGCAAGAAACTTAGGACAGGTGGGTCAGGAAGATTCCCTGGAGGAGAGCATGACAACCCACTCCAGTATTCTTGCCTGGAGAATCCCATGGACAGAGGAGCCTGGCAGGCTACAGGCCATAGGGTTGCAAAGAGTCACACACACTTAGCACGTGGTGTGAAAGTGAGACACATTCAGTAGAAACCATACTTCAGACTGAGTTTTGATATTTTCCTGCCCTGCTAGTGACACAGCAATAGATACCCTCCTGTGACGCCAGCAGAGTCATCGAGCCACAGCCCCTGGTCGGCCACACAATTGCAAGGAGAAACAACCCACACTCTTAAAACCATTTTGTCTTTCACTTTCAGCACAGTATTCAGTGATTTACATGAGATATTCAACACTTTATTATAAAATAGACTTTGTGTTAAATGATTTTGCCTAACAATATTCTGAGCATGTTTAAAGTAGGCTCGGCTGAGCTATGGTGTTCGGTAGATGAGGCGCGCGCGTGCGTGTGTGTGTGTGTGTGCGCGCGCAATTTATTTGGCTGCACTGGCTCTTAGCTGCAGCATGCGGGATCTAGTTCAGAACCTGGAGCCCCTGCATTGGGAGCTTGGAGTCTTAATCACTGGACCACCAGGGAAGTCCCAGATGAAGTGTTTTAAATGCTGTTTTGGCTTAAGATATTTTCAGTTTACAATGGGTTTATTGGGATGTAAATGTCGAAGTGGAGAAAGATCTGTATTTATGTAGACTTACTGTGTGCTGAGTCCTTCAATGCATTACTTCAAAATTTGAAGTTTAAATACAGCAACTCATAAATGTATTAGCATGCTTGTTTAAAGGTTCAGAGATTTATCCAAGGCTCTACAATTGGTGACAGCCAGAATTCAAACCCAGGAACTTCTTGTTTCAAAATCTGTGGGCTTTCTCTTTTGCCTATTGTTTTTCAAGCTGGCCCAGGTAATCTCTTACAAAAGGATGACATATGAAACTGCTGAAATCACAAAAAAGAGAACAGGACTAGTGTTGGAAACAATATGAGAAGAAACCAAATGTAGGCTGGGTTATTTTTTAAAAATCTTGTTAAAAAGAGCTATTCCATGATTAATATAGCATCACAAACCGATACTTCCCTTTTGCAACTGTAACATCTGTAGTAGGTGGTAAAAATTCTCTTGTCGCATTAGATCCCCTCTGGGAGAAGAATGGTTTGCCTTTCTGAATGTTTGCACTGTGGTGTCTGCAATTCCCAGTTTGGTTCACTTGGATCTGGATACTCTGATTCCTGGATGATTGACCTAAGCTTTGTGATTACCGGTGGGGTGGCTGAGATACAATATTTTGATGGTTTTCCAAGAAAAAGAATATAATAGTTGTCTATCGTTGCATAACTCGTTACTTTAAAACTTAATGGCTCAAAACAACAACATAAACTATTTAACGTGCATGTGTGCATGCTCAGTTGTGTCCGACTCTTTGCGACCTCATGGACTGGACACCACCAGGCTCCTCTGTTGATAGAATTTTTCAGGCAAGAATACTGGAGAGGGCTGCCATTTCTGACTCCAGGGGATCTTCCTAACCCAGGGATTGAACCTGTCTCTTGCATCTCCTGCATTGCTGGTAGATTTTTTTTTAAACACTGCATCACCTGGGAAGCCCATCCATAGTTACTATGGGTAATAATTACCCATGCCTCTCCAGTTCAGTCCCTCACAAGTATGCAATTAAGGGCTTGATTAGCTCTGTAGTCATCTCAAGGATGGACCTAGCGAGGATGCACTTCTAAATTCGTTTGTGTGGCTATTGGCAGGACACAGCAGTTCTCTCCATAGGAAGCTCTCCTCGGGGCAGATCACAGCACAGTAGCTGGCTTTCAGCACAGTGCCAGCAAGCAAGAAACAAGGAAGGGTGCTCAATACTGGATTTATAATTTTCTATAACCTAATCTTAGAAGTAACATTCCTCCTCTCCTTTCCTTTCTTCTCTTCTCTCCCGTTCTCTGCTTTCTGACAAGTCAATACATCCAACCCACATGAAAGGGGAGGGGATGATGTAGGAGCATGAACACTGGGTACTGGGGCTCTTAGGCCATTTTAAGGACTCCTACCACAGAGACAACATACTGCTTAGAACCTGTTGACTTTGTTTCTCCCTTTTGACTGTACACTCTGTAAAAACAAGGACTGTATCTGTTTTGCTTACTATTGTAACATGCAGTACCCAGTGCATAGTCAGTAAATGTTTAATAAATGAACAGAGTGAATAATAAATTTCAAAAGTGGATATGATCATGACTCTCATCTAAGTGAACAACTGCTAAATCTTTTATTTAACTCATCAATTAATCAGAGTACAAAGTAAGATATGCTATGCTATGCTAAGTCACTTTAGTCGTGTCCAACTCTGTGTGACCCTGTAGACGGCAGCCCACCAGGCTTCCCCGTCCCTGGGATTCTCCAGGCAAGAACACTGGAGTGGGTTGCCATTTCCTTCTCCAATGCATGAAAGTGAAAAGTGAAAGTGGAGTCGCTCAGTCGTGTCTGACTCTAGCGACCCCATGGACTGCAGCCCACCAGGCTCCTCCGTTCATGGGATTTTCCAGGCAAGAGTACTGGAGTGGGATGCCATTGCCTTCTCCGACAAAGTAAGATAAAAACCATTCAAATAAAAACCTAAAGGACCAAATATTTATTATCAGATAAGTAATGTTGACATGATTTTAATAAATGAGTTCAAACTGACAAAACTGATCAATATTCACAGGGAAATAATCATTGGCCACACTAAACACATGGGATACAATTTGCATTTCTGTGGACAAAAAGTATTCTGCCTACTACATGTTTCTACAATTAGCTTCCCCCTCTAGGTGCTGTAAAGTAGTATAGTCAAAGGCGAAGACTCAGATAACCTTTTGGGGAACTAGATAGTGTGCTCACTAAATTTCAAAATCTTGCAAAATTTTTTCTTACAAATGAATTGTACAGACTAGGAGAAAATGCACCCGAGGACAAGGCCAACTAGATAATAGTCATAGCTTTTTTTTCTTTTCAAATTCATGTAAGCAGTTGGGATGCTTAATAGGAGACTCAAGTTTCCTGATGATTAGGAAATAGAGCTTCTTAAGTATGTTAGTTTCTTAGATGTATCTCCATACTTTGATAATACATTACTGTTCCCTTACACATGGTTCTTGACCTTGTGGAATAGAGAATATCTCTGGCAATGGAGAGTAAAACCAAATCATCCCAATGCTATGGGGGTGCTAGTCTTATAAGTAGAGTCCAAGGTTATAACATTGTATAACACATAAGGTCCCAAGGCTTATGAGATCCAGGGTTCTATCAGAGATTTCCAAACACAGGTGGACCAGCCTTTGTTTATCTTTCTAGGTGGGGGAAGGAATAATGTCCTTGTCAACATTTTGACTCTTAGCTTCTCTCTAAAATCAAAATATGCTGAAGTGAAGCTAGAATAATCTTATTTTGAAGATACTTCTCAGATAATTCTAGGTGGCCAAAGTTTCTTATCCACTGGCCTAGATTATTTTTATTGAACACATTCATGTTTATGTGGTTATGACCAAGATGCACCCGAAAAACTTACTGAGGCCTCTGTATCCACCAAAGAGAAGTTTTATGTAGCTTTTCCTTTGAGTTTCTCCAAGCAAGTATGGAGATAAATGTTTCTTCTCTACTAGGTCATTAATCAAAAAATCTAAAACTCTGAGAAAATACATACTATGCTTTGACCTTAGTTATAAAATCATTACAGAAAGAAAGAAACAAAATAAGAGGTGCAAATACAAATCTCTTCCTATATCCTCAGACCATAGACGATGGTGTTATTGCCCTGATTGATGTAGCCTCAATAAAAATAATTTGTTTTTAGCATCAATCAATGGACATTTTAGCAGATATTTGCAGTGTCCTGCTGGATCCTACTTGAATAAGATAAAGACAATTATGTACATTTTCATACCATACAAATTTTGCTGAATCATTTCACTACACTTAAAAAGCTACAACTGTTTGAAATTCAGATAAATGTATGCCACCTGTGGTATTCATTAGCACTGTAATGGCATCATGATTTCAGACATTTCTGTTGATGAATAATAGTTTTCTTGAGACTTTTACCAGCTAGTTTTAATTTTGTAGTCCATAAACTGTAACAGGTAATCTGATTTATTATAAATAAATCATAAAGAGGAGACATTAGAAAGCATCAATTTTAATATCCTTCCTTTATGAGACAGGAAACCAAGACTCTGAAAAGGGGAACTGATACGGGCTGCATTGTGTCCCCCAAAATCCACCTGTTGAAGTTGTAATTCCCAGTATCTCAGAATGTGACTGTGTTTGGATATAGGACCTTTAAAGAGATAATTAAATTAAAATGAAGTCATTAAGGTAATCCTATTTAATTTGTGTTCTTATCAGAGGAAATTTGGACATAGCAGTTTTTATTCTCTTTGACTTGCTGTAACAAAATATTAGAGCTTGGGTGGCTTATTAACAACAGAAATTTATTTCTCATAGTTCTTGAGACTAGGAGGTCTGAGATCAAGGTTTAGGCAGGTTTGGTGTATAGTGGGGGCCTGGTTCATAGATGGCTATCTTTTTGCCATCTTCAATGGTGGAAGGGGCAAAGGATCTCTCTGGGGTCTCTTCTAAGGACACTAATGCCATTCATGAGGACTCTACCCTCAAGATGTATTCACCTCCAAAAGGTCTCACTTTCTAAAACTATCTTCACATTGAGGATTAGGATTTTATCATATAAATTTTGAGGAAATACATTCAGGCTTTTGCAGGTGTGTACAGAGGGAAGGTGATGTGAACACACAGGGAGAAAATGGCCACGGAAGAGACCAACTCTGATGCACTTTGTTCTTGTACTTTTTGCCTCCAGAACCGTGAGAAAACAAATTTCTGTTGTTTAAGCCACCTACCCTGTGATACTTTGTTATGGCAGCCACAGAAAACTAACACAGGAAACAAACTGCCCAAGTTTAAAGAGCTAATTAGCTATAGAACTGGGGTTAAAATCCAAGGCTTCTACCTCTGTTTGGTATAATTCACTCTATGTCATGGTGCTATTAATACATAAAAGATTAGTTCTCAAAAAGATTTAGTTATGCAAAATCGTAGTATTATTAGTATACCAGAACAGTTTGAAGATTGTTCTTATTCTTCATTGACCTTAAACATTAGATGATCTCAATGAGTGTTGGATATCAGCATGTGTTTGAACATTAGGTTTAACACATTATTACCCTGAAATCCAGACAAAAAATCTTACCGTTTCAGTATATGAGCCCTATAAGCTATGAAAAACTTTGACACTTGTTATTGTATTATCATAGTCTCATCTTTGGCATTACCTCTGCATCCCAATATCTGAACTTGGTCTCTTACATACTAAGTGTAATGTCGGCAGTTCCGTGGGCACTACACTACACTATTCCGTGACTTTCTCTCTACATAGTTGGAATCCATGACAGCCTACCATTATAGCTGACACCTTAAAATTTGGGGCACAAAAATTTAAACAAAAAGAAAATTTCAGGATTCTTTGACAGTGAGTTTTCTTTTGTCCTCTTTGGATTTTGCTCTTTTCATACTTCCTCTGAAATTGGCTTACTTACCTAAAGTAAGGAACCCAAAGCAAGGTAATAACTGTAATCAATTATATAGAGTGATTAGGAACTTTCATGATCATGAATAATAAGCAAATGCATAATGTTTGTTGTAAAACTGGCAGCACAGATTTTATGTAGGATAACAGATAAAACATGGACTTCCCTGCTGGCTCAGATGGTAAAGAATCTGCCTGCAGTGCAAGGGACCTGGATTTGATTCCTGGGTCAGGAAGATCCCCTGGAGAAGAGAATGGCAACCCACTCCAGTATTCTTGCCTGGAGAATCCCATGGAGATAGGAGCCTGGTGGTCTACAGTCCACAGGGTCTCAAACAGTTCAACATGACTGAGTAACTAATATTAACACACTAACAGATAAAACACAAAACATTGAATACAATATTTGGGACATATTTATACTAAAAAACTATTCACTATTTTTTGAAACTGAAATTTAACTGAGTCTTCTGTATTTTTATTTGTTAAATCCAGCAACCCTAATTTTATAGGTTTGATGATAGATTGAATATCAAGACTTTTCCATGTAATGAAGGACTCCATAAGTTTCTCTTTCTAACCTATGCAGGAAAGATTGAACTGAACATATCTGATAATTATTTTCTCAAAGCAGAGACCCATTTACTGGAGAGACAGTGATCTAAATAGGAAATAGATGGTCAATTGACAATATCTTGTAAAAACTACCAAGTGAAAGTGTGAGGGTGTCAGTAGCTCAGTCATGTTTGACTCTCTGTGACTCAGTGGACTGTGGCTGCGGCTTCTCTGTCCGTGGAATTCTTTAGGCAAGCATACTGGAGTGGGTAGCTGTTCCCCTCTCCAGGGAATCTTCCTGACCCAGGGATCGAACTTGGGTTTCCTGCACTGCAGGCAGATGCTTTACCATCTGAGCCACCAGGGAAGATCCAAGAACTAAACATATCTGATGCTTAGTTTCTCAAAGCAGAGACCCATTTATTGGAGAGACAGCGATCTAAATAGGAAGTGAATTGTCAATTACCAACATCTTGTAAAAACTACCAAACCTGTTTACATATATAAAAACAAAACAAACAAGTTTATTGCTTATTCCACTAAGGGAGGTCATTATACTGACAGTAGTTTAGTAGTGTCTCAAGAAGTGGTGGTCAAGGCAAGGTATTTGCAAGGACTGGGGAGTCTATTGTGGGTCTTTCAATGCGGTAGAAGGGATGAGAGATTTGGCAAAATTTATGAAATAGTTGTTTACAGTTGATGGGCCCAGCAAGGGCAAGGGATTTGAAGTTAGCCTTGAAGAATAAATAGTCTTTGATGAGTCCTATAAGTGATCTGTTACTCCGAGGGAAAGTTTAGTGGTTGATTATTTGGATAAGTGGAACATTTCTGTAACAAAGAGCGAACACAACAATAACAGTAACAAAACACATAATTTTAAGCTTTTTGCAATTTCATCTTCCTAAGCAAGAATTTTGTGGAATATGCAAGTCCTGTAATTGCAGAAAGGCCAATATAAAAATCATCTTAATGTAGGAAATAAGCTACATAGCAGTCAATCAGCGGTTCTCTAAGTGTAATCCAAGAGCTACCAGGGATGCTGAGATCTTTTTAGGGGATTGACAGAGTTGTCAACTTTCCAATTACACGTTTGTGTGAGGCCAGATTTTCTTCATCTGTTTCAACTGAAACAACATATTACAAAGAATTGAATCAGATGAGAGCCTCTCTTCTATTAAGCCAGACATTAGAGATTTGCAAAAATGTTAATGCTCTTCTTATTACAGTGTTTGGTTGTTATTGTCAAGAACTATAAAAGCTCTGAGGTTTGGCAGATTAACAAGTTAGCTTATCCAGTTTAATGGAGGTTGACAGAAGGCATGAGACTTCTGTGTCAGAGTCAAAAGACTTTATTGCTTACAGCAGTACCAGTAGCCAGAAGGTCAGTATATTACGTCAATTTCCCCAGTGGGGAAAAAAAAAAATTTCCCCAGTGAACACCAGGTCCCCGGGGTGACATGGATGGGTCTAGATGAATGCCTGTACATGCAGTGAGCTGCATGATAAAGAGAAGGACTGACCTTGAGGAGCCTGTCATTTATCGCAAGCAATGAGCAAACCTACTCTTTGTACTGCAGGAACGTGTTACTTTATCCCTCAAGGCTGCTTGCTGTCTACCCAACCATGGGAAAATCTGGGTACAGAGCTGTCAGAGGCTTGCATTCTTGGCATCCACAGCAAGATGTCTGGGAGCACAAGACACTGAGGGATGCACGTCACTCAAAAGTTATTTTCATAAAAACATCTATGTCAACATATACTGACTATTCAAGAAGGAAACGGCAATGCACTCCAATATTCTTGCCTGGAAAATCCCATGGACAGAGGAGTCCACGGGGTTGCAAAGTCAGACACGACTTAGCAACTAAATAAACAAGAATACTGGCTGTATTATTGCTCTCTTTAAGTGAATAAAGTAAAATTTAAACTTTTTATTAGTTTTAATTTATAACTGATAAGCTAGTTATAACCCTTTAAACAAACTCTAGGGGCCTCAATAATTTTTTTGAGTATAATCTCCCGGGACTAAAAAGTTTGAAAACTACTGTTATAAATAGTTTTCATTTCTCACCATTATAGCTCTCTTGAATTTTTCCATTCACCTTGATTCTAGAGCTAAGTTATTTATTGCTGCCAAGGAATGCCAAGGGATTTATGCAGTATGTGCTCTGACATAATCTCTTTTAAATATTCTCTTGATACCTCACCACTGCTGGTCTCCATCACCCTCCTGGTCCCAAAGAAGGCTGGAAAAACAAGGTGGCTTCTGACCCAGATGGCCCCTGGAGCGCTGAGACATTCCACCCAAGGCTGCTGGCCAAAGTCTGCAGAGTGGCTTTTCGTTCTTCTTAAATGTCAGGATGGAAACAGTTCTGAGGCAGCCTATGATCTGTGCCATTATTTAATTCTTCAGTTCTCTTTAATTAGAAATTCCCTGAACATTTTTTTCCCTTTGGGAATTCTTTGTTGCTCTTAATGTTTATTCAATAAATCTTCCTTTCTTTCAAAATTTTCCAACAGGATTCTTTGGAATGTGATATATATATATATATATACACACACACATATACATATATATACACACACACACACACACACACACACACACACACACACACATATATATATATATAGGCTTCCCTGATGGTTCAGATGGTAAAGAATCCTCCTGCAATGCAGGAGACCTGAATTTGATAATAACCCTTGATTATGTTTGTATTTTGACAGCACAGGTCTTGAAGGTTGTCTTTGTATATTTTCTTCCTTAAATATTCTCAGGAGAAGGTATTCCAAGGAATTTTTACAAAATAGCCACTTTAATAATTCCTTAGCACTGTCTAGATATGGTCACACTGAAATATCTTAAAATTCCAAATAGATAACACCAGCACAGGAGGTTTACTATATAACTAGCACATTTATGTAATATTTCACTAATAATGAGCAGGTATTACTTTCTTTTTAAATAAAAAATTATATTTAATTATAAAAATAGGGGGAAATTAATGTTTAAAATATAATATTTTGGCAACACAGACTTTAAAGCTAATGCTTCCATTCAAATTCAAGTAGAATACAGGCTAGTAGACTGTGGGTGCCTTTGGGTCAGGAGTTATATCTTACTCAACTTTCTTGCCTGAACATCTAAGAAATCATCTGAGCACACCATGGGTTTTCATTAGGTGTTCTCAGTATTGAAGAGATAAATAATAAAATTTATTAACTGTTAATTTTAATAGAACTCATAAACATCTCCATGGAGTTATCTTCTTACTAGAGCATTTGAACTTCCCCACTCAAGCTTCCAAATCCCTGGACACAATTTCTTAATAGACTTATACCATAGCTGAGTATACTGACATTGTTTGGTTGTATCTGTTGTTTGGTAGAATGATCAAATAATGGCCATCTCATGTGGCTTATCCTAAATAAACCTAGGTCACCATTTATTTTTGTATTATATGTACTTTGATAGGGGTAAAATAAGGCAAAAAAAGAAATCAACAGGTGGATGATCCCTTAAATGAAACAACCTCATAGTGTTTCTGCTGCTGCTGCTGCTAAGTCGCTTCAGTCATGTCCGACTCTGTGCAACCCCATAGACGGCAGCCCACCAGGCTCTCCCGTCCCTGGGATTCTCCAGGCAAGAACACTGGAGTGGGTTGCCATTTCCTTCTCCAATGGATGAAAATGAAAAGTGAAAGTGAAGTTGCTCAGTTGTGTCCAACTCTTCGAGACCCCATGGACTGTAGCCCACCAGGCTCCTCCGTCCACAGGATTTTCCAGGCAAGAGTACTGGAGTGGGGTGCCATTGCCTTCTCCGCATAGTGTTTCTAGATTGCCACAAAGGGGGTGGATTTGGTGAGGGGTTTACCATGGTATGTTAGAGACATAGGAATCATTTGTGGGTGGATTAGTAAGCAGTAACCAGACAGACTTTGTTTCTGAACCTCTCCTGTTAAGGTGGCCTGTAGGGAAGAGAATATGAATCTGGATTACAGCTCTAAAAGAAATACAGGGCACTGTAGAGTTTTGCAATCCTCTCTGAGGATGGAAGCAAGAAGATGCACAATGTTTCATTTTGTACTTGGAATTTTTAAAGATATTACTTAGCCCCATTTATGATGGGAAAAGCAGTTCAAGGAAAAGAAGTAGTAACTGAATCAGCAACAACAGTTCTGGCCAATGAGCTCTTCAGTAGTGCTGGCCAAACTTGTTTTAATTATTTCACTGAAACTTTCCTTTCTGGGAATAATGCACTTTTTGGCTGACAGCCTTTTGATTCCTAGAAATGTCTGATTCGCCTCACCTCCCATCTCCAAATAAACACACACAGTTCAGTTCAGATCAGTTGCTCAGTTGTGCCCAACTCTTTATGACCCCATGAATTGTAGCACGCCAGGCCTCCCTGTCCATCACCAACTCCCAGAGTTCACTCAAACTCACGTCCTTTGAGTCGGTGATGCCATCCAGCCATCTCATCCTCTGTCGTCCCCTTCTCCTCCTGCCCCCAATCCCTCCCATCATCAAAGTCTTTTTCAATGAATCAACTCTTCGCATGAGGTGGCCAAAGTACTGTAGTTGCAGCTTTAGCATCATTCCTTCCAAAGAACATGCAGGACTGATCTTTAGAATGGACTGGTTGGATCTCCTTGCAGTCCAAGGGACTCTCAAGAATCTTCAACACCACAGTTCAAAAGCATCAATTCTTCGACGCTCAGCCTTCTTCACAGTCCAACTCTCACATCCATACATGACTACTGGAAAAACCATAGCCTTGATTAGACGGACCTTTGTTGGCAAAGTAATGTCTCTGCTTTTGAATATGCTATCTAGGTTGGTCATAACTTTCCAAGAATATTTTATTGGTTAAAGCAAGTGATACAAGTTTTATTGGATACAAGTGATACAAGTTTCTGGGTGACTTACAGCAGAAGATGTGTCTAGAATAGTGTATTCTGGACTAGAGTTTTTACTGCAAACCTCACAAGGTAACTCACTGTACATCATGACCCGATCCATAAAGACAGACAGACATACACACACACCTGAAACAGAAGTTTCATAAAGTATTATTTACTTTTGAGATTCAGGATTCACAATAATATTTTTACTTTTTATTCTATTTCATCCAAAAAATGGCCCACTAAACCCACTAAATTGATTTCCTGAATCAGCAATAGATTCCCCACCTACTGTTGGGAAACAAGAAAGAATTCATCCATAAACATTTAACATCTTTAATAAAAGTTGATTTAAGAAATGTAAACAGGTGTAATCATCTACAGAAATGAAAATTTGTGGGAGGGCATGCCTGGTGACACAGAAAGGCTCAGCAATATTTTGTAAACAATTACATGAAACTCAGGGTAGGGTTTTATTGCTGATTAATCTAGGTTGTTTCAGAAGCAGATGCCTTCTATAACTTCTATTTACCCTGTTTCAAATGTATGAAATCCATTACAAAATCCATTACAGAAATATATAATGATTTTTAAATTGTTTTAGCATGTATCATTAATTTTCTGAAACATGATTACTAATAGTGCTTTTAATAATACTTTCCTCAAGAATGTGATTCTCACGGTTGGCAAGGGATTATTGAACATATCGAAAGCAATCTTCTGCCAACTGTATTTATACATTTCTGTGTCTGAATTTATTTGTTATCTGTGTACCTGTATGTAGGGTATTAAATAATGATAAACCTAAAAGTTAAGCAGGGGAAGAGGACAGTTGAAACTTTAAATAGGATAATCAGGGAAGGTCTCAATGAGGTGACATTTGTGTTAAGATCTGAAGGTGAGGAGAGAAAGACATGTGGATGGGAGGAAGAGTTTTCCAGGCAGAGTGAACAGTGACTGGAAAGTAACTGATGTTGGAGCTTGTCTAGTGTTTTGGAGAAGCAGCAAGAAGTGAGTAGTAGGACATGAGAACAGTCACCACAGGACAATTGTACGAGATCCTTTGAGCCACAGGAATGATTTTACTTTTACTTGGAGTGAAATGTGAAGCTACTAGCGGATTGGGAGCAGGGGTATCATAAAAGCTGTCCTCCATTTGTACAGGGTGCTATGTGATATACAGACGAAATGGGGTGGAGACAGTGTGGGAGCGGTGAGACCCTTTACTATGACCATTACATTTATTGTGGAATAACATAGTAATGTAACTTACCATGACCTTTGTAATTGGGCATCCCTGGTGGCTCAGATGGTAAAGAATCTGCTTGCAATGCAGGAGATCCAGGTTCTACCCCTGGGTTGGGAAGATCCCCTGGAGAAGGGAATGGCAACCCACTCCAATATTCTTGCCTGGAGAATCCCGTGGACAGAGGAGCCTGTTGGGCTACAGTCCATGAGATCTCAAAGAGTCAGACATGACTGAGCAACTAACATTGTAATAATCTGCACAAAAGATGATGTTGGCTTGGGTAGGGCAGTAGCGTGGAGTGGGGAGAAGTGATAGGACTGTGGATCTATTTGAAGGGGTAATTGGTGGTATTTTCTTAAAATTGGACATAGTTGTGAAACAAAGAGAAGTTGAGGTTGACTGAGGATTTTGTCCTAAGTTACTGAGGAGCCCTTGTAGATTAATTAGAAAATGATGAACACCTCAGTGGAAAAATGCATCATGATGTAATTGAACATAGAAAGTGATTTTCCTTAAAGTATTTTTTAAAGTAAATCTTTATCCAAGAAAAGTGCACAAATTGTAAGCATACAGCTGGGTGAATATTCACAAAGTGTACAAAAGACACCCATCTAACCAGCACCCAGATTCAGAAACAAAACATTACCTGCATTCATTATCATGCATTCCCCCTTCCTAAAGTAATTATTTTTCAATTTAACTCTGCATTTATGCTAAACATTTTCTGCACAGCAAATGATGTGGATGTAGAGCGATGGGCCACTGAGGAGGCGATATCTTTAGAAATCAGGAGAGGGAAACTTAAGAAACTCACCTGCAACCATGTGACAGGAATTAGTCATCTGCTTGATCTCATGAAATTCATACTGAAAAGTTCTTTCCTAATAATACAATGTGAGACCTACAGATAGTAAAAATAGACATATTTTCTACATAGGGTTCAAAATTAGAAAGTTCATAGGAGTTGCTAAAAAAATTTAAAAAGAACCCTGAGTTGACAAAAAAAGAAACTTACATAAAAAGTAAAATTGAATGTACTAATGTCTAATGATCTGTACTTTCAAAGTAAACTTTCATTATCTAGAAAGCTTGGTAAAGGTGAGGATAAAAATAAGATTTAGATGCTGAAACTAAAAGTTGGATTTGGAATACAGAAACTATAGTTTTAGTTTTTCTCAGAAGTTACATATGAAAAAAATCCATGAGCTAAAGTGGGTGTGAGGGACTTGGGATAGAACAGCAAGGAGAAAAAAGAGATGAAATGGAGTTCCTAGATGACTGCTTGAGTCCTCCTCCCAGCAACTCACCCCCACCCCAAACCTGGAAATAAAAATCTTGCATTTCGAAAGTGAAGACGTCTCTTCCTGTAGATGCTGAAAATGTGAATTAATTCTAAAAGTTAATTGCAAAATTATTTTGATAGCATCAAAAATGTTAAGTACATCTAAAAGGTCACACTTTTTATTGTTTGTAAAAAAAAAATGGCTGTCAAAATTAAAATTTAATACTAAGAATAGTGAATGTTGACTCCCTTTATTAAAAAAATGTGAAGAGAATAATATGCTATAGTTACTGTCCTAGGATAACTTTATTTGTTTTGCCTCTTAATATTCATTCCTCCTCCTTTGGGTAAGGCACCTCTATTTTGTCCTGAGGAAGGTACTTAATCCTCACTGTGTACAGTCTGGTAAGAGAGGAAGGTGCTTTGTCCTTTTCTGGCAGCAAGTGGGCTTGTGCACCAGTGGAAGCTGTCCAAGCCCTGTCTCCTGGAACAGGAATCTTGAGCTCAGTGACCAAACAGAGGACACTATGCAATTGATGCTTTTTCACTGGGGAGGTTGCTCCTTGAAGACATTGTTCCTCATCTCCTTGAACTGCCCTGGTTCTCGCTCTTAGATCTATCCCTCAACTTCTCACTTACCTTTGGGAGCCCTCACTTCATATCCTATAAGCTTCCCTTTTTGCCTAAATTAACTAGAATTATTTTCTATATTGTGAAACCAAAGAACACCAATTTACAGTTTAATACTATTTATCAGAGAAAGACCACCTTTCCAAAATTTTTGCTAGTAAGTACAATTTGATTGAATATTGAATAAACTTTTGGAAGAAGACCAGGAAATATTTCATACTCACAGATAGAAACTTTTTAAGGTAAAAATATTCAATAGTGGCATCCTGTTCAAAATACGTAGGTTCTTAAGAATAAATTTAAGAATCCCTCAAGTAGAATATTGGAGAAAGAAAAGGCAACCTACTCCAGTGTTCTTGCCTGGAGAATCCCAGGGACAGGGGAGCCTGGTGGGCTGCCGTCTATGGGGTTGCACAGAGTCAGACACAACTGAAGTGACTTAGCAGTAGCAGCAAGTAGAATATGTGCATACACATCCACACACACACACAGAAGAAATGCAGTTACCAAGATTTTCATTTTAATGAAGACTAAAGCAGCAAGTATTAGCTGTTTTCATACTGCCCCAACTTTTAGAGGCAGGGTCTACTCTACTCTTCATTGACAAGAACTTGGTATTTATTCTTTGATGCCAAAGAAAGTGAACTAAATGATTTTTCCAGGAAAAAGAAAACCTCTCTACTGTGTCTTTTTGGAGTCCTTATCCAACCATCACTTAAACTTTATGAGCCATAAAATGAAACTATTACAAATCACATGTAAATATTCTTTTAAATTTATGTTCAAAATAAGGCCTTTGTGGTCAAGTACAAGAAATTCGAAGTAAAAAAGACTTCGATTCAGACCCTAACTCTTCTGCTATAATATTGAGGAAATTAATTGCCTGCTTTGAACCTAACTTTCTGTAACAGGAAAATATCAATAATTACACCTACCTATTTGTAAGGTGTTCATAGCTGGTATTATTATTAATAGTTGTATTCATAGGTAGAAATTAATACTTCAAGAAACTACTTCTTACTGTATAAGAAGTCGGCTTATAAAATTTGCATATTTCTAGGATAACCGTACGGAGAAGGCAATGGCACCCCACTCCAGTACTCTTGCCTGGAAACTCCCATGGATGGAGGAGCCTGGTAGGCTGCAGTCCATGGGGTCGCTGAGGGTCGGACACGACTGAGTGACTTCACTTTCACTTTTCACTTTCATGCATTGGAGAAGGAAATGGCAACCCAATCCAGTGTTCTTGCCTGGAGAATCCCAGGGATGGGAGAGCCTGGTGGGGTCTATGGGGTCACACAGAGTCGGACACGACTGAAGTGACTTAGCAGTAGCAGTAGGATAACCATAAACTCCGGGAGTTGGTGATGGACAGGGAGGCCTGGTATGGTGCAGTCCATGGGATTGACTGAGTGACTGAACTGAACTGAGGATAACCATGGGCTTCCCAGGTGACACAGTGGTAAAGAATACACCCGCCAATGCAAGAGACACATGTTCAATTCCTGGGTCGGGAAAATCCCACAGAGTAGGAAATGGCAACCAACTCCAGTATTCTTGCCTGGAAAACTCCATGGATACAGGAGCCTGGCAGTCTACTGTCCATAGGGTCGCAGAGAGGTGGACACGACTGAGTGACTGAGCGCACACAAGGATAACTTTAAATGAAAATAGATTTTCACATTTAAATTTGAGCAATGGCTATATGGTAATTGAGGTTATTTTTAGGAAAAGCAGTGTTCTTGATTTTTGAAAATAATATAGAAAATTTCTTATTTCTGATTGAAAAAGACATCTGTAAAGACTTCATGCTGACATCACAGGAATTCATCTATGCAAATATAATTTTTTACTTCTTCTTAGGCAATATGGAAGGGAAAAGAAACACTTTAAAACATTTAAGGCATGATTGGAAGTGCTCGAAATCCAACTAAGGCCCTTTCAATGATTAGCAGAAAGCAGCTGGCAGAGTCTATGGATTATAGCCAGAGACTCCATCAATATGTATTGATCTTGTTCTTCCCAGAAAGGTACCATACTTAGTTGTTAATATACCCAGATACCCTTATATCATCTTTCTCAATTTTATAAGTGGCATTCCGTCACTTTGAGTCTGTGTCCATGTCTATTGAAGACAGTTATTAGGCATGAAAATTCAATGGCTAAAACCAGAAAACAGACAACAGATATGTCATACCTTGTTAAATTATCTAGATATTTTATCCTTCAAAGGTCAACTTAAAAAGATAATCATGCTCAGAATCTTCCCAAAGAGATTGTTGAAATTAGCCCTCATAACAGGTGAATTCTAAGAAAATGGTGGCCATCAGCCTTTAAGAATTACCCAAATAAGAGACTTACTATGTAAAATATTTCATATTCAAAAAATATTTCAACAGTTCTAATTCTATTTTGCCTGTTTTCTCTAAGAGATATTGTTACTACATATTTATGTATTAGCTTATTGCAGAAGTATCATTGCTAACGGAGATTTTAGGCACATTCCCTTGATGTCTACTAAACCTTCCAGTTGTCTTCATGGGGTTGTCTGGTTGCCCTTTTATTAATGTTCTAATCATCTTCAAAAGTACTTACAGATACATCTTTCTGACACAAGAAGACTGCACGCTCCATGAGGTCAAGAACAGTATCAGTTGTGTTGACTGCTGTATTCTAGTTAGTAACCATACAGAGACTGGCACCAAATTAGTACTTAACCAGTATTTGTTGAATGAATCTCAAACTTGTGGAGGCTCCATGCACTGGTAAGAGACCAACAGTGCAATACCCCTATGTTTGTCTTTTTTTTCTTAGCTTTTGGTGTTAACACCCTGCACCCACAGCGTTCTATCAGAAAGCCTGTCAGATGACTGAGAAACCTGGAGGCTAAAATTACTCAAGCCATGTTTGCCATGTATTGATATCTGTATGCCACACCCTGCAGTGAATCTGGCCCCACCTTAAATAACCAGGTCACTGCAGGCACATAATGATGTGAGCGGCATTGTGTGCGAACATGCTCTTGAAATTTTTTAAAAATTAAATACTGCAATGTGATGACATTCACCCATCCTTCATTTAATTTCAAATCTCTCTCTGAAAGTGCTGTTTATTTCTTAGTCATATGATTTCTACCAAAAAATAAAGACATAGATGGTACGCTGCCTTCCCTGGAACCATCTGTATGAACTACCCAACATTGTTTTCCAAAAAAGAATGTGAATCCAAAATCATATGATGAATATTTTGAAAGTGATTTTGATTCCTTTCATCACACCCCCCACAGTTATTCATCCCAAAAGGAAAGAGGAAATGTCAGTATTAAGTGTCCCCATGTGACATAAGCTTTATGTCTAATAAAGGATATTAGATATTTTAAAGATCTAATTTAACTTTCACAACAATACTAGCTAGTATATAGGTATTCCTTACCCTTATTTGCACACTGTTAGTTGTTCAGTCATGTCCGACTCCTTGTGACCCCATGGACTGTAGCCCACCAGGCTCCTCTGTCCATGGGATTCTCCAGGCAAGAATACTGAAGTGGGTTGCCATTCCCTCCTCCAGTTTGCTCAAGACTACTGGAAATGAACATCCCAAGGGCACATGGCTAATGACCATCAGAGCTAGGATTTGAATCTGCCTGTTTGATTTGAAAACCTGTACTATATTCCTGCCAATATCTCAAAGCAGTAAGTGTACACTGGAAATCACACAACTCCAGCAGAGATGCAAATTAGTTTAAATATCTTCTTTCCTCAGCTGTATTTTAATTACTGTGCTGTTATCAGCCTTTTATAGTGGTGAGAGTTGATAGTGTGGGAGACCCCACAAAGGTAACTGTTTAGAAAGGAAATTGATGATATGCAGCTAAAGCTACTCAAGTGTTTAAGTTACTCTTTTTCTTCTTCAGTTTCAAAGTTTATTTAGTTCCAAAAAGGCAGAATTATTGAAATAAACTTTTCAGTGTGTAGAAATGGTCTCTCAGGGAAAAATTTCCTTGCTATTGAAAATATTTTTGTTGGAACAGAATAAAAAGGTATCAGAGAAGCCTGTCTGAAGAAATGAATTGACTCAGCAATTCTGTACAGCCACAGTCTGAAAGATTTGTGAATCTGGGTAAACATTTCTGAAGGAAATCTAACATTTCAGAGTTCCAGCCCAGTTTGGGGGCATATTTTAAATAAACATTTACCAGGCAATACTCTTTCTGTGACTATAGTTTCTTAAAACATTGAAACAATGGACTAACTTTTACACAGGGCGCATAAACAGTCTTTCCAAGGAGTTATGTTGACTGGGAGTAGATATACTGTAATTTCATTATCTATTACCTCGTAAGACACAGGTTAAAAAATAATAGTATGTAATAAGACATTTGGGCTTCCCAGGTGGCCCATAGTGGTAAAGAACCTGTCTGCCAATGCAAGAGACATAAGAGACACTGGTTTGACCCCTGGGTTGGGAAGATCCCATGGAGGAGGGCAACCTACTCCATCATTCTTGCCTAGAGAATCCCATGAACAGAGGAGCTTGGAGGGCTGTGTTTCATGGGGTCCCTCAGAGTCAGGTTCGACTGACTCAGGATTTTGGTATTTATGTTTGCTGCTAAATGTTTTCCTTGGGGGGGCAGTAGAGGGTTGTTGTTCAGTTATGCAGTGGTGTCCTACTCTTTGTGACCCTATAGACTGCAGCACACCAGGCTTCCCTGCCCTTCACTATTTCCCAGAGTTTGCTCGAACTCATATCCATTGAGTCAGTGATGCCATCCAACCATCTCATCTTCTGTCGCCCCCTTCTCCTCCTGTCTTCAATCTTTCCCAGCATCAGGGTCTTTCCCAATGAGTTGGCTTTTCACATCAGGTGGCCAAAGCATTGGAGCTTCAGAATCAGTCCTTCCAATGAACATACGGGGTTGATTTCTTTTAGAATTGACTGGCTTGATATCCTTGCTGTCCAAGGGACTCTCAAGAGTCTTCTCCAGCACCACAGTTCCAGGGCATCAAAACTTCAGTGCTCAGCCTTTTTTAGTGCTCACATCTTACATCTGTACATGACTACTGGAAAAACCATAGCTTTGATTATATGGACAATTTTTGGCAAAGTGATGTCTCTGCTTTTTAATATGCTATCTAGGTTGTCATAGTTTTTCTTCCAAGAAGCAAGTCTTTTATTGTCACGGCTGCGCCCACTGTCCACAGTGATTTTGGAGCCCAGGAAAATAGAGTCTATCACTGTTTCCTTGTGTCCCCATCTATCTGCATGAAGTGATGGGACCAGATGCCGTGATCTTCATTTTTTGAATGTTGAATTTTAAGCCAGCTCTTCTCTTTCACCTTCATCAAGAGGCTCTTTAATTCCTCTTTGATTTCTGCCATTAGGGTGGTATCACCTGCATATCTGAAGTTATTGACATTTCTCCCAGAAATCTTGATTCCAACTTAAGCTTCATCCAGCCCAGCATTTCACATGATGTACTCTGCATATAAGTTAAATAAGCAGGGTGACAATATACAGTCTTGATGTACTCCTTTCCCAAATTGGAAGCAGTCCATTGTTCCATGCCTAGTTTTAACTGTTGCTTCTTGACCTGCATACAGGTTTCTCAAGAGGCAGGTCAGATGGTCTGGTATTCCCATCTCTTTCAGAATTTTCCAGTTTGTTGTGATCCACACAGTCAAAGGCTTTAGTGTAGTCAACGAAGCAGAAGTAGATGTTTTTCTGGAATTCTCTTGCTTTTTCTATGATCCAGTCGATGTTGGCAATTTGATCTCTGGTTCCTCTGCCTTTTCTAAATCCAACTTGTACGTCTGGAAGTTCTTAGTTCACATACTGTTGAAGCCTAGTTTGAAGGATTTTGAGCATTACCCTGCTAGAATGTGAAATGAGTGCAATTGTGCAGTAGATTGAACATTCTTTGGCATTACCCTCCTTTGGGATTGGAAGGAAAAATTGAACTTCGCCATTCCTGTGGCCACTGCTGAGTTTTCCAAATTTGCGGGCATATTGAGTGCAGCACTTTCACAGCATCATCTTTTAAGATTTGAAATAGCTTAACGGAATTCCATCACCTCTACTAGCTTTGTTCATAGTAATGCTTCCTAAGGCCCACTTGACTTTGCACTCCAGAATATCTGGCTCTAGGTAAGTGAACATACCATCGTGGTTATCTGGGTCATGAAGATCTTTTTTGTATAGTTCTTCTGTGTATTCTTGCCATCTCTTCTTAATATCTTCTGCTTCAGTTAGGTCCATATCATTTCTGTCCTTTATTGTGCCCATCTTTGCATGAAATGGTCCCTTGGTATCTCTAATATTCTTGAAGAGATCTCTAGTCTTTCCCATTGTACTATTTCCCCCTATTTCTTTGCACTGTTCTGTTTAAAAGGCTTTGTTATCTCTCTCGCTATTTTGTGGAACTCTGCATTCAGATGGGTATATCTTTCCTTTCCTTCCTTGCCTTTCTCTTCTTTTCTCAGCTGTTTGTAATGCCTCCTCAGACAACCACTTTGCCTTTCTCATTTCTTTTTGATTACCACCTCCTCTACAATGTTACGAACCTCTGTCCATAGTTCTTCAGGCACTCTGTCTTGATAGATCTGATCTGATCCCTTGAATCTATTTGTCACTTCTACCATATAATCTTAAGGGATATGATTGAGGTCATACCTGAATGGCCTATTGTTTTTCCCTACTTTCTTCAATTTCAGTCTGAATTTTGTAATAAGATGTTCATGATCTGAGCCACAGTCAGCTCCCAGTCTTGTTTTTGCTGACAGTGTTGAACTTCTCCATTTTTGGCTGCAAAGAATATAATCGATCTGATCTGGTGTGGGAATATGTTTGTTTCTAAATGTTTTCCTATAGGGAGCAATAGAGGGAGACTACAACAGCTGGGAAGGATTGGGGGCAGGAGGAGAAGGAGACAACAGAGGATGAGATGGCTGGATGGCATCACCGACTCGATGGACGTGAGTCTGAATGAACTCCAGGAGTTGGTGATGAACAGGGAGGCCTGGTATGCTGTGATTCATGGGGTTGCAAAGAGTCAACATGACTGAGCGACTGAACTAACTAACTAACAACAGTAAAGTTGAGGTAGAGAAGACACATTTATGAAAAGTCAATTCTAACACAGATTTGTCACATAACTGCTGAAAAATATACATGTGGTATGTGTTTATAAACTGTAGCAATTCAGAGACTCTATAAATATGTGGATATTTATATATACCCTCATACATGATATCCATTTCTTCTCATGTACATACAAAATTGTTGAGATTTTATTTAGCTTGTTTTCATAAAATAATAGTCCACAAAAAGTACAGAAGGTGAGGTATAATTTCCATAGTTATTTGAAGAGTGTTTTAACCCCAATATTCATCAGACATTTACAATTCAATGTATCGTAATTGAATGTTTTCTTCTATACAAGCACAATAAAGAAAGATTATATTTATTCCAGTAATTGAAATGTGTTGTCAAAAATAGCCGTATTTACATCTGTATTCTCATCTTGCATTATTTTTGACTCTTACAAAGGGCTTTATGTGTTGTTTTAATTGAATTATAATCTTGTATTTTGGCCCAGTTGTACTCAAATTTTAATTCTACTTTAATAAGACCTACTTAATCTAAATCAGTGTCTAAGATGAACTTTGCATATTACCTGAATTATCTTTTTCAGATATAGGGATTTTAGATAAATTAAATTTAGAAACTTTAAGACATCCATAGTTCTTATTTTTGTTTTTCTACCTTCTGGAAAAGGAAAAGGGAAGGAAATCAATTTTTACTGAATATCTGTTATGTGCTGTTCCAGGTAACTTGGATAAATATTATCACAGAGTCATTGTTCATATACCAGTAGATGGAGCTAATATTACTTGACCTCGTTCAGCCCAGGACAACTTGACTAAGCTTACTCCTTTCAATGAATCTTGGATTATAAAAACGAGACTGCCATATGGTTATTAACTATTTTGTTAATTTGAAATAGCATATTTCAGAATCTTAGATTTTAGACCAGTGTCTAAATACCTATCTGTGGCTTGCATTTCTTTATACAACGGCATCATATCTTTATTCAGCATAAGTTTATATTCCTTGCCACAAAGCAGAACTCAGTACTTCCTGAAGTAATTTCGCCTATGAACTACTTTCACGCTAAGAAGCTTTTTCCTAATATAGAGTAAGAATTTTCTCCCTCTAAAATCCAACTTTTGGTTCTGAATTTATCCCTGGAGGTCATGTAGAAGTTGATGCAACAAAGTACCAAAAACTGGATGGCTTACAACAATAGAAATTTATTCTATCTCTGGAGGCTAGAAGTCCAAAATCAAGGAATTGGCAGGGCCATTCTCTCACTGAAATTTCTGGGAAAGAATCTATTCCATGCTCTTTTCGTAGCTTCTGGTGTTGCCAGCAGTCCTTGTTTTTTTTTTTTTTTTTTTTTTTTAGCTTTAGATGCGTCTCTCCCATCTCTGGCGCTTCGCAGGTGGCCAAGTGGTAAAGAATCTGTCTGTCCGTGCAGGAGACAGGGTTTTGATCCCTGGGTCAGGAAGATTCCCTGGACTAGGCAGTGGCAACCCACTCTAGTATTCCTGCCTTGAGAATCCCATGGACACAGGAGCTTGGCAGGCTGCAGTCCAGGGGCTGCAGAGTTGGACATGACTGAGTGACTGAGCACACTCCCATCTCTGCCTCCATCATAATATGGTATTTCCCTGTGTATCTGTGTTTGTATTTTCACTTCTTATAAGACACAGATTAGGGCTCACCCTAATTATGTCATTCTAGCTTGACTATATCTGCAAATACCCTATTTCCAAGTATTATCATGTTCACAAGTTCCATGGGTT
Source organism: Bos javanicus (assembly GCF_032452875.1). NCBI lineage: Eukaryota > Metazoa > Chordata > Mammalia > Artiodactyla > Bovidae > Bos > Bos javanicus. Next base: position 50,858,098 of record NC_083871.1, read on the forward strand.
AGAAAATACACATACCATTTAGGGGTGCATAATTCAGCCCATAATTCAGCTTATTACAGTTCCACTGTTTGAATTACTAATTGAAGAGCAAAAAGGAGAAGATAAAGGTGAAATAGCTCCACTTTAAAGAATCTCAGACTAGTTAAAAAAGGTCCATATAGAATTAGAACATGTTGAAAGTGATTGGAAACAAAAATGCTATGAGACTAGAGGGGAACAAGTGATCCATTCTGATTAGGCAGGCGGAGCACTGAATAGTTAGTACTCTGTGTGTTTTAAATATACTTAATTTCCTAATTTATAATGGGAACATTATTGTTTGCCCCTTAATTTCATTTTTTACTTTTTATTTCTATTTTTTTTGTGACACATCAGGTAATATTTTCCTAATGTATTATATCTTTAGTGTTTGCTGACAAAGACTTTCTTCATCTCAAACTTATATAGCTATTCATCAGTAATTGTGGGGACATAATGGTCAAGCTCAATTTTTGTTTTCAAATTCTTAATCTACATTGTGGAAATTTAAACTTCATTATGTAAAAATGATAATGGGAAATTACATTATGTAAAAATGATAATGGGAAATTACAGCAACAATAATAATCCTAGATCTAGGAATCATCATGTAGGAAGAATAGGAAGTTAGATGTTTACTTAGAAATTCATTCTGATTTTTATCTTCTCTGATTGCTGTAGCTAGGACTTCTAAAACTATGTTGAATAATAGTGATGAAAGTGGATACCCTGTCTTGTTCCTTATCTTAGGGGGAATGCTTTCAGGCTTTCACCATTGAGAATAATGTTTGCTGTAGGCTTATCATATATGGCCTTTACTATATTGATGTAGGTTTCTTCTATGCCCATTTTTTGAAGAGTTTTAATCATAAATGGGTGCTGAATTTTGTCAAAGGCTTTTTCTGCATCTATTGAGATTATTATATGGTTTTTATCTTTCGGTCTGTTAATATAGTATATCACACTGATTGATTTGCATATATTGAAGAATCCTTGTGTCCCTGAAATAAATCCAACTTGATCATGGTGTATGAGCTTTTTGATGTGTTGCTGAATTCTGTTTGCTAAAATTTTCTTGAGGATTTTTGCATCCATGTTCATCAGTGATATTGGCCTGTAGTTTTCTTTTTTGTGTTGTCTTTGTCTGGTTTTGGTATCAGGGTGATGGTGGCCTCATAGAATGAGTTTGGAAGTGTTCTTTTCTCTGTAATTTTTTGAAAGAGTTTTAGAAGGACAGGCATTAGCTCTTCTCTAAATGTTTGATAGAATTCTCTTGTGAAGCCGTCTCTCCTGGGCTTTTGGTTTTTTGTTTTAGGAAATCCTTAGTTCAGTTCAGTTCAGTTGCTTAGTCATGTCCGACTCTTTGCGACCCCATGAATCGCAGCATGCCAGGCCTCCCTGTCCATCACCAACTCCCGGAGTTTACCCAAACTCATGTCCATCGAGTTGGTGATGCCATCCAGCCATCTCATCCTCTGTCATCCCCTTCTCCTCCTGCCCCCAATCCCTCCCAGCATCAGGGTCTTTTCCAATGAGTCAACTCTTTGCATGAGGTGGCCAAAGTATTGGAGTTTCAGCTTCAGCATCAGTCTTTCCAAAGAACACCCAGGACTGATCTCCTTTAGGATGGACTGGTTGGATCTCCTTGCAGTCCAAGGGACTCAAGGGTCTTCTCCAACACCACAGTTCAAAAGCATCAATTCTTTAGCACTCAGCTTTCTTCACAGTCCAACTCTCACATCCATACATGACCACTGGAAAAACCATAGCCTTGACTAGACGGACCTTTGTTGGCAAAGTAATGTCTCTGCTTTTTAATACGCTATCTAGGTTGGTCATAACTTTCCTTCCAAGGAGTAAGCGTCTTTTAATTTCATGGCTGCAGTCACCATCTGCAGTGATTTTGGAGCCCCCAAAAATAAAGTCTGACACTGTGTCCACTGTCTCCCCATCTATTTCCCATGAAGTGATGGGACCAGATGCCATGATCTTCGTTTTCTGAATGTTGAGCTTTAAGCCAACTTTTTCAGTCTCCTCTTTCACTTTCATCAAGAGGCTTTTTAGTTTCTCTTCACTTTCTGCCATAAGGGTGGTGTCATCTGCATATCTGAGGTTATTGATATTTCTCCCGGCAATCTTGATTCCAGCTTGTGCTTCTTCCAGCCCAGCGTTTCTCATGATGTACTCTGCATATTGCTACAGCAATCAGAGAAGAAAAAGAAATAAAAGGAATCCAGATTGGAAAAGAAAAAGTAAAGCTCCCATTGTTTGCAGATGACATGATACTATGTATATAAAATCCTAAAGATAGTATCAGAAAATTACTAGAGCTAATCAGTGAATTTAGCAAAGTTGCAGGATACAAAATCAGTACACAGAAATCACTTGCATTTATATATACGAACAATGAAAAATCAGAAAGAGAAATTAAGGAATCAATCCCATTCACCATTGCAACAAAAAGAATAAAATATCTAGGAATAAACTTACCTAAGGAGACAAAAGGACTGTACACAGAAAATTTTAAGACACTGATGAAAGAAATCAAAGTTGACATAAACAGATGGAGAGATATTTCATGTTTCTGGGTAGGAAGAATCAATATTGTGAAAATGACTATATTACCAAATGCAATCTACAGATTTAATGTGATCCCTATCAAATTACCAGTGGCATTTTTCACAGAACTAGGGCAAAAAATTTCACAATTCCTATGGAAACACAAAAGACCCCAAATAGCCAAAGCAGTCTTGAGAAAGAAGAATGGAGCTGGAGGAATCAGCCTTCCTGATTTCAGATTATACTACAAAGCTACAGTTATCAAGGCAGTATGGTGCTGGCACAAAACAGAAATATAGACCAATGGAACAAGTTAAAGGAGGCAAGAATACACACTGGGGCAAAGACAGCCTCTTAAATAAATGGTGCTGGGAAAACTGGACAGCTACATGTAAAAGAATGAAATTAGAACACTTCCTAACACCATACACAAAGATAAACTCAAAATGGATTAAAGATTTAAATGGAAGACCAGAAACTATAAAACTCTTGGAGGGAAACAGGCAGAACACTTGATGACGTAAATCGAAGCAAGATCCTCTATGACCCACCTCCTAGAGTAGTGGAAATAACAAAAGTAAACAAGTGGGACCTGATTAAACTTAAAAGCTTTTGCATAGCAAAGGAAACTATAAGCAAGGTGAAAAGACAACCCTCAGAATGGGAGAAAATAACAGCAAATGAAACAACTGACAGAGGATTAATTTCCAAAATATACAAGCAGCTCATACAACTCAATGCCAGAAAAGCAAACAACCCAATCAAAAAGTGGGAAAAAGACCTAAACAGACATCTCCTCCAAAGAAGACATACAGATGGCCAACAAACATATGAAAAGATAAACATCGCTCATTCTTAGAGAAATGCAAATCAAAACTACAATGAGATATCACCTCACACCAGTGAGAATGGCCATCATCAAAAAGTCTACAAACAATAAATGCTGGAGAGAGCGTGGAGAAAAGGGAACCCTCTTGCATTGTTGGTGGGAATGTAAATTGATACAGCCACTATGGATGATGGTATGGAGATTCCTTAAAAAATTAGGAACAAAACCACCATATGACCCAGCAATCCCACTTCTAGGCATATACCCTGCTGCTGCTGCTAAGTCGCTTCAGTCGTATCTGACTCTGCGACCTCATAGACGGCAGCCCACCAGGCTCCCCCGTCCCTGGGATTCTCCAGGCAAGAACACTGGAGTGGGTTGCCATTTCCTTCTCCAATGCATGAAAGTGAAGTTGCTCAGTCGTGTCCTACTCCTAGTGACCCCATGGACTACAGCCTACCAGGCTCCTCCGTCCATGGGATTTTCCAGGCAAGAGTACTGGAGTGGGTTGCCATTGCCTGAGGAAACCAAAATTGAAAAAGACACATGTATCCCATTGTTCATTGCAGCACTATTTACAATAGCTAGAACATGGGAGCAACCTAGGTGTCCATCGACAGATGAATGGATAAAGAAGTTGTGGTATATATACACAATGGAATATTGCTCAGTCATAAAATGGAATGCATTTGAGTCAGTTCTAATGAAGTGGATGAACCTAGAACCTATTATACAGAATGAAGTAAGTCAGAAAGAGAAAGATAAATACCATATTCTAATGCATTTATACAGAATCTAAAAAAAGAATACAGAAGAATTTATCTACAGGGCAGCAAACAGACATAGAGGATAGATTTATGAACATGGGGAGAGGGGAAGATAGGGTGAGATGTATGGAGAGAGTAACATGGAAACTTACATTACCATATGTAAAATAAATAGCCAACAGGAATTTGCTGTATGGATCAGGAAACTCAAGCAGGGACTCTGTATCAACTTAGAGGGGTGGGATGGGGAGGGAGATAGGAGGGAAGTTCAAAAGGGAGGAATTATATGTATACCTATGGCTGATTCATGTTGAAATTTGATAGAAAACAAAAAAATTCTGTAAAGCAATTATCATTCAATTAAAAATAAATTAATTAATTAAAAAAAAAGAAATAAAATCCATACTGATCTTTAGATGATGAGTAAGTGTCCTTTAAACAGAAAAGAGGAATAAGGCATTCTTGGTAGGAAAATGATACAAGGAAAAAGTAGAAGTAAGAGAGAGATTGTTTGGAGTTGATGTGTTTGCAATTAGAAAGCCTACAGTTGGAAAAGCAATTTGGAATCAGATTGTGTAAGATCTTTGTATGCCAAACTGAGATGTATGGGCTTTGTTCTTTAAGAAACTAGGAACCATGAGAGTCTATTCTCTCTATAAATGATAAACCTTCCAGCACATGAAATAGCTTACATATTTCACTTGAGATTGTCTTCTGCACACAAATCAGTCAGTTCAGTTCAGTCACTCAGTCGTGTCTATCTTTTTGTGACCCCATGGACTGCAGCACGCTAGGCCTCCCTGTCCATCACCAACTCCCGGAGTTTACTCAAACTCATGTCCATTGAGTCAGTGATGACATCCAACCATTTTATCCTCTGTTGTCCCCTTCTCTTCCCACCTTCAATCTTTCCCAGCATCAGGGTCTTTTCCAGTGAGTCAGTTCTTCACATCAGGTGGCCAAAGTATTGGAGTTTCAGGTTCAGCATCAGTCCTTCCAGAGAATATTCAGGACTGATTTCTTTTAGGATGGACTGGTTGGATCTCCTTGCTGTCCAAGGGACTCTTAAGAGTCTTCTCCAACACCATAGTTCAAAAGCATCAATTCTTCGGTCCTCTTCACATAATATGGTTTGACTTTATCACTTTTGGATAATTTTTCTGTGAACATACTTCAGTTTATATGTGGCAGTTATTAAATATACTTTATTCTATTTCCTTTTGCATTTTAAAAATGCTGCTTTCACATGTGTAATTTCTTAGATTTTACCATTTCCCCCCCTTTTTTTCTCTCTCCTCCCACCATACACACAATACATCCCAACACATACAAAACATCAGAATTTTATCTTATTAACTGAGTAGATACTTTATTAATTATTTTTTTGGTGAATAAAGTGATTGATTGCTAGTATCAACAAAAAATTTGCATTTGGTAGCAATGCTACAGACCTCTTCTTATCCTCTCCAACAAAGCATCAAGGTGGCTAATTTTTTACATGTCTGTAATGAGGTGATGCCCAAAATCAAAAGTGGGCAGTAGCCAGGCTCTGAATTGGGAACCGACAATTAAAATATCAACTTCTAAAATTCCAAAGTTTTAAAATCCTGAATACAAAAGGATAAATTATGTGGAAACTTTCAATAATTTTATTCTACAATTTTCTTAAAGTTGGTCCTACAATACAACAAAACCATTGCTTTGGGTAGTATACTCATTTTCACTATATTGCTTTATTTTCATTAAACCAAAATAGAAAAAAAGATCAAGTAAGCGTTACCTACTTCTGATATCCCTTCTGTTGTCTCCAACTATGCCAAATATCTTTAGTGCCATTATTGTTAGCTTGGGAAGCCATGTAACAACCTTTGCACATGTACCAACTTAAACAGGGAGAAAACAATGGCTAACTGTTACAAAATAAGGTAGGGTGGTAGCAAACATGCCTCAGGTGGTTTAAGTGAATTCCTTGAAAGTTAGCCAGTGGAAATTTGGAAGATTGGGCAACATGTTGCCTTTTGTGATCAGTGGGTGGCATCATTTTTAATAATGAATCTTGTCCATACAAGCAAATGATTGTTTTCGAAACAATAATAACAAATATCCAACAAAGTGTATCTAAACATGATGAAAACTAAATTTAAAAAGTAGATATTCGTGATTATAACTGAATACTAAAACTAATGTATCTAAGTCTTAGCTTTGGCTGAGGCCTTGTAAGCATGTGCCAATGTCTCCCATATATCAAATGAGGTGTGAGATTAGCCTATGGTACTTGCAAAGGAGATGATCAAAAACTAGTTCTGAGTAGGTCTCCACCCATGTTGATGATCCAAAAGGGCAGAAACGGAGATTAGAAGAGGAATTAGGGGAAAGCTATCAGAGAACTGTAAGTCTACTACCCTCTGCTTTTTTATTCTGCCTTGAAAAACAGGCATTGAAAGAACCAGCGAGCTTGGCATGGTTCTTCCAAGTTCTTGCTTCTTGCAGACCCAGTGGACCCAGTCAAATGAAAGGGTAGGAGGCTGGCTGTGGTTGGCTGGTTGGCTGCTCTGATGGTGGAATGAGAAGACATTGATCCATGGAGGCAGTCTGTTTTTCCAGAATTTGTTGGGGACAAAGAATGTGTGAGTTTCTTACAGACCAGATGAGGGAAAGGAGAAGTAGAGGAGAGTAGGTGAGGAGGCTTTACCAGGAGAGATTCTCTCTCTCAGAAGAGAGAAGCTGGAGGTGCACCCTGAAAGTCTAGGGGCCCAGGTAAGAATCATGGGCAATCAGAGGTGGTGCATTGCCCTGCACCACAGGAAACTTGGATAAGTCTTCCCAGTAATGGGCTTCCCTCCAAAGAAACTTGAAAATCATTCCCGAAGAGAATAGAGCTTTCAACACCTGCCAAGTCCAGAGAATTTTGCATATAGCATTATAATACTTCCAGGTATACAGCATAGTAACTCATAATTTGCATATATTATAAAATGATATCTTCAGTAAGTATTATTAACACCCATACCCATACATACCTACAATTTTTTTCTTCTGATGACAAATTTTAAGATCTAGAACAATAGTAATTCTAAAGATTAGGTTTGGTTGCAAGTGATGGGGAAATCAAACCCATAAGCATAAGCAAGATTTTTATCTACCTCCCACACACTGTAGCAACATGCAGTGACTCTATGGTGATCAGAGCACCAGATTCCTTCTGCATCATTGCTTTGCCATCCTGAATACCTGGCCTCTTCATCTTTTCTAGGTGGCTGCTTACCTTCTGGTACCAGGGTCTGCGCTACAGCTAGTGGTAAGGAGGAATAGGGACAAAACACATCTTCTCCACGTAAGGATGTTTTCTAGAAGTCATACAGTACGTTTTTGCTAAATCACATAGGCCAGAATTTAGTGACATGAGCCTAGCTAGCTGCAAGGAAGGCTGGGAATAACCTTTAATCTGGATGACCACATACCTTAATGCATTTTTGGGTTCTGTTACCAAGAAGAATAGAAGGAATGATGTTGAAGTGAAAACTAGCTGGGCCTTTGCATTTTACATTTATGTCAGAGATCTATTTTCCTCAAGTTATTTTTGAAAATGTTATTGACTTGTTTATAAAATATTTTTAGATCTCTCCTTATATATTATTTTATAATTATTGACCAACCTAGACTGCATATATTAAAAAGCAGAGACATTACTTTACCAACAAAGGTCTGTCTGGTCAAAGCTATGGTTTTTCCAGTAGTCATGTATGGATGTGAGAGCTGGACTATAAAGAAAGCTGAGCACTGAAGAATTGATGCTTTTGAACTGTGGTGTTGGAGAAGATTCTTGACAGTGCCTTGGACAGCAAGGAGATCCAACCAGTCCATCCTAAAAGAAATCAGGCCTGAATATTCTTTGGAAGGACAGATGCTGAAGCTGAAATTCCAATATTTTGGCCAGCTGATGTGAAGAGCTGATTCATTGGAAAAGACCCTGATGCTGGGAAAGATTGAAGGCAGGAGGAGAAGGGGTGACAGAAGATGAGATAGTTGGATGGCATCACTGATGTGATGGACATGAATTTGAGTAGGCTCTGGGAGTTGGTGATGTACAGGAAAGCCTGGCATGCCTCAGTCCATGGGGTCACAAAGAGTCAGACACGACTGAGTGACTGAACTGAACTGAACTGAAACAGTATTATAAATGTCAGTAATGATAGAGTTATTTTAAAATTTTTATTTTCACCATAATCTATAATATGATCTGCTTTGGTTTTAAGTAAAATATACTGAATAAATATTTTCCATGCTATTTGTTTATAAAAGAAAACTTTGTATTAAAGACTCAAATATATTGAGTAATGAAATAAGGCATATTATGCCACCACTTAGACCATCCCTCATTGTTACTCTTTATTAATCACCCATGTCAAACTCCTTCTCTGAAATACATTGAAAATGTCACTGCTGAAATAATTTCCCTGGAGGAGTTGTTGTTCAGTCACTCAGTTGTGTCCAACTGTTTGTGACCCCATGGACTGTAGCATGCCAAGCATCCCTGTCCTTCACTATCTCCCGGAGTTTGCCCAGATTCATGTCCATTGAGTCGGTGATGGCCATCCAACCATCTTATCCTGTCTTCTGCTGCTCCTCCTGCCTTCAATCTTTCCCAGCGTCAGGATCTTTTCCAATGAGTCAGCTTTATGTATCAAGTGGCCATTAAGTGGCCAAAGTATTGGAGCTTCAGCTTTAGCATTAGTCCTTCCAATGAATATTCAGGGCCCTGGAGTACAGCTACGATAATGTCACTTCTCCATGTAAACGTCTTAATAAGTTCCTCATTTCCTATGGAACAAATCCAATCATTTTAGCCTAGAATCTGTTGCTTCCCACGGTATTATCCAAAACATAACCTTTAGGTCTGTCTTTCGTTTTATCTTTTTAAACAATCACCCTTTGTGGAAATATCCCATACATCCCATAAACACCTGACGCTTTTAGTCCTCTCTACCTTTGCTAATGAGGTGGTTTTTGCTTAGACCAAGCACCTCCCCACCTCTCCCCTTACATGCACTGCCCCCTCAACTTCTTTTTCTTCTACGTATTTTATTATTCTGCAAGGACCTATGAAATGCCATTTTCTCCATGAAGTGTGGCCAAGCATCAATATTTTTTAAACTTATAGGTCAGGTCTTAAGTAGTTTGTACATCCATTATTCTCTTACCACACATACATTTATTAAATAAATAAATTTTATTTAATTTTAATTCACCCACAGGTGTGTCATCAGACTCTTTGTGACCCCATGGAATGTAGCCTCCCAGGCTTCTCTGTCCATCGGATTTTTTCACAGTACTTTGTATTTTAAGTAGATGTAGTAAATATTTATTGAATTAGTGACATAATATTTTGTCTTCTCTATGATTTAGTGCTCCTCGGAAGCAAACTTGCATTGTTAAGAGGTGAAGAAGCATATTTAGGCTCTTGTTTTTTACTTCCAGTTAAAATCTAGTTCCAGACAATAGGAAGTAAATGGTATTACTACTAGAAACCAAATGAGTCATTCATAAACTGATTCAGAATCAGCTTTACATCTTTTGCAAGGACACCAGCAGTAGCAAAAATATAATACAAACTCCACATATTCTGTCCTCATAAAGAATGTATCTTTATTAGTCATTCTTTAGCATTCCTTCAGCATGATAGTTCCTCAGTGTGACAGTTTAAATTTATAGACAAATCTATTTTCAACAATCAAAAAAGAAAAAAAAGTTGGGTATTTTGTGTTTGGATAAACCTGATTAATATCAAGTTTGGGCAACACTCAGAATGATAATTAAGCTTGTGAATACTTAGATAACTTGTGAATGCATAGAATAAAATGTGGTAGTTATCAGAAGGTGTAAACTATAAGTTACAACAAATTAGATTTGCTTTCTCTTTCAGTTACCTTAGTGGAAAATCAGGGAAACATTATGTGCACATATATCTTGATTTCTTTGTTATTTGAAAGCATTCTTTATGAAATGTAGAACAGCAATAAAAGAAAGAAAAGAGAGACAGAAGTCACCATCTAATAATCACTTCTCTTTGTTTTTCCAAATTCTCTCCAGTTCATTTTCATTATCTTATTTAGTCAGCAAATGTTTGTTGAACATGCTCCCTCACCTCACCTCCTCTCACCACCCCGGGACCCCTGGCAACCACTAATCTTTTAATCCTGTCCATAGTTTTAACTTTTCCAGAATGTCATGCAGTTGGACTCATACAATATGTAACCTTTTTAGATTGACTTCTTTCACTTAGTAACATGCATTTAATGTTCCTCCATATCTTTTCAGCTTGATAGGTCATTTGATTTTGTGCTGAATAATATTCACTGTTTGGGTGTACCACAGTTTATTTATCCATTCCTCTACTGAAGGATATCTTGGTTGCTTCCAACTTCTGCTGAGTATAAATGAAGCTGCTGTAAATATTTTGGGAAAGTCTTTATGTGTACTTAAGTTTTCAGTTCAATTGGGTTAATATCAAGGAGTACAGTTGCTGGATTTTATGGTAAAAGTGGCCTTAGTTTTATAAGAAAGAACCAAACTGTTTTTCAAAATGGCTGCACTATTTTGCACACCCACCAGCAATGAATGAGAATTTCTATTGCTTCCAAGCTTACCAGCTTTTGGTATTACCAGTGTTCCTAGATTTTGGCCATTCTAATAGGTGGGTAATGGGACTACTTACCTTTTCAAAGACTGCTGACCCTATTGGTTATACCTAATGCATACTTCTCTGGCTGTTATAAATTCTGAAGCAGCGTGGTCCCAAAGCACCTGTCAACTTTTGTTCATCAATCCTTTGCAGTCTTAGTAACAAAGTTTAGACTAACAATTGCCTTTATTGTTTTCTCTAAAATCTGAAAAATGATATTATCTGAAAAACAAGGCAAATTTTATGAGATAAACTGGTTTTTAGCAGACTGTATCTTTACAGGATATCTGGGTAGTTTAGAGCTTCCATTACATGTATCTTTTGTCCCTGGGCAGTCTTGTGATTTGCCTTTTGCCCCTATCTGCTTGGACAGTCCATAGATCCAGCCCCAAATCACCATCATTCATTTTTATCCTCATCAAGACAAAACCTTATCACTCTATTCTTAGAGGACTTCCAAAGTTTGTTTCAAAACCAAGATTCTACAATTTTTGTTTTATATAATTAAGAGCTAGAGGGAGATGTCCTGAATGGATAGCTTTGATATTTATTTATTTGTGATTTTTCCCTTAAATAACAATAGTTTTTAATTGCATAATTATGGTGGAACAGAGGAGTGGTAGCTACAGCCTTAACTTGTTAACTATTTTTAAAACAACATTGCTGCTGCTGCTAAGTCGCTTCAGTCGTGTCCGACTCTGTGCGACCCCATAGACGCCAGCCCACCAGGCTCCCCCGTCTCTGGGATTCTCCAGGCAAGAATACTGGAGTGGGCTGCCATTTCCTTCTCCAGTACATAAAAGTGAAAATTGAAAGTGAAGTCACTCAGTCGTATCCGACTCTTAGCGACCCCATGGACTGCAGCCCACCAGGCTCCTCTGTCCATGGGATTTTCCATCTGTTAATAGCATCTACACATGTAAATATTTAATTAAATTTTCCTAAGTGAAATCTTCAGTGAATCACAAAGCAACCCTTAACTACACTGAGAAAATTTCAAATTTATAATGCCAGAAAGGCACCCTAGATTTAACCCCTAGCTTCCCTGACTGAACACAAAGCCCTAGTTCTGTTATACTTTTGTAGTTCCTAGAGCAGAAAGTGCAGGTTAGATGTTACTCGTGATCAGACCCTTTTCTATGTAATTTGAATAGCCTTTATCCAACCAATAAAGGGAGAAGAAAAAAAATCCCTGGCAAATTCAGAATTATTTGTGATATTTAAAAAATAATGGTTAATATCAACTGAGTCTGTGGACATACACAGAAAAACTAGTTTCCAAAGCAACAGTAACCAAGTTGCCCTTATAAATTCAACTATGTGAATTATTTATTTCTAGAGATTTTTCAGTAAGGATAATAAAACCAAGTACACAGTAGCTATTCCATATTTTCAGCAGCTGCCATTTAAAAAGAAAATCATGAGGCATTTAGAAGAAATAAATATTCTGAACCAGCTCATTTGTGTGTTATTCTTCCCATTTACCTCATTTTCATGGCATGGGAAAAATTGTGCACAGAAAGAAATGAAAGGTGACCTTTTTATGTCATGTACAGGTTAAGGAGGCATGTTTTCTCAACAGAGATACACAGCTAATGAACATTATCTAAGCACCATCCCACCACAAGACTCTTTAGATATCTGAGCAAAGAGATAGCTCTCGTTCGTGAAACAAGGTCCCTTTCTCTATTCTTTCTGCTGTTAAGTGGGTAGTGATTCAGTGAGTAGTAGGAGAGAGGTGATTCCATTAGCTGGGATCACAAAGACTCAAGTTTCATATGCACTTAAGCAACCTGTGACACCCACCCCCCATCACTGAGGGATGTTTTTGTTCATTGTCCTTCCATAGGTCCCTTAGAATGATCTCTGGGCATGTCTTTCATTCTCTCCAAGCCTGCCTTAGCTTCCTTTAAATCTGTTTCCTCACAGGCAAAGCTGAATTGGTGGTATTGAGTATTCAGTACTTCCTGTATTGGCATCCCTTAGGCACAGGCTTAAAATCTTTGTCTTTCTGTTTACTCTCTCTTGTCTCTCAAAGTGTAGCACAAAACCCACAGTAGCGTGGAGGGCATCTTGCTCAGTTTTCCCAAGATTATGAGGCCATGTTTCCCCAGGTTGCTAGGGTTTTCCCTCAGCTCTGTCGATGGTTCGCTGCTACCAGTAACAATATGTAGAAAAGGTTGATTCAAGAACTTCAGTCTTGGATATTCTCTTTTGTACAGAAAAAAGTAAGAACGATGGAGACATAGCATCACTGTTCAGTAACATTTCGTGTATATCTGTCCTTAAGAATGTAGTTGAATTGAGCAAAATCAAAACCTGTATCTTTGCTGTACCTACACACTGAAAACATGGATAAATTACTAGAATTGATTCATATTTTGTAATTTTTAAAAATTTGCTCTAAGATGCAAAATACTTGGTTCATGCAAAATAGGACACAGACATTTATTTAAGGAGATTTGAACTACATTTCTTCTCCCTCAGGTGACACTCAGCTTATAATTATTTTTCTAAAGCACATATTTTGACATTTAGCAATTACTTAGTTTGTGATTGTTTGATCAATTGAGACTCCCCAATATGATGATGAATAGTTGACTTTGAAAGATAGCTACATTCCAGTGAAATGGTAAGACTTTGATACCTAAATAAAAGGCAGTAAACAGCTTGCTGTCTCACTACTGGAGTGGCACTCACTCCAAATATTAAGAACTTCTGACTTTTATCAGCTTACAGGTTCTAGTTTTTCTCTAAATTTCAGTGGCTGGGTATGACAACCTTAGAAAAGTGGGTGTCAAATACAAGTCCTCCTCTACTCCTGGACATAGGATCTCAGGATTGCTCCTGAGGAAAGAAAAAGATCTGAAAACCAATTTTGCTAAGGATGCATCAATATAGAGATGTACTAAGCTTTATCATCAATAGCTTCTGCTATCTGTCTTATCCCAGTACATTTTGCATGCATTATTTTACAACTGCAAAGAGGTAAATGGATGAGTAAATAAGTATTAGTCACAAGTACTTATCCAGTTTACCACCATTAGACTGCAACAAGTGTGAAATAAATCTGTTTTGATTTAATAATCTGAATTAGCTCAGTTAAGTTCAAGATGGCAACACAGGGTAAGTATTTATCACTGAGAAGAATGTCAGGAAGAGAAGGGCACCCAGGGAGAGACATGGAGGCCAAGCTAGGGAATGTTGGAGAGGATGACAAAAGTCTACTTCTCCTGCTGAAAATGCTTGGACTGGGGAGAGAGTAGGGAGTCATATAATGGCACATATTAATCATAGTTGTTACAAATAATTCATACAAATATGAATGAAGTGAACCGAGAACTTCCAGATTTTCAAGTTGGATTTAGAAAAGGCAGTGGCACCAGAGACCAAATTGCCAACATCTGTTGGATCACAGAAAAAGCAAGAGAATTCCAGAAAAAAATCTACTTCTGCTTAACTGACTATGCTAAAGCCTTTGACTGTGTGGATCACAACCAACTGGAAAATTCTTCAAGAGATGGGAATACCAGACCACCTTATTTGCTTCCTGAGAAATCTGTATGCAGGTCAAGAAGCAACAGTTAGAACCAGACTTGGAACAATGGACTGGTTCCAAACTGGGAAAGGAGTACGTCAAGGCTGTATATTGTCACCCTGCTTTTTCAACTTATATGCAGAGTACATCATGCAAAATGCTGGGCTGGATGAAGCACAAGCTGGAATCAAGATTGCCAGGAGAAATATCAATAACCTCAGATGTGCAGATGACACCATGCTTATGGCAGAAAGTGAAGAGGAACTAAAGAGCCTCTTCATGAAAGTGAAATAAGAGAGTGAAAAGTTGGCTTAAAACTCAATATTCAAAAACAAAGATCATGGCATCTGATCCCATCACTTCATGGCAAATAGGTGGGTAAACAATGGAAACAGTGACAGACTTTATTTTCTTGGGATCCAAAATCACTGCAAATGGTGACTGAAGCCATGAAATTAAAAGATGCTTGCTCCTTGGAAGAAAAGCTATGATCAACCTAGACATCATATTAAAAAGCAGAGAGATTACTTTGCCAACAAAGGTCCGTATAATCAAAACTGTGGTTTTTCCAGTGGTCATGTATGGATATGAGAGTTGGACTATAAAGAAAGCTGAGTGCCGAAGAATTGATGCTTTTGAGCGGTGGTGTTTGAGAACTCTTGAGTGACCCTTGGACTGCAAGAAGGTCAAACCAGTCAATCCTAAAGGAAATCAGTCCTGAATATTCATTGGAAGGACTGATGCTGAAGCTCCAATACTTTGGCCACCTGATGTGAAGAACTGACTCATTGGAAAAGACCCTGATGCTGGGCAAGATGAAGGCGGGAGGAGAAGGGGATGACAGAGGATGAGATGGTTGGATGGCATCACCGACTCAATGGACATGAGTTTGAGCAAGCTCTGGGGCCTGGTTTGCTGCAGTCCCTGTTGTCGCAAAGAGTCAGACATGACTGAGTGACTGAACTGAACTGAGATATAAACGAAAGCCCTATTTATTCACTTAAACTCCAAACTTTCTCATTTTTCTGGCTATCCAAATTTCACCCATTGTGTGAGTCTGTAGTTTTGTTTGTTAATTCATTCATAAATTTGAGGAGCCTTCCTGTTTATCAGGAATTATTTTAGACACAAAAAATGGGGTACTAGTTTGCCCAAGATTTGCAGTACAGTAAAAACATTGTATTAAAGATCAACATATGAGTGGGGAAAAAGAAGATGAAACTGGAGAAGTTTAATTTACCAGGAAGCATTTGAGCTGTGAAGAAAGGGGAGAGCATTTCAGTCTGAGAAAACCATCTGATGAAACCCAGTGATATGCATGAAGATGGTGTGCTTGAGAGTACCCCCATATGTGTGGTTGCTTGGCAGGCCTGAGGACATAAAAAAGAAAGAAAGAGAATGAAGATCTACAGGCAGGCTGGAGAGGAAGGGCTCGGCAAGCCAGGGTTTGACAGTTTGGATTTTTCACTTGGACCCTTAGGAAGACCTGGAATTTTTTTAATGTTGAGGATTAACCTGCTCAGATTTGTATCTTGGAATGAAACATAGGTTGGAAAGAGGGAAAAATGAATAAAAAGAGACCAATAGCCAGGCTAAATATTTTTGTTTCTTAACTGGTGCACTGATGGACTCCATGAGTATTTGAGGAAAAAATAAATATCCACTGAGAAATTAAAAATATTGACGTGGGACTCAGAAAAAAAATGGAGGTATATAGGGGTGACCAACAATATCAGTTGGGGGAGATGCCTAGGAAAATGGAGAAAATAGGATGGGCTCTAGAAAACACCAATATTTAGAAGTAAGCAAAAGATAAGAAACCAGCAAAGAGTCTAGTGGAATGGGGAAAAAAACCAGGAGAATTTAGTGTCCATGATCCTGATGGAAGTACATTTTAAGAAGGAGAGAAAAAATGAACAAAATAAAACGATTCATCAAGGTGCCTACTGATGATCATTGGTTCTGTCTTTAGAAGCCATTACTACTCAGAGTGACAGCAGAGGGAACCAATCATGGGTGAAGAGAGGAGAAATAAAAGGTGAAGATGGGGGTGGAGGGAAGAAAAATGTGGGATTGCAGCTGAAGTAGAAGGTAGTGTTAGGCCTTGCTTTTAAGCATGCATGCTCAGTCACTCGGTCATGCCTGACTTTGCAACCTCCTGGACAGTAGCCCACCAGGCTCCTCTGTCTATGGAATTTTCCAGGCAAGAATACTGGAGTGGATTTCCACGCCCTCCTCCAGGGGATCTTCCTGACCCAGGGATTGAACTCTTGTCTCCTGCTCTGGATTCTTTACCACGGTGTCACCTGGAAAGTCCTTTTAAGCATGGGAGCAGATAAACTTGTTTATAAATTTCAAGTCAATAGAGAACTTCAGAAGAGAGAGAGACAGAGAGAGAGTACTTGATGGATCAAATCCCAGAAAAGTCCCTAAGCAAGGAAATGTCACTAAATTGGTAAAGATGCTTTTATGAGAAGAACTTCGAAGTTTAAAAAATTCTTAAAATGGAGGAAGAGTAGGGTTTGAATTGGAAATTTATTCATACATCTGCCATCAAAAAGTTGATTTAATTAGTAAGAGGGGATAAAACACTCAATTTCACTCGATTTGAAAACCTACTGTTGATATTATTTGTAAATTCATAGATTATAGATTTGAAAGGGGTTTGAAGAATCTCATAAAGTTTCGGTCAGGTCAGTAAGGTGCTGAGAGAGGAGGAAAGTCATGACTTGGGGCCTGTTTCTCTGGATCTTGCTACTAGTGGCTGCAGTGGTTGATGGAGGAGGGGTGCACCTTTCTGCTTCCTCCTGCTGCTCCCGTCACCACAGGGAGGTCCAGGTGGTAGGTGGGAGGGGATGGGGGCTGAAATGGGCCTGGATTCTGCTTGCAAATGTGTTGAGGACTTATTTTCACTGCTTATGATTGGTGGTCTCTCTGTCTGCAAAGTGATGCAAGAGTCATTTGAGCCCTATAGCTGATAATCAAAAGCGCTTTTTTAAAAGTTAAGTTGGAATGAGATATTAGAAGTGTCAGATGCAAGTAAAGTGATGACACCATAGCACCTCCTTTGTACACAGGAACCTGTATTTAACATCAGGACTGTCACAAGCACTCAATATTTTAAGAATCTAAACATTAGTAGTAAACAATTTTAACGCCACTTCATTTAAAAATCTGGAGGAGGAAGTAGCAACCCACTCCAGTATTCTTGCCTGAAAAAATATCCCATGGACAGAGGAGCCTGGTGGGTCGAAAACAGTCAAGTGCAACTGAGCATACACACACTTTTAAAAATGTATTTGTATTAAAAAATATGTACTTCTAAGATACTTTTAACTCTGAAGAATATTTGGTGTTTGACAGTTCATGAACTGCTTTGCAATTTGAAAAGAAAATAAAATTTTATTGATTATAAAAATAATGCATACTATAATTAAAACATTAAAATACATAAAACATTTAAAATTATATAAAATGCTACCACCTAGAGATCAGTCTTGTTCATATTTAGGCAACCATCTCCTCAGATACCTCTGTAAATGCACATGTGCACATATATGCTTATCAAAATTTCATTAAATCTATATTTTTAATGATGTTATAAAACTTGATTTTTTAAAATTTTTTTTAAGTTTCAGAATTTAATTTCCAGGAATTGGAAACCATGGCTTCTAAATGTTCTTTGTACTTTAGCTTACACTGCAACATAGATGAAGTGAAGTGAAGTGAAGTCGCTCAGTCGTGTCCGACTCTTTGCCACCCCATGGACTGTAGCCTACCAGGCTTCTCAGACCATGGGATTTTCCAGGCTAGAGTACTGGAGTGGGGTGCCATTTCCTTCTCCAGGGGGTCTTCCCGACCCTGGGATCAAACTCGGGTCTCCCGCATTGTAGGCAGATGCTTTACCCTCTGAGCCACCAGGGATGCATTTGGTGAGTTAGAGGAAAGTGAAGCAGAAGGTGGATGTGGGAGCCAGCACCCTCAATCCCAGGGACCTCTAATTCCCTCCTCTGCTCAAAGGGCCAAGTGCCCTGTCCTTGCTCCACCCTTGAAAACCATTGTTCCTTCTCATGGGGTCACATGAGTTTGTTCCATGTGTTCTTGTGTGTACACTGTTTTGACTTGCTTACTGGTCATGGATTCCTGCTTCTCTGTTAACCTTTCTTCTGTTTTCCAATGAAACCAAGATTAAACACCTTAGAGATGTCTCTCTGGATAAAGATAGCTGAAGGAGACCAGACATCCTGAATGGCCAGGCTAATATCATGTGTCCATCTAAATTTCCTTTCAGATCAAGTCTCCTGACTTATACCTGGAGCCAAATGAGCACCAGGCAGTGACCTGAATCCTTCCTGAAAAGGAAAGTACACAGGAACCCAGAGGAAGAAGATAAGGGCAAAAATTACATCTTGGTTACAAGCCTGGGATATAACATCTATCACTGGTTTTAACAGTTGGTATCACATATTTTGTCAATTTTTACCAGTTTGTATTATTATTTTTTTAAGAGATACTCTCAAAAGGGTCTATTTGTTAATCAGTTCAGTTGTTCAGTCATGTCTGACTCTTTGCAATCCCATGGACTGCACACACCAACTTCCCTGTCCATCACCAACTCCCAGAGTTTACTCAAATTCGTGTCCATTGAGTCGATGATGCCATCCAACCATCTCATTCTCTGTCGTCCCCTTCTCCTCCCGCCTTCAATCTTTCCAGTGTCAGGGTCTTTTCCAGTGAGTCAGTTCTTCGCATCAGGTGGCCAAAGTTTTGGAGCTTCAGCTTCAGCATCAGTCCTTCCAATGAATATTCAGGACTGATTTCCTTTAGGATGGACTGATTGGATCTTCTTGCAAGTCCAGGGGACTCTCAAGAGTCTTCTCCAGCACCACAGTTCAAAAGCATCAATTCTTCGGCACTCAGCTTTTTTTCTTTTCCGGCTCTCACATCCATACATGACTACTGGGAAAACCATAGCTTTGCCTAGACGGACCTTTGTCAGCAAAGTAATGTCTCTGCTTTTTAATATGCTGTCTAGGTTGATCATAGCTTTTCTTCCAAGGATCAAGTGTCTTTTAATTTCATGGCTGCAATCACCATCTGCAGTGATTTTGGATCCCAAGAAAATAAAGTCTGTCACTGTTTCCATTGTTTCCCCATCTATTTCCCATGAAGTGATGGGACCAGATGCCATGATCTTAGTTTTCTGAATGTTGAGTTTTAAGCCAACATTTTCACTCTCTTTTTCACTTTCATCAAGAGGCTCTCTTAGAAAGTGAAGATGAGCTTTCTTTTTACTACTGTACATTTGGAAGGAAAGTGGCCCAGTCTTGAAAGTGAAAGTCACTCAGTTTTGTATGACTCTTTGCCACCCCATGGATATACAGTCCATGTCATTCTCCAGGCCGGAATACTAAAGTGGGTAGCCTTCCCCTTCTCCAGGGGATCTTCCCAACTCAGGGATTGAACCCAGGTCTCCCACAGAATCACAGGCAGATTTTTTACCAGCTGAGCCACCAGGCAAGCCCAAGAATACTGGAGTGGGTAGCCTATCCCTTCTCCAGGGGATTTTCTCAACCCAGGATTTGAAGCGGGGACTCCTGCATGCAGGCAGATTCTTTACCAGCCTAACTGCAAGGGAAGCCCATTTTGTTAATAGCTAGTCTTTTTTTTTTTTTTTGTATTATACTTTCAATTCAGTGGCACCTTTGAAGTAAAATAGTTTTTCTATGTGCATTCCCATCAAATCAAGACAGCCAAAAAAGCAGTTTCTTTTCATTTGCTGATATATGGGGAAGAAACTGTTTTTGCTTTTTATAGAAACTAACATTAAAATTTAACTTTTTGGACCTTTTGCAGAATAGCTAAATCATGCTCTAAGATTAGCTTTACTGCAGGGTTAATAATCTCTGAGAATACTCTAGGTTTGATCAATTTTCTTCTTTTCCTTTTTAAGAAATTTTACTTATTTATTTGTCTGCACCAGGCCTTAGTTGCAGCAGGTGAGAGCTTCACTCTTTTTTTGTGGCATGTGAGATCTAGTTCCCCAACCAGGGATTGAACCTGGCCCCTCTGCATCAAGAACACAGAATCTTAGCCATTGGGCCACCAGGGAAGTCCTTTGTATTTTTTTAACCCATATTAAAAAAAAATTGTTTTAATTTTTAGTTTTTATTTTGTCTGTAAGTATAGTTGATTTACAATGTTGTGTCACTATCTGCTGTACAGCAAAGTGATACATTTATATACATACATGCATTCTATTTTAATATTCACTTCCATCACAGTTTGTCCCAGGACATTGAATACAGTTCTCTGTGCTATAGAGTAGGACCTTGTTGTTTATTCATTCTAAAAGTCAGTTTGCCTCTACCCAACCCTGAACTCCTAGCCTGTTCATTTCCCTTTCCCCTACCCCCTTTTCAACCACAAGTCTGATCTCTATATCTGTGAGGCTGTTTCTGCTTTGTGTGTGCATGCGTACTAAGTCACTTCAGTCGTGTCCAACTCTTTGTGACCCCATGGACTGTAGCCTGCCAGGCTCCTCTGTCCAAGGGGATTCTCCAGGCAAGAGTACTGGAGTAGGTTGCCATGCCTTCCTCAAGGGGATCTTCCCAACCCAGGGATCGAACCCATGTCTCTTATGTCTCCTGCATTGGCAGGCAAGTTCTTTACCACTAGCGCCACCTGGGAAGCCCCTTCTGCTTTGTAGATAGGTTCATTTATTTCATATTTTAGACCCCACACATAAGTGATATTACATGATATTTGTCTATCTCTTCCTGGCTTATTTCACTCACTAATATAATCTCTAATTACATCCATATTGCTACAAATGCCATTATTTTGTTCTTTTTTATGGCTGAATAACTTCCCATTGTATATATGTACCACATCTTTATTCATCTGTCAGTGGATAGTTAGGTTGTTTCTATGACCTAACTATTCCAAATAGTTCTGCTATGAACATAGGAGTGCATGTATCTTTTTGAATTAGAGTTTTGTCTAGGTAGGCTTCCCTCATGGCTCAGATGGTAAAGAATCTGCCTCTAGCGTGGGAGACCCAGATTTGAAACCTGGGTTGGGACAATTCCCTAGAAAAGGAAATGGCAACCCACTCCAGTATTCTCACATGGAGAATTCCATGGACAGAGGAGCCATGGACTACAGTCCAAGAGTCACAAAAAGTTGGACACAATTGAGTGACTAACACTTTGTCCAGGTATATGCTCAAGAGTGGGATTGCTGGATGTATGGAATTCTATTTTTAGTTTTCTTAGGAGCCTCCCTAGTATTTTCCCCGTGGCTGCACCAACTTAACATTACCTCTAATAGTGTAGGAGGGTTCCCTTTTCTCCACACTCTCTAGCATTTGTTATTTGTAGACTTTAATGATGGCCATTCTGGCCCATGTAAGGTGTACCTCATTATAGTTTTGATTTGCATTTCTCTAATAATTAGCGATGTTGAGCATCTTTTCATGTGCCTACTTGCCATCTTTCTGTCTTCTTTGGAGAAATATCTATTAAAGTTTCCTGCCTATTTTTTATTGGGTTGTTTAATTTTTGTTGTTGAGTTGTATGAGCTGTTTGTATATTTTGGAGATTATGGGCTTCATCATTTCTTAAATTAAGGGATGATTCAGCCTTCTTTAATCTATGGCCTTTGCCATTTTCTTCCTTTTCTCCAATATGCATACACATTGAAAAATTATTTTCTATATAAAATGTTATAATTGTTTCTTTAAAAATGACTGAAAGTAAATGAAATAATATTATCAGTTGTTCTGGTTGAAGGAAATATTAGTGTCTGTTAATGTTATTCTCTATGCTTTCTCAACAATTTTAAATATTTCACAAAAGAACTTTTTACTGTAATACTTTTATTTTGACATAATTTAACATTTACTTAAAAATAACAAGAATAGAACACAGAATTCCTACATACCCTTCGCTCAAATTCTCAAAATTGAATACTTTACCATACTACCTTTACAATTCAGTCTTTCTACATATACATGTTTTGTTTTGTTTTTTTCTGAGTCATTTGTAGTAAGTTGCATGTATGATATTCTTTTACCCCTCAATTCTTCAGTGTACATTTCCTAAAAATCAAGGTCATTTATTACAGTACATTTACCAGAAATTAATACAATGTTTGGATTGTATTGATACAATACTAGTTGCTATTCCAGTTTTCTCTATAATACCCTTTTTAGGGGAAGGAAATCCTGGACCCATGTTGGCTGTCAAGTCTCCTTAGTTGTCTTAAGTCTAGAAGCATTTTTAGTCTTTCTTTCTTGTCATGAACTTGGTATTTTTGATGAGTATAGATCAGCTATTTTTGCAGAATGTTCTTAAATTTGAGTTTTCAAAAGAATTTTTTAAGATTTTAGAGACTGTGTGTTTTCTGTTTCTCAAACTAACTTAAGACTGCATCTAACTCTGAACTCATTTCCCTTTAACCAGCCCTGGGTCTCCTCTGCATTCTATTTCCACAAAAGGTGTCATCATTTACCAGTTTTTAACCCAGAAACCTAGGAGTTGCCCTCCTCTTTCTTATCCAGGTAACATGATGGAGATATTATCTCATAACACTTTATATAGAAAATAATTCTTGTGTGTGTGTGTATTGCAGAAAAGAAAGACAATGGCAAAAGTTGTAGACTAAAGTAAGCTCATAGGAGTCCCTCTTCTCTATCCCCACTGCCATTCATGAGTCCAGGCTCTCACTTTCCATAGCCCCCAGCCATCTCCACACCTCCACAGTCTTTCATCCTTAGATCTCCCCCAAACAAATCTTAAACATAAAATATAAATCTTCCAGTGCTTCTGTGTTACTAAAGTAATTTAAAAATTGCACAGTTTATGGGCTAAATCACCAGTGTCTTTTCAGTGTATCAGAGCCTATGTTCTGGGCTTTAACTCCCAGCCATCCCTCTCTTGCCTTCTCATGCTCCAGTCACATAGAAATACTTGAAAATTTCCAAACAATCCTGTTGGCTCCTGCACCTGGGCCTTCACATATACCCATCCCTTAGTCTTAAGTACACTCCTCCCTCTCCATTCATACATTCTTCTTTATTTAGCTAGCAGCAACTTGTCTATTAGAACTCAGCTCAAGTGGTCTCTCCTCTGACAATACTTCCCCAACCTCTTCCCCACCATGAGCAGTGTGATTTTGTTTTTTTTCTACGAGCTCTGGGAAAACAAAACAAACCCTATAACAATTATAACTGCTGTATGATACTTTCGGGTATGAAACTATTCCTGAACCAAACTAACAGTTCAGGAGCCAGTATGCCACCCTAAGGAGGATAAATGATTCATTTTCTTTACTCTCTTTGTTTTGTCCTGCAGTGGTTAGCTTCATCTCTGACTGCTCTAAGATATTTACCTGTATGACTGGCTATGTGAAGTTTTTTATGATTCTTTATTTCATTTATAGCTCTCAAACAGGCTTTTCCTTCTGAGAGTGGACTGCTGGCTGTTTTTTTTTTTTTAAATCACATCAGTGCTAATTATATGTATGAATGGTAGCAACGATACTACCATGAAGATTAACTGCTTGGGAGGGTGGGGAAACAGATTTGATGTGATGGGTATTGTCAATGTGTTCTAGAAAATGCAATGGTTGGTACAAACAGTTTCTGGGCCTCTGGCTAGGCTTTCTCTGCTCTGGGTCATTCTATGAGTAGCGTACTGCCTGGAACTCAATAAATATTTATGAAATAAACAGTGCTTTTGTTAAGCCTAAGATATAATCAGGCCTGTAAAGGAATGAGGAAACTATTATTCAAATTATCTGCTTCAAAGAAAAGACTCAGCATTTAGTACTACAGGTTTCAAAACTAATTTTGACATGGTTTCACCCAGGTTCCCAAGACTAAAGTCAGACCCTTGCACTGAACCCTGTTACAGCATGTATTTTCTACAAAGTTACTCTAGCCTATGTTTAGTTTCTAGTTTATATTCCTGTAAGGCAGTGATTTTTCAAATCTGCCTTCATATGAGAATCATCTGAGATGGTTTGAAAAAAATACAGATGCCTGGGACCTATCCCCTAGAGGTTCAGATTTAATTATCCCTATTTATTTTTGGAAATTAGGCATTTTAATATGAAGTGTTAGTTGGTATTGGGGGGAACAACCTTTTTATTTTATTTAATGTATGAATAATTTTTGTTTAATTGGACCTTTGTATACTTTTTTATTTTCCCAGATTTCATGAGGCTGTTGAATAAGTTATAACTTGTGTAATCACTTTTATATAGAATTACTATGTTTGGCATATATTTTCTTCAGAGAATAGCAACATGGGGGGATTTAATAATTTAAACAGCATTTAGTGATTTGAATTCCCACATAGGATTCCTAGGAAAACATAGGTATAACTGAGGATGCTGAAGTTATCGATACAAAAATAAAGACTTGTCCTTAGTCACTACACTGTTGTGAGTGGTGTATGAAAACTACTCATGCATTTTCTGTGAGTTCCAGGAAGAATAAAGCATATAGGACTTCTAGTAGCTAAGACTCTGCGTACAGTTTAAAGTAAATGAATGGTCTTCAACTTATGAATAATTGAGTCATCTAGTTCTTCTTTAGGTGGCCACATGTCTAATATTTTCAAGAAATAAAGATAGCTTTCACTGACACGACAGTAAATTAAAATAGTTAACCTCTATTTTAAACCATCATATTGCATAGTAATTGCCACCATGGATTGGCTACTTCACTAATGTATAGTTTAGATGTCAACTCAAAACGTGAAATCAGGAAACATGTTCATTTTATTAAATGTTGGTTTTTCCATATTGTGGTTGCTATTTTGTTTCTAAAATCTTAGTCTAAATTCAGTATATTTTGATCAGATCAGATCAGATCAGATCAGTCGCTCAGTTGTGTCCGACTCTTTGCGACCCCATGAATCGCAGCACGCCAGGCCTCCCTGTCCATCACCAACTCCCGGAGTTCACTCAGACTCACGTCCATCGAATCAGTGATGCCATCCAGCCATCTCATCCTCTGTTGTCCCCTTCTCCTCCTGCCCCCAACCCTCCCAGCATCAGAGTTTTTTCCAATGAGTCAACTCTTCGCATGAGGTGGCCAAAGTATTGGAGTTTCAGCTTTAGCATCATTCCTTCCAAAGAAATCCCAGGGCTGATCTCCTTCAGAATGGACTGGTTGGATCTCCTTGCAGTCCAAGGGACTCTCAGAGTCTTCTCCAACACCACAGTTGAAAAGCATCAATTCTTTGGTGCTCAGCCTTCTTCACAGTCCAACTCTCACATCCATACATGACCACAGGAAAAACCATAGCCTTGACTAGATGGACCTTTGTTGGCAAAGTAATGTCTCTGCTTTTGAATATGCTATCTAGGTTGGCCATAACTTTCCTTCCAAGGAGTAAGTGTTTTTTAATTTCATGGCTGCAGTCACCATCTGTAGTGATTTTGGAGCCCAGAAAAATAAAATCTGACACTGTTTCCACTGTTTCCCCATCTATTTCCTATTAAGTGATGGGACCAGATGCCATGATCTTCATTTTCTGAATGTAGAGCTTTAAGCCAACTTTTTCACTCTCCACTTTCACTTTCATCAAGAGGCTTTTTAGTTCCTCTTCACTTTCTGCCATAAGGGTGGTGTTATCTGCATATCTGAGGTTATTGATATTTCTCCCGGCAATCTTGATTCCAGCTTGTGTTTCTTCCAGTCCAGCGTTTCTCATGATGTATTCTGCATACAAGTTAAATAAGCAGGGTGACAATATACAGCCTTGACGAACTCCTTTTCCTATTTGGAACCAGTCTGTTGTTCCATGTCCAGTTCTAACTGTTGCTTCCTGACCTGCATACAGATTTCTCAAGAGGCAGATCAGGTGGTCTGGTATTCCCATCTCTTGAGGAATTTTCCACAGTTTATTGTGATCCACACAGTCAAAGGCTTTGGCATAGTCAATAAAGCAGAAATAGATGTTTTTCTGAAACTCTCTTGCTTTTTCTATGATCCAGCAGATGTTGGCAATTTGATCTCTGGTTCCTCTGCCTTTTCTAAAGCCAGACTGAACATCAGGAAGTTCACGGTTCACGTATTGCTGAAGCCTGGCTTGGAGAATTTTGAGCATTACTTTACTAGTGTGTGAGATGAGTGCAATTGTGCAGTAGTTTGAGCATTCTTTGGCATTGCCTTTCTTTGGGATTAGAATGAATACTGACCTTTTCCAGTCCTGTGGCCACTGCTGAGTTTTCCAAATTTGTTTGCATATTGAGTGCAGCACTTTCACAGCATCATCTTTCAGGATTTGAAATAGCTCAACTGGAATTCCATCACCTCCACTAGCTAGTATATTTTGATGGGGCACATGAAATATGAAAAAAAGGGCTGATGAGATTACGTTACTGTCATCTAGCTTATAAAAGCTTTTATCCCAGATAAGTATGCTAAGTCACTTCAGTCGTGTCCGACTCTGTGTGACCCCATAGACAGCAGCCCACCAGGCTCCGCCGTCCCTGGGATTCTCCAGGCAAGAACACTGGAGTGGGTTGCCATTTCCTTCTCCAATGCATGAAAGTGAAAAGTGAAAGTGAAGTCGCTCAGTAGTATCTGACCCTCAGTGACCCCATCGACTGCAGCCTTCCAGGCTCCTCCATCCATGGAATTTTCCAGGCAAGAGTACTGGAGTGGGGTGCCATTGCCTTCTCTGCCAGATAAGTATATTAAAGAGTAAAATTAGGGTCATGAAAGTGTTTTCATTGTGTTTCAAGTGACTGAAACCCTTTGCGTTGCAGAGAAAAGAAACGGCAAGAGTGCTAAGAATAACTTAAAACAGACCAGATTCCAGGCCCTCTTTCTAAGACATTAGGACAAAAACTACTTTTGATATCAACTAACTCTTGCAAAATATTATTAACATTTAAGTGTAAATGAGTTTGAAACATGTTCACTCTGTTTTTTTTTAAAAATACAATGATTAAAACACTGGCAAAGTGTGGAGAACAGAAGTCTCCAAGCACCACCTGTGCACAGAAGTGCGGGCCTTGATTCCGCCTTTCACATGGGCCCAGACTTTTTAGCATGATGTTCTAGTAGGAAGATTGTTCCTAAATATTCTCTCCAGCAAAAAGGAAAGTATTAGTAAGCTTGATCAGTGGTTTGCAATATGTGTACTATTTCCAAAAATAATGGGAAGTCTTAAATGTGTCCTAACTCATACTGGAACATAATGACCATAAACCAAGTAAAAGATCTGCCTCAGAAGTTATCCATATCCCTACGATGGGAACTTGCCAATATCCACATGGTGGGAACCTCCTTGCTTGTCACCCCACTATCTTCCCTTTGGCTCTGACTTTATGATTAGAAGGTGACAGGAACAATTTGCTACTAGGATTTTAATTCTTCTTTTCTTTTTCAGTATTCATTTATGAGAAGACATGCTATTTCTGTGGCTCAGTTTCCTCATCCCCTTTTTTTTGAGTATGCAAATATCCCCTTTACAATGATGTATAAAACAGTGATGACTATCACACATGGAGCATAAAGATAATACTTTACTTCCCAACAGCACTAAGAGCCTTGATTTGGATCAAGTAAATATAACTAGCCAAATTGAAAACTCCATAATCTGTTCTTGTTGTTTGGTCACCCAGTCATGTCTGACTCTTTGTATCGCTATGGACTGCAGCATGCCAGACCTCTCTGTCCCTCACCATCTCCTGGAGTTTGCCTAAGCTCATATCCATTGCATCGGTGACGCCATTCAGCCATCTCATCCTCTGATGCCCTCTTCTCCTTCTGCCCTCAATCTTTCCCAGCATCAGAGTCTTTTCCAATGAGTTGACTATTTGTATCAGGTGACCAAAATATTAGAGCTTCGGCTTCAGCATCATTCCTTCCAATGAGTATTCAGGGTTGATTTCCTTTAAGATTGACTGGTTTGATCTCCTTGTTGTCCAAGGGACTCTCAAGAATATTCTCCAGCACTACAGTTCAAAGGCATCAATTCTTTGGGGCTTAGCCTTCTTTACAGTCCAGCTCTCGCAACTGTATGTGACTACTGGAAAGACCATAGCCTTGACTACACGGACCTTTGTCAGCAAGGTGATGTCTTTGCTTCTCAACACACTGTCTAGCTTTGTCATAACCTGTAGATCAATTGTCAGTTGACATTTATGATGAAGAAAATCATGCCTTCCAGGCATACATGAGTTTTCTTTTAAACAACAGCATGGTCACACTTAGATTTCTCTGTGTTTCTGTTGTCTGGCTGTGGTGGGAGAGAAGGGGGAATTGTCACAGTTCCTACTTGCTGAGAGTTTCTGTTGGAGAGTACCATAGTTTTCCTTCATCTGTAATCAGGGAGAATTGTCTAAGACCAGCAGTGATATAAGTTAATGAAGACTATGGCACTTTGGAGAGTGCCATAGGAGATATCTTGGAAGGTTCCTCTGTCTTCATAGGGATTGTGTATTCAGACATGGCTTATAATGCTGATCTAGGAGATTTGGAATGGAAACTGGCAGGGGAAGGAGACAGTTTCTATCAGTCTGTATGTTCATTTTCCCCATATCAGTATGATACTATAGAAGGGTAAGGGCTGTCAGCAGCGTTAACTGGATTCATTTGCTTAAGAGAAGTGGATACAGTTGTGACAAGTCATATGAAAGTGACTTTGTTGAAATTTTTATTCAGCTGAAGGCCAAGCAGACTTGCTGCTTTTCAAAGAGCAGGAGATTAAAAAGACTGTTGCAGCCAGGGTAGGCTCAGATGCTCAGAAAATAGAAAGAATCCATTTTCCATCTCCAGAGTTTGTAAAATTGTATAGGTTGTATCTTGATCAGTATTTTAAAAAATAAACTAATTTCAAGAAAAAGTATTATTTGGGTGGTCTGAGGACATAGGGCTAAACCTTCAGATATTGTAGCACATTTTGATGGTACAGGAAAGGACTCCTTTCCTGTGCCATCACTTTCATCACCAGAAAGTGTGGCCTCACTCACAGATGGAAAGAATGGATCAGCTTTATGCAAAAATCTCAGGCATTTCTTGTGTTTGGAATGTGGAGTATTATAGGATTTCAGGCTATTCAGATGAGAAACAATGAGTACCCAGGTTTGATGCAGGATACAGGATGCTCGGGGCTGGTGCACTGGGATGACCCAGAGGGATGGGATGCGGAGGGAGGTGGGAGGGGGATCCAGGATGGGGAACACATGTATACCCGTGGCAGATTCATGTCAATGTATGGAAAAACCAATACAATATTGTAAAGTAATTAGCCTCCAATTAAAATAAATAAATTTATATTAAAAAAGAGAAACAATACTATTGTATTATAAACACTTAAAAAAATAGGAGATCATTTCCTAAAATCCTTCCACTGTCTGTTGGTGGTCTGCTCAGCACTCTGATTAAAGAAAAAAGAAACAAAATGGTTTTGTCGAAAGGGTGCCGTCTTCATCTTGTCTATTTTAAAATAAAGATTTATCCCAATATATTTTTCAAGTACTCTAACTACCTCCAGATGAAGCACCCTGAAACATTATTAATTTGTATATGATGTAAATTCGAACATAATATGATCAGTGATTGGCTGTCACCAGACTTCTTATTTCATTAACTTAACAAATTGTTGCCCCATTTATACAGCTGAAGGTTTTGGACCCTTCTTAACAGTGTATGATGGATTTTTACTCTGTAGTTAAAATGTGTTTCAGAACTAAACACTAGAGCTTAGGACCCTACATATTCCCCATTTTCCTCTGAATATATGTGGAAAGGAAGAAGTTATTAAAGGGAAATCTATCAGATTTATAGATACTATGATTCAAATGGAAGAATGGTAATGATAGTACTGAGACTGAGCTGAGCTTTCTTTGAAGACCTTACCTCTGTACGTGGGGTCAAGGGGTGAAGAGGACTGGAGATACTGATTGTAGGTATGAGAATCTGGATTTTTCAAGTTAAAAGTGTTTGTATTTTTGAAAATTTGTCTCTTCTATACTAACTTTTTTGGTGGGGAGAGGGGTAGAATAAATGCTCAGTTTCTCAAATTTTCTTTCCCCATCACTTCTTCCTTCTCTTCTTGCCAGATGGCATATGGGCACCTAGAAATGTTTGAAACCTCATGGTATCAGAGGGAGAGTTGTCTGGTCTATGTGCTGACCTGGGGAGTTCTCTAACATCTCTGAGTGTGTTTCGTTCTCTGTGGGATTTATGATACTCTAAGTAAACAAATCAATCCTAAAGGAAATCAACCCTGAATATTCACTGGAAGGACTGATGCTGATGCTGAAGATGGCCACTTTGGCCACCTGATATGAAGAGTCAACTCACTGGAAAAGACCCTGATGCTGGGAAAGATTGAAGGCAAAAGGAGAAGTGGGAGGCAGAGGGTGAGATGGTTAGATAGCGTCACCAGCTTCATAGACATGAACCTGAGCAAACTCTGGAGATAGCGGAGGACAGGAAGGCCTGGTGTGCTGCTGTCCTTGCAGTCACAAAGAGTCGAACATGACTCAACGACCGAACAGCAGCCACAAAGCAGTGGGTTCTGTTTGTATTTAGGGCAAGTCAGCAGCTGTTGCTTCTGATGTCTGTGATCCTTGTGATGGCTTCTGGCTACTTGCCTTACGGATCTATGACTCCAGGCACCTTTTCAACACTTTTCTTTTACTAGTTCTCCCTGGGTGGAACTTCTGGATCTTTCCTCGAGTTGCATAAATCCTGAATAATCCAAAGCAAATTCTCATTTGAGACCTTTCTTTTTATCTGAACACAGCTAATTGCTGTATGTTCCCAACAACAGTTACCCAGTATGGATGCAGAGCACATCGGTATCAGTTCTAAGAGAAGTGTAATTACTACTATTTGCCCTCAGCTCTCACCAACTCTCTTTCCCTCCATCCCCTCCCTACTCTCAGCCAAGGTTTTTATGGTGGGAGAGGAGCAGGGCCAAAACATTAACAGAGGCTCCACACTCACCTCACCTTTCTCTCCTCTCACCCTCTCCAGGCTGTCACCTCCTGTGTGACAAGAAAGGCCTCTAGGAAGATTACAGTCTACATCCTTTCAACCCCATGGCTTGTAGCAAATCTCTGTGCTTTATGATTCTTGTTCTTTAAAGGAAAGCTTTAGGAATTTAGGAAACCCTTTTCTTTCTCAGGTGCAAAGCTTTGCATTAAGCCTATGCTTTCATGACCAACTGTACCTAACTTTTTAAAAGTTTATTTTGAAACCTGAAAATGAAGACTTTCTTCTTTGTTCTTGGCTGGTTCTGCTTATGCTCTGAAATAATGACCACTTCATCCTTGATGGGTAAAGACTTGGATAACAGGAATTACCCCCAAAGTGAAAATTATATCAGATGGTATTTCAAACTATTACGCTATATTACAGTTATTAACAACTTCTAGTTATTTCCAACCATAAGTATATTCTTTTCCAGGACAAGCATTATAGGCAAGTTATAAGAGATGAAAGAGTATTCCATGATAGAGTGAAATTATCCTATGAAACAAGTTTAAGGAATATAGATTCTTCTACTTTTTAAATCATATGAAGAGAGGGCCTGAGAAGAAGATTGAGTTGATGTGTTGGTGGTATCACATAATAAGTATGAGGTTAAATTTATATGTTGGTGATATTATGTGACTGATATTACTCCTACTCTCTCAAAACCTCTCTGTGGTGCTCTAACATCTAGATTTGGTGACAGACAGCTGAGAACAGCAGGACTGAGTTACTCATTAGGAATAACTCTGGAAAATCAGATTCAAGTAGGGACTAACTTCCTGGCAACCATCTTTGCCACCACTGTGTGCATGCATGCTAACTCATCTGAGTCTTGTCCGACTCTTTGTGACCCTGTGGACTGTAGTCCGTCAGGCTCCTCTGTCCATGGGATTCTCCAGGCAAGAATACTGAAGTGGGTTGCTGTGCCCTCCTCCAGGGGATCTTCCTGACCTAGGGATTGAACCCACTTCCCTAACGTCTCCTGCATTT
Organism: Bos javanicus; assembly: GCF_032452875.1. NCBI lineage: Eukaryota > Metazoa > Chordata > Mammalia > Artiodactyla > Bovidae > Bos > Bos javanicus. Next base: position 50,890,492 of record NC_083871.1, read on the forward strand.
ATGATCAATGTCAAGATAAGAATGAAAACAGAAATTTGCTTTGAAATATCCAAAAGCATTTTAATCTCTCCTTTCACTTTAGAAGGCAAGTACTTCTAAGCAGCAACTTGACTTGTTCTGAAAGGATCAAGAGTATGTACTCAGAGTGTCAATGTTTTCTTATTGCGTCACAGGAGAAGTTTTTGTCTTAATAATTAGATTGAGACTTTAAGAGGAGTGGCTATGCCACAGATATGTCATGTATCTCTGAAAATGTCTAGGCAATATTAGCCATGTTCTAGATAAGTATATTATACTCAGTAGATTAATCTATAATTTCATGGTACAAACTCACAGAAAAAGTTTTAATAATTTTGCATGGTATATGGAATTTGGAATTTAGAGTTTCCTTTGAACTTTGCAAATGGATGGGAATTAGATAAAAAAGGGAGAAAAGGTTATATTCAGTAAGAAGACTGCTGCTGCTGCTACGTCACTTTAGTCGTGTCCGACTCTGTGCGACCGCATAGATGGCAGCCCACCAGGCTTCCTGTCCCTGGGATTCTCCAGGCAAGAACACTGGAGTGGGTTGCCATTTCCTTCTCCAATGCATGAAAGTGAAAAGTGAAAGTGAAAGTGAAGTCGTGTCCGACTCTAGCGACCCCATGGACTTCAGCCTACCAGGCTCCTCCGTCCATGGGATTTTCCAGGCAAGAGTACTGGAGTAGGGGTGCCGTTGCCTTCTCTGAGTAGGAAGGCTAGTGACAGTGAATACAATGATTATGAGAGGGTGAGCACATCCATTTGACTGTATTAGAGACTGAAAATGGAAGGGAAAGCCAAATGCTGGAATACTCAAAAGCAAGCAACAAAAGTAGTGAAGTGACATTATGGAAGCGGGTGAAGTCTGTACTTTCTTCCACCCAGTAGCACAAAAGAAACACATTGGATGCTCTCTGACTTTGTACCAGCTCTCCTTAAATTTTTCAAGAAGACTCTAGAGTGTATCATGAGTGGCTCTGTTTTATGCTGCCAATCTTGTTTTCTATCTAACTGCCACGATGAACCTGAACAATGGCTGCATGTGTCCTCTGCTGTTGCTATGACATCATCGCTCATCTCCAATGTAGATGTTGTGGCTTGGCACCCAGGTCATGGTCCTATCTCCTGCTTTTGTTGTGCTTCTAATGTCTGTAACATTCGACTCTTCATGGTCCTATGGCTAAAGTGGGACTACTCCCACTATGTTACACTCTGTTACTTGGTTAATGAAGCAGCAAGCTCTCTCTTCTCAGGGCCTTGCCTAAAATTGTTGTTCAGTTGCTCAGTTGTGTCCAACTCTTTGCAACCCCATGGACTGCAGCACGCCAGGCTTCCCTGTCCACCACTATTTCCCAGAGCCTGCTCAAACTCATGTCCATTGAGTCAGTGATGCCGTCCAACCATCTCACCTTCTGTCATCCCCTTCTTCTCCTGCCTTCAAACGTTCCCAGCATCAAGGTGTTTTCCAGTGAGTCAGTTCTTTGCATCAGGTGGCCAAAGTATTGGAGCTTCAGTTTAAGCATCAGTCCTTCCAAAGAACATTCTGGACTTGACTGGTTTGATCTCCCTGCTGTCCAAGGGACTCTCAAGTGTCTGCTCCAGCACCACAATTCAAATGCATCAGTTCATGACTCCCAGCCTTCTTTATAGTCCAACTCTCACATCCATACATGACTATTGGAAAAATCACAGCTTTGACTATACAGACCTTTGTTGGCAAAGTAATGTCTCTGCCTTTTAATATACTGTCTAGGTTGGTCATAGCTTTTCTTCCAAGGATCAAACGTATTTTAATTTCATGGCTGCAGTCACCGTCTGCAGTGAGTTTGGAGCTCAAGAAAATAAAGTTGCCTAAAATTATCACAGCCTATTTCCCCATGGGCTCTGACCACAAAGTGTAGAGGGTAAGGGAGAAAGCCAGAAAACAGTTTTGATTTACACTCACTAAACTGTTGTATTAGTTAGCTACTGTATAACACATTATTCCAAAACATAACTACTTAAAGAAAAGTACTATCACATGGTTTCTGCCAGTCAGGAATCAAGGCATGGCTTAGCTGGGTCCTCTGGCCCAGTGTTCCTCATCAGGCAAAGTCAAGGCATCAGCTGCTGCTGCTGCTGCTAAGTCACTTCAGTCATGTCCGACTCTATGCAACCCCATAGACAGCAGCCCACCAGGCTCCCCCATCCCTGGGATTCTCCAGGCAAGAACACTGGAGTGGGTTGCCATTTCCTTCTCCAATGCATGAAAGTGAAAAGTGAAAGTGAAGTCCTTCAGTCCTGTCCGACTCTTAGCAACCCCATGGACTGCAGCCCACCAGGCTCCTCCACCCATGGGATTTTCCAGGCAAGAGTACCGGAGTGGGGTGCCATTGCCTTCTCTGCAAGGCATCAGCAGGGGTCTCATATCAAGTCTCACTTGAAGGAGGGCTCAGGTCTCCTGCTAACCAGTTCCTTGTCAGATTGGCCTGTCTTAGGGCAGCTCAGAACATGGCAGCTGGCTTCTCTCAGAGCACATGAGGGAGAAAGCAACTGAGAGCTAGCAAGACATAATTCTCTTCCTTTTGTAAACTAATCTCTGAAGTGACATCGCTTTTGCTATATTTTATTTGTTAGAAGGAAATCGGTTGGTCCAGGCCGTATTGAAGGGGAGGGAATTACCAAGGACATGAATGCCAGGAAGGAAAAATCACTGGGGCCATTTCAGAGGCTGCCTTCCACAACTTTTGAGAATTTATCATCTTTTCAGGTGATTGTATCCTTTTGTTTCTTGAGGTGATTGTATCTTGAGTTTCTTGTAGAAGTACCAGGCAAACTCAGAAATATCTGAGTTTGTATAGTCTCTTATTCTCAGGTTTGCTTTGTAATTACTTCAGAAATAAAATCTGGCAGCAATATATGAGGTGAATTAAAGTCTGTGTGTGGTTGAAGCAGTAAACTCAAGGACAATTGTAATAGTCCTGACAGGAAGTAATGAGTAAACCAAAATGGTGGTAGGGAGCTGAAAAGGAGGCTATACATGCAGAACAGGCAGAAAAGAATGACTTAAAAATCATTGCTTCCAGTCTGGATATCAAAAGTGAGAAAAAAAGGAACAGCGATGACTTGGATTCACAGATGGCTCCAGGGTGTTGATGACGTTTATGAAAAATTGGAAAACTTGGAAAGAAATCAGGTTTGGGGGAAAATGGTTAAAATGGATATTCTAAATTTGAGTTTATGTTTAAATTATGAGTGAGCAAATATGACTGGTCTAGTTTTGTGCTGCATGGCCTCACACATGCAAAGGTGTAGAAAAGAGTCCCATGACCTTGAGGTTACATAAGTTCTAGAAGGCCAGGGAGAGTGACTGAAGCTAGGGACAGGGGTCAGGACTGGAGTTGTGGACTTACTTCTTTTCAATATAGAAACCTTGAGAAGAGATGGAGTCAAAGGGAAGGCTCCAGTTTGGCTAACAGGACACAGAAGAGCCCTCAGATAAACCTTAGATTTGATATCACTTTGTGGTTTACAAAATGCTCTGACTTACGCTCCTCTTTTACAGCTTTGCTGAGCAGTTGCAATCATCTCCATTTATGCATGAGCAGAGGAAGGATGACCAGACCTTAACCGACCTGCCTAAGATCATACAGCTTGTAGCTAAGAAAGCTATTTCACTCCAGATCTTTTGATAACCTGCCCACTTCCTTAGACCTGCTTTTTAAGGTATGTGAAGTAGTAGAAAAGAGAGAAGTTTTAGACTAATATGGCACTGTGAAAAATTCAAAAGCAGAGATTTTTTAAGGAGGTTATTAATAATCTCAAACACTGCAAAAAATTTTAGAGAACTGTTATAGGAAAAAAATGGAAAATAAGAATTTTATACTTGAGTAAAATGAATCAAGTTTTTTTGCACTTGTGAAGAACTGCACATGCGGAGCAAGTCGTGTAAGCTTTTGTCCATTCTTGATCCTTAGGAAGAGTAATGTTTCCAAGAGAGTTGCCAGAGTTCTAAGTGGTTAAGTCAAGGTTATAAACAGCACATTCAATGGGTGAGTATGCAATTAGATGTTTTACGTCAGAATAGCAAAATCTCCATTTACAAGCCACACCAATAGAAATCCTTATTTCACCAATGTAAATTGAGGCTGAAACCTATCTTCATGAGCTGAATCAGTGAACATTTCTGTCACTTTTGGTACTTTAAAACTAGAGTTTCTTTCTGTTAATTGTATTTGGCCGCACTGGGTCTTAGATGCATCGTACAGGACCTTTGGTCTTCAGTGTGGGACCTGTAGTTGCAATGTATGAGCTCTTAGTTGCTGTATGTAGGGTCTAGTTCCCCAACCAGGGATCCCTGCATTGGGAGCATGGAGTCTTAGCCACTGGATCACCTGGGAAGTCCCCAGAGTTTCCATGGAAAAGTTGGAAAACCTTATGTATCCTAAATCTTACATAATTCATGATTCTTAGTATTTATTAACATAGAAAGGACACATTTCTTTTTTCATGGTGTTGAGTTTTATTGTGTCAGACTATAATAATGTAAAATGAACTTCCTTGAAGTTTCTTGGCATTTCTAACAATGCCCTAATTAGAAATACTATATTAAAAAATGTGGCATCATTTTCTCCTTTTGGGCATGAGGAAGTTTTCATATAGAGGTATGTTTAATTTACTCTGAAGAGTGGCTCATTTATCATTATCTCTGAAACAGCATTTTCTGATTTTAAAGGTTGTATCGAAGTCTGGGTCATGAAGATCATTTTTGTATAGTTCTTCTGTGTATTCTTGCCACCTCTTCTTAACATCTTCTGCTTCTGTTAGGTCCATACCATTTCTGTCCTTTATTGTGCCCATCTTTGGCTTCAACAGTACGTGAACTGTGAGCTTCCAGATGTTCAAGCTAGATTTAGAAAAGGCAGAGGAACCAGAGATCAAATTGCCAACATCTGTTGGATCATAGAAAAAGCAAGAGAGTTCCTAAAAAACATCTACTTCTGCTTTATTGACAACACCAAAGCCTTTGACTATGTGGAACACAACAAACTATGGAAAATTCTTAAAGAGATGGGAATACCAGATCACCTGATCTGCCTCCTGAGAAATCTGTAGCAGGTCAAGAAGCAACAGTTAGAACCGGACATGGACACATGTACACCCATGGCTGACTTATGTCAATGTATGGCAAAAAACCACTACAATATTGTAAAGTAATTAGCCTCCAATGAAAATAAATAAATAAACTTTTTAAAAAGGACTGGACATGGAACAACAGACTGGTTCAAAATAGGGAAAGGAGCAGGTCAAGGCTGTATACTGTCACCCTGCTTATTTAACTTATATGCAGAGTACATCATGCGAAGTGCTGGACTGGAGGAAGCACAAGCTGGAATCAAGATACACACACACACACACACACACACACACACACACACAAACACATGTGGTGTGCTATGCTAAATCACTTCAGCCATGTCTGACTCTTTGAGACCCCATGGACAGTAGCCCACCAGGCTCCTCTGGTTCATGGGATTCTCCAGGCCAGAATACTGAAGTGGGTTGCCATGTCCTTCTCCAGGGGATCCCAACCCAGGGATCCAACCCATATTTCTTGTGTCTCCTGCATTGGCAACTGGGTGTTCTTACCACTAGTGTCACCTGGGAAGCCAAATATATATGTATATATGTATACACATACACATATATTTGTCATTTCGTGCTATTTTAAACATAAGTATTCTTGTTTTCAAAGTGATAAAAAATATTTCCTTATTTAAACAACCCAAATTCTGAAGCAGTTAGAACTTTACTGCAAAGAACATTGACTTAATTCTTGCGTGTCTGCACAAAGAGGAAAGCAAGGCCAGTCTGCAGATCTCGGCCTCCTCTTCCCTGTGAGATGGTTAGCCTGTGATTTATGGTGGGGCAGGGTCATTTCTGTCCAGTGAGTCACTCATCAAACGAGTGGACTGCAAACACGACAGCCTTGACATTGACACTGCCAGCATTGCATGACCACTCCACCTGCTGCAGGGAAACAAAAGAAGGTGAAAGAAGCAGAAAAGCTTTATCTTAAAGATCTACAGTTTGCTACAATGGGAAGCTCTCAGTGCTTATGACAAAAGGAAATTAAATAACTTTTACAGTTAAAACCCAAATCCAACAAGCAAAAATGAGACCAACCAAACAAAAACCCCAAAAGTTGTTTTGTTTTTTTTTTAAAGCAACACTTCAAAATTATCAAACAAGAGATGTGGTGATTTAAAAATGCCTGAGCAAGGCATTTTGATGCAGCTCTTTCACTAACTTCTCCCCTTTCTCCTCTTTCCTCCCTCTTGACCTTTATTATTTTCTCCCCTGTTCCCTCATTTTCCCTCTTCCATCCTCATTCCTCCTCTACCTCCCTACCCCTCTTCCCTGCAGACTTCTACCCTTCAGTTTCTATATCAAATTTTTTCAGTGTTAAGAAAGGGAAATTTATCACAGGAATTAAGAAGTCTAGAGAAATAGAATGGAAATGCCTGCAGGCCATTTTGAGAATCATCCATAATTTGAATTTAAAAATTGCCACAAGCACAATTTTATTTGTCATGATGCTTTCTTTTGTTTCTTCTTTTTGTTTTTCAATTCCAGCAACATATTTCTCAGTTTCTTCAGGATTTAAAATCTTAACAGATTGATCTTCCCTCATGAGAGTAAGTTCAATGTTTCTGCCACCTGTCTGAATCATCCAGAAGGGCCTTGATGACCAGCTTAATGATCAAATGGTCCATTTCAGGGGTTTAATAAGTATAGTTCTTCTCTAAAAATTCATTCTGTGACTTGCCACCTGGCCTATGACATTGGCCTTCTGGGATGTGCCTGAGGGATCAGTCTCCCAAGTGATGGGAGGGTGAGGGTGAAGGGGGTTGAATGAGAGCCAGTCCCTCCCAACAAGAATGAAAGCTCAGATCAAATGCCCAGGAGACCTGTGGGGATAAGACTCCCAACCCAGTCCTGGCATCCAGCACAGAGAGTGTTTATAGGTCCTCTGTTCTCTCTGAACTCATTTACATTAGAGTCAAACAAAGAGTAAATAAAACAAAGTACTTTCTGGACAAATATAAGTCAAAACTACTGTAGAATTTCTGTTTTGTAAAATGCTATAAAGGTGGCTATTTTATTGCCAGTTTCTCTTGCAACTGAGGATTGTTAGTATAAGGAATATTCTTTGGAAAGCTTGTCTTTTTCTACATTAAAGTCTTACAGAATATGGAAATGACCAAAAGTATTAACATAAAGTTTGATTATGGGTATTTTGTAGGAAATAATTCAAAATGTCAAAAGAATTTTTATCCCAGAGTTGTTAGTATAGCAAAAATGTGTTACAGAAATGTGTAAAAAGGAAGCTATGGCTCCATAAATCATGGTGTAAACATGCAGTGAGATTTTGTGCAGCTACTAAAAATGATTCTTTCCAAGTTTTCAATGATATATGGAGATGACTTAAAAAAAAGCCACAGTGTATTTTGGCAGCAAGTGAAGGAATGTGGTCAATCTATATTTATTGATGTGGAGCCATCTTCAAGACAAATGAGATAGCAAGTAGAATTTTTCATAGTCACAAGCTTTGTTGTATGAAAATATAACTTCACTTTCCTTACCATAGTATCTGAATCTTACTTCCCTTATCTCTAATGGAGGAAGACACAATCAAGTCATTTCTTAGGTAGACTCTGTCAAATGCAATGACTTCTTAGTCATTACAATGTTTAGGCTGAAACAAATGAAGTATTGGGTGCTAGAACTCTGCTACAGTTGATCTTGAAAATCCAGATGCCTTTGCCACGGTGTTTGCTGCAAGGTATGTGTTCATTACCTGTGCACTCAACTCTGTAGCCAAACCTCACTTTGGTTTCAGCTGAAACAAGTGACATTACTTTGCCAACAAAGATCTGTCTAGTGAAAGCTATGTTTTTTCCAGTAGTCATGTATGGATGTGAGAGTTGGACTATAAAGAAAGCTGAGAACCGAAGAATTGATGCTTTTGAGCTGTGGTGTTGGAGAAGACTCTTGAGAGACCCTTGGACTGCAAGGAGATCCAACCGGTCCATCCTAAAGGAAATCAGTCCTGAATATTCTTTGGAAGGACTGATGCTGAAGCTGAAACTCCAATACTTTGACCACCTTATATGAAGAACTGACTCATTGGAAAACACCCTGATGCTGGGAAAGATTGAAGGCAGGAGGAGAAGGGGATGGCAGAGAATGAGATGGTTGGATGGCATCACCGACTCAATGGACATGAGTTTGAGCAAGCTCCGGGAATTGGTGAAGTACAGGGAAGCCTGTTGTGCTGCAGTCCATGGGGTTGCAAAGAGTTGGACATGACTGAGTGGCTGAACTGAACTGATACAGAATTTCCAGGAATGCTAGAAATGTAATTTGTTCTTTTGTTATATTTTCCAACCTTGCTGGTGTGTAATGGAACACATATGGGGCTGGAACTATTTGGAAATGGAACCATAATTCAGCATCATCCCCGTAACGTTGGTCATGTTGGTCTACTGTTTGAGGTTATTGGCATAGTACCAGCACCATGGTAACTATTAATTGGTTTTAATGATGCAATTTTATTATTTAACTGATTGAAAAAAAGAATGACTTTAGGAGTTAAGTTCTCTTTCCAATTATGTCAGATTTACCTGTGTGGAATTACAAATATCCCTCAGAATGATAACAATTGTCAAATGAGACAGTGCAGTCAATTAGCAGTCATTCAGAATACCCATTGAGTACCATGTGCAAGACAATCAAACGGAAATTGATCATGTCTTATATATGCACAATGCTTCATTTTATAGGACATGCCTGTGAATTTTCTTACTTGACCTAAAAAGTTTATGAAGTAAATTAGGAGAAAGTCTCATATTATAGGTTAGAAACAGGAGTTCAGAGTTGAACTTTTTGCCCTAAAATACACTGGTAAATGGTAAACTTGGAACCAGTACTCAGCTGATTGTACCTGGGATGCTGTTTCTAATATTCCACATTGTCACACTTTCTGTTGGCTTTGTAAAGAGGTTGCGGTAGGGAAACTGGATAAAACCTCAGGAGTGTGAAAGTGATGCCTCTGGGTGTGGAGGCTGCAGGAGGGCCTTCTAAAAGGTGAGGCTGGTGGAGCTAAGGGCTCCTTCTTTCATCAGCTTCCCCAAATCACCTAGGACCGGCCCTCCGTGCATGCATATGTGTGTGCTAAGTCACTTCAGTCCTGTCCAACTCTTTGTGACCCTATGGACCATAGCCCACCAGGCTCCTCTGTTCAAGAAATTCTCCCAGCAAGAATACTAGAGTGGGTTGCCGTGCCCTCCTCCAGGGATCTTCCCAACCCAGAGATCAAACCCATGTCTCTTATGACGCCTGCATTGGCAGATGGGTTCTTTATCAGTAGCACCACCTGGGAAGCCCCAGCCTCTGTAAGTACATTCCAGCTCGGGTTGTGTTTTTTCTTTTATTACTTCCTGCCCCATTTTTGGGGGGTCTCCCTGGGCTTCTCTGGTGGCTCAGATGGTAAAGAATCTACCTGCAATGCAGGAGACCCAGGTTCAATCCCTGGGTCAGGAAGATACCCTGGAGAAGGGAATGGCCTTCTGATGGGTTACAGGCTATGAGTCACAATGAGTTGGGCACGATTGAGTGACTAACACTTCTGGTCAAAAAAATACCCTGACCATTAGAAAAAAGTTACAAGTTGTAGGTATCAGATCCCCCAAGATGCCATTTGTCAAACAACACTATCAGAAACTGTAGCACTTGGGCGTTTCTTCGTCTTCAGAATAACTCAGTGAACTTCTACCTCTGATTTGCAAACAGAGCATCTCTATAAAGCCAGAGACCTCATTAGTGCACATCAAAGGATGACAAAGAGGAGGAAAATAGACCCAAAAGTCTTCTGAAGACCTAAAAGTCACAGCTTCCCTGCTAATATTTTGTATTTTTAATATTTGCCACAGTATTTGGGAATCATTCAATAAGCCTTGATTAGACTTACATAAAGACAGCAGGCTTTCTGAAATCCCAAGTGAGGAGTGGGTGGTTAAAAGGAGGCGACTAGAACAAGACTGTCTGTGTAACAGAGTATGAGCCAAATGAGAAATCCAATGCACCTCTTCTGCCAGTTTTTAGCATAAGCCCAACATCCAATGTCAACAAAGGGAAAGAACAAAGGAATGAAAACAAGAAACACTCGTGTCTTTCACAGTAGAAAACAATGAAGGTAAATATTATGCTAAACAATTTTAGATGTATTCTGTTAGCCTTATGAAAGAAAAGCTAGCTGTTTAGAAAATCATCAGGCTTCTCTTCATCCAACACGCTTGGCAGTGGGGGTTTTTGCCATGTGTCTCCGTTGGGAAAGTGTTTTCATATTGGTGGCTGCTAAGCTGAGTCAGCACATTGTGATAATTAAGCTGAAGTCATGGGTCTAGTTGGTTATTGTCTGTATATGTATTCATTTATACTTGGCTCTATTCTAAAAATGCTTTGAGGGGGCAGCACCCAATCGCTCACTGTACTTTGTGTCTTGATCCTCTCTAGTCAATTATTAAAAGCACAAGTTATCATTTCAAAGGACACTTGGATGATGAATAGCAGAGTACAGATTTTATCATTATAACTAGGAAAATAAGCAAGAATGCTTTCTTAAAATATTAATCTAATGGTAGGCCTGTAGCAGCTTCAGCCATAGATGAAGGGTAGACAATTTGGGGGGCTTTCCAGGTGGTGCTAGTGGTAAAGAACCTGCCTGCCAGTGCAGGAGATGGAGAGACATGGGTTCAATCCCTGGGTCAGGAAGATCCCCTGGAGGAGGGCATGGCAACCCACTCCAGTATTCTTGCCTGGAGAATCCCGTGGACAGAGGAGCCTGGTGGGCTATGGTGCAGCGGGTCACAAAGAGTCGGACACAACTAAAGCGACTTAGCACACATGCAGACAATTTTAATTAAAAATAATGAGCAGTGTGCTATGCTCCAAATGGTCATGAAGGCCCACTGAGACTAATGTGCCCAACCACCCTACTCTTGGTATCACCCCAGAAATATTTTCCTGTGGTCCTCAACTTCAGAGAATTTTAGTCCAAACCATTGCCTCTTGTACCAGTAAAAGTACAGCATAGAGACAGTGGGATATGTCACTAGATACTGAACAAGATATTTATATAATTGCTGACAGTTCTGTTCAATCTAATTTTAATCTTGAACTAATTTGGACTCTGCAAATCTGTTATGGCAGAGTTGAAAAACTGGTTAAACTTGAAGTCTCTGTCTTCAGAAAGAGGGGTTTGAGGACCGCTGCAACTGCCTTCTAGTTAGTTTTGTAGCTAGTTCAATGGACGTGGATAAGTCACTAAAACTCTCAGTGCCTCAGTCTCCTCGTTTGAAAGTGAGGTAACAACAATACCTGTCTCATCACCGTTTGAAATAATACTTACAAAATGCTTAGCACATTGTGAATGAAACTTGTTGATATTGGCCATTATTACTGTGTGTGTGGTACGATCTTAAGCTTTACAGATGCCAAGATGTCTGCGTCTCTTTGAGCTGCTATAATAGCCAGGCAGAAAGGGTGAGGAAGCTCTCTGGGATGTCTTTTATAAGAGCACTAATCCCATGCATGAAGGCTTCACCTTTATGACCTAATCACTTCCCAAAGGCCCCTCCTCCAAATACCTTCACATTAGGGATTAGAATTTTGTCATATAAATGTTGGGGAACACAAACATTCAATCTATGGCACAAAATGATTAAAATAGTCTACCCTTAAGGAGCTTGTATTAGTCTGGATTCTCAGGAGAAACATAAACAACAGGATATGGATATATCCATCTATTGATCTATATACCTATATGTTACATAAGTATATACAGAAATCTCTATGTATATGTGGGGAGAGAGAGGGGAAGAAAGTGTAAGGAATTGACTTCTGTGACTATGGAGGCTGAGAAGTCAGAGATCTGCAGTTGGTAAGTTGAAGACCCAGGAGATCCAATGATATATTGTCACAGCTCAAAGATAGCCAAAGAGAAAGAATTCTTTCTTACTCAGCTTTTCATTCTATTCAGGCCTTCAACAAATTGGATGAGGCCTACATACACTGGGGAAGATGATCCACTTTATTCCATGTACCAATTTCCAACATACCCAGAAATAATGTTTAACTGAATATCTGGGCACCCTATGGCCCAGTCAAGTTGATGCACACAATTAACATTTACAGAGCTTTTAGTGTGACATGGGAGATAGATACATGAATAAGTAATTACAACTGAATGAGGAAAGTGCAGTAATAGAATAATATAAAAAGAGCTATGACATTTGAGGAGGAAGATGCTAATCAATCAGGGGTAGTTGGACTAAGTTTCTAGCAGTTCGGATACTTGAATTGAGTCTTGAATTTTGGAAAGTAGTTTTCTACATATCCAGGTATATATAGAGGGGGCATGGAATTTTAGGCCATTTCTCACCTACTTCGCTGCTAACATACTAGTCCAAGCAGCTATCATTTTCACTACACCATCCCATTAGCCTTCTAGCTTTCCTCTTGCTTTGATTGGTGTTCTTCTCTGATGAATTCTTCATCCAGAAGCCAACAGGGAGCTTTAAGTCCACAAATGAGCTCATTGGACATTGCTGTCAATGCTCCAATAATTTTCCATCATACTTAGTAGAAAACTTGAGGTTCTAACACTGCAATGCCCCATATGATCCATTTTCTATGACTCCTCATAACTTTTCTAGTCCAATTTCCTGGAACTTTCCTTCTCTGTTGATACTGTTACCTGGAGCTCCTACGTGAATCTGACAAACCTGCTTTGATCTCAGAGTATTTGTTTCTATCTGGAATAATTTTCCTATAAATATTCTTATGACTTCCTCTCACTTCATTCAGGTCTCTGCTTGAAGTTAGCATCCTTAAATGGCTCAACATCCCCGTTATCAGTTTATCCTGCCCCCTGCTTTTTTTTTTTTTTTTACAAATACTGCAGCTTTTTTTTATTGTCTGAAATTTACAGAATTCTAAATGCAATCTTCTCCCTACTCCCACAGCATACAAAATTCACATTGAAATGTGAGATAGGTAAGCATTCTGAAAAAGGATTAAAGATCCTATGAAACCTGTGAACAGCATAGTCTTTGTACAATTATTTTCACTTTCTCCTCTTAAAATGCATAATGAGGCAAATTCATACATATCAACTCCCTGCAACTTATTTCAATTGAGTTATAAGAATTTTAAATGCCAAGAGAGATGCCCAACTATAAAGATACAAATCGTGCACTGAACCTGGACTGGCATCTCGTTTCATACATGACATTTCACGTGTTTCAATGCCATTCTCCCAAAACTTCCCACCCTCTCCCTCTCCCACAGAGTCCATAAGACTGTTCTATACATCAGTGTCTCTTTTGCTGTCTCATATACAGGGTTATCATTACCATCTTTCTAAATTCCATATATATGCGTTAGTATACTGTATTTATGTTTTTCCTTCTGGCTTACGATGCTGGATGCTTGGGGCTGGTGCGCTGGGACGGCCCAGGGGGATGGTATGGGGAGGGGGAGGGAGGAGGGTTCAGGATGGGGAGCACGTGTATACCTGAAATTTTTTTAATTTTAAAAATAAAAAAAAAAATAAAAATAAAAAATAAAATAAAATAAAAGTAAAAAAAAAAATTCTTCTATTTTTCAGTGGAAAGAAATAAACCACATTTCTGGAAAATGAGGAAAGTATATGAAAAATGTTGTGAACCCTGTACTGACTTTAGATTAAAGGAAGAGAATTTGAGCCAAAAAAAAAAAAAAAAATAAAGATACAAATCTATTTTACAGAAGATGGCCATTACCATGAATTTAAATTTTTTAATTTATTTTTTTTAATTGGAGAATTTTGTTTTACAATGCTGTGTTGGTTTCTGTCTTACAATAATGTGAATCAGCCATAATTCTACAGATATCCCCTTCCTCTTGAGCCTCTCTCCTCCTATAGGTCATCATAGTGCCAGGCTGGGCTCCTTTTGCTATATAGCAACTTTTCACCAGCCATCCATTTTACACATGAGAGTGTACATAGGTTGATGCTAATTTCTCCATTCATCCCACTCCTTCCCTCGCCTACTGCATCTACAAGTTTGTTCTCTACACTTGAGTTTCCATTCCTTCCCTGCAAATAGGTTCATCAATACCATTTTCTAGATTCCATATGTACATACTAATATATGATATTTATTTTTTTCTGACTCACTTCACTCTGTATAATGGGCTTTAGGTTCATCCACCTCACTTGAACTGACTCAGATTCATTCTTTTTTATGGCTCAGTTATATTCCATTGTATATATGCACCACATCATCTTTATCCATTTATCTGTTGATGGACATCTGGGTGGCTTCCATGTCCTTGCTCCTGTAGATAGGGCTGCAATGGGTATTGGGATGCATGCATCTTTTAGAGTTGTGGTTTTCTCAGGGTATATGCCCAGTAGTGGGATTGCTGGGACATATGATAGATGTATTCCTAGTTTTTAAATAAATCTCCATATTGTTCTCTATAATGGCTGTATCAGTTTACATTCCCGCCAACAGTGTAGGAGGGTTCTTTTTTCTCTACATCCTTTCCAGCATTTATTGTTCATAGCTTTTTTTTTTTTTTTTAATGGCCATTCTGACTGGTGGGAGGTGATAATTCATTGTAGCTTTGATTTTCATTTCTCTAATAATTAGTGATGTTGAGCATCTTTCCATGTGTTTATTGGCCATCTGTATGTCTTCTTTGGAGAAATGCCTGTTTAGGTTTTCTGCCCACTTTTTTAATTGGGCTATTTGTGTTTCTGATACTGACTTGTATGAGCTGCTTATATATTTTGGAGATTAATTGTCAGTTGCATTGTTTGCGATTATTTCCTCCCATCCTGAGGGTCGTCTTTTATTTTTGTTTATTGCTTCATTTGCTTTGCAAAAGCTTTTAGGTTTAATTAGGTCCTATTTGCTTATTTTTGTTTTTACTTCAGGAAGTGGGTCAAAGAGGATCTTGCTGTGATTTAGGTCAGAGAGTGTACTTCCTATGTTTTCCTCTAAGAACTTTATAGTTTCTGGCATTACACTTAAGTCTTTAATTCATCTTGAGTTTATTTTTGTGTATGATTTTAGGCAGTGTTCCAGTTTCTTTCTTTTATGTGTAGATGTCCAGTTTTCCTAGCACCACTTATTGAAGAGGCTGTATTTTCTCCATTGTATATTTTTGCCTCCTTTGTCGAAAGTAAGATGCCCATAGGTGTGTGGGCTTATCTCTGGGCTTTCTATCTTGTTCTATTGGTTTCTATTTCTGTTTTTGTGTCAGTACTGTACTGTCTTGATGTCTGTAGCTTTGCAGTATAGTCTGAAGTCAGGATAGTTGATTCTTTAAGTTCCGTTTTTCTCTGTATTTCCATACAAATCATGAAAATTTGTGTTCTAGTTCTCTGAAAAATATCATTGTTGGTGTGATAGAGATTGAACTGAATCTGTAGATGGCTTTGGGTTGTATAGTCATTTTTCATAATATTGATTCTTCTAATCCAAGAACATGGTGCATCTCTCCAACTGTTTATGTCATCTCTGATGCCTTTCATTAGTGTCTTATAGTTGTCTGCATACAGGTCTTTTGTCTCTTTAGGTAAATTTATTCCTAGGTATTTTATTCTTCTTGTTGCAATGGGAAATGGAATTGTTTCTTTAATTTCTCTGAGTTTTCAATGTTAGTGTATAGGTATGCAAGGGATTTCTGTGTATTAATTTTTTATCTTGCAACTTTACTGTATTC
Organism: Bos javanicus; assembly: GCF_032452875.1. Taxonomy (NCBI): domain Eukaryota; kingdom Metazoa; phylum Chordata; class Mammalia; order Artiodactyla; family Bovidae; genus Bos; species Bos javanicus. The sequence goes on from NC_083871.1 coordinate 50,906,332, forward strand.
ATTGATTAGCTCTAGTAATTTTCTTGTGGCATCTTTAGGGTTTTCTATGTACAGTATCATGTCATCTGCAAACAGTGAGAGTTTAGTTCTTTTCCAATTCCTTTTATTTCTTTTTCTTCTCTGATTGCCATGCCTAGGACTTCCAAAACTCTGTTGGATAATAATGGCAAGAATGGACAATCTTGTCTTGTTCCTGATTTTAAGGGAAATGCTTTTAGTTTTTCACCATTTAGATTAATGTTTGCTGTTTATTTGTTATATATGGCCTTTATTATGTTGAAGTAGGTCCCCTCTATGCCTACGTTCTGGAGAGTTTTTGTCATAAATGGATACTGAATTTTGTCCAAAATTTTTTCTGCATCTATTGAGATGACCATATGGTTTTTATTCTTCAGTTTATTGATGTGGTGTATCACACTGATTGATTTGTAGATATTGAAGAATCCTTGTATCCCTGGGATAAACCCCACTTGATCATGGTATATGATCTTTTCAATGTGTTGTTGGATTCTGTTTGCTAGAATTTTGTTGAGGATTTTTACATCTATGTTTATTAGTGATATTGGCCTGTAATTTTCTTTTTTGATTGGTATCTTTTTCTTGTTTTCTTATCAGTATCTTGCTTTCTTTTGATTTGTGTGTTTATTGTGGTTTTGCATATATCTAGAAAGCTCCCTGAGATGATGCTTGAGTTGAATGTTGAGGGATGAATTAGCAGGTAACAAACTGGGGAGAAGATAATCCCAGATCAAAGGACATGCATGTGGTCTCTCATCAAGAAGTAGAATGTCACCTTGGAGAAATGCAGGTGGTCCTGCTGTGTGGGTGAATGAGAGAAAGGAGGACAGAGAGGAAGACAGGGGAGTCATCTGGGGAACACACAAACTGGGGACCTGCAGGCTTCTGCTTCTCCTGTTCATATCTACCAGCACCCCATCCTTAATTGTGAGTTGCTAGTCTCATATTTAATGTCTCACAACAGTATTTCTCAAGATTTTTTTATTGTCCCCCCACCCAAGGAGTCTATTTAAATATATTTTCCTAATACTGCTGCCTATGAAATTTTAATACCAGAGATATGGCCTTTCTGGTTTATCTACTGTCCATTTTGATCTATGCTTTATGTATAAAAATGAAATTTTCTCTGCTCTGAGTGCCAATTTTTGCCTCTGTTGAGAATGTATGTTTATACTATTCTCTGACAGTATGATTCTCTCTGTCTCCCTCTTCCTCAGACAAACAGTTTCTAGGGAGAGCATCTGAATATCACAGAATATCACGTATGTGACAAGAATTGAACCACTTTCATATGCTATTAATTAAATTCACACAAATCACAGAGATTTTTCTTTAGCTAGTGCTAGAGGTTAACAGCATCTTACTAATTCTGCCCCATTTTTTGTACCATGCATGCCATGTGTGCTCAGTCGTGTCTGGCTCTTTGCAGTGAAAAATCCCATGCAGTGAAATCCCATGGACTATGGCCCACCAGGCTCATCTGTCCATGGGATTTCCCAGGCAAGGTTATTGGGGTGGGTTGCCATTTCCTTCTTCAGGGGATCTTCCTGACCCAGGAATCAAACCCAGGTCTCCCACATTGCAAGCAGATTCTTTACCATCTGAGCCACCAAGGAAGCTATTTTATTTATTTATTAATTTTTTTTGTGCAGGGACCACCTTATTCTGTACCAGTGCATCTTAAGTGGTATTTGGGACTCTGAAACGTTTCAAGGAATGTTGGATACCAGATTCCTAGAGTCTGCCTTGAGTAATAACTCATTGATTCACAGGTTACTTACCCTCAAAGTCACTGCCTCCCAAATCCACCAAGGCAACAAGCTGGAGAGCACAGGAGGGAACAAAAGGGCATGTAAGAAATGAACCTCAATACTACACTCATTGCAGCAAAGCTTGCAGGGTTTTAAAAAATCATTTTCTTATGCGGCATCTATTTACATTTAATCTATTTTCTAAACACATGATCGATTTGAAGTGGCAAAATAGAAAGGAGAGAAAAGGGCTAATGCAGGTGAGACATAACAGTAAAACACAGAAAAGCAGTGACAATCACATCTATTAATATGAACACACATCAGTCTAAGCCCTGTTAACATAGCCACAAATAATTTCAGGTATGACATAAGCAGAATTTTACTGTGTTTATAATGTCCCTAGATGATTACCATATCACCTTTTATTTAGGGAGAGGGAGCATATGAACCTTATTTTCCAGAATTTCCAATCAATGCTATTGAAAGTTATTTGCTTAAATTAATAAAGCTTCATATAACTGGAAAATTTAGCTATTCATATAGACATGAGGTGGAGAAGGAAATGGCAACCCACTCCAGTGTTCTTGCCTGGAGAATCCCAGGGACAGGGAAGCCTGGTGGGCTGCTGTCTCTGGGGTCGCACAGAGTTGGACACCACTGAAGCGACTTAGCAGCAGCAGCAGCAGCATAAACATGAGGATTCTGGATAGCATCTGCCTTTAATAATGGTAGGAGCTATAACATTCAATATAGCACCAAGTTCAAAGCTCCCATGAGACAAAATAATAGACTGTTCATTTTGAATAATGATATGTGAATGAATCTGAAATGAAAAGTTAGAGTTCTTGGTTTACATGTCTAGGATTTTAAAAATGTAATCCAGTATCCTGAGTAGCTTTAACACTGGTCAGCACAAGCTGTGATAAAAGCTGTAATTAATTCCCTTAGTGGTAATGATAGAAACTCAGTATACAGAGATTTATTTGCATCAATATATGTAGATGAGTTGACTCAGTGATTGAGCAATGTTATGTAGCTAGCAGAATTGTGTTCAGGTTAAACAGTTTGTCAAGAAGCATCTCCCTGCAGAGATAATAAGCCATTAGGATAAACTTACTTTGAGCTAATCTATTATTTGAACTTTATTGAGAGAAAAAATAAAGCAATGCCTTCCTTACCAGCAAGGGACTGATGATCACTATCAAGAGCCCTGGGATCAAGAATCAAACAAATTCCATTTGTTGAATATAGTTGAGAGGTAGGGATGGGGTGGAGGGGCAAAGCCACCCTGAGCTCACAGATTATTGTTATTTTTTATTGAAGTAGAGTTGATACAATGTTTGTTAGTTTCAGGTGTGTGGCAAAATAATTCATATATATGTGTGTGTATATATATATATATATATATGTATATATACACACGCACACACACATTTTCAGATTCCTTTCCCTTATAGGTTATCAGTATATTCAGTATAGTTCCCTGTGCTATGCAGTAGGCTCTAGTTGGTAATCTATTTTACCAACACTATACTATATACTAGTTTATACACATATAGTATATGTGTACACACTATATACTAGTGTGTACATTTTGATCCCCAGCTCCTAATTTATCCTCCTCGCCTATCCCCTTTAGTAACCATAAGTTTGTTCTCTAAGTCTGTGGGTCTGTTCCTGTTTTGCATATAAGTTCATTTGTATTATATTAAATTCCACATTTAAGTAGTATCATATGATTTGTGGTTCTCTGACTTAGTATGATAATCTCTAGGTCCATCCATGTTGTTGCAAATGGCATTGTTTCATTTTTTACGGCTGTAATATTCCATCAAATATATATATATATTATATATATATGCACGCACACACACACACCACATCTTCTTTATCTATTCATCTGCTGATAGACATTTTGGATTGCTTTCATGTCTTGGCTATTGTAAATAGTGCTGCAGTGAACATTGGAGTGCATGATCTTTTTTAAAAAGCATAATTCACGGATTATTTTTTTATGTATTTTTTATAACCAGGATGTCTCTTTTGCTTGTATTATCAATAGAAAGATGACAATTTGGTTAAAAAAAAAGTGCACTTATCCTTTTCTCTATTCTTTTAGTTCTTATATCCAATCCCCCAGCTTGAGTGGACTTTTCTCAGGATTGATTGAGTCAGGAAATATCAGAATGATTGAATTAGTTGCTCACAAAGAAACAGCCTGAGAGATTTAAAAATAAAACTGACCAAAAGTGAAGCTTAAAAAAATCTTTTTTAACATAAGGTGGTATGATAAACACCATCAGAGAACTTTGAAGTCTCCAAGGAGAGTTACTATGGAAGAAGAAGGAACAGCACCAAAGGGAAGGGGTGAGAGTCCACCAGTTGTTCTTGGCTACTGCTGCTTTCCTCTCTGCCTGTGCAGATCCTGAAGTCTGCTTTCTAAACAGGGCTCCCTGGTAGCTCAGCTAGTAGAGAATTAGCCTGCAGTGCAGTAGACCCTGGTTCAGTCCCTGGGTCAGGCAGATCACCTGGAAAAGGGAATGGCTGCCCACTCCAGTTTACTTGGGCTTCCCTGGTGACTCACACAGCAAAGACTCAGCCTGCAGTGCGGGAGACCTGGGTTTAATCCCTGGGTGGGACGATCCCAATGCTCAGAAGGCCCTGAAGAGCTCCCCAGAGATTCAGAAAAACTTTGAGAAAAGGATGTCTGGTGATCTAACATAAAACCTGAACAAAGGGAAGGACTGGATTAAATGCTGTAAGAGTTACAGTAACAAAAGACAGACTTGCATTAGTTAGGTTATTTGCCCTATTTCCTTTACTTCTAATTAACTGTGACAACCCCACAAATAAAATATTAAGCTTCAAAGATTTCTAAATCTTGGAGAGTCATTCTTGCATCAGCAACTTTTGAATTTCAGGTAGTGGGTTTCAAAAGGTAATTTCAAGGGTTAATATTTTTAAAATGGAGAATTTGAGGCTATTTATCATGTTTCAGTTCAATTCAGTTGCTCAGTCGTGTCTGACTCTTTGTGACCCCATGAATCGCAGCAAGCCAGGCCTCCCTGTCCATCACCAACTCCTGGAGTTCACTCAAACTCATGTCCATTGAGTCAGTGATGCCAGCCAGCCATCTCATCCTCTGTTGTCCCCTTCTCCTCCTGCCCCCAATCCCTCCCAGCATCAGAGTCTTTTCCAATGAGTCAACTCTTCGCATGAGGTGGCCAAAGTACTGGAGTTTCAGCTTTAGCATCATTCCTTCCAAAGAACACCCAGGACCAATCTCCTTTAGAATGGACTGGTTGGATCTCCTTGCAGTCCAAGGGACTCTCAAGAGTCTTCTCCAACACCACAGTTCAAAAGCATCAATTCTTCGGTGCTCAGCTTTCTTCACAGTCCAACTCTCACATCCATACATGACCACTGGAAAAACCACAGCCTTGACTAGATGGACCTTTGTTGGCAAAGTAATGTCTCTGCTTTTGAATATGCTATCTAGGTTGGTCATAACTTTCCTTCCAAGGAGTAAGCGTCTTTTAATTTCATGGCTGCAGTCACCATCTGCAGTGATTTTGGAGCCCCCCAAAATAAAGTCTGACACCGTTTCCCCATCTATTTCCCATGAAGTGATGGGACCAGATGCCATGATCTTCTTTTTCTGAACGTTGAGCTTTAAAGCCAACTTTTTCACTTTCCTCTTTCACTTTCATCAAGAGGCTTTTGAGTTCCTCTTCACTTTCTGCCATAAGGGTGGTGTCATCTGCATATCTGAGGTTATTGATATTTCTCCCAGCAATCTTGATTCCAGCTTGTGCTTCTTCCAGCCCAGCATTTCTCATGATGTACTCTGCATATAAGTTAAATAAGCAGGGTGACAGTATACAGCCTTGACGGACTCCTTTTCCTATTTGGAACTTGTCTTTAAGCTCTCTACTCCCTGATTTATATAGCACAATTGAATTCTGGTTCTTTCCTCTTTCCCTGAATGCTAGTTATGTTCACTTGTTCCTCACCAGAACCCACCTCAGTGTATACCCCATGGTTCTTTTTGGCAACTCTTCTTGCACTAAATACTCTATCTTGACTTTTGAACACAGTAGGGGAAGGAGACAGTACAATGATTTGAGACAGTAACATTGAAACATATACATTCAGTTCAGTTCAGTCGCTTAGTCGTGTCCGACTCTTTGCGACCCCATGAATCATAGCACGCCAGGCCTCCCTGTCCATCACCAACTCCCAGAGTTCACCCAGACTCACGTCCATCGAGTCAGTGATGCCATCCAGCCATCTCATCCTCTGTCATCCCCTTCTCCTCCTGCCCCCAATCCCTCCCAGCATCAGGGTCTTTTCCAATGAGTCAACTCTTTGCATGAGGTGGCCAAAGTATTGGAGTTTCAGCTTTAGCATCATTCCTTCCAAAGAAATCCCAGGGCTGATCTCCTTCAGAATGGACTGGTCGGATCTCCTTGCAGTCCAAGGGACTCTCAAGAGTCTTCTCCAACACCACAGTTCAAAAGCATCAGTTCTTCAGCGCTCAGCCTTCTTCACAGTCCAACTCTCACATCCATACATGACCACAGGAAAAACCATAGCCTTGACTAGACGGACCTTTGTTGGCAAAGTAACGTCTCTGCTTTTGAATATGCTATCTAGGTTGGTCATAACTTTTCTTCCAAGGAGTAAGCGTCTTTTAATTTCATGGCTGCAGTCACCATCTGCAGTGATTTTGGACCCCCCAAAATTAAAGTCTGACACTGTTTCCACTGTTTTCCCATCTATTTCCTATGAAGTGATGGAAAACATATACATTACCATATGTAAAATAGATAGCCAGTGGGAATTTTCTATTTGACACAGGGAACCCAAAGTTGGTACTCTGTGACAACCTAGAGGGGTGGGATGGGGAGGGAGGTTAAAGAAGGAGGAGGTTGTTGTTATTGTTCAGTCACTTAGTCATGTCCAAAACTTTGTGACCTCATGAACTCAGCATGTCAGGCTTCTCTGTCCATCTCTCTCTCCCTGAGTTTGCTCAAACTCATGTCCCTTGAGTTAGTGATGCCATCCACCTATCTCATCTTCTGTTGCCTGCTTCTCTTCCCCTCAATTTTTCCCAGCATCAGGGGCTTTTCCAGTGAGTCAGCTCTTCCCATCATGTGACCAAAGTATTGGAGTTTCAGCATCAGCCCTTCCAATGAATATTCAGGACTAATTTCCTTTAGGGTTGACTATTTTGCTCTCTTCACAGGCCCAGGGGCTCTCAAGAGTCTTCTCTAGCACCACAATTCAAAAGCATAAATTCCTTGGTGCCCAGCCTTCTATATGATCTAACTCTCACTTTCGTACATGAATATTGGAAAAACCATAGATTTGACTATAAGGACCTTTGTCAGCAAAGTGACGTCTCTGCATTTTAATACATTGTTGATCTTTGTCATAGCTGTTCTTCCAAGGAGCAAGCAACTTTTAATTTCATGGCTGCAGTCACCATTTGCATTGATTTTGGAGCCAAAGACGATGAAATCTGACACTGTTTCCACATTTTCCACATCACTTTGCCATGAACTAACAGGACTGGATACCATCATCTTAGTTTTTTGAATGTTGAGTTTTAAGGCAATTTATTCAATCTCAAAGATGGAGAGGATACACACATACACACACCTACACCTATGACTGATTCATGTCTATGTGTGGAAGAAACCAACATGATATTGTAAAGAAGTTATCCTCCAATTAAAAGTAAAATAAAATAAAAAAAAACTGTCTTAGGAATTCAACCTTGTTTCATGGATTGAACTAGTATCCATATACTATAAGAATTCTATATGAAAGAAAACAGCTTTCTAAAGAACATTTTTTACACTAACAATGCCCATTTATAACAGAAACTAGAAATATACTCTTTATGGCTTTCTACAGTATGGAAATCCCACAGGTTTTATTTGTATCTATGTTTATCCAGAAAGCATTTTACTTACCCCTTGTTTAATTCTGCTATAAATGAGTACGGAGAGAATGAAGAACCTATAAACTCTCTTTGTCATGATGGATGACCTGCCAACATCCAGTTTACAAAGTTACTTTCAGATATATACTACAGCAGAACCACATGGCAGTGCTATTTTGGTCTTTATTTAGGTCAAAATATTTTATTGTCTTTTAAATTCAGGATTCATGTTGATGTATGGCAAAACCAATACAATATTGTAAAGTAATTAGCCTCCAATTAAAATAAATAAATTTATATTTTTAAAAAACTTAAAAAAAGAAAAAAAATTCAGAATCTATATTATTATCACTGAAACTAAATTTTAACACACTTCAAATATTAAAATGTATAAAACTTTTACAAAAAAGTAAAAACCTAAGTGTATAAAAACAAGCTTAGTGTATAAACTAGGATAAGGTCTAGACTTTTCCTGTCTGCCCACACCAGTGGCTGAGATGGTAGTTAAAAGCTTAGGTCTTGGTGATTTTGGGGTGATCCTCCTAGATCTACCTGATGTCCTATATGATCTCTGTCAATATTATATGGAGCTTTCCAGGTGGTTCAGTGGTAAAGAATCTACCTGCCAATGCAGGAGATGCGAGGGACTTGGATTCAATCCCTGGGTTGGAAAGATCCCTTGAAGTAGGAAACGGCAACCCACTCCAGTATTCTTGCCTGGAAAATTCCATGGACAGAGGAGCCTGGTGGGCTATAGCCCATGGGGTCGCAAAGAGTCAGACACGACTGAGCACAGCACAGGATATAATAGAGACTGGAGAACTAGAGAGGGCGTGGTGGGGGTGTGGAGCAGGGAGAGAAAGTGAGGAGGGAAGCCAAGATGAAGGCACAGGAGGGAAAAAGATAAGAGAAGGGTGAAGAAGGAGGAGAAAAGACAAAAGGGAAGGAATTAAGAACAAGATACTTCTAAATATTTTTTTCATACTTTTTCAAATAAGCCTGTGTCTTATTTGATAACTTTGAGGATTTTTGTTTTTAACACGAGTTTCTTGTTTGGTTGGTTAGTTTGGATTTTTGTGTGTTTATTGGTTTATTTTATTTCATTTAAAGAACTTTAAGAGTTTTTTCATCCTGCGGGACTTTAAGAAGCATTCCCTGACACCTATTTAATGAGAATCATTTATGTTCCACTGTGCTTGCCCTTACTTCTGTCACAGCACTTATGACTTTGTTTGTCTTATCATGTCAGTTGTCACCAGAAGGGCAAGGACTGGTCTGTTTTTGTTTGTTTTTAATGACATGCATTTGCCAGAAAATAACCTTTTCTATAAAACAGAATCCTGCACATGAAAATTCTTAGTACACAATATTCAAGAGTGTAAGGAAAGTACAAAAATATGAGAGTATTTCTCATACAAAAATATGAGAGCAACTCTACTTCTTAAGAACATGTGGGCATAAATGTGGCTTATTAAAGGATGCGCACAAATGATCTCCCTTTGATTCTCCCTTTGAAACACTCCCTAATTGATCACACATTTGTCGAACCACTCTGCTAGATAGTTAATACTTAAAAACTGGAGAATTTTTGGAGTTAGCAGAACATCTGGAAGCTGTGAAAATTGTGATTTTGAATGAATTTCTAACTATATATTCTCTCTGCTTTGCTCAAAAGTGTTCCCATATAGTCACATTTGTCTCCAATTTCTACCAAACCTGAATATCATGGAATTTTACCCATAGCACTCTTACTTCCTACAGAAACCTAGAAACTTAAATGTTGGTCTTTCCTGCTTCTCTCGAGCCCATGTCTGAGTCCTGGAATTTATTAGTTTCTCCTGCTATAGCATTTTCATCCATTCATCACTTTGCCTGTATCTATGATTTGGGAATTTTAAATCACCTTTTAATTCATTTATGCATTCATTACTCATGTGCTCAACAAACGTTTATTGAGTTGCCTTACCACCACTAGAGATAAAGGTGAATAAGTAGTTGTTCCTGCCCTGAAGAAAATTACCATGGAGGAAACTGTCAAACAGTCCATTCAATACAGTGCCATGAATGCTGTTGATTAATTCAAGTGGTTTTTGAGTACTCTGTCCCAGTACTGTGCAAGGTAGAAGTTATGAATCAGTTCAGTTCAGTCGCTCAGTCATGTCTGACTCTTTGCAACCCCATGAATCGCAGCATGCCAGACCTCCCTGTCCATCACCAACTCCCAGAGTTCACCCAGACTCATGTCCATCGACTCAGTGATGCCATCCAGCCATCTCATCCTCTGTCATCCCCTTCTCCTCCTGCCCCCAATCCCTCCCAGCATCAGAGTCTTTTCCAATGAGTCAACTCTTTCCATGAGGTGGCCAAAGTACTGGAGTTTCAGCTTTAGCATCATTCCTTCCAAAGAAATCCCAGGGCTGATCTCCTTCAGAATGGACTAGTTGGATCTCCTTGCAGTCCAAGGGACTCTCAAGAGTCTTCTCCAACACCACAGTCCAAAAGCATCAATTCTTTGGCACTCAGCCTTCTTCACAGTCCAACTCTCACATCCATACATGACCACAGGAAAAACCATAGCCTTGACTAGACAAACCTTTGTTGGCAAAGTGATGTCTCTGCTTTTGAATATGCTATCTAGGTTGTTCATAACTTTCCTTCCAAGGAGTAAGTGTCTTAATTTCACAGCTGCAATCACCATCTGCAGTGATTTTGGAGCCCAGAAAATAAAATCTGACACTGTTTCCACTGTTTTCCCATCTATTTCCCATGAAGTGATGGGACCAGATGCCATGATCTTCGTTTTCTGAATGTTGAGCTTTAAGCAAACTTTTTCACTCTCCAGTTTCACTTTTATCAAGAGGCTTTTTAGTTCCTCTTCACTTTCTGCCATTGCTATATAAAAGGGGCATCTAAATATGGGAAGGGGAAATCTTCCAGAGAAAGTGATCCTAAGCTAGGTCCTGAGTGATGAGGAGGGTCTAACAGAGAGGATCAGGGGCAGAGGAACAGGGAGGAACATGTTCACAGCAGAAGGAGCAGCACAAACTTGTGGCTGCCAAGGGGGAAACACAAGGTAGGGGCTGGATTGCGAGTTTGGGATTAGCAGATGCAAACTACTTTATATGGAATGGTAAACAATAGGGTTCTACTGTACATACAGGGAATTATATTCAACATCCTGTGATAAACCATAATGGAAAAGAATGGGAACAAGAATGTGTGTGTGTGTATATGTGACTGAATCATTTGCTGTACAGCAGAAATTAACACAATGTTGGAAATCAATTATACTTAAATAAAATAAACTTTAAAGAAGCAGAGAGAGTAGCAACAGAAACGTTTCAGAAGCAAGAAATCTCTGCTTAGGGGCATTGGCTACCCTTGGCTGTGGCTGGCCCTTAAAGCTGGAGGATTGAGTATTGCAGCAACGCTTATCAAATCTGTGTTGAATAAAGGAATAGAGAGAAATAAGGCTGGCAAGACAAGTATGAACAAAATCTTAAGAAACCTTTTAAGTTATGCTAAAGAGTTCCCTCGTGGCTCAGAGGTTAAAGCATCTGCCTGGAATGCAGGAGACCCAGGTTCGATCCCTGGGTCGGGAAGATCCCCTGGAAAAGGAAATGGCAACCCACTCCAGTACTCTTGCCTGGAGAATCCCATGGAGGGAGGAGCCTGATAGGCTACAGTCCATGGGGTTACAAAGAGTCAGACACGACTGAGTGACTTCACTTTAAAGAGTTTGGACTTCATCTTGACAATTTGGGGAGTCCATTGAAAATAATGGTAGGCTAAGGGGAGCTGGAATAGGAAAGAGGTGTGATCAGGCTTTTATTTTAAATTTCCTGTTTTGATGTTACCATCAATAATGATATGGATGCAAGTGGAGGCAGGGAGCCCGCAAATGAGGTTCTGGCTGTAATCTAGATCTTAGTAACCCAAAATGTGGTCCTGGACATACAGCATCATCTGTATCAGCCAGAAGCTCATTGGAAATGCAGAAGCAGGTTACAGCAAAACTTCTGAGTTATATTTTGCATTTTGATAAGTTTAGCAAGTGATTTGAGTTTGTATTAAAATTTCAGCTGCACCAATGTAGACTTTATTATGTTCGTGGTAGCAGGGCTAAGAAAAAAGGGAATATTTGAGAGGTATTTCACTGAAACAGTCCTTTAGATGTTTTGAATTAATGAATGAGAGGGGAGGAGAGCTGGGCAGATGTGTCTCTAAGTGAAGAAAAGGTTTAGGGAAAGATCTGGTATTGATCTCTTGGGCCTGTACTTTACAAAATTGATTTGTAATTATTCACAGAAGTAATAAAATTGTTACATGGCTAATCTCTGCTTTGAAAACTGTAGCCAAGGGAATGCTTAGAATTATAGGAAATATCATGGAGTTAAAAGGCTCTATAGCTAGCACTTTTTAGATTACATCCTACCTCAAAGTTTCTCTTCATGGCAACATATCAGAGCCTGAGACAATACTTTGTCTTAGTTCAATTTAGCATGAGTCTAGCAGATCAGAAGGGGAGAGGGAAAGGAGATTACAGAAGAGAGAGAGACAGACACAGAGCCAAAAAGAGAGTCAAAATCCTCCCCCCACCCCACAAAAAATTTCATGGAAGTAATAGTATTTGAGCTGGATATTGAAAGAAGAATCTGATTTGAATAAGCAGAGATAAGATAAATGGAAGTGAACATAGAGATCTGTTTGTCATCAGCAGGTAAACAGTGTATGAACTGAACAGACTGGTTAAGCTGGGGCATTGGGAGTGTAGGAAATAAGGCTGAAAACATAAATATTGATCAAGGTGTGGCAGAACTTAAAAGCCAAGCTAAGGAGCATGGTTTGACTTAGTTGGGAATGGAAAGCTATGAGAGTTGTGATTTTCGACTCTTGGCTACCATTGGAATCATCTGGGAAGTCTTAAAGACATTAATACCTGAGCCCCATCCCTGTTAACTCTAATTTAGTTGTTCTGGATTGTAGCCAAAGCATCAGGACTTTTGAAAGCTTTCCCATGTGATTCTAAGATCAGCCAAGCCTGAGAACTACTGCACTAGTGCACTAAAGGGCTTTGAGGAAAGTAGTGATATTACCGGGGACTAGTTTGTGCTCTCTTTGTGTCTCCGGGAAACCAGTAAGTAGTTTACAGCAGATCTGTTTCTGTTTGTTCGTGTTTTATAAAGCTGCACTCCGGAAGACCCATAGGACTGTTTGAACAGGGTGCTGTGGGTGTCAATCCTGAATTCAAGGAAACGTGGACTTCTCCTTTTTACCACTTGAAGTTATGGCTTTAATATGATTGTTAAGAAAAAAAAAATACTGTGTTGCCTCTTTCCAGAAACCAGCTCTGCGTAGCTCTGAAATCAAGTTTTTATTGGGTGATCTTTATTCCACCCTTTGTGTCTGCTCATGACAGAGAAATGACAAGAATTGCCAGGTTTTAGAATGTATAATCTCCTCAGGTATTTTTTATAAGTCAGTAGGAATCCCCACTTTTGCCTTGCCTACCTTCCCATCTAGCCCTACATTCTAAGAAATGTGTTGTTTGTACTGAAGTATCCATGGCAGAGACACCTACTGTCATAAAATGTGTATACTCTTCATAGATTATCAGTTGGAAATTTGATAATGAAAACTTTGCATATTGAATTCTAGGCCCATCGGTGTGACATTGGGTTGTTCCAGTAGTATTCTATGCCAGTAGTACGAAGGACTAATTTTGTACCTTATATACGTGCTTTATATACTTTCAACTACATTATCATATTTACTATTCAACAACCCCACAAGGGAGGTCATATCCCCATTTTGCAGATGAGAAGAATGAGATTTAGAGGGATTTTGAAGTGACTTGTGCAAAGTCATAGAGCTAGTAGATGGCAGAATGAAACTGGAGTGCAGCAGTTATTCTGCTTCCCTTTGTGTTCCTCATACTATACATATTTTATGTTTTAAGGAGTTGGCACATAATTTCCTTCTGTTACATCAGTCTCAGAAATTTAGGACACTTAAACAATCCTGTTTCTTTTAATATATTTTTAGATTATATTAAACCCTTTAAAAATTTCATATACATTTTTAACATATGTGCCTTGTAACTAATGAGATAGATTAATTTGCTATGTTTGACAAATCCTTGACATATTTATTTTTTAAATCTCAGAGGGTGCCTTGTATTTACTATATACTAAATTTTTGGGGAGTCCATTCATTTCACAGGTTTGATTCCTATCTCTTTTCAGCCTCTAGCTTTCAGACTGATCTTTTTGAATCTACACTTTTCTTATGCCATTCTATTATTCTGATTTATCATATTGGATCTCCTAATGGTTTATTTTACAAAACATGTTTTCAGAATCTGTTATTGTGTCAAGAACTTTGGGAGTACAATGATCAGTATGATTGCAAGTTGTTTTTTTTTTTCCAAATTGACCTTCAGTTTCTAGAGGTCAATGACAAGTGCCTGATGAAGTTCAGGAGAGGCTACAGCGTTCTATATATGAGCTGTTGATAAGGTTTTATGTCCAATATTCATCCTGACTGTACCCATTTCTTGGCCTTATTTGTTGTCACATTATATAGCTTGAATAAATAGACTCCAGTGCACTTTAGATAATTTCTTATAAGAAATAAATAGGTCAAACCTATTGTAAATCTTACTTTATAAATCTGACAAGTTTAATTTTTATTCTTTAATGAATATTTGTTTATTTTCCCATATTAAAACAAATTGTCATTGTATCTGCTGACATAGCCTTGTTATATCTTACTTGGGATTTATCTCCATCTGCATAGAATTCAGTTGTCTACAATATGGCACTGTACTCTCACTTCCAAATCATAACCATTTGCAAAATATTCAGTAAGACAGATCTCAGCACCAGTATTCTTCATGTATCAGTTTTGCTGAGTGGGCACTGAGATTCTGTGCAGGATAAAATATGATTCAGAGTGACAGACTTTCAGGGAAAAAATTGTTTTAGGTTACAGTTAAACTAGAGAGTGGATTTGAGGCTGCAAAAGTCACTGACTGACTAAAAATAACCATTACAATAAGTATTTATTTACTAATTATTAAGATAAATATAAATGAGTTTCACGTATCTGTCATAGCTATATAAGATCTACCATTGCAGTTTGGCATAGTGGAACCTTCCTACATTCTACAGGTCAGAGCTCCTGATGACAACAATGTAGAATCAGAATTTTGGCAAGAAATGTGGGAACCTTCAAGTATCAAAAAAGTTTAGTAGAGTCTTTGATATTCAAGAAAATATTCCTTGAGATTCATTTCTGGTAATCAGAGTAATTTCACAAGTTGAATTGGAATTCAGAGGAGGTGCTATTGTGCCTCACACTCTAATCACAGCTCCCTAAGTCACATCAGATTCACAGACTGCCACTTCTCTAAGGTTCTGATACTGAGGTTCTTTTACTGGTGCCAACTCTTCCAGGCTCCTGTCCTCTCTGAGCTTCTCTTTCATCACAGCAACCCACCCAGTCATTTAGCCCATCCCACACTGGCCCTGCCTGTTGACTTCTTAGTTTTCATGGTCCATCTTTACCCACAAGTTTCTTCCCATCAATCTGGTATAGAGATAGTCAAAATCAGATTCTGACTTTCAGTCCTTATTTCTGATCCTGATTTTGCCAATAGTTACTATGAGATCTTACTTATTCCCTCATGAAGTAAGGTAAGGTTTCCCTGGTGGCTCAGATGGCAAAGAATCTGCCTGCAATGCAGGAGACCCTGGTTTGATCCATGGGGTTGGGAAGATCCCCTGGAGAAGGGAATGGCAAGTCACTCCAGTATTCTTGCCTGGAGAATTCCATGGACAGAGGAAACTGGTGGGCTATGGGGTCCAGGGGGTCACAAAGAGTCAGACACGACCAAGAGACTAACACACACGTGAATATATCATTGTCTCTCCATTGTGAAGTGAGAGTTGCATAAAATAGTCTCTATACTTCTTTTTAGCTCTGAATATTTTGCTTTTCTGATTAAGTACAGACAGAGTAAAGGGGAGTTGCACTTGCAAAAGAAGTGTATGTTCTACCAATTTTTGCAGCTTTTTTTATTTTCAGTTTTAATGTAACTGTAGTGGCTGAATTAAGTTTCTCTTCCAACTTTCCATAGCATTTATCTGATTGGATGTATTGATGAATGACAGGAAAGCTGCTAAAGAGAAGTTTAAAGTTTAGCATATTAAGGAATTGCTTTATTATATCAGTTAATAATGTGGATGGATGTAAGAAACATCCTGCATGAGAAAATGTAGAATTTTTTCAGCAAATCTTCAGTTCAGTTCAGTTGCTTAGTCGTGTCTGACTCTTTGTGACTCCATGAATCACAGCATGCCAGGCCTCCCTGTCCATCACCAACTCCCGGAGTTCACCCAGACTCATGTGCATTGAGTCAGTGATGCCATCCAGCCATCTCATCCTCTTTCATCCCCTTCTCCTCCTGCCCCCAATCCCTCCCAGCATCAGGGTCTTTTCCAATGAGTCAACGCTTCACATGAGGTGGTCAAAGTATTGGAGTTTCAGCTTTAGCATCAGTCCTTCCAATGAACACCCAGGACTGGTCTCCTTAAGAATGGACTGGCTGGATCTCCTTGCAGTCCAAGGGATTCTCAAGAGTCTTCTCCAACACCACAGTTCAAAAGCATCAGTTCTTCGGCACTCAGCTTTCTTCACAGTCCAAATCTCACATCCATACATGACCACTGGAAAAACCATAGCTTTGACTAGATGGACTTTTGTTGGCAAAGTAATGTCTCTGCTTTTGAATATGCTATCTAGGTTGGTCATAACTTTCCTTCCAAGTAGTAAGTGTCTTTTAATTTCATGGGCTGCAATCACCATCTGCAGTGATTTTGGAGCCCAGAAAAATAAAGTCTGACACTGTTTCCCCATCTAGTTGCCATGAAGTGATGGGACCAGATGCCATCATCTTTGTTTTCTGAATGTTGAGCTTTAAGCCAACTTTTTCACTCTCCTCTTTCACTTTCGTCAAGAGGCTTTTTAGTTCCTCTTCACTTTCTGCCATAAGGGTGGTGTCATCTGCATATCTGAGGTTATTGATATTTCTCCTGGCAATCTTGATTCCAGCTTGTGTTTCTTCCAGTCCAGCGTTTCTCATGATGTACTCTGCATAAAAGTTAAATAAGCAGGGTGACATTATACAGCCTTGACGGACTCCTTTTCCTATTTGGAACCAGTCTGTTGTTCCATGTCCAGTTCTAACTGTTGCTTCCTGACCTGCATATAGGTTTCTCAAGAGGCAGATCAGGTGGTCTGGTATTTCCATCTCTTGAAGAATTTTCCACAGTTTATTGTGATCCACACAGTCAAAGGCTTTGGCATAGTCAACAAATCTTAATTCAGGTTAAATTTAAATATACACATTGCATAAAATTGGGGAATCATCCTTGATGAAGGGCTGACACCTTGATCCAGGTTAACTAGCCAGCTTATCCCCCAGTTGTGCTATAAATATTGCTACCTCTTTGACCACTGAAGTGCTTTCTCTTCTCCTTTTTTCCACTAGTTTAATGTTCTGACTAATCTTCAGGACCTCTCATGAGTTCTAGTTGTTTTGTTGTTGTTATTCAGTCACTAAGTTGTGTCCAACTCCTTGCAACCCCACAGACGGGAGCACGCCAGGCTTCCCTGTCCTTCACCATCTTCCCGAGTTTGCTCAAACTCATGTCCATTGAGTTGATGACACCATCCAGCCATCTCATTCTCTGTCACCCCCGTCTCCTCCTGCCCTCAATCTTTCCCAGCATCAGGGTCTTTTCCAATGAGTAAGCTCTTTGCATCAGGTGGCCAAAGTATTGGAGCTTCAGCATCACTTCTTCCAATGAATATTCAGGATTGATCTCCTTTAGGATTGACTGGTTTGATCTCCTTGCTGTCCAAGGGACTCTCAAGAGTCTTCCCCAGCACCACAGTTTGAAAGCGTCAATTCTTCAGCCCTCAGCCTTCTTTACGGTCCACCTATCATATTTTGGGGAAGAGATTATTTTCTAGCATCCCAAACCCATAATAGCCTCTTGTTCCTTTGAATTTCAAGAACAGTTTTCTGCTCCAATTATTTTGTTGTCATTTATTTTTATTTATTGCTAGATGAATGTATCCTGTCTTTCCAACTAGATTTTAAGTTTATTGCAGAGGACCATGTCATGGCATTTTTCTGTTCTCAAAATCTGGCTCAGTGCCCAGCACAAAACATCACCGAACAAAAGCTTATTGGTGGTAATAGCAAATAATTCCATGAAAATCACTTAAATATTCTTGACAGCATATTATTTAAAAGGTATATTATCTGCCTCTCCTTTGGCAAGAACATAATATATTCATTCACAACGAAACTAGCCTTGTGGCCCTGAATACCAACTAATGGATAAGCAAAAGCTGAGTCGACTGAACGTTTGCTGTGGACATGAAAGTGTTTCGTAACTGTCAAAGTGATTGTCTTAATCCTTCCAGTCTGTTAAAACAAAAGGCCACAGACCGTGCAGCTTATAAACAACAGAAATTTATTTCTTACAGTTCTGGAGGCTAGCAGTCCAAGACTGGCATGCCAACAAGGTCTGGTGAGGGCTCTCTTCCAGGCTGCAGACTGCTGCCCTTTCACTGTGTTGTCCCATGGCACAAGGGGCTAGGGATCTATTATAGGACACTAATTCTATTAATAAGCACTCTGACCTTGTAATGTGATCACCTCTCAAAGGCCCCCACCTCCTAATGCTATCAACTTTGGGGATTGGATTTCAACATATGAACTTGAGAGGAGCACAAATGTTCAGGCCATAGCAGTGGCCAATATTGACAAGCTAGTAGATAGCACAGAACTTTTATGTGGTTTTTAATCCTGGAGGTATTACATGTTATCAAGAGCCCTAACTATATATCTGTCTCTATATGATTAAAAAGAAAATACAGAAGAATAATAGCGTACGTTGCTCAAGATTGCACAGCTAACAAGGGAGAGAGCTAGGATTTGAACTTCGCCTAAGTTCAAGTGAAGAGACACCTGACTCCTGATTATAAAGTGAATATGACATGAAATAAGTTGGTTCTATATTCTATAATGACTGGCTAGATATGAACAAGTAAAATGTATTTTAATTAAAGACATTTGAGTATTTGGTGGCTTTTCCAAATGAGAATAAATGCCACATGAGAGCTAGAAAAGCCCTTGTGAGGAAGAGCATTCTGCCAGCTCAAGGTCAGCCTTGAGTTCCTTTCCCATCTTTAAGTTATTTTCCATTAGTGTGAAAGAAGAAGCAGGAGTCTGGCTGAAGTGAAGAGGGCCTTTCATCTTCCTAGGCAGGGGAACCACTTGGGAAGGCTGGCTGATGAGAGCTGCGGGGGAGCTGAGCCATTTTAAAAACACATGAAAGTAAGAGCTTAAGAAGAATTTTTATGAGGATGGCAAAGTTGAGGGTGTATGCTTATGCACGCATGCAGGAAACGTGGGTTAAAACTGATCAGTGATTAAAATTCCTTAGACCTTTAAAATGCAAATGATCTGAAAAATGCCATGTTTTTGAAAAGTAAGCACTCTCATTTATGGGAGTTACAGCATGGTACTCAATTCTAGACAGTATCTAAAGCTGCATGAAATCCACTAGATAAAACTGTTGCCTACTGGAGCTTGGGAAAGAATTCCATTGATTTCTCACCCCTACCTTTTTGTCCTTAGAAAGTGATGGGGCAACTAAAATTTTCCTTTTTTTTTTTAATTGTAGGAAAATTGTTTTACAATGTTGTGTTGGTTTCTGGTGTACAACAACACAAATCAGTCCTAATTATATATATATTCCCTCAGTCTTGAGCCTCCCTCACTTGCCCCATCCCATCCCTCTAGGCCATCACAGAGCCTAAACTTTTCTTTTCTCACCCTTTGTGTCGAAATGGCACAAATGCCTCAGTGAAAATTTCGAAGCCAGTGTCATAGCAGTAAATTCCAATTCACTGTCCTGGTTTTTGGAGATTGAAGTCAGGCGCACATATTTTCAATGACACCCATTTTTCCTTTGTCCTTCTCTGCTGCTGCTTTCTCTCACTAACGCATGCTGCCAGCCAGGTTCTTCAACATGAATAGTGATGATTCCGATTTTCTCACTGGGACCCTCTAATTACAAGGCTAAGTCTGAAGAGTTCGCTTTATTTTGGCACTCAGGGTGGTGACGCAAGATTTAATTCTCTCCTCGGGCTATCTAATTAATGAAATGCTCTAATTTTTGTCAGGATACATTCAGCAGGGGTTTAAATAACTAGTTCTCAAAGAGCTCTATTTTGCTATTGTCAAAAACTGTTCTGTAAATCTGCTAAAAATATCCCAGGATACAGTAAAGGGAATGCACAGCTTCCTCCCCTTGTGAAGATATGGTGAGTTCCTCTTGCGTTTGGCTGTTTTAAATATATGTCAAGAAGTGTGGGAGGAAGGAGGAGTGAAATTTTTGTCACCAAAAAAGTACAGGGCTCAAGTGACTAAAGATGTACCTTCCTTATCTACAGGGATGGGAGAAAAAATGAGTTTAAAATTTCTGGGCTCATTCTTCTTTTTCTCTTTCTCTCCTTTATTAAGTCTGCATTTTCTACCAAAACAGATGAATTTCACTGCAAAACAAATTCACTAGAGTTGCAATCTTCTTCTAAGAAATTAAGTAGAGAATTTTCCTTTTGGTTGTGTTTTAAATTCCACCATGATGAACAATCAGGGATAAGAAATACAATAGATTGGTGTGACAAGAAACAGAAATTATACCTTGGATATCAAGAAATAGACCATTATTTTGAAAATATCTCCATAATGCAAAGATTCCCAAACCTCAGTTATGATCCACTTACAGACTGATATATTCTATAGAAATGCAGTGAAATAAACAGCATTTTGCATCTCTGGTTCACTGCAATGAAATTTGGTTCATGTGTCTTCTTTTAGAAAAAAATTATCTTAGGAAAAGAATTCATTAATTCTATGAGTATTTATGAAGCATTTTATATATGCCAGACAGTGAAATTTGGCTCATGTATTCTTTTTATTTTATTTTAGAAAATTGATTTATTCACTAAATATTTACTGAGCATTCTATGTAATAGGTAATATTCCAAGTTCTCAGAAGCAGGAGGGAAAGAAAGGCAAAAATCTCTTTTTTTATAGAGTGTGGGTTATAGTTGGGGAGACAAACATATATCGGCAAAATATACATTACATGAAATAGTGACAAGTGCTAAGGAGAAAATTAAAATAGAGGAGGGGGAATATGAAGTGTCCTGGGAAATGACAAGTTTAGAGAGGGTGGCCAGAGAAGCTTTGGTTGGGGAATTCACATTTACTTAAAAACTGAAAAGAAGTGAATCTGTTAAAGGGGGAAGTATGTTCCAGGCAGAGGGCCAGTGCAAAGGCCCTCTGAAGTGAGGGCAAGTAGCAGACTTGAGACACATCAAGGAGACCAATGTCTGGAGCAGAGTAAGAAGAGAAGAGGGCCTGATCACGGAGGGGTTTACACATCATTATGAGGACTTTGTCTTTTGTTCAGAATAAGGTAAGATTTTTGAGTAAGGGAAGATTTAAGACAAAGGAACGACTTGATATGACAAGTTGTAATAAGATGCTCTGGCAGCTGTTCTGAGAATAAGGTGAAGGAGAGGCAAAAAGAAAAGCAGGGACCCAGGTTAGAAGTTGTTGCAGTGATCCCAGGGAGAGATGATGACGCCTTGGACCAGGGTGGTATCAAGGGAGGTGGGATGTGGACCAATTTTGGAGATATGTTGATGCTATAGATGGCAGTATCTATTGTTGCCCAGAATGATGTATGAGAAGGAGAATGAAGAATGACCACAGCACCTAGAAGGATGAGGCTGCATTTACAGAGATGGTCGGGAATGTGAAAGGAACAAGTTTAGGAAGAGATGTCAGTAGCTCAGTTTTGGACATGTTTTGAACAAAGTTGAGAGGTTCCTGTAAGACAGTTGAGTGAGATATCAAGTCTGATGTTCAGGGAAAGTTTTACTTCAGAGATAAATACATTATCTCCAAAAGGCATAGTGTTTGGCAAGATCTCCAAGGGAATGAGTATGGCTGGAAAAGAGAGGACTAAGGACTGAGTCCTAGGGCACTTCTACACTTTGACTTCAGGGGGATGAAGAGACATCAAAGAAAGAGACTCAAAAGTAGTGACTAAAGATGTAGGAGGAGAGACAGGCAAGTGTGTTGGGTTAACTAGGGTTCTCTGTGCAGAGGCCAAGATCGAATTAAACATTCAAGTATTTTACTAGGGGAAATGCCTACAACAGAAAGTGGAGGAGGGAGCTACATAAGACTGGGACAGCTGACAGGCTGCCATGATAGTCTGACCACAAGCAAAGTAGTTGTAGGGGAGTGGAGGTTGAACAGCTGTGGTTTAAAGTGGGCTCAGTAAGTCCACTGGGAAGTTCTCAAGCCAAAGTCAGTTGTCCGAGTGGTGCTGGTTTCCTCGGAATGGTTCTGTCTTGATTTCCTCACCATAAGCAGCCACTTGGAGGCTTGGCCTCACACTCTGTACAATTATGACAAGGGATTTCATGGGCAGTAGTCGGGGGTCCTTGGTATTAAGCTCCCTCTGCTGCTGCTGCTAAGTCGCTTCAGTCGTGTCTGACTCTGTGCGACCCCATAGACGGCAGCCTACCAGGCTCCTCCATCCATGGGATTCTCCAGGCAAGAGTACTGGAGTGGGTTGCCATTTCCTTCTCCAGTGCATGAAAGTGAAAAGTGAAAGTGAAGTCACTCAGTCGTGTCCAACTCCTAGCGACTCCATGGACTGCAGCCCACCAGGCTCCTCCGTCCATGGGATTTTCCAGGCAAGAGTACTAGAATGGGTTGCCATTGCCTTCTCCGAAGCTCCCTCTAGTTGGAGTTAATGTTTTCACACCCGCCAAAGATGGTGACACAATTACTTCTGTGACACCTGAAACTTTGTGTCTTAAGCCAACCATTTATTACTGTACATCAAGGCTGTGTGAATTGACAGCTCAACTAGGTGGTTGTTGCTTGATACCACTCATCCAGTTGCAATCAGATCTTGGCTGGATCTGCAGTCATTGAAAGCTGGGCTGAGTCGAAAGGCCAAAATGGGTTCTATTTTTTTTTTTTTTAAGAAAATTGTATTTTTAAAAATTTATTTATTTTTAATGGAAAGATCATTGCTTGCGAATATTGTGTTGGTTTCTGCCATACATCAACATGAATCAGCCATAGGTATACATATGTCCTCTCCCTCTTGAAATGCCCTCCTGCCTCCCACCCCATCCCATCCCTCTAGGTTGTCACAGAGCCCCAGTTTGAGTTCCCTGAGCCACACAGCAAACTTCCATTGGCTATGTCTTTTACATATGGTAGTGTATATGCTTAACCACATGTTTGGTACCTCAGTACTTTTCCCTTGTGCCCCCTGGGCTTTTTACATGGCACATCACTGTTCCCAAGAGGCAAAAGAAAGAAGACGCTGCTTCTACTAAAGGCTCGATCTAGAGCTTAAAATGTTATTTCCATTAGTCAAAATAGATTCTATTAGTCAAAGCATTGACAAGCTAGCCTAGATTCAAGGGGGTGGACGAATAGATACCGTTTCTCAGTGGGGGAGTGGCATGCATGTACAGGAAGAAGAAGACTTGATCACAGTTATTTTTGAAGATAAGCTATCACACCAACTGAAAATATTTGAATAGAGGAAAGGATAATCAACTATGGCAAATACCAGTAAGCGGTCATTAAAAGTGAGGATGAGATGTATTTAACAATGTAATCTTAAAAAAAATATTCCCTGTAATGGTATAGGCAAAAGTGACTGAAGAGGTTTGAAGAGTATAGAAGGAGAAATGTTGGCACTAGGGAGTATGTACATATTTTTTAGAGTTCTTTGTAAATGAAATGAGAAGAATGAGACAGTTGCAGAAACAGGATGAAGGATCAAGGAAGGGTTATTTTAACCTGTGAGAAGTAGTGTCATGTATATGGTCATCGTGATGATCCAGCTCGGGGGAGGGGAATTGATGATGAAAAAGGAAATATTGTTGAATATTTTCCTTAAGCAAGCAAAAGAGGGTTGAACTAATGTGTAAGAGGAGGATTTGGCCTTAGGTGTAAGGACAGCTTATGTGTACAGATGCAGGTATTTAGGTAGATATCATTGGAGAACTAGGGAATTTCTCTTCTGATTATGTTTCATTTCTCAGTGAAATAGGAAGCAAGGTGATCACTGTGAATAGGGATGAGAGAATACTTGACATTTTGAGGAACCAGGAGAGGCATGAAAGGCATCCAGAGAGTGGGAGAAGGTATTGATTAGGAGTAGAATGATTGCTGTACAGTCTTAGGAGGCCTCTGAGGTTTATGAACATAAAGGGTGACCAGTCAACATAGGTCTATATTTTACTCATGCATATTCATCAGAACATAGACTAGTCATGGGCTAGTCTATGGGAGAGATGGATTTAAGTCTGGCTGTAGTTTAGCCAAGGGAATAACACAAAGCTAGAGAGAGATCCCTGGGTTCCCAGGTGGCACTAGTGGTAAAGAACCCACTTGCCAATGCAGGAGACATAAGAGATGAGGGTTCAATCCCTGGGTCGGGAAGATCACCTGGATGGCATGGCAACCCACTCCAGTATTTTTGCCTGGAGAATCCCATGGACAGAGGAGTCTGGCTGGCTGCACCCCAGTGGGTTGCAAAGAGTCGGACACAAACTGAAGAGACTTAGCATGTAGAGAGAGCTATGTAGACACATGCAAAGGGGTGATTATAATAATTGATCATGGAGTTTAAGATGTTGACTTTGGTCACTAGCATACTGTCCCTCTCAAAATGCTACACTTTTGTGTTTGTGGCTTTTAAAGTTTTTCCAGTGTTTTGTATTCCTTCTTTTATTCAGTGCACTAAAACATCCCAGCATTTGAGTAAGCTTGCCCAGAAAGCACTGACTTACTAGCCTTTGAAGTGTTGGACCAGAACATTTTTAAGGGTTTCCGGTTCTGCTCTGATACTCTGTGATTCTCCTAAGGATTAATTGTATACCTGTTATGTGCAGTTCTCTATAGGAGGTGTTCTGGGATTTACAAAGAAACTTTTGTTGTACTCTCTGACCCCAGAATGATTATGATTCAGTATCTTTTAAAAGTAAGTTTAAAATATAGATGTGCTAAAACTTAAGTATTTAGTAATCGGTGAAAATTGATATTTATTCACCTATTAGTTCTGGTCATATGAAACTACTTGGGTGGGCTAACCCCATAAATGTCCTGACCCTATCACATCATTGGTAAACTCAAGAGTCCCAACAATTTTGCCTCCCAGAAACCTAGTCAGAGGGGAGAAAATTGGCTGGTTTTACTTTAATAGCACATCTAAAAAATACTGGATTCAAAGAACTTGTTCATGTAGGTTGACTGGGAAATTGGGAAGCCTTGGGCACTTTGATGACTCCAAGAAGGAAAGAATATTCTCCTTTTGCTGTCCTGTAAACATAATCACAGTCTTTTTTTGTGTGGAAGAAAATATGAGTAGTATATAGGCCATTTCTATATTCAGCCCCTGCACTAAACTGGGACACAGCTGATGTACTCATTGCAGGCAGTACCGACTGCTGCAGATGGACTTCGCCTTTATCAGCTGGCGTATTCATTAACTTGACAGAGATGATTGGTTTCATTGTGCCACATTCTGGTTGTTTGATGTTTAAAGTCCTGGTGTTACTCTAGCTACTTTGGGCCTTCAGGCAGAAAACATCATCACCACAGAAGTTTATTACTCTTGACATTTGTATCATGCAGAAGACACCAGTTCAGGGTTAAAGCCCAGCGTATGCTGGCACAGCTGGGAGGCTGTGGAGAGGGTTTTTTCCACTACATCTAGGTTTTATAGGGGCAAGTGCCATAGTAATGTCCAGGTGGGTTGGAGTTATTCTCCTTCCATAGACAAGAAGGAGTATAAAGGACAGAAGTTATTCTCATGTTGCTGGAATGCTACACTTTAAGAAGATCTCATCTAAATATTTGAAAAATGTACTTTGTGGGAAAGAATTCATGGCATAAATGAATGCTTCATAATATGTAAATGTTTGCCTCAAAGTCCTTTAAATATTCAACTACAGCTGCATTTTAAAATTGCCCAGTTTACCAAAAATAGTTTTTATATTTATTGTATAATGAGTTGTAGGAGAACATTTATTTCACACTTGCTGCTGCTGCTGCTAAGTCACTTCAGTCATGTCCGACTCTGTGCGACCCCAGAGACAGCAGCCCACCAGGCTCCCCCGTCCCTGGGATTCTCCAGGCAAGAACACTGGAGTGGGTTGCCATTTCCTTCTCCAATGCATGAAGGTGAAAAGTGAAAGTGAAGTCGCTACTTATTACTAAAACTAAAAAAAAAAAAAAAAAAAAAGGGAAGAAAGGTTACGGGTCAAATTTGCTATGCTCAAATTGCAAATAAAACATAACCAAAAAAACGCCCTGCAGGAGTGTATTCTATACAAACACAAAAACGGCAACAACAGCAAAAAAAAAAAAAAAAAAAAATCACATGTCTGAATCAGAGCAAATAAAGCTAGATCCATAGCTCAGGCAAACAGGTGGGCAGGCAGGCAGGTAGGTGGGCCCAAGAGAAGAGACGTGGGTGGGCAAGCTGGCAGGCTGCTCCATCCGTGTGCAGGGAGGATTTCTAGGCAGGGTCCAGATAGTAGCAAGACAGATTGGGAAGAAAAGCATCAGAAAATATGGCTGGAGGACTTCACTGTTAAGCAGAGGCTATTTGTTTTCTCTATTTGGGAAAATCACCTGCTACATGAGGGTGGTCCTGGCCCAGAGGGTTACAAAGAGCCAGAAAGAGTCAGGAGTTCAAGTGAATTCTACCTATGATGAGAGATGCTAAAGTTACCCCTAGCCCTGCCTTGTGAATCTGAAGGAAAGGATCACTAACACATCTTTGCTTTATCTCTGGGAGTTGATGAAATCAGAAATAACCTGCAGTTTCTGCCAGGGACTTTAATCATGCGACAAATGTCACTGGAGATTGAGGCAAGTACATGGCTCAGGAGTCCAGGTGACCGTCCTTAAGGTCATAGAAGACCTTAATGTATTGGAGGTCAATTGCTCTTGAGATTCCTACTTGAATGTCAGTCAGTTAAACACTGATAAATAAATCCTATGGTTAATATTTTTGAGTTTATGAGAAAAGAGTTGATTAACTGAAAATAGTGGGGAAAAAAGTAATGGATATCAGGAAGAGTGTTGGGCTTTTCAGGAAGGGGGCAGTGAGGAGGCAAGGGGGTGGCTTCTTTCCTTTTTGGGACTAAAGTGCCACCCTGAGGATGTAGAAGCATTTCACCACTAACCCAAGCATAAAAGAAACAGAACCCACGGGGCCAGGTGAGATTTCAGGTGGTCCACACGTTAAAGATTGTCTGCATGTTGATGATCTGGAGTGATCTGGATGGGTGTTGTGCTCCTTGTAGGAGATGAGTCCATTCTCCTAAGAAATCTAAATTCTTTAGCTCTTACATCGTATTGGGCTTCCTAATTTTCAGCTGAGGGAAACAGAAAGCAAATGGAGTTTTTCAGCCCCAGATGGTGGTTTCTGCTTCCAAAGAACATTTATTCATTTTCTGAGTGAATTTTCTTAGTGCTGGCTATGGCAAATTCTGAAGGGCTACAAAGACCTAGAAGAGGTTGGGTGAGTGGAATAACCCCTTCACTGACTTTCTTCACACTCCTCTGCTCATCTTCTCATCCTCAGTCCTCCACTGGTCATTTCAGTTTTGAAGCTCATCACAGCTCCACTTTGGGCCTCCTTATGGCCTGTTTCCCCTTAGGAATCTCACCCATTCTTAAGGCTTCAGATACTGTTCATGTACCAATGATTTCCAAACATGAAGCTCTACCTCAAGTGAAAGTGAAAGTGAAGTTGCTCAGTCGTGTCCAACTCTTAGCAACCCCGTGGACTGTAGCCTACCAGGCTCCTCCATCCATGGGATTTTCCAGGCAAGAATACTGGAGTGGGTTGCCATTTCCTTCTCCAGAAGACCTTCCCAACCCAGGGATTGAACTTGGGTCTTCCACATTGTAGGCAGACGCTTTACCATCTGAGCCACCAGGGAAGTACCGTTTGAGCTCTACCTCAGTGGTTCTCAAAATGGGATCCCTGAACCAGTACCAACAAACTTCCACGGCATCAACTACACACTCGTTAGAAATTCAAATTACCACCCCTTCTCTCCCAAAACTTGTGAGATTAGAAACCCCGACAGTGACAACCTATGGCTTAACCAGCTCCATAGGCATCTCTGATGCTCACTAAGGTTTGAGAACTACTGCTCTAGTTTGTCCTATTTTTGTGAGCTCCATGCTGGTGTTGCTGACCAACTACAATTTCGTAGATGTCTAACAGACATGTGCAAGATGGAAACCATGATCTTCCCCCATCTCCCAAACTGTTCCATGTTTGGTATTTCAGATTTCGGTTAAGTAATATTATTATTCAGTTCGTTAAGTCAGAAACCTGAGGGTCCCCCCTGAGGGTACATGAGCAAAAATAAAGACCATTGGTGGTAGTGTTTGGGGCAAACTTCTCTATTCCAGCTAGTTTGATCTCTTAACTAAAATAGAAGTATTTGACAAGTTAATCTAATTTGTAAGTAAGAGTTGAAATGGCATATGCCTGTGTATTATTGGCCAAAAGGTTACTCTCCAAAGTTTAAAAAATCAAAAAAGGAAAAATAATGACAAAGTCTAATCTTCACCCATTCCCACAGAAAAAGCTTCAGAAAAGACTATGACTCCCAAAGGCATAGGGGAAAAGATGGTTAGTTATATAACTTAGTCCAGTAAGAGTCCATTTAATCTCTGAGGGTCTGGAGACAGGACTAGAAGCCATCCTTTGCATGTTGACTTTGATGCTGTTACAGACATGTGTCTGGATAGTTAAGAATGTAGGAGTCCACAGAAAAGTGGATCCGGTCAAAGAGGAAGTATTCAAGACCAAGAAATCTGAAGTTTTCCAACAGTTATGCCACTATTGAGGATTTGTTCATAATTGAGAGGAACTGGTCGGTGTCCTCAGTTTCACAGCAGGGGACCAGAGTTAATTTGTTCTGGTTTGAATGTCTTTCCCATGTTCTTTCTATGCTAAGTATTTCTACTTTCTGTTATCCTTCATTTCTTTACCTGTTAAACAGACCTGCCTGGTGAAAATCTATTTTCTGTTTATCTTAGAATGTTGCACATCCCTCAATATTATAAAGGATTGTTGTGGCTTTGATGTTTGTTTGGTCTGTTGAAGTTGGACCCAGGGGAGAGGAAATCCAAAGTGATACCTTTAAATGGGGAAAGTGAATGGAAAGAGAATTTACTCAGTCATATCCGACTCTTTGCGACCCCATGGACTGTAGCCTACCAGGCTCCTCCGTCCATGGGATTTTCCAGGCAAGAGTACTGGAGTGGGTTGCCATTTCCTTCTCCAGGGGATCTTCCCGACTCGGGGATCAAACCTGGTTCTCCCGCATTGCAGGCAGACGCTTTACCCTCTAAGTCTGAGCCACCAGGGAAGCCCTAAGCCATCAGGGAAGCCCTTAAATGGGGAGATACTGGTCAAAGACTACAAACTTTTGGTTATAAGACGAATAATTTCTGGAGATCTCATGTACAGAATGGTGACTATAGCTAAAAACACTATATTATACAACTGAATGTTGCTGAGAGAATAGATCTTAAATGTTCTCACCACAAAAACATAATTGTAATATGTGAGATGATAGGGTTTTTAGTTAATGCTATGGGGATAATCAAATCACAATATGTAAATGTACCGAATCAACATATTGTAAATCCTAAACTTTCACAAAATTTGTTGTTTAGTTGCTAAGTCATGTCCAGCTCTTTGGGACCCCATGAACTGTAGCCATTTGCTTCTCCAGGGGATCTACCTGACCAGGGATCGAACCTAGATCTCCTACATTGCAGGCAGATTCTTTACCACTGAGCTACCAAGGAAGCTCAAATTATGCAGAGTTATATGTCCATTATATCTCAATAAAACTGGGAAACAAACTGAAAATTATAGCTTTGAGGCAAAGATATCAAGTCAAAACCTTCAAAGAATGCCAAATGCTAATAGGAAAATTCACAGGGCAAATATAAGGAAATGAGTGGGAAATGAAGCAGGAAAGACATCACAGCAGGAAAGACAGTAAAAATATGAACAAGTAAAATACATAATAATGATTGCTAAGGAGAAAAAAAGCATGGAAGAAAAATTTGCAGGGTGGGAAGGGAAGAAATGAGCTCTATGACTCTCAGAGGAGAGCAGGGCAAGCTGAAGAAACAGCCTTTCAAAGACCTTGCAATGGGAGCCTACCCAGTAACCCCCAAAGAGGAGAACAGGGCTGGAGTTGAATGCCCAAGTCAATCAATCAATCAACAAATCAATCAATAGGAGGTGAAGCCAGAGATTTGGGTGGTGAATCAAGTCATTAAGAGCATCACGAATGACCATAAGAACTTCAGTTTTTATTCCAATTGTATTGGGAAGCTATAGTTGTTGGGCTTTTATCAGAAATGTGACATGATTTGGCAGGAACACCCTGGATGCTGGATTGAGATCAGACTGAAACAGAGCAAAATTTGATGCCTAAGGCTAGAGAGGAGGCAAAGACATTGATACCAGTGTGATTTGGTGGTGATTTAGATTAGACAAGTGACAAGTGATGGAGATGAGAACTGACTTGAGTGTGAAGACATGAAGCTCTATTAGATTTCACTACATGGAAAAAGTTCACAAATACTTCGCAGATTTTCTGCAAATGAGAGGGCATCAACAATATCTAGAGATCTTTCAAGCCATATTAGCCTCTTAGGGACTCCCTGATATAAAGATACTGAAAAGGGCAGCGGGTATTCAAGTAGAAGTCAAACACTTCTACTGGAGGGAATGCCAGCCTCTTGCCATTGACTGGGGCTAGAAGACAGTCAGTAATCTGCCTGAGCATGGTTGTTGGAAATAGGGAAATAGGACTGTAACAGAGCCACAAAGGCCAGGTGCAAAGCACCTGATGTCGCCTAATGTAATTAGCTCAATGATAAAGATGCACAAGCATGTGGCGGGATGAAAATTTGAATTTGTAGCCATATGTGTCCCCTTTAGAGTGATATTTTCTCAGCAGGATGGAAGGATGGAATTGGAGAGGTGAGGGAACTGGTACAGAAAGTCAGAACACATGGAGTTGAGCATTTGCCTCTGAGCCAAAGCAGTCAGATTCCCCTTCCAATTGACAACATACCAGGAGCTCTCAACTTTGTTCCAGAAGGTTCTTTGTTCTTCTATTTGAACGTACATCTGCTAGCTAACAGCTTGGAAATTTGAGCATGTAATTCTCTTTCCTGCCAAATATCAGGCCTTCCTGCTAGACTCACGACTAAATGATTGCCAAGTAGCCAATTAGTCTTATCTCTTTTGCAAAGAGACACCAGCTATATTTTCACACAAAAAGGAACATTCCCAGTTACAAAACCCACAGGAATACAATGACAATGGGAAGGTTGGAAAGGGGGGAGAAGTGATTATTTAGGAGAATGAGGGTGGATAATATAAACCCATCATTAAAATTGGAATATTCCAAGAACCTAATTCAGATCCCTTGTCCTCAAGGGATGATAAAATCTCATCAGAAAATTATAAAACATCATGGAAGGATCTAACAAAGGATGCTACTGCTAAGTCACTTCAGTCGTGTCTGACTCTGTGCAACCCCATAGACAGCAGACCACCAGGCTCTGCTGTCCCTGGGATTCTCCAGGCAAGAACACTGGAGTGGGTTGCCATTTCCTTCTCCAATGCATGAAAGTGAAAAAGTGAAAGTGAAGTCGCTCAGTCGTGTCCGACTCTTCTCGACCCCATGGACTCCAGCCTACCAGTCTCCTCCGTCCATGGGATTTTCCAGGCAAGAGTACTGGAGTGGGGTGCCTTTGCCTTCTCCGAACAAAGGATGATTTCTACCTAAATCAGTGAAATATTCATAATGTCTAGTGACAGAGACATTCTGTGCCTACATTTTTTTTTTCATTGCTTTAAATGGCTCCTATGATATTCCAGATCAAATTGACCATGAATCTCTATCTCTTCAAGACTATTTGCACATTTTTTTTCAACTAGAAAACACTTATCTCCTACCTTCTCCACTCTTAAGCTTTTCTAGTGTACTCACATTTAATTGCATAGGATTAAGACATTATGTTAAACTAAATCAGTAAGCCTCAAAATTTATTGTCATGAGATGCAAGCCAAGGGCCATTAAATTTTCCCAGGACATAAGGCTCTTTGAGACAGACACAAATATATAAGGACCCCAAGCAAGTCTCATCAGTTATAAGGGCTTTAGGAGAGTAGTGGACTGTGTTCCTAGTCAAGCTTTCTGAAGGATTAGCACAAACTCCAAAGTCCTGAATAATTCTCCTAAAAGGAAAACTAAGATGCTTAAACCTTAAAGCATTAAGCAAGACTACATAATAAAGAGCCTTTAGGATTTTCGTTTTATACTCCCAACTTTTGAGATCAGGTCAAGAGGGTCAGTGTAACCATCCTTGGTTCTGAAACGGTGTTGACATGGAGGTAATTCATTTATTTTAAAATGTCTACTAATGTCTACTGGATTCCCAATATCCACTTGTGTGAATTGAATCAGTGATGGCCCACAGCTCTTTGGTTTATGACTGTACTGTGAATGACTAAAATGTAGACTGGGCTGAATAGTTTCTTGGTCATTAAACTTGTTAGAAAAGTTACAATGATTTTAATTTTTTTTAATTTTATTGTATAGTTGATTTAAAATTTTGTGTTAGTTTCAGATGTACAGAAAAGTGATTCAGTTACACATATACATATGTGTGCATATGTGTATGTGTGTTAAGTCACTTCAGTCATATCCGACTTTGTGATCCCAATGACTGTAGCCTGCCAATAGGCCTCTGTCCATGGGATTCTCCAGGCAAGAATACTGAAGTGGAGGTATTCTGCCCTCCTCCAGGGAATCTTCCCAACCCAAGAATTGAACCTGAGTCTCTTAAGTCTCCTGCATTGTCAGGTGTGTTCTTTCCACTAGCGCCACCTGGGAAGCCCATATACACATATATTCTTCCCTTTTCAGATTATTTTCTGATATAGGTTATTACAGAATATCAAGGAAGGTTCCCTGTGCTACTTGTTGGTTATGTATTTTATGTATCATAGTGCGTATATGTTAATCCCAAACTTAATTTATCCCTCCCCCTCACATTTCCCCTTTGGCCACCATAAGTTTGTTTTTGAAATTTGTGAGTCTATTTCTGTTTTGTAAGTTCATTTGTATCATTTTAAAATTAGATTTCACATATGAGTGATATCAAATGATATCTGTCCTTTTCTGTCTGACTTAATTCACTTAGTATGATAATCTTTAGGTCTGTTCATGTTGCTACAAATAGTATTACTTTGTTCTTTTTATACCTGACTTGTATTCCATCCTATATATGTAGCACATCTTCTCTCTCCATTCTTCTGTCCGTGGACACTTTTAGGTGGCTTCCATGTCTTGACTATTGTAAATAATGCTGCAGTGAACATTGGGACGTGTGTTTCTTTTCTAATTATGGTTTTCTGTGGATATATGCCCAGGAGCAGGGTTACTGGATCACATGGTAGTTCTGTTTTTAGTTTTTTAAGGAACTCCCATACTGCTCTGCATAGTGGTTGTATCAATTTACATTCCTATCAACAGTGTAGGAGGATCCCATTTTTTCCACACCCTCTCCAGAATTTATTGTTTGTGAACTTTTTGATGATGACCTTTCTCATTGGTATGAGATGATACCTCACTGTAGTTTTGATTTGCATTTCTCTGATAAGTAGTGACATTGAACATCTTTTCATGCGCTTTTTGACCATTTGTATATCTTCTTTGGAGAAATGTCTGTTTAGATCTTCTGCCCATTTTTGGTTTGGGTTGTCTACTTTTTTGACATAGAGCTGCAGTCCCTTGTTGGTCACTTCATTTGCAACTGTTTTCTCCCATTCTGTGGGTTGTCTTTTCCTTTTATTTCTGGTTTCCTCTGCAGATATAGTGATTTTCAAACTTCCCAGTCCTTAATATGTTACTCCATGTCTGAACCCCCTGAACTACTGTGAGAATCAAGTTAAAAAAAAAAAGTGTAACAATGATGAGAGAATGTTGGAGAAGGAAGAATTAAATAATGTGCAGCAAAATTAGCCATAAAAGAAAGAAAGAAAGTCATTCAGTCATGTA
The DNA here is from genome assembly GCF_032452875.1 of Bos javanicus. Taxonomy (NCBI): domain Eukaryota; kingdom Metazoa; phylum Chordata; class Mammalia; order Artiodactyla; family Bovidae; genus Bos; species Bos javanicus. The sequence continues at coordinate 50,940,376 of NC_083871.1, forward strand.
TGACTCTTTGCGATCCCATGGACTGTAGCCTACCAGGCTCCTCCATCCATGGGATTTTCCAGGCAAGAATACTGGAGTGGGTTGCCATTTCCTTCTCCAGAATTAGCCATATAATATGTAAATATGATCAAGTTCAAAAAATGTTTTAGGAAGAAGTAGACTTTAAAACCTGAGGGAAAAATTTTAAGTTGAAAACAGAATCAAGACTTCAAAGATGATGAAATGTTGATGTCAATTTAGTAAAAATAAGTGTCTATACAATATGGTGGAAAGTAAGGGTCTGGTTCTTTGCATAATTTAGATTAGGGAAACATAGTATGGTCTATGCACACATGGAATACAACCAGCTAGCAAGGGTATTATCTCAAAGAATTATGCTGGAGCCAAATGAGATTACTGAGGACAACAAACCACTCCTTTTAATGCATTTTCACATTTATAGCAAGAAGTGCATATAAAAGTCTAATTTCCCTACTTTATTAGGGACTATCTCACCGGAAACCTGGATGGAGTCAAAAGAGAGATAATGTGTGCAAAGATAAAAATGTCTGCAGGTTTTGTATACATATGTAAATTTCTAGATGAAAAGGAAACTATCCTTGCTGGAAAGCTGATTGTGTTTCTTTACAGAGAAACTTCTGAATACTTTCATCCTTCAGTGGAGCTGCGGGTTTCTATTGTTTGTGACGGAAGGACGCATATCATAGATCTTGTAGTAAAACAAATCAGTAAATTCTTTAACACACAGCAATAAGCCTGGCACTGTTCTTGTTACTCCCTAAGTGCAGGGACAGGTGAGAGGTAAAAGGGAGTTAACACAAATCAATTGACAAAAATTTTTTAACAACTTAAAATATAAACCTGACTTTAGACTTCATGAACATGAGCGTCACAACAAACAGGAGAACCAATGGAAAAAAAAAAATCTATTGGATATTTGCTAGGTTGGACTATATGAGATATTCCTGGCAATTCCCACAACATATAGTGTTGGTGTTCCCACACCCTAAACACACACACAACCGCATGCAAGAAAGTTCTTGTGCAGGGGTGCAGCCCTTCGGATCTTCAGTGGACATAACAACCCTGCCAGTGAAACAGTGTGCTTAGTGCCTGTTCCCATGATTGTTACTGGGTGAGCCTTGGCAAAGAAAACCAACTTGTCAAGATAAAGACCCCCATCTCTTCTTAGAAGCCAGGATTTGAAGGAGATAACTGTGTGCCCGTGAGATGGTGATAAAGGACTGACATATTTTCAGACTAACCTAATCATTTAAAGCTCTGGCTTTGTTTGAAACAAACGATCAGTGGAAAATGCATTCTTGCAGAACTATGCAGCTGCTACTGCTGCTAAGTCGCTTCAGTTGTGTCCAACTCTGTGCGACCCCATAGACGAAAGCCCACCAGGCTCCCCCGTCCCTGGGATTCTCTAGGCAAGAACACTGAAGTGGGCCACCATTTCCTTCTCCAATGCATGAAAGGGAAAAGTGAAAGTGAAGTCACTCAGTCGTGTCCGACTCTTAGCGACCCCATGGACTGCAGCCTACCAGGCTCCGCCATCCATTGGATTTTCCAGGCAAGAGTACTGGAGTGGGGTGCCATTGCCTTCTCCAAGAACTATGCAGAGGTGCAGGCCAAATAATTGCTGTATGTGGAATGGACTGGGAGAAGGCCATGTTCATCATGATGTTACGGTTTATTGCCTTGATGATACTTAATCTGTCCCATCCTGTGTTGTCAGTATGTTCTCTAGTAACAAGTCCTCCGTGATAAGTAGTCATCAAGGAATATTGCTTCAACAATCCTGATTAAAGAACGTGGTCACAATCATGGTCACTATTTGGCCCATAATGAATTTTTCAAAAGCAAATGTTGTTGCTCTGTGCTTTGTATTTTCAGAACATATCACTGTCTAATGCGTTATCCTGCTCACACTGCAGATGTGAAAAAGCCCCCCTTCTGCTTTCCACTTAAATGAGCTCCACAAACCTTACAAAATGGGTCATCAGGAAGTCAAACCACTGAGTTCTGGGGAAATGTCATTTTGAGAAAGAAACCACTGTGAAATAATTGGCTTTAATCCAGTGTGAAAATCATCTCAATCAGAATAGACCCATGAAGAACCAACCAAGACAAATTTGCAATCCTCCCAGAGTTGTCTTGTTCTTCCTAATCTTCTTACATTTCAAGAGGGGATAGAAAAATAATCTGGCTTTCTGTCTGACTCTGATGAATGCTTCCTTAGGTAAATAATTTACTGGCTGCGTCCACATCAGTGGCTTAGTCCAAATTCATCGAGGAGTGCCTCTCATCAGTGTTCCACCCAGATGGGTCACCTGGGACTGAACTCATTGGTCTCAACCAAGGATGCTGTTATGGAATGAGCAAGACCCTTCTCACCAATGCAGTATCATCACCAACAGGGAAAAAGTCCTGGAGTTGAAGCCCATGTGGGCCCCTCAGTGGGAGGTTTGCATTAAAAACAAATCCACTCTTGTTTTTCAGTATATGTAGCCAAGGTAGTTTCTGAGTGAGAAAAATAATTCCTGTAAATTTTGCTCTTGCAGATTGGCTTGTAGAAAGGAGATTTACCACCTATCTGAAAATAGCACCCTCATTGCAGCTGTTACACCACCACTAACACTAGTGGTTTGGTTATCAGTAAAATTCTGTACATTCAGAAAACCTGTGTCCAAAGTCTCCTTTGTGTAATCTGCATCTGTTCCTTGGCTTATGCATGTCAAAGAGATTTTCTATATGTTTATTTTGGAATATATTCCACAAGTGTGAACCTTTCAGCTGAGGAACTGATAATGTCAGAACACTAAAACTGTCTCTAAAATAATCATTCGTAGGTACATGAAATCAAAAGGAATTTCCAGGTGCTTTATATTCTGTCACACACACACTCAAGAGTGGGTATTAAATGTATCTACAGTCAGAATCTAGGATGAATTTTAGCTTTCTTCGTTTGCCTGTTTGCTTGTAGATCCATCCACAACCTCCAGCTCCTCAAGCTATTGCAGGGTACCAGGTCCTCCAGACTATGCATCCAAGGATCTCTTGCCAACTAGCTTCCTATCAGCTTGGCTAATGGGAGGCCCAGGTGGGAGACTGAGAATGAGTGAAAAGGAGAAGCCAAGGTGTCGTCCCTCCCTTTCAGCTTTAGGAAGCATCTTCAGCTGGGGCTACACTTCCGTAGTTCCAGCTACTATAATGCAGCTGCTCCCAAGGCTCAACCCCTAAGGCAGTGAGGAGTAAAAATCTTTCCTACCTTGGTCCCTGCAGCTCTGTAAGTGGTATATAGCTTCTTTTTGTCCCACCTTTGGGTTGCCTGCCCAGCCTATTTTCCCTTGCAGCTCTTCCAACACTTCTAAACTAGTATCCACACTATATTCCTTTTGTTGTATTACCAGGCATAGGTCTGTTTCCCTGAGTAGACTCTGGCTGTACCACGAACCTAAATGTAGCCAGTTCATTTGTCTGAGAAGTAAAACCCATAGCATCTGGCACTGATATCTAGGAGTTTATATGTGAACTTTTTACCACTGAAAGAACATTGCTTCCAAAATTACTAACATGTGCAGTCAGATCAGATCAGATCAGATCAGCCGCTCAGTCGTGTCCAGTCATGTCCGACTCTTTGCGACCCCATGAATCGCAGCAGGCCAGGCCTCCCTGTCCATCACCAACTCCCGGAGTTCACTGAGACTCACGTCCATCGAATCAGTGATGCCATCCAGCCATCTCATCCTCTTTCATCCCCTTCTCCTCCTGCCCCCAATCCCTCCCAGCATCAGAGTCTTTTCCAGTGAGTCAACTCTTCACATGAAGTGGCCAAAGTACTGGAGTTTCAGCTTTAGCATCATTCCTTCCAAAGAAATCCCAGGGCTGATCTCCTTCACAATGGACTGGTTGGATCTCCTTGCAGTCCAAGGGACTCTCAAGAGTCTTCTCCAACACCACAGTTCAAAAGCATCAATTCTTCAGCGCTCAGCCTTCTTCACAGTCCAACTCTCACATCCATACATGACCACAGGAAAAACCATAGCCTTGACTAGACGAATCTTTGTTGGCAAAGTAATGTCTCTGCTTTTGAATATACTATCTCGGTTGGTCATAACTTTCCTTCCAAGGAGTAAGTGTCTTTTAATTTCATGGCTGTAGTCACCATCTGTAGTGATTTTGGAGCCCAGAAAAATAAAGTCTGACACTGTTTCCACTGATTCCCCATCTACTTCCCATGAAGTGGTGGGACCGGATGCCAAGATCTTCGTTTTCTGAATGTTGAGCTTTAAGCCAACTTTTTCACTCTCCGCTTTCACTTTCATCAAGGGACTTTTGAGTTCCTCTTCACTTTCTGCCATAAGGGTGGTGTCATCTGCATATCTGAGGTTATTGATATTTCTCCCGGCAATCTTGATTCCAGCTTGTGTTTCTTCCAGTCCAGCGTTTCTCATGATGTACTCTGCATAGAAGTTAAATAAACAGGGTGACAATATACAGCCTTGATGTACTCCTTTTCCTATTTGGAACCAGTCTGTTGTTCCATGTCCAGTTCTAACTGTTGCTTCCTGACCTGCATACAAATTTCTCAAGAGACAGATCAGGTGGTCTGGTATTCCCATCTCTTTCAGAATTTTCCACAGTTTATTGTGATCCACACAGTGAAAGGCTTTGGCATATTCAATAAAGCAGAAATAGATGCTTTTCTGTAACTCTCTTGCTTTTCCCATGATCCAGCGGATGTTGGCAATTTGATCTCTGGTTCCTCTGCCTTTTCTAAAACCAGCTTGAACATCAGGAAGTTCACGGTTCACATATTGCTGAAGCCTGGCTTGGAGAATTTTGAGCATGACTTTACTAGTGTGTGAGATGAGTGCAATTGTGCGGTAGTTTGAGCATTCTTTGGCATTGTCTTTCTTTGGGATTGGAATGAAAACTGACCTTTTCCAGTCCTGTGGCCACTGTTCAGTTTTCCAAATTTGCTGGCATATTGAGTGCAGCACTTTCACAGCATCATCTTTCAGGATTTGGAATAGCTCAACTGGAATTCCATCACCTCCACTAGCTTTGTTCGTAGTGATGCTTTCTAAGGCCCACTTGACTTCACAGTCCAGGATGTCTGGCTCTAGGTCAGTGATCACACCATCGTGATTATCTGGGTTGTGAAGATCTTTTTTGTATAGTTCTTCTGTGTATTCTTGCCATCTCTTCTTAATATCTTCTGCTTCTGTTAGGTCCATACCATTTCTGTCCTTTATTGAGCCCATCTTTGCATGAAATGTTCCTTTGGTATCTCTGATTTTCTTGAAGAGATCCCTAGTCTTTCCCATTCTGTTGTTTTCCTCTATTTCTTTGCATTGATCGCTGAGGAAGGCTTTCTTATCTCTTCTTGCTATTCTTTGGAACTCTGCATTCAGATGTTTTTATCTTTCCTTTTCTCCTTTGCTTTTCACTTCTCTTCTTTTCACAGCTATTTGTAAGACCTCCCCAGAGAGCCATTTTGCTTTTTTGCTTTTCTTTTCTATGGGGATGGTCTTGATCCCTGTCTCCTGTACAATGTCACGAACCTCATTCCATAGTTCATCAGGCACTCTATCTATCAGATCTAGGCCCTTAAATCTATTTCTCACTTCCACTGTATAATCATAAGGGATTTGATTTAGGTCATACTTGAATGGTGTAGTGGTTTTGCCTACTTTCTTCAATTTAAGTCTGAATTTGGCAATAAGGAGTTCATGGTCTGAGCCACAGTCAGCTCCTGGTCTTGTTTTTGCTGACTATATACAGCTTCTCCATCTTTGGCTGCAAAGAATATAATCAATCTGATTTCGGTGTTGACCATCTGGTGATGTCCATGTGTAGAGTCTTCTCTTGTGTTGTTGGAAGAGGGTGTTTGCTATGACCAGTGCATTTTCTTGGCAAAACTCGATCAGTCTTTGCCCTGCTTCATTCCGTATTCCAAGGCCAAATTTGCCTGTTACTCCAGGTGTTTCTTGACTTCCTACTTTTGCATTCCAGTCCCCTATAATGAAAAGGACATCTTTTTTGGGTGTTAGTTCTAAAAGGTCTTGTAGGTCTTCATAGAACTGTTCAACTTCAGCTTCTTCAGTGTTACTGGTTGGGGCATAGACTTGGATTACTGTGATATTGAATGGTTTGCCTTGGAAACGAACAGAGATCATTCTGTCATTTTTGAGATTGCACCCAAGTACTGCATTTCGGACTCTTTTGTAGTTTTTGCTTATCCTCTGATGAGAGGAAGATATTCTCTGATCATTCTAAATAACCCGGAAAAACCTACTTGCTAACTTGAGTGCAATCTATTTGATAAGAGGTACATAAATATTACTAAGTCAGTGGTTCTTAATCTAGGCTTCCATTGGTGTAACTCAAGAGAATTAAGCAAATCCTGATGCACAGGTTGTATCTCAAACCAACGAAAATGAGTCTCTGGGAGGAGAACCCAGACATTAGTACTGTATAAAACCTTTTAGATGATTCCAACATACAGCCAGGATAAGAACCACCTGTCGTTTCTCCCTCTGACCTGATTGCTGGTGAATATAAATGAGTGAGTCATTCACAGATTCTGCCAATTGCTGCTGTTTCTCATCTGCCTGTTGGTGCTACCCCTAGGACTCGTTCTGAGCTTAGGAAACCAGTGGAGCCCGTCCCTTGACAGTAGTGCTTGTGAGTCGTAGTAAAGTTGTTGGGGTTTAGCACTTGTGATGGCCCACTGCCATCATCATTCCCTCCCGCTTTGAACTTTTAGTTCAAAGCATTGCTTTTACGAAGGCTTCCTTGACCATCTCCACCTTTGCAAACTTCCAAGAATGGTGAAACTGCCTGGAGAGAAGCTAAAGTGGGGTTGTCAACACCAGGTGTAAGAGGTAGCAGAGTAGAAGTTTATTTCAAAAGTCTTAAAAGTTATTTTCTCAATTTGACCAAAAGTGGTTACTTAGGCTTATTTTTCTGCTAGAATGTTTCACATTTTAAAAATTCATTATTTTATATAACTATTCTAGTCTGTATTCTGTTACTTCAAGAGATTATAAACCTTCTCTTGCCACTGTGTTTCTTATCTTGGTTAGTGGAGCCACTGTCTCCCAATGCCCTAAATCAGACATTTCAGAGTTATCTTGGAGTCCTACTTCATTCTTACACTCACCTCATCACTACCACATACATATCCATCCAATCAATCATCAAGTCCTGTTGATTTATTTATTTATAGTCTTTATTTATTTATTCTTAAATAAAACTCAGGTTTATCTCTTTATTTCTGTCCCTTCTGCCATTAACTTGGCCAAGGCCAATGCTTCTCAATTCTGACTGCAAATAGAATCGTGTGTTGTGTGTGCTCAGTCACTTCAGTCCGGTCATACTCTTTGTGACCCTCTGGACTGTAGCCCTCTAGGCTCCTCTGTCCATGGGATTTTCCAGGCAAGAATACTAGAGTGCTATTTCCTCCTCCAGGGGATTTTCCCGACCCAAGGATTGAATCTGTCTCTAACATCTCCTGCATTGTCAGGCAAGTTCTTTACCACTAGCGCCACCTGAGAAAAATCATCTTGGCTAGCCTTAAAAATGTTTGTGCTCAGGCCACATCCCAAACCAATAAAAACAGAGTTTCTGAGAATTATATATTTTTTAAAGCTTCCCATGTGATTCCAGTGAGCAGTGAACTATGAGACCCACTAGCTACGGCTCTCGGTTGCTTTTTTTCTTTTTTACTTGGATTCTGGTAGCAACTTCCTAATTGGTCTCTTAGTATGGCGTCACTCTAAGTTCATTGTTTACATTGCTGCCAGAGAGATCCTTCCAAAACGCTAATCTGGTTACATTACATGGTAGCTTGAAATCCTCAAGCAGCTTCTCATTGCCTACAGGTAAATAATCTCCAGACAACTCTGTGTAGCATGTAGAAAAAAAAAATGCATGCTTGGAGACAAATCAAATCTGGAGCTCAAATTTCACCTCTACCTAAGCTGCATGATCTAGGTAAATCAGTTCATCTATTTGAGCTGTAATTTCTTTAGCCATAAACTTTCTTATGGAATAATGTATATAAAATACTTAGAACAGTGTCAAGCACAAAGTGTTGATTAGATAAAAAATAGTTATTGTATGAGTAGTGTGTAAGTCTTCCCAATGCCCTACCCCTGCCTGCTGCCTAGTTCTCCAGTCTCATTTTTCCCCCTTCTTCAACTGCCCTCTAAACTCCCACTCAACAGACCTACTGTAAAGTTTCAACATTAGGCCATTTCATGGCTGCATTCCTGTGTAAGCCTAGCCAGTCCTACTCACTACTTGAACTTCCATTTCAAAGCATTGCTTTTATGAAGGCTTCCTTGACCATCTCCACTTTTGCAAACACCGTTTTCTTTTGTGTAGCTCCTATTTATGACATTGATACTATCTATTTACTTCTCTATCACTAGATTATGAGCTGCTTTAGCACAGAGGCTGCCTTATGCATTCATATCTCCAGTAACAAGTATAGTGCTTGGCACATCATAATGTTTGCTACATGACTGCATGACTGAAAAATAGCAATCAATCAAAGACCCCAAGTATCCAAGACAATTTTGAGGAAGAAGAACAAAGCTGGAGGTATCACATTCCCTGATTTCAGAGTATACCACAAAGCTACGCAAGGAGAGACGTAGATCTTTGGAACAGAACAGAGGTCCCAGAAATGAACTCACACTTATATGGGCAACTAATCTCTGATAAAGGAGTCAAGAATATACAACAGGTTAGAGATAGCCTCATTAATGCATTGTTGGAAACTGGGCAGCTACGTCAAAATAATCACACTGCACTACTTTATCAGAGTATATACAAAAAATAAATTCAAAATGGATCAAGACTTGCGTGTAAGACCTGAACCCATAAAACTTCTAGGAGAAAACATAAAGCAACACAATCTTCCACATTAGTCTTGGTAAATTTTTTTTGGATCTGTCTCCTCAGGCAAAGGAAATAGAAGCAAAGCTAAATAAATTGGACTACATCAAACTGGGCTTCCCAGGTGGCGCTAGTGGTACAGAACTTGCCTGCCAATTCAGGAGACTTAAGAGGCATATGTTTGATCCCTGGATCAGGAAGATCCCTGGAGGAGGGCATGGCAACCCATTCTAGTATTCTTGACAGGAGAATCCCATGGACAGAGGAAGCAGGCAGATTATACTCCATAGGGTTGAAGAGTTGGACAAGACTGAAATGACTTAGCACAGATGCACAGCAAACTAAACTTTTGCAGAGTGAAGAAAACTATTAAAATCAACAAAATGAAAAGGCCACCTACTGAATGGGAGAAGATATTTGCTAATGATTTATCTGATAAAGGGTTAATATCCCGAGTATACAAATAACTCATGTAATTCAACATCAAATAATTGTTTTTAATGGGCAGAGAATCTGAGTAGATTTTTCTCAAGGAACACATATAGTTGGCCAAAAGGTACATTAAAAGATGCTTAATATCACTAATCATCATGGAAATGCAAATCAAACTCACAGAGAGATATCATCTCACACCTGTGAGAATGGCTGTCATCCAAAAGACAGTAAATAACAAGTGTTGGTGAGGATGTGGCGATAAAAGGAGCCTCCCTGCCTTCATGGTGCGAATGTAAAGTGGTGCAGCCACTGCTGAAAACAGGAAGGATATTCCTTTAAAAATTGAAAATATGCCTACCACAAATCCAGCAAGTCCACTCCTGAACATTTATCTGAAGAAAATGAAAACACTAACTAGAAAAGATACATGTACCCCTGTGTTCATTGCAGCATTATTTACAATTGCCAAAATGTGGAAGTAACCAAAGTGCCGTAAATACATGATTGGATACAGAAGATGTGGTACATATATACAATGGAATATTATTCAAGTATAAAAAGAATAAAATCTTGTCATATGCAATAACATGGATAGACCTAGGGGGTATTATGCTAAGCGAAGTAAGTCAGACAGAGAAAGACTGTGCAATTTCACTTATATATGGAATCTAAAACCTGAAACAAAACAAATGAACAAACATAAGAAAACAGAAACAAATTCATAGATACAGAGAAGAAACAAGTGACAGTCAGAGGTGGGGAGGAGGGCGCAGGAGAAAATTAGGTGAGGGAAATTGAGATGTACAGACTTTCAGTTGCAAAGTGAATGAGTCACAGGTGTGAAACGCACAGTGTGGGGAATATACTCAATAATTACGTAGTATCTTTGTGTGGTGACAGTTCATTAACTTATTGTGGTGGTCATTTTGTAATGTATAGAAATATCTAATCATCTCATTGTGTAACAGGAACGGACAGTGCTGTAGATCAATGATACTTCAAAACAAACCAACTAACAAACTCAGAAAAAGATCAGATTTAAGTTTATTGGAGGTGGAGTGGGAAGATAGGGGTAGGAACTAAGTGAAGATAATCAGAAATTACAAACTTCCAGTTGTAACACACATAAGTACTAGGGCCGGGATGTCTATATGATAAATGTAATTAGCATTGTTGTATGTCATATATGGAAGTTTTTAGAGTAAATCCTAAGAGTTCTCATCACAAGGAAAAATATTTTTCTATTTCTTTAATTTGAGCTGATGAATGTTCCCTAAACTTACTATGATAGTCATTCATAATGTATGTAAGTCAAATCATTATGCTGTATACCTTAGACATATACATGGCTGTATGTCAATTATATCTCAACAAAACAGAGGCAGGGGAGAAATTAGAGAATAAGTTCAAGGACTGACAAGGACTGACATTGCTAACTTTTGAAGGCAATGCTATACTGTGCAGAACACAACCATCTTTTTCCACAGAGAGATTCTGGTGTCCTTTGAGAGATGTTACGGGGGTGAAAAAGACCATAGTTCACATTTATTGTGGTGCAAATTGTGGTTTTTTTTTTTTTTTGGAGGACAAGGCTCTTGAACCAGAATAATATCATCTTAACTCCACTATTTGCTAGTTATATGATGGGAGATGAAAGGTTTAACCTCTCTAAAGCAAAACTTCCTCTTCTATAAGATGGGACAATAATACCTATTGTGGTGCTGATATAATGAATAACATGACACGATATATGTATATAATTTATTTATATAAATAAATTATTTACATGCTGCTGCTAAGTCGCTTCAGTCGTGTCCAACTCTGTGTGACCCCAGAGATGGCAGCCCACCAGGCTCCCCTGTCCCTGGGATTCTCCAGGTAAGAGCCCTGGAGTGGGTTGCCATTTCCTTCTCCAATGCATGAAAGTGAAAATTGAAAGTGAAGTCACTCAGTCGTGTCTGACTCTTAGCAACCCCATGGACTGCAGCCTACCAGGCTCCTCTGTCCATAGGATTTTCCAGGCAAGAGTGCTGGAGTGGGGTACCATTGCCTTCTCCAAATTATTTATATATATATATATATATTATATATATATAAATTATTTGTTTTTTTAACTTTTTTTTTAATTTAATTTTTTCTTTTACTTTACAACATTGTATTGGTTTTGCCATACATCACCATGCATCTGCCACGGGTGTACATATGTTCCCCATCCTGAACCCCCCCTCCCACCTCCCTCCCCATACCATCCCTCTGGGTCATCCCAGTGCACCAGCCCCGAGCATCCTGTATCCTGCATCGAACCTGGACTGGTGATTCGTTTCTTATATGATATTATACATGTTTTAATGCCATTCTCCCAAATCATTCCCCCCTGTCCCTCTCCCACAGAGTCCAAAAGACTGTTCTATACATCTGTGTCTCTTTTGCTGTCTCACATACAGGGTTGTCGTTACCATCTTTCTAAATTCCATATATATGTGTTAGTATACTGTATTGGTGTTTTTCTTTCTGGCTTACTTCACTCTGTACAATAGGCTCCAGTTTCATCCACCTCATTAGAACTAATTCAAATGTATTCTTTCATTGTGTATATTTGATGTAGTAAGTTACCATTAAATGGAAGGTATCATAATTATTATTATTATTATAAAGAAAGAGTGTTTTATCAGATTTCATTTCTATTTTTTGTTTTACATAGCAAAATTGGTTTGATTTTCTTGATTTGGTGATTTAATAAAAATATTCAAATCAGTTCATATGAATACAGAAAACCCACATATGAGCAGCTACTATGCCAAATATTTGAAATTACTTAACTGACCTGAGTTTATACAAATATAGCAAAAAGTATCACTTGTGGGTAGTTAGGACTGTTCTCCCTGACCTGTTGCTTGGTTCTTTTCTCTGCCTCTAAGGAGATATCTTGTCCCACCTCAATGGTTACCATGGCAGTAGTGTATTTTTGTCAAGAGATAAGAAAGCGGTCGTCTATTGCTATTACTAATATTCCTGAATTATTTTGATTATAAAAAGGTAGTTTATGACTTGATTTAATATTCTTATATTTTTTTACTCTCTCATTCTTAACTTCAAAGATACTAATACATTTCTCATTGGTTTTAGAACATTAGCAGCTTCTGCTTACTCCCTTCTGAAAGAAACTAAGGTCCTGAAATTTAGATTGTATAACTCAAAATAAGATGTGTAATTTTCAGTTGTATTTTTCATCTATTTATTATTTAAGTAATATTTCCCAAACCTGAGTAAAGATCAGAATAGTTTGGAATACTAAAAACATATGCAGAGACTCCTTATATTAGAATCTCTGGATATATATATCTTCAGGACATATAATTTTCAAACCTCTTCAAGTATCCAGGTTTAGGATATTTTGCCTTACAGATTTAGTATATATTTTGCACACAGTAGATACATAGTAAAGATTTAATGAGCTCAATTGCTATGTATTAGAATAAGATGTATTACTCAAGACATAGCTGTTCTACTGTTCTTGTTTCTCAATTTATGTCTTTGGTCAGCATATGATATCATATTATTATTTGGGTCAATAAAAAACTCGATGGTTTATAGATTTGGAAATTCCTCTTTGGATTTAGTGAAGGTTTGCAGAATATTTTGTGCCAAGCACCATGCTCAGAATGTGGAATAAAGATGGGAAATGAAAAGATGAGTGGTACCTACCCTTAAAGACTTACTACTGCCTAGTTTGGAATAATAACATAGAACCAAATAATACAAGCGTTAGTACATTGAAAGTTGGAAATGTAACAATTTTAAATCTAGCCACTCTTAAGATTCCAAATAGGACCATGGGATCAATGGTCTGGATTGTGGCACTTTTAAATCTCATCCCAGTCATAATGCTCTTAGAATATCCTCCTGGGATAAAATAGCAAGCAGACAAAAATGAGATGCTTTAACAAAATATGTAAAGTCTGCTTCCTTCTTTGTGGTGACATAGTATTTTGAACACCTGTTTGTGCTTACCATCTTTTTTGTTTGTTTATTTCTATGATCTTTCCAAGCATTAGTTTTTCCTATCTACTAAATGAAACTGCTGGACCCTAATTTTGATTTTAGTTTAGTTCTATGATCCCATGAATTTTAATAGTGAAGGGAAGTCAAACTGGATCACTGAAGTCCCCAAATAAAATTTCCTTTTACTAAGAAGAAAATGCTATATTCGGAGACAAGCTAGGAAACTGTCTAGGCTCATTTTACTAACAAGTGTCTTGGGCCTAGAAAGAATACAGAAAAAATACCCAAATCATGTAATTGATTAATTGGCAGAGCCAGGACTAGAATAAAAATATACCTTTTAATTCTCATTTCAATGCACTTTTAACTGTGGGGTGTTTGTGTGAATGTATGTATGTATACAAGTGCACTCATACTTTGTGTGGCTGTTACACCAAGATAAGAAATGCGGAAAGTAATTTACTCTATCTTAATACCTTTACTGAGAAGTTAATTTTTAGTCTATTTGTGAAACATCTGCATTAAATAGCTGTAAATTCAAATGCTGCTGTGGGCCTGTAAATAACAGCAATGTGTGCTTTGAGCTAGCTGTAATAGAAGTAATAGAATAGGAAATGGTGGGGATACGTCATACCAAGAGCATATTCTTAAGTTTAGTGCTGATTTTTCCACGTGGAACTGTAGCCCCCAAATTGATAGATCACCTAGGTTTTCAGGAAAATCCAGAAATATGGACTTTTGTGTGAAATCTTCACATTTTTAAATGCTTTTCAAAAAGTATTTAACAGTGTATGGGATGAACAAAACACATTTGTAGGTTGAATCCTGTCTCTTAACTGTCATCAAAAATGACAAAAATAAACTTGTCAACATAAAATAAATACATTCACTGTAATTTCTAAGTTTTAAAATGAACCATTAACAAAGTATTCATGACTCTAACCAGGGAAGTGACTCCTGCATTGATTACCAATTATTTTGACAACATAGTGGGAGCTTTACACATCAGACTTGCCAAGATGAATGTGATCATTGTAGGAATAACTTTCCTTCAGTCTTTTGCTATGATTGACCTAAAGCTGGTTGTCTTGCTTTTGTTGTATTTAATTCTGTAAATAGTCTAGGTGTGTCATATCTAAGTGCATACTGTTATTAAAGATTACTTAGAAATCCCCCAAGAAACTGCATTTTCATATAAATGGTACAGTACCTACATAAAACACAACATTTGTGAAGTGAGCTGAAGACTTTAAAGATCATCCTGAGGCCTTTATTTCGGTCTTCTCCCCACATATCCACACATTAGAGACTTTTTTTTAATTAAAGAAATAACCCAGATTAAAATTATACCCTACAAGGAAGAGCTACATTTTAAAGAAGAAAGAAAGCCAGATCATGCACTTTTGCATCTAATATCTAAGATCAGGGCATTTAAAATTATATTTGAGCACTGGTTATTTGGCTGCCTCATGCCTATTATCTTTCCTGTTTGTATTTTATCTGCCTCCTTCTTTACTCAAATTTATCCTCTAGTTCATGCAAAGTGCTGGGCTAGATGAAGCACAAGCTGGAATCAAGATTGCCAGGAGAAATATCAATAACCTCATATATACAGATGACACCACCTTTGTGGCAGAAAGCGAAGAAGAACTAAAGAGCCTCTCAATAAAAGTGAAAGAAGAGAGTGAAAAAGTTGGCTTAAAACTCAACATTCAGAAAACAAAGATCATGGCATCCGGCCCCATCACTTCATGGGAAATAGATGGGAAAACAATGGAAACAGTGAGAGACTTTATTTTGGGGGCTCCCAAATCACTGCAGATGGTGACTGCAGCGATGAAGTTAAAAGACTGTTGCTCCTTGGAAGAAAAGCTATGACCAATCTAGACAGCATATTCAAAAGCAGAGACTACTTTGCCAACAAAGGCCCATTTAGTCAAAGCTATGGTTTTTCCAATAGTCATGTATGGATGTAAGAGCTGGACTATAAAGAAAGCTGAGTGCTGAAAAATTTATGCTTGTGAACTGTGGTATTGGAGGAGACTCTTGGGAGTCCTTGGACTGCAAGGAGATCAACCAGTCCATCCTAAAGGAAATCAGTCCTGATTATTCCTTGGAAAGACTGATGCTGAAGCTGAAACTCTAATACTTTGGCCACCTGACTCCTTGGAAAAGACCCTGATGCTGGGAAAGATTGAAGGTGGGAGGAGAAGGAGATGACAGAGGATGAGATCACCAACTCAATGGACATGAGTTTGAATAACCTCAGGGAACTGGTGATGGACAGGGAAGCCTGATGTGCTACAGTCCATGGGGTCACAAAGAATTGGACACGACTGAGTGAAGGAACTGACCCGAACTGAACTGAATCCTCTAGTTCAAAGGAACTGTCTAAGGGATAAAAGTCCCCAGTGAAAGAACCTTTGTAATCCTAGGCTCTACTTTGGAAAGCCCTAAACAAATGTTTCTGGTGGAAAAGAAGGGGCATATTTTCACAGCAAGAGGAAAGAGATTTCCCAAATAGAGTACTCTGACAATTAAGTCCCAAAGATGATAGAGCCCTGGCTAAGAAATGATGACATTTCTGGCCTTTGGCCTGTGACTCATTGAGGAACCAGTGTGTGATTAGGGTTGTGACCAAGGCCTAGATAACCTTGCCTGGACAATGGGAATTCTTGGTCTAGGGCTGGTTTCACTGTGTGTTACTGTTGTTTTGGGAATGTATGCAGCAGCATGACACTGGCACCAAATCAAGAACTGGCCCAGGGCAGGCAAGCTGGTGAACGCATTTCAGCATGACACCTCTCCATGACTCCTAAAGGCTTTGCCCACTTG
Organism: Bos javanicus; assembly: GCF_032452875.1. Lineage (NCBI taxonomy): Eukaryota > Metazoa > Chordata > Mammalia > Artiodactyla > Bovidae > Bos > Bos javanicus. Next base: position 50,956,564 of record NC_083871.1, read on the forward strand.
GGCAGAAGATGAACCAGAAGGCCAAGCCAGATCTGATGGTGTTTTCTCTGGCAGGATACGTAAGTAATCTGACACCAAAGATGAGCACTCTTTTTCTTGTAAAGGGTTGGGGAAGAGTTAATTTACTTTTGGGGCCCAGCTAATATCCATGGTCCTAAATATATCTGAAAATCATGTCATGAATATACTAGGACACAGTTTGTCAAAATTACTTCATAAGGGTTCATATTAGTGTAGTCACTGGAAGTATTATTGGAGAATTTTTCAGTTGGATCTGTGCCAAGTATTTTGTATCGAAAGGGTTCAGAAATGCTGTTTTTCATAGCTCAGTTGTACATTTAAAGGAAAATATCACTTAAAATCTATGAATTGGTAAAAGGTTCCCTGAGCTATTTAAAAGGGAGATTTTGTCTCCTACATTTGTGCAGTGAAGTGAATCTGGCTATTTTGCTAAATAGAGAGCTTAGGTTACATTATCAAATAGATAAATCTAGTGTATAATGAATATGCTAGTTTTGTGATGATAATAAATTCCTCTAATGTCCTTAGAAAGTTTCCCCCTCTTGCCACTGGTTTGATCATTCTCCCTATAATCTCCTCCATGCTATTAATCTATTTAGCATCTTCAGTTCAGTTCAGTTGCTCAGTTATATCCGACTCTTTGTGACCCCATGGACTGCAGCACGCCAGGCCTCCCTGTCCATCACCAACTCCCAGAGTTTACTGAAACTCATGTCCATTGAGTCGGTGATGCCATCCAACCATCTTATCCTCTGTTGTCCCTTTTCCCACCTTCAATCTTTACAGCATCAGGGTCTTTTCAAATGAGTCAGTTCTTCACATCAGGTGGCCAAAGTGTTGGAGTTTCAGCTTCAGCATCAGTCCTTCCAAAGAATAATCAGGGCTGATTTCCTTTAGGATGGACTGGTTGATCTCCTTGCAGTCCAAGAGACTCTCAAAAGTCTTCTCCAACACCACCACAGTTCAAAAGCATCAATTCTTTGACACTCAGCTTTCTTTATAGTCCAACTCTTACATCCATACATGACTACTGGAAAAGCCATAGCCTTGACTAGATGGACCTTTTGTTTAGCACCTGCTTCCTGTATGATACAAAATAACTTACATCTAATTGATATTTAATTCTCAAAAAAATTGAATTAATTTAGATTAATAAGGTTTTTGTCATTTTCTTCGCATTAGTTCACACTTATTTCTGTCCTCTCTCTCCTCTCCTCCGTTTATCTCAGACAGTCTGCTCTCTTCCTGACCACCTAGCACTGTGTAAATGGCTAATGTTAAGCGAATACAATCAGTCAAGCACTGGGCTAAATTCTTTTCATGAAGTATCTTATTTAATTCTCATAACATCCTCATGAAGTAGGTACCATTGTTATCCCATTTTCAGTGGATCAGGAACCTGGAATTGTCCATTATGACAGAGCCAATAAGAAGCTGAGCCGATAGACCCACTTTTGACTCTTCCCCATCTCTCTGGGGCCCCTCAAGTGGGGAAAAATTTTCCATGGTGATTTTTGCTCTCATGTCACTTCTCTGGGGACTCCATACCGTCTATGAGGTTGTGCAAAGTGCCAGTGAGGAGTCAGAGAACATGAAGAAAGACTATGTCCTGAGCGAGTCCTTTGACAGTCATTAAATTCTTATGACAGTTTTTTTTTTTTAATTTATCGGCATATAGTTGCCTTTTTATTGGCATATAGTTCTGCTGTACAGCAAATTTAATCATCTATATGTATACACATATCCCATTTTTTGGATTTCCTTCCCATTTAGGTCACCACAGAGCTCTGCATAAATTTCCCTATGCTATATAGTCTGTTCTCATTAGTTATTTTATACATAGTAGTGTGTGTGTGTATATATATATACATATATATATGTATATATATGTCAGTTCCAATCTCCCAATTCATCCCACCCTGTTTTTTTCCCTCTTAAAGTCCATACATTTGTCCTCTGTGTGTCTGTCTCTATTTCTGCTCTGCCAATAGGTTAATTTGTACCATTTTTCTAGATTCCACATATATGTATACTAATATATGATACTTGTTTTTCTCTTCCTGACTTCACTCTCTATGGCAGTCTCTAGGTCAATCCAGTTCTCAGCAAATGGCACAATTTCTTTTTTTATGGCTGAGTAATATTTTATTGCATGTATGTACCATAACTACTATATTCCTTCCACTGTGATGTGTGAAACTTGTGTTTTTTAATATATAAATGAGTATAGTCAGATTAATGCCGTGGTAATGCCTGTTTTCCTCTGTAAATAGCTAAGTATGTACACAAGGCACTACTTAGTTTTTAATTTTATTCTTAAAGCATTCAGTTTTATTTTCAATTTTATGTTTAGTTCTGAGTTAGATCTGAAGATGTGTACAGATAGTTCAGATTTCTGTATTGCACATAATCATGCTATTCAGCATTGATGCTGTCTTGTATTATGTAAATAATAAAAGCCATGCATAGAGGGGGGAAAAATGTCTTTCATGTACATTTAAGTTGCTTCCATGTACTGACTATTGTAAATAGTTCTCCAGTGAACACTGGGGTGCATGTGTTTTTGGAATTATGGTTTTCTCTGGGTATGTGACCAGGAGTGGGATTGCTGGATCATCTGGTAGTTTTATTTTTAGTCTTTTAAGGAACCTCCATACTGTTCTCCATAGTGGCTGTATCAAGTTACATTCCCAACAACAGTGTAGGAGGGTTCCCTTTTCTCCACACCCTGTCCATCATTTATTATTTGCAGATTTTTAAAAAAGACTTACTTAATTATGTTTAGTTGTGTTGAGTCTTCATGGCTGCTCTCAGGCTTTCTCTTGTTGCGGTGAGTGGAGGCCACTTCATTGCCATGCTCAGGCTTCTCCTTGTGGTGGCTTTTATTGCGGATCACAGGCTCTAGGCATTTGGGCTTCAGCAGTTATGGGGCACAGGTTTAGCTGCCACACAGCATGGGGGATCTTCCTGGAGCAGGGACTTGAACCCATAACCCCTGCATTAGCAGGTGGACTCTTAACCACTGTGCTACCAGAGAAGCCTTGTTTGTAGAATTTTGATGATGGCAATTCTGACTGGTGTGAGGTGTTACTTCATTGTAGTTTTGATTTGTGTTTCTCTAAAAATTAGTGATGTTGAGCATCTTTTCATATACATCTTGGCCATATGAATTTCTTCTTTGAAGAAATATCTAATTAGGCCTTCCACCCATTTTTTGATTGAGCTTTTTTTTTAAAGACATCGAGCTCTGCAAAGAAACGGCAGAAACAAGAGGAATCGATTGATGTCCAAGTAGCAATTGTATTTTCTTTTCCTTTAATTAAAGTGGCAGTTGGTCACTCTTTTAAACTTAAACATATTTGGGAGAGAAAAACACTTCCAATGTTCAGTTCTCCTTTATCTGCTCTCTTTGTTCCCAATGTTTCCCCTGAGTGAGCAGTTCTGGAAAGAGAGGCTCTTCCCCCACTCCCAACCCCCCAGCCAGCTGCTCATTTCCCTTGATTTTGTCACCAAATTCTACTCCCAAGTTTGACAGTTCACAATTTGCCATAATGGAACAGATAAACTTGTTTCTTGCACGAGTCAATTTAAATGAAATTAGCCAGCAAATAAGGCCCTTTACACTTTGCAAAGCTTTTTTTTCAAGTTCATTATCTTGTTAAACTGTCAAAAAATTAATTAGGATAAAGTGATTGACAGGAAAGAACTGAACCTTTGTTTAAAGCACAGATGCCCCTTGATAAATCAGTACCAGAAATTATTGCAAAAGAAAAATTGCAGTATTTATGTGGACCAGGAACAGATTGTGGATGTTGGTGGTTGCTAACCTCTATCACATCAAATTTTTTATCTGACTTTCCCATCAGTGTATAAGCTGGACAGCCGATCTAAACTCACCTTTCCCCAACAAAAAACACTTCATTTAGTGCAGTTTCAGAAATAATTAGTCATCTGTTCCTTTTACTCATTGTGCAAGAGTAAATAATAATGGATCCTAGAACAAGTTTGCCTTTTCTCTCATTTCAAGTGAATCCTGTGGATTTATAAAATTTAGCTGTTGCTGTAGCAGCTATATCACAGAACTGCTGCTGCTGCTAAGTCACTTCAGTCGTGTCCGACTCTGTGCAACCCCATAGATGGCAGCCCACCAGGCTCCCCCGTCCCTGGGATTCTCCAGGCAAGAACATGGAGTGGGTTGCCATTTCCTTCTCCAATGCATGAAAGTGAAAGTGAAGTCGCTCAGTCGTGTCCGACTCTTAGCGACCCCATGGACTGCAGCCCACCAGGCTCCTCCGTCCATGGGATTTTCCAGGCAAGAGTACTGGAGTGGGGTGCCATTGCCTTCTCCATATCACAGAACTAGTTTCAGAAAATACTGGGGTACCTTTTCCCTTAGTCCTTCTTAGCTGATGCTATCTTTTCCTCATTGCTGATTCATTTTGGTTGTGTTGATGTGATATCAAATACTGTTTGAGCCCTAAGAAATGGTTCCTATTTCAAATATCCAGACATAAATATGTCTTGGCCATTCTGTGTTTACTCAAGGTCAGCCTTACTGTATAACAGACCCTGGGCTGAGATCTTTAAATGCATTATCTCATTAAGTCCCAGTGTATCAATGCTACGATTCCAGTCCTGGTCCACTTACTCTAATACCTAAACTCCTAAACCATCCCACTCTTCACAGATGATGGATGGATCCAATGACCATCATCACTTAACTGATTTCAAGTATGGAAGAGCTAGGGAGTTACAGAATATATCAGTCAATTTTTGTTATAATAATTCTGTATAACAAACCAGTAGCTTCAAATAACACTACTTGGTTATTCTTGCTCATATACATATCAATTGCTTTAAGATTAGCTGAGCAAAGTTTAACTGGGCTGGGCTTAGTCTTAACCTACAGCTTGGGCCCAGGTCTGCTCCACAACTCTTTCATCGTGTCCTCCATGATCAATGGGCTGCCTAGAGCTTTTTCTTCTCACAGTGTTAACAAAAGTGCAGCAGAGGTGAGTGAAAACACACGATGCCTCTTAGGGTCTAGACCTGGAGCTGGCAGTCTATTTCTACTCATGTTCCATGGACAAAATAAGCCACAGGGTACATCTCACCAGGAGTGAGATGGAAGAAATATACTCAGCTTTCAGTGGGAAGGACTACAATATCACAGGGCAAAGAGGGATACAGGGAGCAATGGACAGTGACAGGTGAATAGACTTTCCATGAGGAGACATGGTTAAGAAAATAAGTTTTCTGCATTGATCATGTGAATGAATGTTCATACAAATAAGAAGGAAGACTTGACCTCAGTTGATCAGAGAAAAAGAATCTAACATTCTATTCCTGATTCTCTTGTATAGAAATGAGAGAGAAGGTCCAAAATGTCTCAGAGATTTGGGCTACAAATGGACCTGATGAACAGTGATGTTAAGGCTAAGAAGATCAGCAAAGAATTTTGTTACAGTCCTCTGTGCTTCCAAGATAGAACTGGCTGACAAGTCAGGGTATAATATTTGTGAAAATGAGAACAGTTGGATTGGGAATACATGAAAATGGGATTTACAGAACTGGTAGTCTGAAAAATACTCTTAGATGATTTTAAACCTCACTAACTAGTATAGAGGAGAAGGCAATGGCAACCCACCCCAGTACTCTTGCCTGGAAAATCCCATGGACGGAGGAGCCTGGTAGGCTGCAGTCCATGGGGTCGCTAGGAGTCGGACACGACTGAGCGACTTCACTTTCACTTTTCATTTTCATGCATTGGAGAAGGAAATGGCAACCCACTCCAGTGTTCTTGCCTGGAGAATCCCAGGGACGGGGAGCCTGATGGGCTGCCGTCTATGGGGTCACACAGAGTCAAACACAACTGAAGCGACTTAGCAGCAGCAGCAGCAACCTAGTATAGAACTATAGACTCCAGGTTGAAAGGGATTTTACAGGTCCTTATGTTTAATAATTGTCTCTGTAACATGAAGCCTCTATTTAAACATTCCCTGGACCATCATTTGTAAATCCTTTTTGAACAGCCGTTTTCCTTGTTGTTGTCATTGTAGAGTATCACATGTGTCTACCCTGCTTCCGGGTGAGCCAGCAAGTGAAAGCCACCCAAAGATGATAAACCCAGGAATTCTCCTCTCCTTCCTGGGTGATGAAGCAGTCTTGTGCAGGATCAGCTTTACAGGGTCTTATGCTTAACAGGGTCCCAAGCCTGACTTAATACTCTGCAGGTGCCATCTTGAATTTTTAAAATAATTTTTCAACAAGAGACTCTGCATTTTCATTTTGCTCTGGGCTTCACAAATTGTGTAGCCAATGTTGATCTAAGTTATCACCATCACTGTTCATTCCTGAGTTAGTTCTCCCCCTTGACACCTGCTCCTTATGATTCCACTGGGACAACTCTCCTTTCTTTTTACCGGATTTGGTGCCTGCTTGACTCTGTACTCCATGATCTCTTGGTTTCACGGTTGCCTGGTGGAGAGATTTTGGTTTTAATGGCAAGATTCCCTAAATCTGCTCCAGCTGGACCAGGCTGACACCTTACTTCCTCCCCAACAGGAAAGAGATTTTGACTGTGACCCACAGGGCATTCTTCCTTCAGCTAAGCTCAGCTCTGCCCCCATCCATCTTAGTGCTCCCCCCAGGACTATGCAAAAAAGAAAAAAAATCTGATTTTTCACTTTTTGAAGCCAGCCTGTCAAAGTAGAGTTGAGGAGTGACTTGGTAGAGAGACACGGTTCAGCTTCAGGGAAGGCCTGGTGGCACCTGGCCATTGACAGGAGTAAACAGAACGTGCTCGGTCCACGTTGTTATCACCTTCCTCTTTCAACTCATCTTCATACGCTGGCTGTGGTGACTTGGTGCTCACATGCTTGAAGTCCGAGTGGTGAACTCCATCTGTAAAAAAGTCTTGTCATCCTCCTATAATAACAAAATAATAATAGGTATCCTTTATGACAAAAGGGACATTGAAGATATAATTAAGCATCCATAGTGCTTAGTCACTCAGTCGTGTCTGACTCTTTGTGACCCTTTAGACTATAGCCTGCCAGGCTCCTCTATCCATGGGATTTCCCAGGCAAGAATACTGGAGTGGGTTGCCATTTCCTTCTCCAGGGGATCTTCCCGACCTGGGATCAAACCTGTGTCTCCTGCATTGCGGGCAGATTCTTTACCACTGCGCCACCTAGAAAGTTCATTGTCATCCTCCTATTAATAACTGAATTAAAAAACACAAAACAAGATTCCTTGCACTGAAGACCATGTCTTTCTCATAAGTGTATATTTTTAATGCAACTCTTAAGGTCTGTGATAGAAGGAAGAGTCCAAACAGGAGACTTCATCAGACATTCTGAACAGATGTAATTTGAACTTTTATATTTGATGCCATATTTTTGAAATAGTATTTGATGCTCACATTTGTTTTGTTTTGCTCTTTGCTTGCAAAAGTAGCACTTGTTCTTGAGGAAACTTAGAAAATAACTTCAAAACTGCAGAGAAGAAAATAAACACTTCCTACAACCCCTCCTACTAAAAATAACTTGAGTTAACATGCAATTTAACATATCTTTTATTTCTATAAACATACACATATATCTTAAAATACAGTCTTATGAGCATATAACAGATGCTTAAATTTTTATAAGTAGATTTTACAACTTACTGTTTTTCTTCCAAAATTTTATCAAGAGCATTTTCTAATTTGACAGGCTAATTCAAGCCTAAAGCTGTGCAGTGACACAATTGTATAATTCTGTCAAAAGCAGTCGATTCAGGAGGGAAGAATCAGAATGGTCTATTTGGAGTTATGTAGGCCAAACAACAGGTTGATTTGCTCACTGTCTACTAACACAAAGTTAAATTCGATAATCATTTGGCATGCTGGTGATGTGTGATCAGAGGCAGGGCTTAGAATTTAAAGTACTGTACTGTTTTAATAAGCACTCGGCTATTTTGGGTCCTTTTTTATACTTTTCAGTAAAGATTGCTGCTGCTGCTAAGTCGCTTCAGTCGTGTCCGACTCTGTGTGACCCCATAGACGGCAGCCCACCAGGCTCCCCAGTCCTTGGGATTCTCCAGGCAAGAACACTGGAGTGGGTTGCTGTTTCCTTCTCCAATGCGTGAAAGTGAAGTTGTTCAGTCATGCCCAACTCTTAGCGACCCCATGGACTGCAGCCTACCAGGCTCCTCTGTCCATGGGATTTTCCAGGCAAGAGTACTGGAGTGGGTTGCCATTGCCTCCTCCAAAGTAAAGACTAGGAGGTCTGATTTTAAAGGATTCAGTTCAGAAGGGAAGATTTTTATCTTCTTTAATGAGTTGTAAAAACATGCAAAATAACATTCTGAGGCTATTGAAAGTTTCTAAGCCAGGAAGGGTCAAAAACAAAAACAAAACCCAGAAGTATTTTGATTTGCTGAAATGTTTTGTTTGATATTGATTAGAGTTACAATTTTACAACCAAGTGCCCTTTCTTTCCCTTCTAAGCTTTTCATCTTCAAAGATGCAGCAGTATATGAGTATCCCAGTATTAATTTTTCGGTCAGTAAAAAGTTGTTCATTTAAAAACATTTTTGAAAGACTCAGGTCCACTGTGAATTTAGTGATCATACTTTAATTGTACAACTGCACATGATAAATTTGTATTCAGAGAAGGATTCCTGTGAGTGATAAGATAGTGTCAGCTTAAAAAAGCACACAACATGAGAGCTGTGAATAGTTTTATTGGGGCAGCATGAGGACTGAGCCCAGGAGACAGCACTTCAGATAGCTCTGAGAAACTGCTCCAAAGCGGTAGGGGAAGGACAGTATATCTGTGACTTTGGTAAAGGGGGAGTGCATGCAATTAAGCATGTATTTTTGAGAAAATTTCTGCTGGTCTCATGAAGATTCTACTAGTCACAATAAACAGTTTTCACCATGAAGAATTTTAGCATTTCTCTAGATGTGAGGAGATATAAGAATTGGGCTCATAAAATCAGCTTCTGGGAATATCTAACTATCTGAAGGCATGGCCTGCCAGTTTTCCAGGGTCACAGAGTACCCCACTTCTGCTCTCCACCCTGAACTCCTTGAGAGGGTGTTGGAGGTCAGAAGCAGCAGCAGCACATGATTTAATTCTTGTAGAGGTAGATGACAAGCACCCACGGCAAGGGCCAATTTGTGGCTGTTAATAGGAAGTAGTAATACAGGTCCCATGAATATTGTTATTCTCCCTCTCTCTCACAGGCGCACACACAAACACACACACAGACTACAGTGCATTTCAAAGTCATCCCTGGAAAATTTTCCAAGCTTACATTCACAAGTACCCTTCAAAGAGCTAGATGTGCTTTGATTCATTTAGTGAAAGTAAGAAGCAGCTTAACATTTGAAGAGCCCATCTATACTCCAAAATCTCTTGAGATTTGTTGTTTTTTATTTTATTTTATTTTATTTTGGGGGTTTTAACTAACTTTACATTGTTCTTCAAATTTGACTCAATTAAAGATGAGTGACTGAACTGAACTGAACTGAAGGTACAAGTGGGTTACAATCGACCATTGATAGTACATAAATTTGTGAATATGCCTACAGTGTGGGAGACCTGGGTTGGGAAGATCCCCTGGAGGAGGGCATGGCAACCCACTCCAGTATTCTTGCCTGGAGAATCCACATGGACAGAGGAGCCTGGCAGACTACAGTCCATGGAGTCACAAAGAGTTGGACACAACTGAACGACTAAGCAGAGCATACAGTGATCCTTAGAGTAACCATAAAGCAAACAAAAACAAAAGTAAAACTCAAAATTTCTGGACACTAATTTCTGCATTCTTGCTTTACTCTATAAAACATGTGACAGATATATTTACTAATATTGATACTGAGCATCAAGTTCTTTTCTCCTCCCTATCCTTTCTGTATTCCTAGTGTAGATTTCTTTGATAAAATGAGAGGTAACAATAAATTGCTTTTCTATGTGTCTCTAAGGTAATGCAGTAAAAACTTCCATGCTTATTTGCTAAGTGCACATTTGCAACCTACACTTAGATGTCACTTTGACCTCATGCAGCCATGTAAAGAGGAATCTGTATTTGTCATTATGTATTTTGGACTAATTTTTATGCACAGGACTACAGTGCATTCTGAAGGAGATCAGCCCTGGGATTTCTTTGGAAGGAATGATGCTAAAGCTGAAACTCCAGTACTTTGGCCACCTCATGCGAAGAGTTGACTCATTGGAAAAGACTCTGATGCTGGGAGGGATTGGGGGGCAGGAGGAGAAGGGGACAACAAAGGATGAGATGGCTGGATGGCATCACTGACTCGATGGACGTGAGTTTGAGTGAACTCCGGAAGTTGGTGATGGACAGGGAGGCCTGGCGTGCTGCGATTCATGGGGTCACAAAGAGTTGGACACGACTGAGCGACTGAACTGAACTGAACAGCCAGTGTATCCAGATTTAGAGTCTGAGTCATTCTTGAAATGCCTTTATAATACTGAGTACTTACTCAAAACATCTCTAGAATTCATTCTGTGGAAGTTAGCTTGGTGTTTTAACGCACAGGTCTGGTCCCAACTACCCCTGATTTTGAATCCCAACTCTTATGTCATTTGGGGCAAGTTTCCTCACTTCTTTAATCACGCGATAGTCATGAGGATTAAGTGAAATAATGCATACAAAACACATGGTACTGATTAAAATATTAGTTCTCTTATTGCATCATTCCAGATCAGTTTATGAGCAAGAAGGTGAACTCATTACTTCATAGCCATTTTTTTTTAATCTTACAGCGATATTCCCCAGACTTATCAGCCACTTTAGTTATAAGACTTGTATTTAAATGACTTTTGACTGTGTTTGAAAAGCAAACTTGCTCTTAATGGTAACCATTTCCTTACCTTAAAAAACTATAGAAAAAAAATTTTAAGTTTAGTAGACTCAACACAGGCATTTTGAGGAATGATTCAAACACACTATTCAAGTCCAAGCATCTTTAAGAAAGAAATAATCATAATATTCAAGAGAAAGGAAGTAGATGGCTCCTTTGTTCTAATAAATCCTGCAGACATTCATCTTTATTTTGGCCAGACCCCTAATCTCCTACAGCAGTGTGTAAAGTCCTGGAAGGTGCAGCGCAGGTCTTTTTCAGTGTTTCGTCTCCAGCATTTAGATATGGAGAGGAAAACATAAAGACTTGATTTAAAGGTGTTTTTCTATTCACACAGAAAGAGAAAGCACTAGTAGTTGCTTAGAGATTCGATGGGGTGACAAAGGAAACAGGAACAAATGAGCAGTGTCTCTGACTTCCCATCAGCAGAGTCTTCTGGTGGTGCACTGAGCAATGGTGATGAACATCGAAGTTGACTGTAACAGTGGCTCAGATCTTGGGTGGACTGGCCACGTGAGAAGTTTGGGATATGTGTGGCAGACTGGCTTAAAACAGGAATGAACTCACAGAATTGGCATCACCTGAACTCTGCCTCAAGCTAACTTCTTCCTATCAACCCAGAAAGGCTAACTGAGCACGTACTAATTGCCCAACACTGTACATGACCCTAAGAGAGACAGAAAAGAAGCATAACTTATGGCCATCACCTTCAGCAATGTGCAGTTTTTTGCTTTTATTATCTTCTCTATCTGGGAACTGTACTTTCTCCCCACCCGCAGGCTTATTGTCAAGTGCCATGAGGATATTTCTGTCCCACTCACTTGCAGTTGAAATGACTTCTCTCTGAACATTCTTATCCTCTCACTCAGTCGTCCTTAACTTCCCAGCTTCAGAGCTGCAAAATTCCCCCCGAGACTTCAGACTAAAGCTCAGTGACTTCCATAGGGAGCAACTAAACTAATAGGAAAGGTGAAAAGTGGGGATGGGAGAAAACATTACCACAAGCACCACACATTAATCTGCAAGTGTTTTATAATTCATCTCTCTTTGACTCTGAATATTCCATCTGTGCTTTGCAATATAATATAATGCTTATAAACAAAATTAATTCCATAAAGTTAATGAACATGAATATCCAAGAGAATGGTAGGCACATGGAGAAATCTGAATTAGACTAAGCCATGCCCCCATTAAAAGATGTTGAATGCACTTGAGTTGCCTTCCGTGTAGGAGCTATAGTTGAAATACTGCTTCCAATCTACAGTACTTTTCAGTCCCCAAGTGAAAATAAACATGGCACAAGGAAAAATAAGATTAATAATGATAGCAAAAGAAATTAGAGTGGTTATTAGTATATTAATCGAATAGCAGATGGAAAAGCAAAACAAACAATAGCCTGCCAGGCTCCACGGGAAACATCTTCTAAATATTTTAGAAGAAAATTTAAAACAACATGTGGTGCTGAGGTATATGGATAACATATTTTCTGCTATCCTAAGCTTGGTAGTGACCAAAATAGACCATGAATTATACCACTGTGAGATGTGAAATTAGAAATTGTACAGAAGTCCACCAGCTATTTAATTGGGAGTGGCCTTTCTAGATAACAAAATAGATACTACTAAGCTTTTAGGGTCAATGTTATTTTATTTATTTATTTATTTTTTGATTTGTATTTTCCTTTTTTTTTTAAATTTTATTTTATTTTTAAACTTTACATAATTGTATTAGTTTTGCCAAATATCAAAATGAATCCATCACAGCTATACATTTGAAAGAGAGTATGTATGTGTGTAGGTATGTGTGTGTGCTAAGTCACTGCAGTCAAGCACATGTATGCACGCTTGTCAAATCCTGCTGTCTTTCTAGCCATGTGTCAAGGTCATATGCTGTGGCCCCCATGGCCCCAGGAGAACAGTACAATTTCTGTGGCTCAGAAGCCTGTGGGCAAATTTGCCCTTGGCTGCAATTGCGAAGACTTCAGGGTGCTTCCTATGACCCGTCAATATTGACCCCACTCACAGTTGAAGCCTATGAAATGCAAAGTGTGTAATAACTCACAATTTAGCAACAATCATAAACACTGCTTGAATCAGCCAGGTGCTAGAAAATGTACCCAAATATATGAAAGCATTTGTTCCCTTGTTCATTTCCATAGGGAATAATTCTTTTCTGATTTCCTCATGTATTATTTTCTAAAATGTAAGAAGATTTCTGTATAATGAAGAACACTCCAGAATGTGTTATGTCCCTACAGATGTCTTGCTTATTTTAAAATGGACACAAAGATTGATAAAGATCCCTTCTCACCCTGGAGCTCCTGGGTAAGAGGGACCTTCATCAATCACGATGTTACAATAGGGTAGGAGCAGTAATACAGGTATGGAAGATGTGCTGTGGGCCCATAGGTGAAAGAAGCTTTAACTCTGCCTGAGAATGTGAGGGAAAGACTCAGGGAATGACCTTTAAGTTTCAGTAAGAATTCTCTTGGGAAAGAGAAAAATTCTTTCAAAACAGAGAAACTAATTGGTAAATTCTTTGCATAGTATATGTTCATTCTTCAGACTGTCTTTCCCAGTTGTGTGCTGGAAATCCATCCTTACCTGAGTCTTCCAAACTAGATTATTCTTCTAGGCTGCCTTTTAACCATCACTCATAGCTCTTATCACTGTTTTAGTTATTTACTTTTCCATACTCCCTCTTACTGTTCAGTTGCTAAGTCATTCCGACTCTCTGAGAACCCATGGACTGTAGCATTCCAGGTTTCCCTGTCCTTCACTATCTCCTGGAGTTTACTCAAACTTATGTCCCTTGAGTTGGTGATACCATCCAATCATCTCATCCTCTGACACCCCCTTACCTCCTCCTGCCCTCAATCTTTCCCAGCATCAGGGTCTTTTCCAAAGAGTCAGCTCTTTGCATCAGGTGGCCAAAATATCGGACCTTCAGCTTCAGCATTAGTCCTTCCAGTGAATATTCAGGGTTGATTTCCTTTAGGATTGACTGTTTGAACTCCATGCTGTCCAAGGGATTCTCAAGAGTCTTCTCCAGTGTCACAGTTTTAAAGCATTAATTCTTCGGCACATAGCTTTCTTTTATGGTCCAACTCTCACATCCATACATGACCACTTGAAAAATCATAGCTTTGACTATACGGACTTTAGTCAGCAAAGTGATGTCTCTGCTTTTCAATATGCCGTCTAGGTTTGTCATAGCTTTTCTTCAAGTGATCAAGCATGTTTTATTTCATGGCTGCAATCACCATCTGCAGTGATTTTGGAGCCCAAGAAAATAAAATCTGTCACTGTTTCCACTTTTGCCCCTTCTATTTGTCATGAAATGATAGGACCGGATGCCATTATCTTAGTTTTTTAAATGTTGGATTCAAATATCCTCTGTAGGTATTACTTTTCTGAGTGTTAAAATTCCTCATTTTAGGATTCCTAGCCCAATGCCTGGCATTTGGCAGCCATTCACAGAATATTAAATGAAATAATGAATGTTTGAAATAGTCTAATAAGACATTACTGTGGGGGACATGGTAGTCTGAGCCAGGTTGCAGTGGGTCTTCATGGTGCTGTTGAAGTTACTGATGAGGTTACTGATGTCATCATGTGCTGGGCAGCAGGGAGTCAGTGATTGAGCAGTGGATGGACATGGTGCCTTATTTGGCACTCAGGCTATGTATTGTATGGGGAGTGACTGGCAGCTTGGGGATGTGTCCCCAATCTGCTTTCCCGAGTGAAACAGATGTGGGTAGCGACTGGAGTTCACCACCCTGCAGCTTGGTTATGGGCTGGAGTGGTGGGGGCAAGAGGGGACAAATTCTGAAGAGTAACATCTATGGGATTTCTAAGCTAGTCACCAAACTGGCATCTGAATCTAGATTGCTGAGTTTCAGAGCATGGAGTGGAGGCATAAGAAGGTAAAAACAAGAGGGGGCCTGAAAGAATTCCCTGTGCTGAGCAGCATGCCACCCCAGTGGATGCTGACTGGATGCCACCTGCCATTAAGGGTGGTGGAAGATGGGTGGGTAGAGAGAAGAGAGCAAACACAAAAAGACTTTGGTTTGGGTAACCTGCTGAGTACTGATGCAGTAACACATTACAGAGGGAAGGAGGAGAAGCAGCAGCTTGCAGAGCAACAGTTGGACTGTACAGCAGGGAGGTAGGATTAGGGGGCAGATAGTAACTTCCCAGTTGGGGAAATTAGGCAAATCAAATTTCTGCATTGTGTTTTAAAGCTGATCTGTGAAAATCATTTTATTTTACTTGTAAAAGTAACTTTTTATGAGCAGGAATGTCTTAGCTGTGTTCCTAGTGCTAAGAGAATTTGTTAAAATATTTTATACCATTTTTTCTAATTAGAAGCAGATTAGGGAGGTCTGAGCCCATGGCCTAAGAATCTTCAGGTTGCTGAGTAAGATCAGCCTCCTAGGGCAAATGATTTAAACACTTAAGTAAGCTTTTTCCTATAACAAATATTTTCCATATAATTTCCTGTAATAAATATTCATAGTCTCAAGATTATAAATCAGCAGAACTTGGAACCACCTACACAAAATGTTCAGTATAAAAAGGAAGAAAATAGATCAAAACCTAATTTTATATAAGTTATAGACTGGGTATAGCTTTAAGATACATTTTATGATAACTGGTAAATATTCTTGAATCTTCTCTCTTATCCATGCAAAGAAAGGTTAACTGTTAAACCAGGGCTGTTCACTATCAAAATTAAGTTCATCAACAGCTTTGTTAACTTTCTCTTAATTTTTTTGCCAAAATAATTATGGCCTATGGATTTGAATTGGATTTGATACTGTTTTGATCATCAACTAGTCAAAGATAGTTGGGGTCTATCACACTCTCCCCATACTGAATGAAATATTCTGTTATTTTGTTTCTCTTCTCTTGCAGTGGTTTTTATTTTTTTTTGGTCTGTTTCTTTTTCTTTGCTTAAAATAGGAGTCAGTTCTTGTGCCAAAGAATAGGAAAAGTCCCAGGAAGAATTTGGCATTTTTTCCTAGAGTGTACAATTTACTTGAGGAACTTGTCAGTTGCAAACTGCGGGAGGCTAATTAATTTAACACATTTTTGTATTAAAATAAATATGCTATATTATGGTAGAATAAAAAAGTCATGAGAATTTTTACATATTAAAAAAGAACAGCACATAAAACTTCAAATAGCTATTGAGTTGGCTGCCAGCATTTTCAGCTTCTTACTCCATCTATGGATGAAGTATCATGCTTCCTAAAGCTGGTCTTATATGGGGCATTTATACCCATCACTCTGGGTGCTGTTTTAAACCAGCCTCAAGAAGATGTCATAACAGAATCAAGAGCCCAGAAATAAACCCATGCATATATGGTCAGCTAATATTTGACAAGAGAGCCAAGAAAACTTAATGAAGAAAAGACAGTCTCTTCAATAAATGGTGCTGGGAAAATTGGATATTCACATGCAAAAGAAGGAAACTAGATCCCTATCTTACGCCACTCATAAAAACTAACTCAAAATGGATGAAAAACCTAAATGTAAGACCTGAAACTATAAAATTCCTAGAATAAAACATAGAGAAAAGATTATTGACATGGATCTCAGCAGTGAATTTTTGGATATAATACCTAAAGCACAAGCAACAGAATAAAAAATAAACGAGTGGGACTACATCAAGCTAAAAAGCTCCTGCGCAGCAGAAAAAACAGTCAAAAATAAAATGACATCATATGACATGGGAGAAAATATTTACCAACCACACATCTCATAAGATGTTGATATCCAAAATATGTGATACTCTTACAACTCAATACTAAAACCCACAAATAATCCAATTGACAAATGGGCAAAATACTTGAATAGATAATTTCCAAATAAGATATTCAAGTATCTAACAGGTACATGAAGAGGTGTTCATATCAATAATCATCAATAAAATGCAAATCAAAACCACAATTTTGGGTCTCCCCTGGTGGCTCAGAGAGTAAAGAATCTGCCTGCAATGTGGAAGACCTGGGTTCGATCCCTGGGCTGGGAAGATCCCCTGGAGGAGGGCATGGCAACCCACTCCAGTATTCTTGCCTGGAGAATCCCCATGGACAGAGGAGCCTGGCAGGCTACAGTCCATGGGGTCGCAAAGAGTCGGACACAACTGAACGACTAACCACAAAGCCACAATGAGATATCACCTCACACCTGCTAGAAAAGCTATCATCAAAAAGACAAGAGATAACAAGTATTGGTGGAGAAGAGAACCCTTGTGCATTGTTAGTAGCAATGAAGGTGGTAGGTCCCATCTTCACTATGGGAGACAGTATGGAAGATCTTTAAAAAGAAAAAAAGAACCATAAATTCCACATCTGGGTATATATCTGAAGGAAATGAAATCACTATCCCAAAGAGATATTTTACCCTATGTTCACTGCCGCAATATTTACAATAGCCAAAATATGGAAACAACCTCAGTGTTCACTGACAGATATATGGATAAATAAATATAGCATCAGTTCAGTTCAGTTCAGTCGCTCAGTCGTGTCCGACTCTCTGCGACCCCATGAATCGCAGCACACCAGGCCTCCCTGTCCATCACCATTTCCCGGAGTTCACACAAACTCATGTCCATCGAGTCAGTGATGCCATCCATCCATCTCATCCTCTGTCATCCCCTTCTCCTCCTGCCCCCAATCCCCCCCAGCATTAGAGTCTTTTACAATGAGTCAACTCTTCACATGAGGTGGCCAAAGTATTGGAGTTTCGGCTTTAGCATCAGTCCTTCCAATGAACACCCAGGACTGATCTCCTTTAGAATGGATTGATTGGATCTCCTTGCAGTCCAAGGGACTCTCAAGAGTCTTCTCCAACACCACAGTTCAAAAGCATCAATTCTTCAGCGCTCAGCCTTCTTCACAGTCCAACTCTCACATCCATGCATGACTACTGGAAAAACCATAGCCTTGACTAGACGAATCTTTGTTGGCAAAGTAATGTATCTGCTTTTTAATATGCTATCTAGGTTGGTCATAACTTTCCTTCCAAGGAGTAAGCATCTTTTAATTTCATGGCTGCAATCACCATCTGCAATGATTTTGGAGCCCAAAAAAATAAAGTCTGTCACTGTTTCCACTGTTTCCCCATCTATTTCCCAATTTCCCAATCTATTTCACAATTTTATGTATCAATTTTGTCTTATTAAATCTAGAAATAAAGATGTCCAACAGCCCAAAGCAGTGTTTTTACTATGTTTGCCACCTCAGCCCTACCACGCCCTCATCATAGAATCTGAGACCTATAAAATGACAGTGTTTATCTCACCACATAATAATTATTTCATGTTTTTCCAAAATGTGAGTGCCCTGAGAGCGGGCTTTTTTTCCCCCATAATCATTTCTATATCCCCAGTTTCTAGCTCCTGCCACAGGGTATTTAATATATGTGTGGTGAAGGAATGAATACTTGAATGAGTCTTACGATCTCCAGGACAGACCATAATTCATATGCTCATAGTATTCTGAGAGTGACCCTGGGGTTACCCTCACATTTAGTCTGGAGTGAAACTGATCATTATCACTAGGTGATACACTGGGCTGCAGATTTACAGAAGAACAAGTCTTGTCATGGGGCAGGAACAAGGAGAGTCTCCTGGGAAATCAAATCTCAAATCTTTAGTGACTAAAGGAGCTAGATGTGTTACATTAAAGAAGTGTATGGGCTGAAAGCTCACTGGGAGGAGAGACCCTGTCCATGATTATACCCCCTCTGGCAGCTAGGAAAAAGGGCTGAAAAATAGTACATTGAAAATAATGTGCTTCAAATATTCTGTCTACTTACCACAACTGAGTTTTCTTGCAGTTGAAGCTTGTGTCATTATGTCAATAACTTGTTATGACCAAACAGACTGCATCATTCAGATCATGAGAATATTAGGTCATCCTTACCACAGTGCATTTTATCCAGCATCCAGACATGGTCTGAGAGTTAGTATGCTTTTTAACTGATGGGGAATGAATTGACAGTGCAAATAAGGTGAGTTTTGCACATGGATGATCAACCTAAACTACGGGGCAAGTGACTGTTCTAAGATTGAAAGAGGAGAGGACCATCCACTCAACAAACACTAGAATTCCATGTTATGTGCCAAGCACTATTCCAAGTAAAATAAAGGGAAGAATAAAATATGAATAGTATACCAAGTAAATATTAAAAATATTTGCTTTCCAATAACTTGTCTGTTTAAGAAATTTGATGTATGGCAAAACCAATACAACATTGTAAAGTAATTAACCTCCAGTTAAAATAAATAAATTTATATTTAAAAAATTTTTTTGAAGTTTGATCAGCTTTATGCTTTGTCATTTGGTCCTTTACCTAGCTTATACCACCATGAAGAGTGAGGGTGAACATTTTCTCTCTTCTGTATTTGTCTGATGAGAGATCTGAGGCATCAGTGCAGTAATAGAACAGTAACTTTCATGTTCCTATTTCAAACTTAAGTTGCAGGCAATGTGAAGATAGATTATAGGCTTAGTATGTCCTCATGAAAACTCTACTTCTCACACTGACCACTTGTGTGACCCATGGACAATGTACTTAAGCTCTCTATGACTTAGTTTCCTCATCGGTGAACAGAAGTAATCTGTTTATTATCCTACCTACTTGCCTGAAAATACTATGTTGAAGTGAGATGATCTGTATGCAATGTTCAGAGGAATACTTGCCATCCAGGGTATCCTCACTGAAGGTGAGTTGTCATTTCCTGTAATCCTGTAGTAGATGCAAGAAACATAAGACTAAATATATTTTTAAAAAATACCATTCTTGGAAGTGGATTTATAAAAACAGACAAATAGACAATACTTGGGAATGGGAAGTTAAGACCAGAATGGTTGACAAAGAGCTAAAATCCACAAACATTATTGGGATTATTAAACATTATTCATCACATCCTCACAACTGTGCTAGATGCTAAGGAAGATAGAAATGGCCCCAAAGCTCATTTCCATCCTGTTTAGGACATCAAGGCAATAACAGATGGAAATAATTCAATAGCAAAAGACTGATACAACTGTTTAAGGCTATGACAAAAGTAAGGTCACAATATAGTATTATATTAAAATAAATAATTAAAATTCATATTTTATAGTCATAACTTTAAAACAGCCTATGGAATTTTAGTGTTGACTTAAATTATTTATATTGTAATATAATATAAGTATGTACAAACCTAAGCCAGGTATGCTCTGTATGTTTTTAGCTCTTGCTACTGCTAAGTCGCTTCAGTCGTATCCGACTGTGTGCGACCACCCAGACGGCAGCCCACCAGGCCCCGATGTCCCTGGGATTCTCCAGGCAAGAATACTGGAGTGGGTTGCCGTTTCCTCCTCCAATGCATGAAAGTGAAAAGTGAAAGAGAAGTCGCTCAGTCATTTCCAACTCTTAGCGACCCCATGGACTGCAGCCTACCAGGCTCCTCCATCCATGGGATTTTCCAGGCAAGAGAACTGGAGTGGGTTGCCATTGCCTTCTCTTTTAGCTCTTACATAGCTATAAAACCAAAACAGATTTATAAATTAAATATGAAAAAATAAACAGTCATATATTCCCATTAATAATCATCAGGCTAATGTAATATTATTTTACTAAAACCAAATTGGCACAGATTCTTTTGAGTTGTACGTGCTTCTATGACTATGTGCTGAATGAAGGCATAATTCTCCAATCACTTTTCCTTGTTTGAGCTAATGGTAATTATTTCTGCATATGGAATACCTTGCTTTCATTTAGTTTCACTTAATGCAAAACTATCATTTGCATACTGTCCGCCTATGCACTTGTCTTATTAGCTTCTTATGATTAAAGTGGTACCTCTTGGAGTCATATACCCAACTGGGGATTCATCAGATGATGTAAAGCGTGCCTGTATGTTTCAGATAATCTTTGACATGAAATGCACACATACATATGTAGTCACAAATAAGTTCTCATAGGGAACTAAAAATACTTGAGTCTAGATCTGAGGCTGAGTAAGACTACAGTAAACAATTAATTGCTAAAAGGAATTTTACAAAGAGAAAATACAAGTACTATAGAAACTCAGACAGGAAAGATCATTTTGTGTTAAGATGATGAGTGAGGCAAAGCTTATGGAAAAGACAAGACCTTGGAATCTAATTATTGTGGTATAACAGACCTTCAGTCATGGTCTTGGAGGCAAGTATGTAGAGGATGAAACACGAAGTATTACCTAAGTACAGATGTTAATCCTTAACCTATGAATTTTTTAAATAGTGTGCAGAATTCATGTGAGAGAGTAAAGAGAAAGAATGCAGGATGAAACAATATTGGGCAAAGAATTTGATTTATTGAAATATACCTTAATAAGGAGGATAAAAAATTTAGGTTTTCTCCCCTATGGTACAATTAGGCAATGGCTCTGGCTGATTCATAAGCAGCTCATTTTAGGGGAAACCCTGTGTTAGAGGGAATATTCCTGTTGTGACAAGAAGGGTTTAGTGTTTATTGAACTCACCAGCCTTGAGATGCCCTTGCTATAGACAAAATGAGAGAATGTTTGCTCCCAGACTGCAGATCCTAGTGGTCCTTCACTGTATTGATTTCTTGCTTGTATAGCATATGTTGCCAGTTTTAAAACCAGTAATACTAGTATACAGTGTATTCATAATGCAGAATTCTTAAAATAAAAGGATATATCTACTGTGTAACTGTAGAGGGTAGCTTATAAGATGTGAATTGTGAACTGAATTATGCCTCCCCTCAGTTCATAAGTTAAGCCCCAGTGTGACCATACCTGGGCATACAGTATTTACAGGCTTCCTAGTGCTCAGATGGTAAAGCATATGCCTGAAATGCAGGACTTACAGGTTCAACCCCTGGGTTGGGAAGATCACTGGAAAAGGAAATTGCAACCCACTCCAATAAACTTGCTTGGAGAATTCCATGGACAGAGGACCCTGGCAAGCTACAGTCCATAAGGTGGCAAAGAGTTGGACACAACTAAGACCTTTTAGAACTAACACCCAAAAAAGATGTCCTTTTCATTATAGGGGGCTGCAATGCAAAAGTAGGAAGTCAAGAAACACTTGGAGTAACAGGCAAATTTGGCCTTGGAGTACACAATGAAGCAGGGCAAAGACTAATAGAGTTTTGCCAAGAGAATTCACTGGTCAGTGCAAACACCCTCTTCCAACAACACAAGAGAAGACTCTACACATGGACATCACCAGATGGCCAACTGAAATCAGATTGATTATATTCTTTGCAGCCAAAGATGGAGACGCCCTATACAGTCAGCAAAAACAAGGCTGGGAGCTGACTGTGGCTCAGACCATGAACTCCTTATTGCCAAATTCAGATTTAAATCAAAGAAAGTGAGGGAAACCACTGGACCATTCAGGTATGACCTAAATCAAATCCCTTATGTTTATACAGTAGAAATGAGAAATAGATTTAAGGGACTAGATCTGATAGAGTGCCTGATGAACTATGGACTGAGGTTCGTGACATTGTACAGGAGACAGGGATCAAGACCATCCCTAAGAAAAAGAAATGCAAAAAAACAAAATGGCTGTCTGAGGAGGCCTTACAAATAGCTGTGAAAAGAAGGGAAGTGAAAAGCAAAGGAGAAAAGGAAAGATATACCCATTTGAATGCAGAGTTCCAAAGAATAGCAAGAAGAGATAAGAAAGCCTTCCTCAGTGATCAATGCAAAGAAATAGAGGAAAACAACAGAGTGGGAAAGACTAGAGATCTCTTCAAGAAAATTAGAGATACCAAGGGAATATTTCATGGAAAGATGGGCACAATGAAGGACAGAAATTGTATAGACCTAACAGAAGCAGAAGATATTAAGAAAAGATGGCAAGAATACACAGAACAACAGTACAAAAAAGAAAATCTTCATGACCCAGATAATCACGATGGTGTGATCACTCACCTAGAGCCAGACATCCTGGAATGTGAAGTCAAGTGGGCCTTAAGGAAGCATCTCTATGGGGATGGTCTTGATCCCTGTCTCCTGTACAATGTCACGAACCTCGGTCCATAGTTCATCAGGCACTCTATCAGATCTAGTGCCTTAAATCTATTTCTCATTTCTACTGTATAAACATAAGGGATTTGGTTTAGGTCATACCTGAATGGTCCAGTGGTTTCACCTCAGTGGAGGTGAAATAGCCAGTTGAGCTATTTCAAATCCTAAAAGATGATGCTGTGGAAGTGCTGCATTCAATATGCCAGCAAATTTGGAAAACTCAGCAGTGGCCACAGGACTGGAAAAGGTCAGTTTTCATTCCAGTCCCAAAGAAAGGCAATGCCAATGAATGCTCAAACTACCGCACAATTGCACTCATCTCACACGCTAGTAAAGTCATGCTCAAAATTCTCCAAGCCAGGCTTCAGCAATATATGAACCATGAACTTCCAGATGTTCAAGCTGATTTTAGAAAAGGCAGAGGAACCAGAGACCAAATTGCCAACATCCACTGGATCATCGAAAAAGCAAGAGAGTTCCAGAAAAACATCTATTTCTGCTTTATTGACTATGTCAAAGCCTTTGACTGTGTGGAAAATTCTGAAAGAGATGGGAATACCAGACCACCTGAGCTGCCTGTTGAGAAACCTGTATGCAGGTCAGGAAGCAACAGTTAGAACTGGACATGGAACAACAGACTGGTTCCAAATAGGAAAAGGAGTTCGTCAAGGCTGTATATTGTCACCCTGCTTATTTAACTTATATGCAGAGTACATCATGAGGAATGCTGGTCTGGAAGAAGCACAAGCTGGAATCAAGATTGCTGGGAGAAATATCAATAAACTCAGATATGCAGATGACACCACCCTTATGGCAGAAAGTGAAGAAGAACTAAAGAGCCTCTTGATGAAAGTGAAAGAGGAGAGTAAAAATGTTGGCTTAATATATATGGAATTTAGAAATATGGTAACAATAACCCTGTATATGAGACAGCAAAAGAGACACTGATGTATAGAACAGTCTTTTGGACTCTGTGGGAGAGGGAGAGGGTGGGATGATTTGGGAGAATGGCATTGAAACATGTATAATATCATATATGAAATGAGTCACCAGTCCAGGTTCGATGCACAATACTGGATGCTTGGGGCTGGTGCACTGGGACGACCCAGAGGGATGGTATGGGGAGAGAGGAGGGAGGAGGGTTCAGGATGGGAACACATGTATACCTGTGGTGGATTCATGTTGATATATGGCAAAACCAATACAATATTGTAAAGTTAAAAAATAAAATAAAATTTTTAAAAAGAAAAAAAAAGTTGGCTTAAAGCTCAACTTTCAGAAAATGAAGATCATGGCATCTGGTCCCATCACTTCATGGCAAATGGATTGGGAAACAGTGGCTGCCTTTTCTGGGCAGGCTCCAAAGTCACTGCAGATGGTCATTGCAGCCATGAAATTAAAAGACACTTACTCCTTGGAAGGAAAATTATGACCAACCTAGACAGCATATTAAAAAGCAGAGACATTACTTTGTCACCAAAGTCTGTCTAGTCAAGGCTATGGTATTTCCAGTGGTCATGTATGGATGTGAGAGTTGGACTATAAAGAAAGCTGAGCACTGAAGAATTGATGCTTTTGAACTGTGGTGTTAGAGAAGACTCTTGAGAGTCCCTTGGACTGCAAGGAGATCCAACCAGTCCATCTTAAAGGAGATCAGTCCTGGGTGTTCCTTGGAAGGACTGATGTTAAAGCCAAAACTCCAATACTTTGGCCACATGATGCGAAGAGCTGACTCATTTGAAAAGTCCCTGATGCTGGGAAAGATTGAAGGTTTGAGGAGAAGGGGATGACAGAGGATGAGATGGTTGGATGGCATCACTGGTTCAATGCACATGGGTTTGGGTAGACTAGGCCTGGCATGCTTTAGTTCATGGGGTCACAAAGAGTCAGACATGACCGAGTGACTGAACTGAAATGAAGCAACTAACACACACACACTCAATTCATAAGTTGAACCCCAGTGAACAGAGTATTTACAAGGTGATTAGACATAACTGAGATCATAAGGGTGGGGCCCTAATCTCATAGGATCGGTGGTTTTATAAGAAAATCTCTCTTCCTCTCTCTCCCCTCTCCCTCTCCCCTCTCTTCTTTTCCCTCTCTCCTCTTCCTTCCTCTCTCCTCTTTTTTCCCTCTCTCCTCCTTTCTCTCTTCATCCCTCCCTCCCTCCCTTTCTCCCTCTCTGTCTCTGCCTCTCACTCTCTGGTTCTCTCCCTCTCTCCTTATCATGTGGGGACAAAGCACAAAGGCAGCCATCTGCAAACCAAGAAGAGCGCCTTCACCAGAACATCACTTTGCTGGCACTCTGAGAAATAAATGTCCATTGCTTAAGCCACCCAACTTATGATATTTCATCATGGTAGCCTGAACCGGCTAATACAGTGTTATGTGAAATTATTTTCAAGTAAAATGTTCCATTTTCTCTTATTTTCATTTTTTTTTAATACACATTCTTTTGTCTAGTAACAAGGCCTCTCACTTGAGAGCATAGATGAGGGTATGAGAATTTTGTCTGGTTTGAGTTTATTCCAGACTGTCTTATGAAGGCAAGAAGCTACATTTCAATTGACCTCTAGAATGTTACTTGCAGTATAATTTCTAGGCTGCATAAACCTGTACTCACTGGTGAAACCTGATTCAGGTTTCTGGCAACATTTGCAAAATTACTCCAGGTGCCAGGCAAGTTCTTTCACCCAGGAAGAAGAGAAATTTCATAGGTTTTATTTTACATGTGAAACTTAATTCATGCCTCCCGAAACTATAAAATATGGAGACTAAATATAGTTCGACAAGAGTATGAAATGTGAATGAATAGCAGCAGAAACCAAATTTGTAAAAGAAGAGGAAATGGGCTGAACCAGAAGCCTTCGGCTTATTTAAATTCTCTGTATGACATTCCCAGAGATCTGCCTGGACAACAGAATGAAATTCATGATTATGGAAATGGGGAGGACGTGAGTGCAGGGCATGCTCTTCTGAGTACTTTCAGTGAAGACTTGTCACAGGTCTAATTGACCTTTCCTTCAGCTGTGGACTGTCACAGCACCATCAGAGGAGTGATTTCTGAGGGGAAACCACAGGAACCTTTGTGGAGGAGGAGGGCAGGCCTCTGTCAGGAGATAAACAGCCTGGAGGCTGGCCGTGCTCACCCTCAGCTTTAACGCATTTCAATTCACTTCATTACCCACAACTTGATTGACACAGGGTGACTTCTCGTGTTTGGATTCAGATTGTTTCTGAAATCTGTAACAGGTGGATAGCATGCTATTTCTATCCTTGAAAAGCAGAGCAAAGCAAAGTGATGGGGCTCTGGTTCCCAGCCCAGGGAGGTATCCCTTGATGGAGGGTTTATGTGAAGGTCAATCAGGATGTGACAAAAGGTGGGTGTTTTTCCAGGTATGAAATTTAGTCCATCAACAAAACTCCCATTGTAGCACGAGGTTAAAACAATCTTTTACAGAGATGGTATCTACTTCTGGGGCCTTATTTGGTGGTAAAGCATAATCCGAGAGCCTTATATCTGATACAGGTGGTCCTCTAGCTTTATTAGTGTTTGCTGTTCGTTGGCTCGGTCATGTCCATCTCTTTGTGACTCCATGGACTGCGGTACACCAGGCTCTCCTGTCCTCATTATCTCCCTGTGTTTGCTCAAACATGTCCATTGACTCAGTGATGTCTTCCAACCATCTTATCCTCTGTCGCCCCCTTCCCTTCCTGTCCTCAATCTTTCCCAGCATCAGGGTCTTTTCCAATAAGTCGACTCTTTGCATCAGGTGGCCAAAATATTGGAGTTTCAGCTCCCACATCAGTCTTTCCAGTGAGTACTGGACTCTCATAAGTCTTCTCCAGCACCACAGTTCAGAAGCATCTTGGCATTCCACTTTCTTTATGGTCCAGCTCTCACATCCATGCACGACTGCTGGAAAAACCATAGCTTTGACTATATGGACCTTTACCAGCAAAATGACGTCTCTGCTTTTTAACAAGCTATCTAAGTTTGTCATAGCTTTTCTTTCAAGGAACAAGTATCTTTTAATTTCAAGGCTGCAGTCACCATCGGCAGTGATTTTGGAGCCTAAGAAATGAAGTCTTCCATTGTCATCATTGTTGCCTCATTTATTTGCCATGAAGTGATGGGGCTGGATGAAATGATCTTAGTTTTTTTGAATGTTGCGTTTTAAGCCAACTTTTTCACTCTCATCTTTCACCTTCATTGAGAGACTCTTTAGTTCCTCTTCACTTTCTGTCATAGGGGTGGTGTCATTTGCATATCTGAGGTTATTGGTATTTCTCCCAACACTGTTGATTCCAGCTTGAGCTTCCTCCAGTCCAGCATTTTGCATCATGTACTCTGCATATGTCCATCACTGACTCAAGAGACATGAGTTTGAGCAAGCTCCAGAAGTTGGTGATGGACAAGGAAGCCTGGCATGCTGCAGTCCATGGGGTCACAAAGAATCAAACACAACTGAGTGACTGAACTGAACTGAACTCTGCATATAAGTTAAATAATCAGGGTAACAATATGCAGTCTTGACATACTCCTTTCCCAATTTTGAACCATTTCGTTATTCCATGTCTGGTTCTAACTGTTGCTTCTTGACTTGCATACGGGTTTCTCAGTAATCAGGTAAGGTAGTCTGGTATTCCCATCTCGTTAAGAATTTTAGTAGTGTTTAGGCTTATCTTTCCCATCTGATTTTCAGTAGAGTCCACTCAGGAACCCATTCTGAGACTGCCTGGAGACTGGGTTTCCCTAGTTTCACCATCATGACCCTCTCAGGGGCATGAGTCATGTTGCTGTGCCCATGAAGTGTGGGGCATGTGAAGCTTGGTGCCCTTTATAGCCCTTGATTGCCCTCTGCTGTGCCAGGCACACAGGAATTGCCCCCTTGCTCCCTGGGGCTGTGCAGACCTGTGTGCCACAGTGTATCATCAGGGTATTTGTACTCAGAGGTCTTGCTACTTCTCTGATTCTATGTTAAAAGATAGACATTGATCCCCTGTGAATTCGGATCCTCCCAAACCAACCTAATATAGCTCGTTCCTCTGCCCCATGTCTGGATTTATAGTCTGTCTTCGCACTGCTAATTCTTAACCCCAGCTCCCAAGATACCTAGTCACTACCTGCTTCCTCTCTGACTACCCTCGTTCCTTGCAGCCCTGCAAAACCACCAGTCTTGATAGCCATGGGTTCTCTATTTCCTGAATCTTTTCAGGGTCAGGTCCCCTTTGTCAGTCAAAGGCTTTTCTTCTGTCTTTCGTAAGAACACCCTTCCCTCCAGCAGACAGCTCATAATTGAGCTGATAAATTATTGTCTTGCTTCATTATCCTGTCTTATGGTCATTCTTTCAAATGGATAAGGCTGAATGCCACCTACCATAGTAACTCCAATCAACTTTCTAGGTTCTCTCCTTAAATGCCACTCCATTTTCTGGAAAAAAGAACAGAACAAAGGAGCTGGGCCTCAGCAAAATTGTGACGATTGTCTTCAGCTTTGGTATTTATCATCTGTATCCTGGACTCTCTCGCTCTCCACTAAATTTCCCTCCCTCTCCTCTTGTGGTCCCTTTCCTCTTCTCACCAAAAGGGCAGTAGACATGGAAATGCCTCCTTTATGCAGTTGCTCAGTCACTAAGTCGTGTCTGACTTTTTGCGACCCCATGGACTGCAGCCTGCCAGGCTTCCCTGTCCTCACTACTTCCCGGAGTTTGCTCAGACTCCTGTCTATTGAGCCAGTGATGCCATCCAACTATCTCATCCTCTGCTGCCCCCTTCTCCTCCTGCCCTCAATCTTTCCCAGAGTCCTCAGGTAATGATGTGCTTCACATAAACATTAATTTTCCAGGCTATTGAAGCTTACCTTAGGTGATAACTTTCAAAAGCTATAATGCCTTTGAACAGAAAGTTTCTCAACCTCCATTACATTGTTTCCTGTCTTTGAAAGCATGAATTCAAATTCTTATCTCTTTCTCTTGTAATATCTCAAATCAATAATCTTTCAAAAAACTTATGTAGAGCATCCATCATTACGTGAGAGGTTCAGAGATACAAAGATGAGTGCCCTAGTGCTCTTTACCATTTCAAGAGTTTAAGGTCAGATTAGGATGAAGATACTGAAGATGCATTGCTACAGTCCAGAGCAAAGGAGAATGTATGAGGGATGTGAACAGGGCATGGATGGGCCATTGATGAGACACAGAGAAGTAGCAGTGGCCCTGCCAGAATGGATGATGAAGTGCCAGGATAAGGTTCTCAGAGGGCTGGTAATCTGTTATTAAGGACACTGCCCTCCTCAGAGAGTCCACACTGGTCTGCATTTTGAATTCTCCTGTCTGTTAAGAAGGGTTCTGATTCTCCAGTTCTCTGACTACAGCCAGGTTGTCAGCTGCCATGTCTTGCTCCTAGCAGACGCATCCCCTTTTAATTTACATTTCTAATCATCTGTGAGCCAAGAAGCCTTATAACCAAGCCCCTTAGAACCAGAACTCCCTTAGAGTAAATAGGCTCTTAGCAAGGCTCCCAGGGGCTCTGTTAAGATAATGAGAAAGAGGGTTGTTTGATTGCTTATTTTGATTAGAACATTTTGATTGCTTTGTACTTCTTTCCTGGTTCTTGTTGGCTTAGAAGTTTGGTATATAAGCAACCTCTAAATGAGAAGTCATTATGAATTTGTATCAGGAGGAGAAGTTTTTTTTTTTTTTTTTTTAAAGAAATTACATTTTCTGCCATTTACTTATCTGTTTATTTTTGGCTGCTCTAGGTCTTCATTGCCACGTGCAGGCTTTCTCTAGTTGCAAGCAGGGGCTACTCTCTAGTTGAAATGTTCAGTCTTCTCATTGTGGTGGCTTCTCTTGTCGCAGAGCATGGGCTCAGTAGTTATGGCTCACAAGCTTAGTTTCCATGAGGCATGTGGAATCTTCCCAGATCAGGGATCAAACCCATGTCCCCTGCACTGGGAGGCAGATTCTCAACCACTGGACTACTTAGGAAGTCCCAGGATTTTAAAATAAAGGAATTATTAATATCTGTACTTAATGGGCATTGCGTACCAGATTCTTTACCTTTATTATTTCTTTAGCCCTCACAACAACCCTGCAATATACATAAAATGGTCCCCATTTTATGAAAAAGAAACTAATACTCAGAGACTGCAGTTTACTGCCCTTTGTATTGTCAGACAGATTTCCTGGCTTCCCTGTCCCTCATATCCTTCAGCTATAAAACGGGAACAGTACAACTGTGTATCTCTCAGACTTGTTGGGAGGATTAAACAGGTGAATAAATGTGATTATAACTAAAGTGCCTGATACATAGTAAGATTCAGTGGTAGATGCTGTTATTATTGTCATGTTGGTGTTGTTACCAAAGTCATGTAGCTGCTTAGAAGCAGAACCAAAATCTAAAGTTCATCCCACAGCAGGTACTCTGATACTAGGGAGAATTGCTCTGTAGAAGTGATTTTGCTCAGCATGGCTTGTGCTGCCTGGGAGGCCATCACCTGCCCTGTCTCTGAGCCATATGAGGACAGGCATGGGGTTATACCCTTACCTTGACTCCTGTCCTTAGCCATACGAGGACAGGCATGGGGTTATACCCTTACCTTGACTCCTGTCCTTAGCAGTGACTCCTCAAAACTCACTCCAAGGGCAGTGAATTGTGACATTTTATGATAAGGTTGTAAGCAATGACTTCATGCTACTTTTGAAGTCTGTCTCAAGTTTTGTTTTGAAAAACCAGGTGTGTGCATGCTTAGTCACTAAGTCATGTCTGACTTTTTGAGACCTCATGGACTATTGCCTGCCAGGCTCCTCTGTCCATGGGATTTTGCAGGTAAAACATACTGGAATGGGTTGCCCTCCTCCATGGGATCTTCCTGACCTAGGGATTGAACCCACATCTCCTGCATTGGCTGGTGTGTTCTTTACCACTGAGTCACCAGGGAAACCCCCTTGAAAAAGCACAAGAAGTACCAAAGTCTTCATCACCACAGCTTTTCCCTTCTTAAGGAGATGAATTTTGGAACTTTAAGATGCAGAACTTTAAGATGCAGAATTCCAAGCAGAATGTTGGATGTCATTTTATTGTAAAATAACATCCCAGACTGTGATATGCTCATCACATTCATGACTGAGATTGACAGATTAAGAACAAACAGCATGCTTCTAGTCATCCCAAGTTTCTCTCTTTAGAACTGATTGTTTACAGCATGGACAGGACTTGTGATAAGTATTTGCATGGATTTTACTTGGTCGTTCTCTTTAATTTCTTAAAACTTAAAAAGGAATGTTAGCATGAAATACATCATTCCACAAGTAATGCTTTCTTCCCCTATATTGTTTTTCAATATTAAAAAAGAACTTTGATGATGGTCTAGAAGTTAGCTGGAGCATAGTCAATTGAAATTTCAATAAAATCCTGATCTGTGATGAGAGAATGGTGATTCCTTTTTCCTCTCCTTTCAGAAACCCCCATGACAAAAGTTAAAAGTCTCTCAGCTTAGTATAAAATGTGATTCTTATCACAGAGCACTTATTAGCTATTATTCTTGCATGATTCTATGCAAAACATGATTCTGTGCATATATCCCTGGACAAATATTTATTTAATTGAATTAAATCTTGTTATCCTTCCCTATCTATCTCTGCTCTCTAGAAACCTAGTATAAATTAAAGAAACGCTGGCTACTTCTAGCATGACATGAGTGATACCAATGCTTACATTGTGAATTTAATGTGGAGTGAGTGTTTCCACAACCCTGTCGCAGAGATGCATTGAATTTGTCTCATTTAAGCATTTAGGAATATCGCTCCCCACTTTTTAAAAAAATAGTCTGTGAGGAATTCTAAGGTGAAATGGGACATAAAACCATACCTGAATGAAGCAAGGGACAGTTCTTGGCAAATAGGATGAAAGAGAGTGTCAGGGGAGTTACAGTGGCAGGTAGCCCAGCGGAGAGGTGGGGAGACGGTGTGTTCTGAGGAGCCTGGAGGTGCCTGGAGAAGGATCAGACTAGCAAGTCCTCAGTTTTTTGATGTTTAGTCCATTTTCAACTTAAAGAA
This sequence comes from Bos javanicus, assembly GCF_032452875.1. Taxonomy (NCBI): domain Eukaryota; kingdom Metazoa; phylum Chordata; class Mammalia; order Artiodactyla; family Bovidae; genus Bos; species Bos javanicus. The sequence goes on from NC_083871.1 coordinate 50,988,569, forward strand.
AACTGGGCCATCAATACAAATAAAAAAAGCCCTTTGTCTTTTTTTAGTCTTTTCACTATAATTACCAATTTTATCTGGAGGAAAAATCTATATGTTATTTGGAGGGCAGGGACCAAAGTAATTTTCACAAGGATTCAGTCACCTGCAGAAAATAATTGACTATTTCTTCAGGTCTGAGAAAGTGGAATCTGACCTTTTGAACAGGCTGGTTGATACGTGGCCACACGGTTTTTTTGTGGGTTGTGGGGCTGCTTGATGTTTGATGCTGGTAGACCTGGAGGCAGGAGCACGCAGGACAGAGAAAGCGGAGAGGCGTTTCATGTCTGAGAAGGCCTTATGCAAAACTCGAGGAGCCCATTTCCCTGCAGCATCCTCCGCAGAATGAAGGGTGCCTCCGTGCAGGGAGATGCCACCAAGAAAGGGGCGCCCTGGATGACACCTCTGCCACTCACTTGCTCAGCAGCTTCAGCATGATAGGGAGCTGTGTGAGGACAGGAAAGCCTCAAAGCCAGCCAAAGGGAAGAAACTTAAAGCAGCATGTGATCTTTATTTCAGCTTCCTGCTAATCACCTGCTTTGTTGAAGGTCAGCTGAGCTGGGGACCCGGTTCTGCAGATTTGGGATTTAGTGAGTAGGACAGTATCATTAGCACAGCTGAAGAACGGTACCTCTTTGCAATCGCCTGAAACATTAGTCGGCAGACACAAAGAGCTTAGAAATAGGAGATGAGATCAGGTACCTTTGACCTTACATAATTCCATACTGAGCATGCAGAAACGTGGTGATCTCTGGCTCAAAGGGAGTGTGGCCAGAGACGGCAATTGATGAGGTGAAGAAGGGCAGATGATAGATAGTCAGGATCCTGCAAACCCAGGAAGCTGCCCGTGTTCATCACTGGTCTTCCCACTGCCTCTTCTGAAGCTTTCTGGGCCTGCCTTTATAATGACTCATCAGCAACATCACACTCAGCCACACTATTTGGAGTGCAAGGAGCTACTTTTGTACACATGAGAAATCTCTAAGTATCTAACAGCAAACAGGTCAGCCTGTTATAGGTTCAGATTGGCACTGTTAGGCTTAAAGGTGGTTGTTTTCACCCATCATGCTTTTCTGCCCTGGAGCAGTCACTATGAGCTTCAGGGTGTGAGAAAAGCAGATTGTGCCGGCACCTTCTCCCAGGTGGCAGGCAGGAACCGTCTTCCCCATCCTTCTCCAGCACCTTACGTTGGATGTGCACCTGGTGCTCATGCCCTCGAGTCTCTAGATACGGTTTCCTCTCCAGGAAATGAACTTAATTCAGCTTTGTAATCTCTCCACTTCCAACTCCTGCTTTAATCAACTCAATACTCTTCCTTCCACACTCATTAGTCTCCTTTCATCATTCACTTTTTTTTTTTTTTCCTGATCCATTTCACTTTTGGCCTCATGGTTTCATTTCACTCGCAAAATGTTTCTTTGTACACAGTAAACAAGAGTTCACCCATGACACATATGGCATTGGAGGGGTGGGGTGGGTCATCATAGTAGTGGCAGGGGGTGAGCAGAATAAACAAGTTCATGGTATTGGAGTGTAAAGTATTGTGAGAGAGATGAAAGAATCTAAGGACTGTAAAACTACAAGGCTTAAAAAAAAATCATAGTCAAAGAGTTGACTTGTTTTGAGTATATCCTCCTAAAGGCCGTTTAGCCTGTGCTTAAACACCTTATGTGATTGGTGATTCCTTACCTTCAATATACTTATATGATATTTCGGAGCTTTAGCAGACTAGTCTTTCTCAGAACTGAAATTTGTCTCCTTATGGCTTCTATTTTTTGGTCTTTACAGGTTAACTGTGGAATCCTAAAGAGGGGACAGGATTTCTTTCCCTACTATGTGTAAAAGTTGGAACCTTCTTTGGGAAAAATATAGGAAAAACAAAGAAGGGCCAGATTGTGAGGAAAGGAACCAAGGGGCTCTTGGTATCCAGCCCAGCTTCCTAATATAGGACAGGGGCAGGCTGCCGGTTACTGTAGGTACATGCTGTTAAAATTGCTGCTGTAATGAATGTTTGTATCTCCCTAAAATTCTTATGTTGACACTTGAATCCTCAATGTGATGGTATGTGGAAATCTGTATTGGAGATGGATTTCTCTCAGGCAACGGAAGTCCAGAGGTGATGCTGACATCAGTACTCATAGACGTCAGGGCAAGGTCTCTGCTATCTCCTGGTCTTCCCATGATGGTCTCGAGATGGATGCTGAAACTCCAAGTGCTTTTTCTATATTTCAAGCAGAAAATAAAGAAAGGGCAAGTGCTGCTTACACAGGGAGCAGAGTTTCCTCTGATATCCTCAGCCAACATCCTTTTGGCTAGAATTATATCGACAGCCATGCTGAACTGCAGGAGAAGCTAGGAAATATCACTTTTTAGCTGAGGATGTAGCTATCCTTTAAAAACAAATAGTTTTGTTTTTTTTTTTTTAATGGAAAAGAGGAAAAGAGGCCGTTGGGTAGGCAACTAGCAGTATTTGCCAAAGTGTGTCACTAGATACACTGTGTCCTTCCTGGACGTGCGTAAAACCCCACGCAGTGTTCATTACAAATGCCAGGACTCTTACAGCCAATAAAATTCGGCTCTGGCTAGTCTGAGCAGAGAAGGGTTTATTAAAGGATATAGGTAGCTCACAGGCTTGTCTGGGAAAGCCAGAAAAACCAGCTTGAACATAATCAGCCACAGACACAAGTATGAAAAATGCCCAGTGGCCTCATAGGATTTCTTTCTTTCTTTTCTTTTTTTTTCTTCTTTCTTTGCTGAAAGGACAGTGCTGGACCCATTGTCTTCTACTGGCCTAACATGCTATGACCAGAAACTCTACCATGACTGTCACAGAAGACCCAGGTCCCCCTTGTCGCTGCCTGCTTAGAGTGCTCTCTCCTCATGTTACTCACTTCCTTATCCAGGCCTTTCCCACCCGGGGCTTCAGAGCGATCTAGTGGTTACACGCCTGCATCCTCACTGCTGAGCATCTGGGAAACACAGGCCCAAACTTTCCAGCCTCTCTGGTCCAGGAAGACTGGCAAGGAGGGGGTTGGATGGATGTTGAGTGAGCCAATGTCTGGTATCTATTAATGTTACTGTTTTTGAAACAGAGCAGGCTAGGAATCACCTGGTCACAGATGAACCAATGCTGAAAGCCAATTGTTTCCCATGACTTTGAAGGGAGATTTGACTGAAAAAAGAAAAAAAAAAAAAAATCATCTGGTTCCAGAAAAGAATGGCTCCCTGTGAGAGAAAGAGAATGACACACTCTTTTCAATCCTATTTTCTCTTCTGCATTACATGGTACATTTTCTAAAAGATAACAGATGGGATTCCTATATTCATTAAGGAGGAAAAAAGAACTCTTCATCTTCATCTGCTAGTGTTTTAAATAGGGGAAATACGTAGTATTTACTGCTATCCTTTGAAGACCCTTTGAAGATTTTAATTAGCACTGAACGTGTTATTCCATCTGCTTAAATGAGTTAGACCACATGGTCCCAAGGCCTCTTATTTCATGCTGATGAACTGATCCACTGGGTTTCCTTGGTTGGCATCAGAAAAATCCTCAACTTGAAAGACTCCATACATTACACAAGAGTTATCTTCATTTTATAAAGATTTATAATAAATATTATATAGTATATATACTATATAATATTTATATTATATATTATTTATAATAAATATTTTATAATAAAAGAGCATACATCTAAATATATGTATAAAACGTATATATAGATTTAAAAAGTTTTTTTTAATGATTCACATACTATCTGACTTCAACCCAACTTCCCACAGTGCAGTAATCCCTGATATGTCTCTTTTTTTGAACATGTTATGGCACTCTATATTTCATGGAACACTTTGACATTTTGTTTTATGATTCTCTCTACCCTGTGAGATAAGAGTAGATAATATCTTCTTTAATTAAAGATAGCAAAATGAAGGCACAGAGAGTTCCAGTGATTTGTCCCACAAAGTTCACAAGTTCCAAAGAGATTTGCCTGACCCTGTAATCTAAATCTTTTCATTCATATCCTGGTACTCTAGCCAGCAATGAAAGCTTAGTCATCAAAGGGAGAATTCTTCCATCTTTAGGAAGATTATTTTGCATCAGTTGGGCTTTACAAAGATTCGTCTAGTCAAGGCTATGGTTTTTCCTGTGGTCATGTATGGATGTGAGAGTTGGACTGTGAAGAAGGCTGAGCACCGAAGAATTGATGCTTTTGAACTGTGGTGTTGGAGAAGACTCTTGAGAGTCCCTTGGACTGCAAGGAGATCCAACCAGTCTATTCTGAAGTCTATTGGATTTCTTTGGAAGGAATGATGCTAAAGCTGAAACTCCAGTACTTTGGCCACCTCATGCGAAGAGTTGACTCATTGGAAAGGACTCTGATGCTGGGAGGGATTGGGGGCAGGAGGAGAAGGGGACAACAGAGGATGAGATGGCTGGATGGTATCGATGGACGTGAGTCTGAGTGAACTCCGGGAGTTGGTGATGGACAGGGAGGCCTGGCGTGCTGCGATTCATGGGGTTGCAAAGAGTCGGACACAACTGAGCAACTTATCTGATCTGATCTGATCTGGGCTTTACTGAGGTTAGATCTGAAAGGTAGTGCATGTTAGAAATGCAATTTCAGTAATATGGCAGTATGACATGGTGGTTTTTACCATTGGGAAGAGACAAATGTGGGAAGGACTTCCACATCAGCTTCCTTTTAGCTGAGCCACCTTGAGCAAGTAACTACTTAATCTCTGCGAGGCTGAATATTCTTCTCCATGTAGGATATAAATAAAATTTGCTCATATAGATATGTAGCACATATTCTATGTTGCCTGGAAAATCAAATCATTCTATTATTTGACTATTTGAATAAATTGAGTTCCACAGTCCCTGGGTTGGGAAGATCCCTTGGAGAAGGAAATGGCAACCCACTCCAGTATCCTCGCCTGCAAAATATCATGGACAGAGGAGCCTGGTGGGCTGCAGTCCATGGGGTCGCAAAGAGTCCGGCATGACTGAGTGACTAACACTTACGTACTTAGAGTTGTTATAATTAAGGGGCACAGTTTAATTCATATATAACTGATTACATACATTAATAATTACTTTAATTTTTTCAATTTTAATGTCAGATACATTGGAATAACCAAAGTACATTTTACTTCCTTGCTTTTAAAGTATTTTTTGAGAATGCAGATTCTTGGTTTGCTTTTTTGACCTTTGTTTTACTGAGGTATAATTTATCTATAGTAAAAGACATAGATCTCAAGTGTTCGTTCAATATGTTTTGACAAATGTATGTACCTGAACTGAAGTCAACCAAATTAAGATACGGGACACTTCCTGCACCCCAAAACAGTTCCCCATGGTCTTTTCCAATCAGTCCTCCATCCATATCCCTGTCCAGACAATCATGCTTCAGATTTTTAGTTAAGCATCGAAAGTTAGTTTTACCTCTTCTTGAATTTCACTTAAATGAAACCATAGAATATGAATTCTTTTGTTCAACATAATGTCTGTAAGATTCAACCATATTATTGCTTGTATCAATAATTCCTTTTTAAGGGCAAGTCATATTCTATTACATGGATATATACTCTCTGTCTATTCTCCTGTTGATGAGCATTTGCATTCTTTCCAGTTTGGACTTGTTAAGAAGGCATCCATGAACATTCTCATACAGGTCTTTTTTGTAGACATGTGTATCCATTTCTTTTGGATATATACCCCGGGAATGGAATGTGGTCTAATGTGGTTTTAATAAAAAGAGTGTGGCTAATAATACTATCATACAGCTGGCTCTGATCAACTGTACTAATATGCTTGTATATACCAAAGAGTAGCATAGGTAGTCCAAAGCAGCCACAAAATAACTCTAGATTTGAGTATGGAATTTTCTCATTGTATTTGTGTTCTTTAACCACATCTAAGTGTCTACATCATCTTGCATTTTATTAAGTATGAAAAAAAGTTGGCCCAAGATAGAAATTTGTCAAGAATAATATGTATAGATGCATGAAAGTTGGCTGACATTTCATTTATCCCAAATAATAAATACCTATCCACTATGTTACCAAAGGAAGCCCAAATTTTATAGTGTTTGTACACTGGAAAGCACAGTTATCAGATTTTAGTTTAGCTACCATGGAAAGCTTTATCTCAACCAGACTTTTAACAAGATAGAACCAATGTTTTTTTGACTCCCAAAGAGAGAAATGCGGTGTGTTTAGCTTGAAATATTTATCTGCTTGTTTCTATCCTTTTATACATTTTGTCTATAGACATCCTATGTTTTCCAATACAAATTAATCCTTCCATTCTTTATTCAACGAGTGAGTTTTGAGTACTGACTCTGAACAAGATTTGTAGAACATCCTAAAAATAAAGCATTGATGTTCAGTTCAGTTCAGTCGCTCAGTCGTGTCTGACTCTTTGCGACCCCATGAATTGCAGCATGCCAGGCCTCCCTGTCCATCACTAACTCCTGGAGTTCACTCAGACTCACGTCCATCAAGTCAGTGATGCCATCCAGCCATCTTATCCTCTGTTGTCCCCTTCTCCTTCTGCCCCCAATCCCTCCCAGCATCAGAGAATTTTCCAATGAGTCAACTCTTCGCATGAGGTGGCCAAAGTACTGGAGTTTCAGCTTTAGCATCATTCCTTCCAAAGAAATCCCAGGGCTGATCTCCTTCTTTGCCAACAAAGGTCCATCTAGTCAAGGCTATGGTTTTTCCAGTGGTCATGTATGGATGTGAGAGTTGGACTGTGAGGAAGGCTGAGCACCGAAGAATTGATGCTTTTGAACTGTGGTGTTGGAAAAGACTCTTGAGAGTCCCTTGGACTGCAAGGAGATGCAACCAGTCCATTCTGAAGGAGATCAACCCTGGGGTTTCTTTGGAAAGCATTGATGTAAGATGGTTCAAATTGATGTAAGATGGCTCAAATCTCTTCTCCCATCATGGAACTAGCAGTCTAATGGAAATAGATGTTAAACACTAATTACATAATCACTTATCAAAATAAAATTGTAATGGGCTCTATAAAGTATACGGTGTAAAAGTGCATGTAACAGGGCTGTGAAATAAGACCTGAGAGCTGGGCAGGAGTCACCTTTCATATCTTCATCCTCATGTGAGAAGAAGCCACTGAAGTAATCAGAAGAGCAGCATGATTAGCATCGAATTTTATAAGTTTACTCTGACTGCAGAGCAAACATTGCAAAGAAAATGGTGACTTACATCCCTTTCTGGACATCACCTTTTCATTGCCACAGTCTACCACACCCAGGAACAGGCAGCATTATCTTTGTGCTTCTTCTGGGCTTACACTTCCATGCCTACCCTGATTCTTCTGCATCAGAGCCTGTTCAAGAGGAGGGACCTAAATTAATAAACAGCTTTAAGCTAAGGCTCCAATGGAAGAGAGTAGATAAAGATATTACCACTGTCCTCTCCCTCTTTCCTCTGGCCCCAATATGATAGGAACCTCCAAAGTACAAAGGAGTGAAGAAAGGGAAGTTTTAGTCATTCGGGTCAGCCCAGGTGGAAAGATATTTTGAATGTGGGTGGTCAAGATGTTCATCACACCATATATTCTATAAAAATAATCAAATAAGTCATTTAATCGACACACTATTGTCCTAGAATATGTTTCTTTATCATTTTGAGAAGGATCTAGTGGCAGGATCAGTTTCCATAGTGAATTCTCATTGTAGCAGCTGGCTGCCCACTCTCTTCGTCACATCCAAAGCACACAGTCCATTTCAGATCATATACAAACTCCATCTATCATGAAGCATAAGGGTATCTGTTTTCCCTGGTTCCTGGAGCTGGGTGAGCAGAGCCCATGGTTTCATTTGCAGTCTCATTCTCTGTCTGGGTGTTTTTTTTTTTTTTTCCCGTTGTCTTCAAGAATTTTACAATGGTTTATCTAGCTATGCTAATCATCGGTAATCTTGGAAAGATGAAGACTAAGTAGGTGAGAGGGAGATGGTCAGGAAGAAATCTACTCCAACAGTACTGCACTCCTGCCTTTTAAAGGAGTGCCAGTGGCTGAGAGTTTCAGCCACGAAGGACCAAGAGGGAGACCAGAGGGTATCCTTGATGTGCAAGTCCTTACACTGTGTTTCAAAGCTACTGCTGCTGCCCCTAAGGGAAAGCCACTGACACGTGCACTGATTAGCCCCCTGTGGTCTGGGAGGAAAGCTCTCCCGGGCAGCCCTTGGCAGGAGATGATATTGCATGCACAGCCTTTCAGGCCAGTACAGAGCAGTAGTAGTATTTCCCCCTAGGGTCTGGGGAGTGATGCATTATAGAGAATGTTGCCAGAAACAAGGCCCAGATATGGAATTAGCATCCACCTCCAGTAGCAGCTTTTGGCTTATTTGTTAGAGACACTATCCAAGGGGAGGCATAATTCACTTCTGAGCAGCTTGAACTAATATCATTGTTTTTCTCTAGCTTATATATCAACTTCACACTAGAATTAGAGGAGATAATCTTTTCTCCTTTCTCTAGCAAGCCAATTACAATAGTCCTGCCAGTGCCTGGGTATTCTCAGCAAGATAAAATGCCTAAGAATAGAGGACGCACCTTGCATTCTGAAAATGGTGAGGTTTCCAGATGGAGCTTGGTAGGAGGTGCAGATAATAGCAACCCTGGCTTCCAACAGGAGACTCTTCTCATGCAGTACATTGAACATCATCCACGGAAAGGCAGGCATCCCCTAATTGGATTGAGCAGGCCATTAGTGACCCACTCACTGGGAAATTAAAGGAAAATAAATGTGTGTGCTAATCTATTACCAATGAAATTTAATAAATAGCCTCTCCACTTTACCACCTTTGAATTAGAGGTGCAAGGCATAGAAGCGAAAATAGCACACTTGTCAAAACACCCAGTGCTTTAGTGTTTGGAGCAGTATAAATGAGGCTGAGAAAGAAAATTGCTAGGGCAGCAGTTCAGAAAGTCACATTATTTGCTGCTCTTCTGTCTCTTACTTTCTTAGCAAGAGCTGGTATAATACATTTATCCTCAGGTCTTAGTTGTTGTTTAGTTGCTAAGTAGTGTCCTACTGTTTGTGACCCCATAGACTGTAGCCCCCAGGCTCCTCTGTCTGTGGGATTTCCCAGGCAAGAATACTGGAGAAGGTTGCCATTCCCTTCTCCAGGAGATCTTCCTGACACAGGGATCAAGGCTGCATCTCCTGCATTTGCAGCAGGTTCTTTATCACTGAGCCACGAGGGAAGCCCTTAGGTCTTAGTAGAGGAAAGTATTTGACATCAGATCAGTTCAGTTCAGTTCAGTGGCTCAGTCGTGTCCGACTCTTTGCGACACCATGAATCGCAAAACACAAGGCCTCCCTGTCCATCACCAACTCCCGGAGTTCACTCAAACTTACATCCATCGAGTCGGTGATATCATCCAGCCATCTCATCCTCTGTCATCCCCTGCATTCAATTCTATAAGAGAAAGCCATTCATACTTTGTATAATGTATTATTTATTTTACTCATGTATTGATTTTGATTATTATCAATTGCTCATTTGTTGATTCAAGTATCTGTGATGTATACTAGACACTGTGCAATATCTGGATATAGGATTAACCTTCATGGGCTTTCTTCTGGGTAGCAGTTCTTAGACTTTAACATGCATCAAAGTCACTTGGAGAGAGTCTAACTCAGTAGGCCTGTGGTGGGGCCTGAGAATTTACATGTCTATCAAGTTGACCAGTGATGCTGATACTGTTGATTGGGGACCACACTTTGAGAAGCAGTGGTCCAGAGTGCTGAGTTGCCCATTTAAATTACTCAGGGAGAGATTAAAAATCTTGAGATTTAGTCTTTACCTGAGACTACACAAACCAAAATACCTTGAGTGGAACCCAGGCATCCAAATTTAAAGACTCTAGAGACCAATCAGTGTATGCGTGCTCAGTCATGTCCAACTCTGTGACCCCATGGATTGTAACTTGCCAGGCTGTCTGTCCATGGGATTTTCCTGGCAAGAACACTGGAGTGGGTTGCCATTTTCTCCTCCAGGGGATCTTCCCAACCCAGGGATCAAACTCACATCTTCTGCATCAGCAGGCGAATTCTTTACCAGTAAGCCACATAATGGAGGGTCTATACGTCAATAGTCATGTAGGAAAGACAGAAAAGCCAGAAAACCAACCATAAGTTAGAGGAATCAGAGAGGAAGCAGTAGTAGAGAGTGTGAGTGAGAGACTCAGATGACTCAAAAATGGAATTAACCATGGAATGAATATTTCGGGTAGACT